>NC_086321.1:273552209-274212209 GCF_036172605.1 Pelobates fuscus
GCCGAAGTCATGTTTGTATGAAGACGTAGAATCTCTTTGTCTTGAGCCATAAGAGGACATTGTCCAGGTATATGATGGATCGATTCCCTTGTGAACGTAGTAGTGCCATCACCGGTTTAATTAGTTTGGTGAAGTACCAAGGTGCAGAACATAGTTCGAAGGGGAGACAAGTGAACTGCCACAGTTCTTGACACCATTTGAATTGAAGGAAGGTGCGATGCTTCGGTGTTACTGATACCGTGAGGTGTGCATCCTTGATGTCGAAATGGGAGAGCCAATCTCCCTCGCAGAGAAGGTCTCGTAATAGATGGATACCTTTCATCTTCAAATGTCTGTATTTGATGACATTTTTAATTCTCTTAAATTGATGACTGGTCGGAATTCTCCTGACTTTTTTCTGACTAGAAACCTGTTCACTGAACCTCGTGGGGTGAAGGATCATTCAATAGCACATTTGGTGACTAGTTCGTTGAGTTGGACTTGTAGGGTCGTGTCGTCTATTTGTGACATCCTGAGTGGGGTAGGTTAGGAAATTTGAACTGGGTCCTCTGTAAATTCTAGATGGAAACCAGATACGGTCTGAAGGATCCACAGATCCTGTGTGAGTTAAGGGTACTGTAGGGGAAAAATTGATTAATCAGCCTGCGATAGGTACATGAGAAAAATGAGAAACCATTACCTGTAGGAGTGCGACCGCGGAGGGAAGCAGATACACGTCGTATAAAAGATCTACGAGAGGGAAAGAAGCGTTTGTTGTGGAAACAAGTATTGCCCAAGTTCCAGTGATCTAATGGTCGAGGCCTGTAGCCTGTTAAGGCAGCTTTGCCAGCCGCTCGCCCTTTGTAGTGGCTGGCTCTCCCAGAAAAACGCTGGGTTCTAAATACCTTGCGTAGAGAAGATTGCGCTTTGGTAAGCGTTGTAGACACAGAGATGTGTTTACTCAGTTCTTTAATAAATTTGTTTCCAAATAGCATACCTTGTGCCTCAGGGCAAGTTCTTTAGTGCCTAATTCGGCAAGCTTTGAATAAATGTTGGATAAGACTGCTTTCTGTCTTTCAGTTGATATTGCAACATTGGTGTTGCCTAGTAGGCATAGTGCCCTCTTTGCCCATTCTCGCACCATATGTGCATCCAAAGTGCCACCTGCCAAAGCCTTATCTGCAATAATGAATATCTGGATAAGCGGGCCCGCAATATCCATCATTTTATCCTGAGTGGCCTTCAGGCCTTGTTCTAAACCCTTACAGGAATCATTTCCTGTTTTGTATAGAAAGTGGATGAGCAAGGGATTCAATTCTGGGGTAATAGCCACCTTGTTTGAGATAATAGGTTGTGGGCATTCTGCCCTTAATTTCTGCCCTCACTTCCTTCTCCAAAGGTTTACGGAACCACATCCTGCAGAACTTAGCAATGTGGCCAGGAGGGGTCCACTCGGCAGATCGGGGGTGTTTGATGTAGCTAGGGTTGAAAAGGGGGTGGCCAGAGGTATCCAATAAAATATTGTTAGAAATGAGGTAAAAGTCTGAAAGGGATTCATTCTGGAGTTCATGACAGGGGAATCCCAATAGCCTGCACAGTATTCATCTACTACGTGAAGGTGCAAATTAGAAGTTGAACTCTCTAATGGGTCAAAGTTATATTTGAGATTAGCTTCCCTAGTTTCTGAATAGAACAATCTCGCTGTTTTTGCCGGTGCTTTGCCTTTACCGGCGGTAGCACCATCACCTTTCCAAGGGCGTTTGTGGGGGACTTTGTCATGGTCTGAGCCTTTGGAATCCTCAGATTCTGACAGCTGAACATTAGGAGCCCTAGGGACGGGCACTGTCTGTTTGTGGAAACCTGCTAAAGCTTTGGGAATTGAATCTGCTATGGCGGTACACAGCCAAACTTTAAGCTCTGCAGAGACTGCCGGTTCAGGTAAATCAGACATAATTGACAGAAAAGATCACTTTTTTTTTTTAAACTAATCTGAACGAAACCATAATATTAATAGGCAGTGGACTTAAGTACATTAACACAAAGCATGTATATAGAAAGTGGGTTCAGCCACTAATTTAACGTGGGGGTCACCCACAGTTCACCAAATGCAAATGAACAGGAGAACTGACCAGAGTTAACAACAGGATTAACCTGTGTATACAAATAGTGATTTGCCCTGTAAAGGGGCAATGAGGGGGGTCACCCTCTGTAACGAGGCAAATAGGAATTTAGAATAGAAGCGGTCCCAAAACAGAACCTCGAGGGACACCATTTACCACTTTTGTCCAGTTTGGACCTTAGGTCAATGTTCTACCTAAGAACACAAATATTCATCTAGACCAATTTATTTTAGTTTGTACACTAACCTATTGTGAGGAACCATATCAAATGTCTTGGCAAAATCCAAGTAGATCACATCCACTGCAACACCCTGATCTATACTTCTACTTCTTCGTAGAATGCCATTAGGTTAGTTTGACATGACCTATGTTTCATAAAACCACGCTGATTATTGCTAATAACACAGTTCTTCCCAATGAATTCCTGAATGTTATCTCTTAATAGCCCTTCAAATACCTTCCCAGTCACAGAAGTTAAGCTCTCAGATCTATAATTTCCAAGCAAGGATTTTGAACCCTTTTTAAATATAGGAATGGCATCTGTCTTCCTTCAATCCTCCGGTACAATTCCTGAAAGAAAAGAATCTTCAAAGATTAAATACTGTACAGAGGTTCACTTATTTCCACACTTAGTTCCTTAAGTACTTGTGGGTGAATACCATCAGGCCCTGGAGCTTTGACATTAATTTTCTTTAACTGCTCTAGCACCTTGTCTTGAGTCATCAAATCACACGTTATCTGCAAGTTTTTTTGCAGCAATCATTTACATAACTCTTGTTAGTGTAGGACTCCCCTAAGAGGTTTGCCTAGACGTGGCAGGTGAGTTTACACTTGAATGGCCATTGGAGTGATACTAAAAACTCTCCAGTTAGAAGTTTAGTTAATAAAATATACATTTTATTTCTTGTTTCCCTCATTCTTTATTGACTTACGACAGTTTGTGGATATATGAAATACACTGCCTTAAATATTTTTTTTTTTATGTGTTGGCTGTCATTATATCAGCACTCTAATGGCCCTGAATACATAAGAGTGCAACATTATTAACGCACAATTCATAATAACCCATTTTCATTGGAATCTTAGGGGGTTCTGGCGTTAGGGCTCAAGATGTCTCTAGTTTTATACAGAACCTCCAGTGTTAGAATAGTTTTATACAAACGCCACTCATAGAATATAGACGTACAGTTGCAATGCCACTGCTTGAACTTCACAAAACAATATACATGAAACAATGTAGGGACTTTTTATTTTTTGTTGTTGCTGTTTTGTGATTGTCAATATATGAAATGTGTGGAGAATCTGAAAGATGGCCATTGGGAACAGGTGTCCTCTCACATGATGGGCTTTAGATGCATATGGCAAATATGTGTGCAAATACAACAGGAAAGAAAAAGGGTGGCGCTAATAAACCAAATATCTTTATCAAAGATAATGTGGCATGCAGCAATATCACCTAAGTGTATAGTCACTCATTTACACTTACATACAGAAGTACAAAATGAAGGAAAGGTGATTGCGCACTTTTGTAGATGGAACTCTTGGATTGTAAAAATAATCTCTAAAGTCTGTAAATATAAAAAGCCAACATAGCGTAATAAATTCACACACAAGGTATTAAAAATTAAATAATTGGAAAACTCACAATGTTTAGAGCATTTCTGAGTTTGCTCTAAACTATGAAGGCAGGATACATCAAACAGATGTGAATTAGCTGGTTTTGGGTCCCCCAGAAGGTATAGATAATCCTCTGTTTAGTCCTGATCTTTTCCCACGCTGTGTAATTTGACTCATAACTCTCTAATTGGTGGATTAAGTAACCAACCAATCAGAGTGCTGTGACAGGTAAATGTAGAGACTTAACCAACCAATCAGAGTGCTCTAAGCCTAATTGCAGGACGGGGCAAGGCTTTATAAGTCTTTCTCCGCCCTGCAGAGCTCAGTCTGCGCGGAGCCCTCGCCGGGTGAAGGATTATTTTTTTTTTCTTTTTAGAATTGCATCAGTTATTATGTTTTTTTATTTGGCCTTTTTTGGGGCTGAAATACATTTTAGAAGAAAGAAAACATCGAATGGTAAGTATTTTTCATTTTTTTTTTTTTTACAGGTACTTAGTTAAAGGTCCCCTCCTCATTATTTTTAGGGTGAGGGGGGTAGGTAGGGGGATAATTTTTATTGGGTGGGGAGGGGGTGGTTAACCGCTCAGGGGTGGGGGCCAGGAGGGAGGACATTAGGCCCCCCCTTATTCTGATTTAGGGCCCCACCCACCGCTCAGGGGTGGGGGCCCTGGGGGAGGACAATAGGTCCCCCCATTATTTTACATTAGGGCCCCCACCCACCGCTCAGGGGTGGGGGCCGGGGGGGGGGCAATAGGTCCCCCCTTTAGTTTGACTTTTTTATTTTAAACAGGCTGCTCACTGTTTAATAGACATGCCCCTACTCACGGTATAGCGAGTAGGGGCATAATTTACTAATAAGTAATCTTTACTTAGTATTAGTAAATTTGGCTGAAAGACCAATTTAGGTCTTTCAGCCTTTTAGTAGATAACTCCCTAATTCCCATAGGGAAGCTATCTACTTATTCGTTCCTGTCATTACATTGACTGGCCAAGTAACTTACATTTTATATGAATGTATGTTACTTGATTGTTGTAAGTGTTGCAAATGCTTACAGCTGAATCCTGGCTATGTTTGGATACTTTTTATTTAAAATTGTTTAAAATGTGACATTCTTCTTCTTTCACTGGGTAAGTATTTTAGTACTTAGGCAATACTGTGCTTCGGAATTTCGACACTTCGGAAATTCGGGAACTTCGGAACTTCGGGACCTCGGCAATTCGGCACTTCAGCAATTCGGACATTCGGAAGTACCCGAATGTCCAAATTGCCCAAAATTAGTCTGAATTCATATTCGGACCGAAACGAATTGCACATGTCTACCTCCTGCCATTTAAAACTTCCCATTCTTGTTAATCTCCCAAAACAAAGATTAGAAAAACATCATGAAAAAAATTGCAAGCTCTTCAGGCAACATGCAAGATTTTCACTGTAAAAAACTATTTTGACGGATGAAATTAGTTTAATTTTTTCCAGTTTCCACTTTGACCAATACAGACACCAGAAACAATTCCTCTTATCTTTAAATATTTGTTAAATATATTTGTTAATTCAATTCTTCTTCCAATTTCTTCTCAGATCATGTTTCTTCCCAAGCACTTGACTCTGCCTCTAAGATTATTATCCTTCTTACCTTAACTTTCAAAGAAACCCACACTCTTGCAACTAGTCATCCTACTAACCAGGCCAGGCTAGGACATCTGGCATACCGGGCAGATCACAGGGTCTCCCCGGCCGGCCCATGCAGGGCCCGCACTATCAGATAGCCGGCCCTGCTGTGTGCCTTCATGGGCCGGTGGGGAGATCGAAGATCTCCCTCACCGTCCCACAGGCACGGGCATGCGGCTTGAGGTAGGCGGGATCTTGCAGGCTAGAGTTCACTCTCACCACTGAGACCACCCGGGATGGATGGCAGCATGGCTTCCCCCTCCATGGCAACATGGCTCCCCCCCTCCCAGGCTAAAGGTGAGAAGGGAGGTGGGGGATATAACTTTTTTAAATTAATAAATTATATTTAAATTTAGATAAAAAATATATACACACACAGCCCCCTCAGACACACACACAGTACCCTCACACGCACACACACACACAGCACCCTCAGTCGCAGACGGCACCCTCAGATGCAGACAGCACTCTCAGACACACATATATAAATAATAACCCTCAGTGAGTTAACAGACAAAGAAAATTAGAAACATAGAATGTGACGACAGATAAGAACACCATCACACACACTGCACCTCTCGCACACATACGCTGCACCTCCAACATACAATACGTCCAAATATACACTTGCACCATACGCTTTCCTGGCCCTTTTGTTTTGTCCTCTGGTATCCCACTTATGGAGACCCCAGAGACCAGTCATTCACATAGCATTTGCAACACTATCTCAACACGCATACACACTACATACATGTCACATCTTCCCTACCACCCTTCCACCCACTTCTATCCTACCACCCATCCACACACTGCCACTTATACCCCACATGTATACACACACACCAGCCAGTTCTCCCCAACCACCCATTTACAAATTAGTCACTACTTTCCTTCCACTCATCCACACCAGCGATCTCTTCCGTTATGCACATTTGCACCTGTTACTATTATTAACCATTTCCACCACAACACACTCCCTTATTATGTAAACCCATTACCACACATCACTACATTCCACAAGCAGCTCCTCCAACTATTTTACCCCTATCTCACAGTAGAGCTCCATTCTCGTTCCCTACTTCCAGGCTCCTCCATTACAGACATCCTCTCTGTTCTGTCTTCACAAGTTGTTTTCCTATTAAATATCCTGTTTACGTTACCATCACACCTTTTGCCCTTTTGCCAAATTCTCCCAGTCCATTACACATATCCCTGCCCCTCCATTACACAGCTTTCTGCCCCACCATTAAATATTTCTCCATTCTATGTTCCTTAAGAATACACCTTCATCACAGATTACCCTTTTTTTAGATTTTCTCCAACCTGAATCATCTTCCTTCTCCAGGCCTTCCTTCATCTCTGTCCATGAGACTCTGATTCTGCTCGAGGGATCCTCCCCTCCATCTCTGGTTTACCAGTGGCAGTAAAGAGCAGGAAGTAACTGCATTGTCATGTGATACTGCTGCCTGCAGCCCACACATCTAATTGGTAAATGTTTAGTGTGTGTCTGTTAGTGTGTGTCTGTTAGTTTGTGTGTTTCCGTTAGCTAGTGTATGCGTATCTGTCAGTGAATGTGTGTGTGTGTGTGTATTTAGAAGGCTGGGCAGGGAGGAAGGGTTGGGTGGAGGTGGTGCCCCCCATACGCACACTACTTTAATTTAAATTTACAGATTTATTTGATGTATCGTTAGTATTTTATATCTATAGTTTGCTGTGCTCTCTTTTGTATTTTTATATATGTAGAATGTTGCCTATGTGCTTTGATGTCATAACTCTATCTTTATATCTTTTATCTTTGTTTTCTATGTCAGCCTCTTTCAGTAAATATATCCAGTGGGATATTGCGGTCATGCAGAGCTTTAACAGGAGGAAGACCTTTCTACGACAAACAACCTGAAGAATCTTCCAGGCCAGTCAGCCGCTACCCAATACCTTATAAGAAGGATTTGCCATATGATATGGTAGAACTTATGGAAGAGGTAGAAAGAAGGGTAAGGTAGTCACAGAGATATGCCTGGTGTCTCTATGTGAGCGTTTAGCTATGAAATGATGTACATACCGAGTTTATCCCCTTTGCTGCTGGAGGTGTATCTCCACCTCCGGTAACATCATTGAGTTATCATTAGCCAACCTGGAACAATAGTTCCAGGCTGCCTAATGTCTGGTCTGTGCATATTGGACATGTGACATCACCATGCGCTGTATGCTGGCGACAGGCATCAAATGGAGCAACAAGCTGCCCATGTGCTCCCCTCAGCATGTTCTCCATGATATCCTTCCCCTTCCAGAGGGGGAGTGACGTTAGCGGAGGAGGATCAGGCTCAGGGAAGAACAGAGGTAAGTTGGGTTTTTATTTATTTATTTATTTATTTATTTATTTAAAGTTTAAGGGGAATCTGGATAGGAAGTGTTATAACCAAAAACAGTGTTTTATTAAAATGTATTACTTCCTAAGAAGTGACCATTCCTTGTGCATTAGCCTCTGTAAACGCTATTCCAGTTTTTTTTTTTTTTTTTTTATGTAAATCTTTCTTTTATTATGGCATTTTTTTTTTTTTTTTTTTTGTTTTTTTATGTAAATCTTTCTTTTATTATGGCATTTTTTTTTTTTGTTTTTTTGTTTTTTTGTTTTTATGTAAATCTTTCACTATTCCAGTTTTTACTAGGATGAGTAACACAGTGAACGTATGTGAATTTATGTAACATACATAAAGTATATGTATGTAGCCTCCGCTACGCATCACAGCATGGCTTGGGGACATGCATTGGCATGCTGAATATTTTCCAGCAGCTCAAAATGTACGCATCTGCCTTGTGTACAAAACTGCTAGCATGTAAATGTCATTAATGTTATGTCCAGAAAAACAAGTAAGTTTAAAGAAATTCTAAATAATTTAAAAACTAAATAAGATAAAAAAAAGTAGTACAAGGTTGTGCTAAAATTAGAAAGACACTCTAAGCACCAACACAACATTACATGATTGCAATAGTGATGCTGCGTAGAGCACCATAGGCCAACTATTGGTTCTGATAGTGGTTTAGAACTGCAGTTCTATTCTATGCTGCTTATGTCGATTTTTGTCCAACTTATGCATGCGGTTTTTACATCCACAACTTGGAGTGAGCTCTATCTCCTCCAAAACCAAGCTGTAGTCTACGACTCTGTTGATCAGTGCTCATAGTGAACCAAGCAATAAATAGACAAATAGCAGCTACTGTATAGCTCATATGTGTTTACAGAGCAGTTCTAGTAATCCTAAGTGACTAGTGGAACTGCTCTTGGGGATAAAAGGTGCATTACATAAACCTCTGTTGGACAGCGTTTTATAGAATAAGAGTATCTTCCTAGTTATGGACTTGCCTGCCTGTAGATTATATGCAAAGTCCTCATTCAGAATTTGAAGACTATTTACATGTTCTGGAGTACCTGTCGTCATCCATCCAATTATTTTCTGTTTAGCTTTACAGTTATACAGTAGTGTTCTTTAACAGCTAGTATTTCACTGACACAAATAATGTTAACAGAAATTGTTTTTGTGTTTTTTTGTTTTTTTTAACATTGGGGAGGAGGGCACCTAACAAAGGGTTGCTTTAACAAAAATATGTGTTTAAACAAAAACTCAAGACATCATACAATGATAAAAAAAATTTATGTAAGTGCTTTCAAATATGCTAATACATTACTTAGCCCCCACCCCATACACACACACACACACACACACACTCTCAGCGTTCACAGTGCCATCATCATGTTACACTCTTTGCTGAGAATTGATTGGCAGTCAATCAGTTTTACATTTAAAGGGACACTATAGTCGCCTAAACAATTTAAACTTAATTAGGCAGGTATTGTGTATAGATCCACACCCCTGCAGTCTCACTGCTCAATTCTATGCCATTCAGGATTTAAATCACTTTGCAGCCATGCGCCCATGCAGCCCAAGTCACTCCTCCCGGCTTACATAGCCTTCCTAAAAACTTCCTTTAAAGATTCTTCTAATTCTGTTTAAATTTGAATTTCCCATCCCCTACAATGTTAATAGCTTGCTAGATCCTGCAGGAACCCCCTGTATGTAATTAAAGTTCAATTTACAGATCAGGCAATTAAAAACTTCTTCTAAAGTAAGTTACATCTGAATAAACCATTTTTCCCACGCAGGCTGTGTGAGTCACAGCCAGGGGAGGTGTGGCTAGGGCTGCATAAAAAGAAACTGCTTCATTAAGCTAAACTTGTTTTGGTGACTGTAGTGTCCCTTTAATGAAAACTTGATCACTTGATGGCAATTCTGGTTGCATAATGTATAGATGAAATAATGTAACCTTCAATGTTACTTTAACATGTCTACAGTGACAGATGCACTTTAGTTTCTAATGTTTAGTGCTCTATTTTAAATTTCCAGAATATGTGTGTGAATTGATGTTATTGAAATAGATGGTTTAGCTATTCGTCAGTATGATTGCTGCTCTTTTTTGAGATCGTTGGTAACATTGCCTTTTCTTGCTCTTTGTAGGGTGGATTTTTGCCAAATGTCTTTAAAGCAATGGCACACCGACCCGATGAGTTCAAAGCATTTTTTACGTACTATGATTGTCTTATGAATAAAGAAACAGGTAAACAAAAATAAATAAATGACTAGTCGCACTCATATTTGTGAGCTATGCTATTTAATAAGTTTTATAACGAATCCAGCAATATTTTATTTACTCTCCTCTATAACATGTGATTGCTGTTCACCACCACACCCCTTGCTTTGAGACCTCGTTCCTTATCCACCCCCGCGCACCATATTTGTTCAGGGATAAGTAAATATATTTTTTAAAAAACCATAAAGGTTAATATTCTTCTTCCAGTACTGAATCAGATGTGCAGTGGAAATTGCCTTCTGCAAACTGATTGATTTATTTTCTGTTTTGGAACCCTTTTTTTTTTTTTTTTTTTTTTTAATGATATTTTATTTTGCCTTCCATTTGGATCAACACCAATACTCTGCCAATCTTTTTATTGATTAGATTCCTATTACCCACGAACCCTATTCTTGTCATTATTTATTTATCATATTTCTGATTCTCTCTGTGATGTTAAAGGACCATTACCATAACCAATACAACACTGAAGTTGTTATGGTACCAGGAGTGACCTGTTACACCCTACTGCATGTAGTTAAACCATTTTAGAACCGTTTGAATTCTTACTCTAAGTACACTGTGGGCTACTTCTCTCCTACTTATCCCCCACCTGAAAACGCCTTCAATATACAATTTCCTGAATTATAATGACTATTTTATATTTATACATATTAATTTACATTTGTTTTCTTATAAGTGTTAACCATCATACATTACAATTAACAGTTTTATGTGCGTTATTAGCTAAAGAATTTAACGGTGTTGCAGTCAAATTTACATCAGTAAACTAATCATTTAAACCTGGTAAATTAGACAGAATCCGCTAGACATGTGCACCAGTGAAATTTTTGTTTTGTACAAATGATTTTGTACTAAATAAAAATTGAAATAGTCAATCCTGAATTTCGTCCACAAACCATTCGTTTTCGAACGAAATTCACTAAAAATAATTTGTTTTCGTCCATTAGAACGAAAACAGCACTATGCATGCCCATAAAAAAGCAAGGAAGGAGCCAGCAGCACTACCAGCTACCTCCTTGTAATAAATAACTATTCCTACACCCCCCCACGCATTAAAACCTATGAGGGTCACTATGACCCCCATATTAATAAAAGGGAGGTTAAATCCTCCCGCATGCCCCTACTCATGGCATGCCACGAGTAGGGGCATGTTGTCATTTAACACTAAATATAAATCGGTATGGGGGTCACTGTGACCCCCATATTGATAAAAGGGTGCTGCCCAGTCTCTAGTAGTTTTAAATTTGTTTAGGTGACATGCCTAAATACTGATTTATATTTAGTTTTGAAATGACAGCGAGCTACCACTGGCTGATCGCTGTTTAGGCGACATGCCCCTACTTGCGGCATACCACGAGTAGGGACCTGCGGGAGGATTTAACCTCTTTTTTATTAATATTGGGGTCATAGTGACCCCCATAGGTTTTAATGCAGGAGTGGCGGAGTTGGAATATTTGTTACAAGGAGGGAGCTGGTAGCGCTGCCGGCTTCCTCCTTGTTGTTTTTTTCCGCGCATGCGCACTGTTATTTCTCCGTGCTGTGGGGGTTAATTCCCCTGCAGCACGGAGTCTATAAAATGAACTAAATGAAAAAGTAATGCATTCGGCATATGCCGTTTCGTTTATATTTCGTTTGTAGGGCTTTCGTTTACGTTTTAGTAAACGGATCCGAAAAAAAATGAATTTTCGGACGAAATCGTATTCCTGCGAAAACGAATGCACATGTCTAGAATCCGCTGTCTACCATATCATGTCAATGGAGGCCTGTTACCAAGGTTTCAGTACAGGATGATTTATTTATTTATTATTTTTTTTTTTATAACTTGTATTTTATTGAAATTCCCAGAAATACAACTGTCATATTATGAAAAGTGACAGGGGGTACCAACATTGGTCCATCTGTGATACATTAACATTGTCTGTGTATTCATAACATAATAATATGCTGTGTATCTCGGTACCATACAGTGTAGGGTTAAATTAACATTGGGACCTCTGTCTATGCGTACGGGCTATGACTGGGCGATATCTCTCTATACTTTGGCTGATCTTCCATTGAGGGTCTTGGCATCTGAGATGTGTGTGCTGAACTATTTACAGTGTCCAACATATTCAACTTGCTTATCTAATGCTAGTGTGGGCTCTCCCTTACTTGTTTGGGGGCCTTTGCATCTGTCAGCTGTCTGCTGGCCTGGTGGTCTGTGTCCAAACTATGTGTATGGTGGACCTGGGAATCACTGGTGGGCACGGGACTTGGCCTTAAGGGCTTTTTTCGGGGTTGTGTTTGCCAGCTGTAGGCGCTGTAGGAAAGTCTCCTAGTCACCATCTGGGGGCAAGGTTAGCATTTCCTCTCCCCTCTGTATAACTAGTAACCTATCCGCCCCCCACCTGTACCTCACCCCTGCCTCGTGCAGTCTACTAGCTGCTGGGCCCAACTGCCTTTTCGCCACCAATACAGCGAACGGGAGGTCCCCGTATATAGCTACCGTGCAGCTCTCAAAGTTCAGTTTTCAGCTCTCTCGAGCGTGCCATAATGGCGGATCTGGCTGCAACATTCTTGGTTACTGCAATAATGTCTCTGTGTGCCTCCTCTGGGGCTGAGGCGGCTTTTCTGATCCGGAATGCGGTCATCACCATCTCCGAGGCAACTCCAGTTTTGGCCCCCATGTGGGTCAGCATTCGGTGCAGGAAGGGCAGGAGGTCATCCCCTGTGATCCGCTCTGGTACTCCTCTGATGCAGACATTTTTCCTCCTGTGCCTGGACTCCAGCACTGTCTTGGTCAGGGTTTGGACCTGTTGGGCCAGGCCTTGAATCTCCTGCTGCAGTACAAGATGATTTTAATGAGGACTTAGTAGGGCTTTCTGCCACTATACTTTGGCGAATCCATCATGTTCAAAGTTGTGCCATGTTTTAGGAACGTTTTTCCACTTTAAGACAAAATGCAGGCCGTTTTGTGTTCTGTAGGATTTGTGACACTTACATTTTATTTTGGCCCGTAGTTGGTCAAAGTCCTTTCTTAGCTTGATTGTTTTTAACAAATATGTAAATATACCTAGAAAAATGTATATTTCTGCAAGGTCAGGCATATTTTGCTATGCACTTAAAGTCAAGGGAGAGTAATAATAATAAATGGTATATTTTATATTCCAGGCAATCTAACTAAGGCTGACAAAGAGCTTGTTATTGTAGCTACCAGCGCTCACAACAAGTGCCCTTACTGTGTGACCGCTCACGGTGCACTGCACAGAATATATTCAAAGAAACCAGCCTTGGCTGATCAGGTAAATACATAAAAACGGAGTCTGGTGCAGAATACCATTCAGTATTAGAATACAACACATCATAATTTTCTGCACGATAATATGCTTATGTGTATCACGTAGTATAAACTATACGCCATGCTAGCAGTCATTTTAAAAATAAGCACTGGTCAATTTTAACACTAACATTTTCAACGTATTAGGGAACTGAACTTGAGTAGCAACCACTTCGTGTTTAGCATCTCTATATGTGTTGTTTGCATCCCTTCTTTGAACCATTAATGAACTGCTCATTCCAATGTGAGTTCTACTAACATACACCCTCCACACTCCTATTTGATATTCTCTCATTACTCCCTCCTGCTCCTGCCATCAGAACAAACCGCGCAAAGATTTAAACTACTATGAGTACCCACCGATCCAGAGAAGCTTACGTCCTTACTGATTCCTGAAAGTTAACAAATCTTTGATCTGATCTCCAAATTATCTCTCCCTTCTCATCATTAATTGTCACATTCTCATTCCATTCCACTTGATTGTAAGCTCACAAGTAAAGGGATCTACTCCTTTTGTGCCAGTTTGTATTGTATGTGTTATCATAGTTCAACAATTAAAATAAAAAAAACACCCTTTCATATTTTATCAGCTTTCCTGGTGTTGACAGGTATTATGTGCTACACAAGAATCTGCATACCCAGATACTGCTAAGGACCTGGCTGTCCCATGATTGTGAGTCATGATGTAGAGCATTAGGAAAGGACAAGCCGTGAGATAAGAACACTTGTTCGTATGTAACCAAAACTGCAAGGAGATTTTTTGGTGGCTGGACTCGGACACTCCAACAAACAAAAAAACTTGCTATATGCATAGACAACATAACCACAAATGAAAGCTGTAGTCTTCATGTTGTTTAGAATGGCACTTTTAAGGACTTCCATATGATATAGGTAATGATTGTCAGACAAAATGCTAGCAATGTTATAGACGATGTGCTGGATATGAAATGTACCCAGTGTATTAACAGTTGATAAGACAAATACAGTGCACCAACATGGGTGGTAATAATCAAGACATTACGAAAACACATGTGAAAAAAATCTATACATACCTATATATTTATATACAGTTGCTGGTAGTGTGATGTTTCATAGAGCTACTTTTGTTTAAAAAAAAAAACCAAAAAACATGAGGTATAAAAACATGAACTTATTTTTATTCTATTTTTTTTTTAATTGATTCTTTTTCCAGGTTGTTGTCAATTGGGATCTGGCAGAACTCGATGAACGAGAACATGCGATGGTGGAGTTTGCTTTAGCAATTGCCAAACCAGAGAATATCACTGAAAACCATTTCCAACAACTAGAAAAGCACGGTTTGAACCGTGATGATGCTTGGGATATTGCTGCGATTACCGCCTTCTTTGCCATGGCTAATCGTCTTGCACACTTAATGGATTTGCGACCTAACGAGGAATTCTATGCACTTGGAAGAGTCCCCAAAGTAAAACCTAATGAAATACATTCTTAAAATGCAGGTAGGAAGATGTTTCAGATCTACTGACTGCATTGATAGGACAAAGATGGGTCTGCTTTATTATCTAAACATGGTGTGCTTAGTGTTTTGAGAGAGCCAGTTATGAGTGGCCCGATGTTAGTCGTAAGAATACAGCAGAGTAAAGGAATACCTAGGATACCTGGCTAACTATCATTTGCCTGCTTTCAAGACTAATTATGTGTATTCTTCAGACATGTTGTATAGAAATGTGAGACCCGTCTTTAACTATATCTAGTAAATTTGTTGTTTAGTTCAGTGTTGTCCAATTTCTGTGGTGTGGAGGGGTAGATTTTGTTGATGGAATAGCTGTGGAATACATCAAATGACTATTCAAAAAAAATGTAAATGCAAAAAAGGTGTAACCCACACACAGCTAATTTTGGCTCAGTGGGGATTTTTTTTTAGTTGTTTTTACATTTGGTGGTTATTTGACTAACCTTCAATATAAAAACCCCATTAAAAACCCTTAGTATCTATAGATCTATATATCCAAAAGTGTGGGCTCGCAAAAACAAAAAACAAAGTCAGATGGAAATCATAGGAGGCCCTAAAACTCTTAAAGCACCATTAAAAGACCATAAAACGGGTCAGCTGCGGTCTAGAATGTCGCTTTAACTTCCTGTACACAGGTTCATTTATTTTAACTGTTGACATTCTTGATACATGTGAAGATTAAAATCTATTTTTCTATGAAAGAATCAAAGTTTAGAAAATATAAGCGTGAAATAGGAACTATGTCTCAGTACTTTTCCTCTCCCTGACAATGCTTTACACTAGGCTACCACCATCAAACAGTGTCATTTCCCCCAGGCGTCAGAGCAGGCATTAGGCTGTTAGAGTAGGACCTGCCAAAAGAATGGAGTACATTGATGTTGTGGCCGGCTTATGAAATGTATGATCATATACTGTAACTAAACCTCCATTATTCTTATCTAGGTGAGGTGTTTCTAATAAAACTATTACATTCTGTGAGACTTGAACTTGCTATTTAGTGAATGAACAAATGCTTTGAATCTTGTGTGTTTTATTTTTATATATATATATATATATGTGTGTGTGTTTTCTCTTTCTTTCATGTGTACATCACTGTTGGTAATTGTTCTTTGATAAATGTAATAGATCATAATTAAATTCCTGTGGTTTTGTTTTCCAGTGAGAATTGTCTGAGTTTAATCTGAAGCCGGGCCACAAGGCATTCTAGGACTTACAAGACTTTCTGGGACGCTATCTGTACTATATTTTACTCCTCTCACAGCTCACTCCCTCAAAAGTCCAATTGTATCTCATTGCCCAGTGCACTAGCATTGCTATGTGTCAGTAGATTTAACTAGATTTAACTTTTAAGCAATGCATTAAGATTGGCAGTTATGCTAAAAGAACACTTAAAATTGCTAAATTAGTCTTCTGTATTAAGCCATTCTGTTAGTGGAATTGGCTGTTCTAACACTGTGGAAACTAAGATTTGATATATACCTGAACTTATTGATTAATAATGGTGAATAATTGTTATATTAAACATGACTCTTGTATAACAGGAATAACTATCTAGATTCTATTTTTATTACTTACTTGCACCCATTTCCCATGAGTAACTTCCTCATTTTATATGAATTAACTAGTAAAATAATATAGCCAAGCTATGCTTTGGTTTGGTGGATAAGTTCAGGATGATCGGTATGTCAGTGGCTCAGTGGCAAAACATGTGGTCTAGTGGGTCAGAGTGCTTTTACTGACCACTTGTGCTATGCCAAACTAATGTTGAAAACATAAAATAAAGCAAAAACAGGCTATTACAGAGTGGTCGCGCTCAACAGGTGGTAGGAACCATGGCAACTGCCCCCATGAGGAAGGGTAAGTGCGGAGGAAAGGAGCTATAGTTAACATGACATAAGCGTGCTCATCCTGCCCTGATACCACAAGCTTTTACCCTATAACCATGCTGGATACCATGGTTACATATGGAAACAGTGTCCCAGTAGTTCAGTGTTGGCCACCCAGGCCTTCTCAAGTGCAAGTCCCACCTCTCCAGTAGCTCTCCGCTCGGCAAGGTGGTGGTGTACCCTCAGAGCATGTGGGGTAAGCATTGGGGTTTTTCCCCTCTGTGCCCTCAGTCCAGAAAGGCAGTAGTGGGCGTTGGACTTCTCGGGACGTGCTTCTTTCTCAAAGGAATCCTAGACTCTGGCGCTATTAGCAGTCTCCACTTCTGCGTATTGTCTGTAGGTAAGTATCTCTGCTTACCATTTCTCTGCTGCTCTCTGTTTGGTTCTTTCTGCTCCGTAGCTTTGTGCCAGAATCTGTGGAAGAGATCATCCAGTTGTTGCTCAAGTGTCTTTTGCGTGCAGCAACAGGCTCAGCAGCCACCATCTTGGCTCAGGTGGTAAGATAGTATGCTTATATCAGAAGCTGCAATTCATTGTCTGGTTTAGATCGTCCAGCTGAGCCTAGAAGCCCCTTAAATTGAGTCTCCGGGTGACACTGATTCTACCCTGCACTGAGATTACTTTGTATCTGGGGACGAATATCGATTTCTCAGCTGAACAGTGAGTTCTTGCTCGGAGCACACTTTTCATGCGACCAAGCAGCTCAGCGATCAGGCCTCCGCAACTGTAATTACAACTTTTAAGTGTCTGCCTTGACGTTGGCAGGTGGGCTTATCCTCTCATGGCCATTGGAGGTCATTGAAAAACCTCTATTTGTTTAAAAATACATAGGGACTAAGGAGAGAGCGCAGGTAACTTGTTTTTCTTTGGTTTTTACTATATATTGGGGCTGATGTGTACTGTAGTCATTGCTGCTGCCCAGTGATGGGAGTGAGCGCAGGACTTATCTTTCTGCATTTGTAACAATTTTTGAGTGTGTCTGGTCGGCACCTTTTAGCTTCAGATTTTGAAATGGTAAAGAATAGTTGTTAAGTAGAGCTCACTAGCCATTTTAGTGTGTGTATGCAGTATGCACATTTCTGTGTATATAGAACTATATGCACACTGTTAAGCACAACAGTAATTAAGAATGTTTATGGAATCAAACTATTGAGCCTATTCACAAAATCTTGTGTTGAGAATTTTGTAAACTTTAGACTAAAATAGACACAATTATGATATTTTCTACATTTGCTGTTTAGTTTAACCCCTTAAGGACCAAACTTCTGGAATAAAAGGGAATCATGACATGTCACACATGACATGTGTCCTTAAGGGGTTAAAGGGACACTATAGTCACGAAAACAACTTTTAGCTTAGTGAAGACATTTCGGTGTATAGAACATGCCTCTGAAGTTTTACTGCTCAATTCTCTGCCATTTAGGAGGGAAATCACGTTTTTTCCGTTCATGCCCTTGCCACACCTCCCCTGCATGTGACTGGCACAGCCTGCATGAAAAATTGTTTCACTTTCAATTAGATAGAAACTTGCTGTAAAACTTTGTGTAATCTTCTCTATAAATTTATCCTCCTGCAGGGTCTAGCATGCTATTAAAGCAGTATGTAGTGGTTCTGGTGTATATAGCCTGTGCCTACAGGCTTATTAATGTGAACACACACTGCCTTTTCAGGTAAAAGACACTTTGTGCAGAACTGGCGTTGACCCATATGGCAGATCATATGGGTGGTGCATTGTGATGTCACATGGTGGGCAGAACATATGGGGCGCGGCAAATTTTTGTTTGCCTAGGGCGGCAAAAATCCTTGCACCGGCCCTGGTGAAGAGGACACCTCTCCAATGTGCCAGACACCATTGAATGCCCACTCAAGTCGGTTATGACGACGAACTGCATTCAGGTCGAGACCCCGATGAGGACGACGAGCATGCAGATGAGCTTTCCTGAGATGGTTTCTGATAGTTTGTGCAGAAATTCCTTGGTTATGCAAACCAATTGTTGCAGCAGCTGTCCGGGTGGCTGGTCTCAGACGATCTTGGAGGTGAAGATGCTGGATGTGGAAGTCCTGGGCTGGTTTGGTTACACCTGGTCTGCGGTTGTGAAGCCAGTTGAATGTACTGCCAAATTCTCTGAAACGCCGTTGGAGATGGCTTATGGTAGAGAAATGAACATTCAATTCATGGGCAACAGCCCTGGTGGACATTCCTGCAGTCAGAATGCCAATTGCACGCTCCCTCAAAACTTGCGACATCTGTGGCATTGTGCTGTGTGATAAAACTGCCCATTTTAGAGTGTCCTTTTATTGTGGCCACCCTAAAGCACACCTGTGCAATAATCATGCTGTCTAATCAGCATCTTGATATGCCACACCTATGAGGTGGATGGATTATCTCGGAAAAAGAGAAGTGCTCACTAATACAGATTTAAACAGATTTGTTAACAATATTTGATAGAAATAGGCCTTTTGTGTACGTAGAAAAAGTCTTGGATCTTTGAGTTCAGCTCATGAAAAATAGGGGCAAAAACAAAAGTGTTACGTTTATAATTTTGTTCAGTGTGTGTATATATATGTGTGTGTGTGTGTGTGTGTGTGTATGTATATATCATATTTTTGTGTATGGGATAATGATAGGACGTATAATTAAAAGTATGTAATTCGATAAGAACAAAAGTCGGCTGAGGTGTGCCGAAACCTGCAATAAAGAGGGCAAAAATGATAACTATTTTATTTATATTCCACAAGTAACAATTATTTAGACATATTGTAGAAAGCAAGTCTGTATGCAGAGGATTTCCAGCATCCCATGTTCTTAATGATATGTGTCAGAACATGGCTACTAGAAGCTGCTGTGGCTGCCCCAATGCGGAATGAATCACCTGAGAAGGAGGCTGGATTGAGGCCTAATTAGAGTAATAGTGTGCGTATGTATAGCATGAATTGTTTAGTGGTAAGAGGTTTCCCTTGTAGAGATAATAGTGGGTAATCAGGGATTTTTATGATCTGATTTTTTTTATTTTTTATTTAATTGTCCAATGCTTGTACTGGACACCATTTGGAAAAAGTAGGATAATAGATAATTTCTACTGGGGGGCCTGTCTGGCTAGTTTTAGTATGAGGGATCGACCGTATATAATGGTCGTTTACTTTTGTTAAGAATTTTTGCTTAAGGCATGACTTAAAGTCGGGCCATATTTATTTATTTTTTTATATTTCCACATAAAATTCTTTAGGTCTCAGGAAACAGTAGAATGCTAAATATGCTTAATTACCAAATGTGTGGGGTAGTCAAAAGGTCTTTTATGTATTAATTCAGAGATTTTCCTAAAGATGTTACGGTCTATGGGGAGTCTTTTTAAGGATTTTTTTGAATTTTTAATTTCTGAATACCTTTCAGTACGCTTTTAACCGGATATGAAGATAAGGTTGGAGTTTTGTTTGGGTATAGTGTTAACATGTAATGTTGTATGCATGTTGAGTATAGTTTAATGGTTCTGTATGCTAGTTTCAAAGAGATGTGGCGAGAAGTTGTGACTGCAACCAGGGTTTCTCTAGAAAAAAATATTTATTACATTAAAGTCATAAACAAACTTCTTAAACACACTATATGCTCTAGCGTAAGCTTTTTTGTGTTAATTGACAAACCAGCCTGTGCAAGTGACCTACTGTGTTTTAACAACAGATTTAAAGCATAATTAGGTCTTTGAATTGTGGAGGTTCTCTGGGCTGAACGTTCGCTGTAGGATGTAGTCTAAATAATTCCTGTAAATTAGAACGTGACTGAGCATCAGCTGTGTTGTTCAGAATGCCTGGTACGTTGATGCAATATACACAGAACTGTTGATTAGCTGCTAACCAGGTACGTTTCCTTACTAAATTCATTATAGTAAGGGATTGAGAGCGGCCTTTGTTAATAATGTATGTTACGTGCTGCTAAGTTGTCCGAAAAACACCTAACTGTTTTACCTTTCCATTCTTTGCCCCATATGTGAGCTGATGCTACCATTGAAAAAAATTCAAATAGTGCCGAGGTCTTGTTAAAATTCTCTAGAGTAGAGGTTTTGTTATGGGCAAAATGTTAATGTTAATATAGTGGTCAAATATCATATACCCACTCGTTGCCGAATATAGCTGAGTAACCTATGGCTCCGGCTGCGTCAGTCCATATTACAGGGGAATCGTCAGAAATGGGTGGAACGAATAAGGATCTGCCGTTCCAAGAGGATAAAAAGAGATGCCACATTCTTAAAGGGACACTATAGTCACCAGAACAACTACAGCTTATTGAATTTGTTCTGGTGAGTAGAATCATTACCTTCAGGCCTTTTGCTGTAAACACTGTCTTTTCAGAGAAAATGCAGTGTTTACATTACAGCCTAGTGATAACATCACTGGCCACTCCTCAGATGGCTGTTAGAGGTTCTTCCTGGGTCATTGCTGCCTAAAATGCATCCAAACATTCAGTGTCTCCTCCCTCTGCATGCAGACACTGAAATTACCTCATAGAGATTCATTGATTCAATTCATCTCTATGAGGAGATGCTGATTGGCCATGGTTGTGTTTGAATTGTTCTGGCTCTGCCCCTGATCTGCCTCCTTGTCAGTCTCAGCCAATCCTATGGGGAAGCACTGTGATTGGATCAGGCCACCACTTCTGATGATGTCAGCAGACAGCTTGTTTTTCTGAGACAAACCGCATGCAGCTTCAGGCTTGAATACAAGTAAGATTGTGCTATATTTATGGCGGCAGGGGGGCTAGATGGTGGTTTTAACACTACAGGGTCAGCAATACATGTTTCTCTCTTCCTGAGGCTCTCCACAGAGCGCTAAGGTGGCTGCAACATTTGAGGGGGTGGCCCTCCTGGCGGCACAAATTCTTAAGGGGCGCACTAGACGACTGCCTAAGTCGCCTATAGGAAGCGCCGGCCCTCATGAGTCGTAGAATGCGTAGTCTCCGTATTTATAAGTTAGGTCCACCAGCTTGTGCAAGTATAAATCTAGTTCCTCTCTACGGTGGGGAAAAGAAGAGCAAATAATGTCTCTAAATAATCCAAAAGCTAAAGCAGACTCTGGCATATTTAGTTTCCTGTTAAGTCTGGGGTCTCTAGACTTCATTATCACAGATAAATCACCAAACGTGTATGGCTTGTTTTTAAATTATATCCTGTGAAGCATTGAGGAGAGGAGCCGAATTACCATCTTTACCTTCTAATAAGTCACGTTTTAAATTTTGTGGGATAAGATGTACTGGGTTGATGATATTAGTACTCTTAGCACAGGCTTCCCCAAACTCCCGCCCTCCAGATGTTGCTGAACTACAACTCCCTTGATTCTATGAATGAAATAGGCTGAGAATCAGGGGAGTTGTAGTTCAGCAACATCTGGAGGGCCGGAGATTGGGGAAGACTGTCTTAGCAGGTAAAGGATTAGAGTTTCCTCCTGAACTTCTGGATGAGCTATGGGAAGTTGGACATCCGTGATGCTTGTGTAGTTAGTGGATTCCAGATTATCCAAACTGTTGTTAATAGTAGCTACAGAAGCCACCAGAGAGGATACCATGTTATGCAGTTCTGACAAACTATTTTGGATATTACATTCAGAACTAGGACCAGGACTTTCATTATCATTATGCATGTTTAACAAGCTAAATAGTTCAGCTTTCCTGGCTGTGGAAGGAAAGGGAATGTTCTTTCTTTTAAGTTCTGCCGTGATTTTAGGAATTGTCCAAGATCTGTAGCTGGACGCTGGGCTGGCTACAGCTGTTTGCTTCATCTGGGAATTAGTTTGGTCGGGGTGCTGGTAAGTGACAGGTCATCTCCTTGAAGTGAAGCTTTAGACATGCTATGGGTGTGAAGGAAATTACTTGATTATTATGTTATCCTGATAGGTATGAAGTAACCCAGCTCACTAGTTTAATGCCAAGAGGCGAAATTATATTATTACAACCAGTTAGTTGACAGGTGATGCCCTAACTAATTGCCAAGTGGCTTTGAGAAACTCTACCTATGATTTGGCTCGTGGGGGCTTTTTTGATGCCACAGACGTAAGTGGCGGGTGTTGGCCTCTCGGTGACATTTATAAGATTTAAGATAGATTGGCCGTAAAAGGTGAAGCCATGACTATGACACAATGCAAGGCACTAACTATGCATTGGGCTGTTGGGCTTGTACCTCCGAGGGTGAGGATGGGAGTTGGCATTGCGGGACCACTCAGCTGAGGCGAAGAGGCCTATGAAGAAATTATTCCTAATTGACAAGGATTTCTATAATGGTTACTTCATATCTTGTAAGGTTAATAATAAAAATGTATCCATATTTTTTAACCCGTACCTTGCTAGTGAACTGGTAGGGCATATTTAAGTACTTGAGACGTTGATTTCCCAAGACCTAAACAAAATTAAATTTAAAAAAAACTTTTTTTTGAGGATTTATAGAACAAGATAGAATGTAAGATGGCACTCCACGTGCCACCTAAAATGTATTTTATTGAGTGAGTTATAACCGTAGTAACCCCAGAAGTAATTATAGACAAAAGACATGAGATTATTGCTAGATAATGTAAGAAGTAAAATTGTACCAAGGGAGGGGGGCGTGGCTAGCTGAGCTACTGAGCGGTCGCACACTTGCAGAGCTCCCGCTCCTGAGGCCTAAAAATAGACTTTTCATACCGCAACAGAGCTCAAATATTTACCTCCTACACACTCAGAACACCCCTCGGAGTGAAATGGGCAGTAAGCACCGAAAAACTGCCCAAGCGGAGGGTCAGACACACGCTGACATCAGGCTGTCCTGCAGGCCGCCACGGCAAACCCAAACAACAATGGCGCCTGCGGAGCCAAGCGGCTCGAGTGACTCAGAGCACTCAGGGGAGGATGAGGCAACTCACTCACACCAGACCCACAGCGGAGTGCACCAGAGAGCGGAATCGGACTCTGATCAATCTCCATCCACTAAGGGAGACATAAAGAATCTCCTGCAGGATCTGAGAGCGGTGTGGAAGGCGGACCATGCGGGGGTCCAAGTGGAAATAGGAGGCCTTAACCGCCGCATGAGTGCTATAGAGGCCAGAGAAGAAGAGAGAGGGAAAAGGGTTGATGACACCGACTCTCGGATCACTGCCCTTTCCCAACAAGTGCAACACCTCTCTCGCACGGTGACCTCCCTAGAAACGCGCCACCGGAGAAAAAACTTCAGAATCCGAGGGGCCCCGGAAACAGTAGGACAAGAAGCCCTGCTAGGGTTTGCCACCGAAGTCCTGCAAACACTGGGAGTACGGACGGAAGGCGACCGGCCACCACTGACGTCGGCCTTCAGGGTCAGGAAGGCCCCCGCAGCACCCGCGGACGCACCCCGCGACATTATAGTGGTCTCGAGAGACATTACAGTGAAAACAGCTGTCATGGCACGATCGCCAACAATAGGATATCTATTTACGAAGACCTGCCTTTCGCGGTTCTCCTCGAACGGCGCAAGTTCGCGCCCATCACCCGGGCCCTCCGAGATCAGGGCATCAAAAACCGCTGGGGGCTGTCGGGAACACTGGTGGTATCGCAAGGGGACGCAATCCACACCCTGGCGGCCACTGAAGATCATACGAAGTTCTTAAACGGTCTCCTTATGCAAGCACCGACCCCCTCAGAGCAGCCCACCACAGGGGTCCAGAAATCGTCGAACATCAACGCGAAGCAGAACCGAGGAAGCAGAACTACGAGAGACACACACCTGAAAGGGAGGGAGGACCCCCATAAAGAGACTCTCTTACCCACACGACCCACGCTTTACCGAGGCTCCGGAGTCCCGCGAGGCCACAGGAGGGCACCGAGGACTAACCGGGACAATGCAAGTTCTCCAGTTACCGACATCACATGTTGTTTTCTCTTTTCTAGTTGCCCTTCTTTGTTTTTTCTTGGGTTATGTTGAACTTTCCCAAAAGTGACTCTAACAAGCCCTTTCAATGGGCCGATGCTGACTCTACCTGTATTGCTGATGCCAATGTGTTGCTATTTACCCCACAGGGATCACAGACAGGAATAGTCACTTAGTTCAGCCTCACCCCGTGAAACTCACTCAAACTCACTCATACACTTTGCTAAAAACAAGCTACGCATATGTACACACACTGTACCTTATCACACACATAGTTGCCTACTGCTCACTCTGACACAGTCGACTTAACTTAACAGACAACCTGATCTACAGGCAGATGTAAATATGCAGATTTTATTTTATTATAATTTACCTAATGTCTAGTAATGGTTTTGACCTACTGAGACGTTTCTTGCATTTCCACCTTAACATTTACAACCTTGAATTTACCAAATGGTCTATACCGCATACTTTCAAAATGTGCATTGTGTTGTCATGCCATGTCTTTGTAAATCTACTGTTATACCGGGAACATATGCTCTTGGGGCATGATGATCTCATATGTCAATGCTTTAATTACATGCACTTCAAAATAAAGAATTTAAAAAAAAAATGCATGAGCTTCACTAGCAATATCTGGCTCAGCAAAACAATAAATTACTCTATTCCAATTCTGCTTATGTCTGGATTGTATGGTTCTATAAGGAGGTGTTCCATCCATTGCTTTTCTAACTATGCTGTAATATGGTGTGACATACTCACGTAGAAGTGCGTGAGGTTTTTCCCAAACTGGATCTCAGCACTTGCAGTGTAGACTTTCAATTTCTCTGCAGTTCCTACCTTGTCTTTCATTGTCATACAATACCTAAAATAGTCTGCAAAACATGTTAGTATTATGCCCACAATACATTGACTGTTTTGAAACTCATATATCTGAGTAAATGATTTCCAGAGACTTTACGGAGTTTCTTTGACTCTATTTGAAAACAGGGGGTCTTATACATTACATTATGCCCTTTTCTCTTGCCAAACATTTACTCTGTATTTCAGCAATTGCTTTGATATATCTATGTTCAACTCTTTTATGCTACAGATAGATACAGTTTGATCAATTCTTGGCTTTCTGGTCAATGTCAACATTTACTTCTTGTGTGTTACTAATACTATACTACTAAGCCCAATAAACTATTACTTTAAAAAAAAAACAAAAAAAAAACATTGTACCGAGAGAGGGGAAGGGAGAGAAACTTTTAGCGAGAATGTAAAATTACTAACCAGATTTAGGTGTATTTAGGTTGAAATGGAAGAGTTTGGACTTGCCCTTGGAAATCGTACTAAACTAGAATAGCTATTTATAGATGGAAAACAAAAAGGTGGAAAAACGTATTTTTAAATGTACTTTAGTTTGGTATAACAGAATGACTGAGAAAAGGAAGGGAGGAGAGAGAGAACAAAAAACTATTAAAGAAATCCTCACCAATTAGGAATAATTTCTTCATAGACCTCTTCGCCTCAGTTGAGTGGTCCCGCAAGGCCAACTCCCATCCTCACCCTCGGAGATACAAGCCCAACAGCCCCTACCTATTTATATAATCTCTGAATTAAACTTTGGAACCCGTGCCCTCCAAAATAACCTGTAACCATATTATTTTGGAGGGCACGGGGAATTGGAAAAGAGAGAGAAAAATGAGAGGCGCTCCCCCTCCTAGTGTACTGTGCGTGCGGCTCCGTAAGGGAACTGCATGCTGCCTGAGTGGGCAGGCTGAGTCTGACAAGTCATTTTGGTGCCCCCTTGACCAGTGCTCCTGATTGGCTGGGCCGCCAGGAAGTTCCTTGTGGGCCGCGAGTTTGACATGCTTGATGTATTGTATAAATGTGTTTGTAAAAAATAAAATGCAATCACTAGGTGGCGCTCCAGTGCCACACAAGCAGAGCTGCACATTAGGTGAAATAGGATCATTTTTGTGGAGCGTTCTATCGATCTAAATCGAGGGTGTGAAACACATTTGTTCTGGAGAGCCAAATTGTTCACTGACATAGGTATGCAGAGCTGCATGCATAAAATTGATATAGACAGACACGTGCAAAAAAAGGAAAACTAGGATCTAAACTGTTTCCTGCTACAAAAATTTGTTTTAAAGAGAATAATAGTGTTTATTGGTAGATAGTAAGAGATTATACGAACGAGACAGAGGGAATTGTTAGAGCGCTTAAAGCAGATCTCAGCATCTTCAAATTAAATATACAGTGAGAGATAACAAAACTCTTTGTAATCTGGGCCAAGTTAGCACTCATGGATAGTATCAGTTGCCTGCAATTGTAATTCTCTGACAGCACGTTGACTCTACCCGTAAGGCGAGTCTACAACTACCCAGATAGGCAGATTTATACTTCTAATCTTTCTCTATCTAATTAATCAAGAGAGACTCTTGGCAATTCAAAAAGAGACAAACACTGGATACAAAGTATTCAGATATAGATAGAGAGTAACAATGTTGCTGCTACAGGGAATTAAACAATTTATAAATATGTGTGTGGGAAAAATGTAATTCAATCACTAGATGGCGCTCCAGTGACACCTACAAGCAGTAGTAGAGTTATACATCTGTTAAAATAGAATGCTCCACAAAAAATTACCCTATCAATCTAAATCCAGGGTCTCAAAGTAATTTGTTTTGGTGGGCCAAATTTTTGACTGAAATGGGTATGGAGGGCCGAATGTAAAAAATATATATACACGTCCGCAAATGTGAAAAACAATCTAAATTGTTTGTTACTATAAAAATGAGTCGGCATAAAGAGAATGATAGGGTGTGAAGATTTTATAAATATACATATCAAAGTTCCATAGAACAATACACCAAAGTGGCATGCAGCCATTTTGAACAGGCAATTCCTGGAAGCTGACCATGTTTGCCTACCTACTATTTTGCTGTCACTCTATTATTGGATGGACTTCTGAGTCTGATCTATTCCGCTATCTGGATTCTGGAGTATATGTCTAATTTGGAGTATGTGTCTCATTTTTAGTAGGAAGAGAACAATATTATGCCAACTTACTAATTTGTCTTCAATTAACAGCAGTGAAGGTTCACCTACACTGATCAGCCACAACATTAAAATCACCTGCCTAATATCATGCAGGTCCCACTAGTACAGCCAACCCGCTCTGATGTGTGGAGGCATGGACTCTACAAGACCTCTGTGGTTTCTGGCACTATTACATTAGCAGCACCATGATATAAGTTCTTTATTCTGCTGAAAGAGCCCACTGCCATCAGGGAAGATGTGTACATGGTCTGCAACAATATCTAGGTAGGTGGTATATGTCAAAGTAACATCCTCATGAATGCCAGGATCCAAGGTTTTCTAGAAGAACATTGACCTGAGCATAGCACTACCTCTGCCAGCCTGCCCATTTTCCACAGTGTATCCTGCTGTTATCTCTTACCCAGGTGAATGACACACATGCACCTGCCCTCTACCTGTTCTAAAAGTAAATGTAATTCATCAGACCAGGCAATCTTTTTCCATTGCTCCATGGTCTAGTTCTGAATGCTCACATCCACATTGAAGGCACTTTTGGTGGTAGTAGACAAGGGTCATCATGGGAATGTTGACTGGTCTGCAGCCCATGTGCAGCAAACTGCGATGGACTATGTGTTCTAAAACCTTACTGTTGTGGCCAGCAATAAAGGGTCACTATAGTCGCCAAAACTACTTTCGATAAAAAAAAAAAAAAAAGCAAAGCTGTTTTGGTGTATAGATCATGTATCTGCAGTCACACTGCTCAATTCTCTGCTTTTGGAGTTAAGTCACTTTGATTATGTAGACCAAATCACAACTCCCAGAAAGTGACTTGCACAGCCTTCCTAAACACTTCCTGCAAAGGTTATCTAATGTTTACACTTACTTTATTGCACAGTCTGTTTAATTTAATATTTCTTCACTACTGCACTGCTTGCTAGCCTCCTGTCTGCGATTAAAGTTGGATTTAAAGAGTAGGAGATAAGAGTAGGAGATAATTTAGAAGTTTTTATCTGGTTGAAAATCATCTTTCATGCAGGCTGTATGAATCCCAGCCATGGGTGAATTGACTAGGGCTGCATAAACATAAATAAATATGACCTAACTCATAAATGGCAGAGAATTGAGCAGTGAGACTTCAGAGGCATGACCAATACACAAAAACGGCTCCTATAAGCTAAAGTTGTTTTGGTAACTAGTGTCTCCCTATAATTTGTTCTAGAAATTTGAGCCACAGTAGCTCTTTTGTGTGACCAGACCAGATGGGCTAGCCTTCGCTCTTCATATGCATTAATGAACCTTGGGTGCCCATGACTTTGACTCCAGTTCCTTGCACCACTTTTGGTAGGTACTAACCACTGCACAGGGCCGCCATCAGAAATTTTGGGACCCCTGACAAAGCACAAGGTCTGGGGCCCCACGGGTCCGCCCATGCCCTACCTAGTCCGCTGACAATGATGCGGGACTGAATGTGGTGTGTATAGTGAATGTGTAATGAATGTAGTGTGCATAGGCGTGCGCACGGGGTGTGCCGGGTGTGCCTGGGCACACCCTAATCCCCGCGGCACGCCTATGGATTGAGTCCTGCAGGAACGGAGTTCCTGCACTTTTTTTGTGCAGGAACGCCGTTCCTGCAGGCACTCAGCGCCCCCTTCCTCCCTGTCATGGATGGGAGGGGGGGGGCAAGAGGTTATGGACCCCCCCCACCCCGGTCGGCTCTCTCAATATCAGCCGCGGCGAGGGAGCTGTGAGCTCTCTGCTCCCTCTCGCCGCGCGCTGCTTGCTGATGCTGGGAGCCGGAATATGACGTCATATTCCGGCTCCCAGCTACAGCAGACAGCCCACGCGGCGAGAGGGAGCAGAGAGCTCACAGCTCCCTCGCCGCGGCTGATATTGAGAGAGCCGCCCGACCCACTGGACCCCAGGGACAAGTCCACGCCAGCACTCCAGGTAGGGAGGCTGGGTGGACATTTTTTTAATTAAAAAAACAATAATTTGTGTGTGTGTGTCTGTGACTGTGTTTGTGTGTGTGTGTGTGTGTGTGTGTGTGTGTCTGTGTCTGTCTGTGTGTCTTTGACTGTGTATGTGTGTGTGTCTGTGTGTGTGTATGTAAATGTGTGTGTGAATGTGTGTGTGTGTGTCTGTGAATGTGTGTGTGTATGTGAATGTGTGTGTGTGTGTGTGTGAGTGTATGTGTGTATGTGTATCTGTGAATGTGTGTGTGTCAGTGTATGTGAATATGTGTGTCTGTGAATGTGTGTGTCTATGAATGTATGAGTGTGTGTGTGTCTGTGAGTGTATGTGTGTGTGTTTGAGTATGCGTGTCAGTGTGTGTGTATATATATATATATATATATATATATATATATATATACACACACACACACACACATATACATACACACACTGGAGTGTATATTATTTTTTTGGGGGGGTGGGAATCTTGGTTCCCACACTTTATTCCCCAGGACTTTATTCTCCCCTGTCGGCTCACGCAGAACCGGCGCTGAGTGTCGGCTCTGCTCTAAGCCTCCATGGGCCGGCGGGGAGATCAAAGATCTACCTCACCGGCCCACAGCAGCATGAAGGGAGGCAGGAGAGGACCCGGGGAGCTCTAGACAGCAGCTCCGCCAGGTTCCTCTGGCGAGATCTGAGCGTTGCCGCGGCAACGCTCAGATCTCACGAGAGTTAACTCTAGCCCCGCAGGCTAGAGTTCACTCTCCACTGGACCACCAGGGATGGCACATGGCAGCAAGGATCCCCCCTCCCTACATAAGGTAAGAAGGGAGGGGGGATATTTACTAATCTGCCCCCACCTCCACAATCTGTCCAAACATACAGCACACACACACACATACAGCACCCACACACAAAAAGCACCTACAGACATACAGCACTCTCACACAAACAGCACACACACAGCACCCTCACACACACAGCACCCAAACAGCACACATACAGCACCCGCACACACACAGTACACTAACCGCACCCTCACAAACACACACAGCACCTTTACAAACACACAACACCCTCACACACAGCACACTAACAACACCCTCGCAAACACACACACACAAACAGCACCCTCAGAAATACATGACACCCACACACATCACACAAACAGCACCCTCACACACACAGCACCATCACACACACATCACACAAACATCACCCTCACCCACAAACAGCACCCTCACACACACTCACAAACACCCTCACCCACATAGCACACTACCAGCACCCTCACACATACACACACACAGCAGCACCCTTACACACACCACCCTCACACAGCACACTAACAGCACACACACACACACACACACACAGCAGTGTATGTATATATGTGTGTGTGTGTGTATATATATATATATATATATATATATACACATATACATGCGGCGTGTGTTTGTGCTTTAGGGTGCACACCCTAATGCAATAGGCTGCGCACGCCTATGGTAGTGTGTGTGTTAGTGCAGTGAATGCAGAGTGTGTGTCAAAGTGCAGTGAATGCAGAGTGTGTGTCAATGGGTAGTGAATGCAGAGTGTGTGTGTGAGTGTGTAGCGAATGCAGAGTGTGTGTAGCAAATGCAGAGTGTGTGTAGCGAATGCAGAGTGTGTGTAGCGAATGCAGAGTGTGTGTAGCGAATGCAGAGTGTGTGTAGCGAATGCAGAGTGTGTGTAGCGAATGCAGAGTGTGTGTAGCGAATGCAGAGTGTGTGTAGCGAATGCAGAGTGTGTGTAGCGAATGCAGAGTGTGTGTAGCGAATGCAGAGTGTGTGTAGCGAATGCAGAGTGTGTGTAGCGAATGCAGAGTGTGTGTAGCGAATGCAGAGTGTGTGTAGCGAATGCAGAGTGTGTGTAGCGAATGCAGAGTGTGTGTAGCGAATGCAGAGTGTGTGTAGCGAATGCAGAGTGTGTGTAGCGAATGCAGAGTGTGTGTAGCGAATGCAGAGTGTGTGTAGCGAATGCAGAGTGTGTGTAGCGAATGCAGAGTGTGTGTAGCGAATGCAGAGTGTGTGTAGCGAATGCAGAGTGTGTGTAGCGAATGCAGAGTGTGTGTAGCGAATGCAGAGTGTGTGTAGCGAATGCAGAGTGTGTGTAGCGAATGCAGAGTGTGTGTAGCGAATGCAGAGTGTGTGTAGCGAATGCAGAGTGTGTGTAGCGAATGCAGAGTGTGTGTAGCGAATGCAGAGTGTGTGTAGCGAATGCAGAGTGTGTGTAGCGAATGCAGAGTGTGTGTAGCGAATGCAGAGTGTGTGTAGCGAATGCAGAGTGTGTGTAGCGAATGCAGAGTGTGTGTAGCGAATGCAGAGTGTGTGTAGCGAATGCAGAGTGTGTGTAGCACTAGTGTATGCAGAGTGTGTGTAGCACTAGTGTATGCAGAGTGTGTGTAGCACTAGTGTATGCAGAGTGTGTGTAGCACTAGTGTATGCAGAGTGTGTGTAGCACTAGTGTATGCAGAGTGTGTGTAGCACTAGTGTATGCAGAGTGTGTGTAGCACTAGTGTATGCAGAGTGTGTGTAGCACTAGTGTATGCAGAGTGTGTGTAGCACTAGTGTATGCAGAGTGTGTGTAGCACTAGTGTATGCAGAGTGTGTGTAGCACTAGTGTATGCAGAGTGTGTGTAGCACTAGTGTATGCAGAGTGTGTGTAGCACTAGTGTATGCAGAGTGTGTGTAGCACTAGTGTATGCAGAGTGTGTGTAGCACTAGTGTATGCAGAGTGTGTGTAGCACTAGTGTATGCAGAGTGTGTGTAGCACTAGTGTATGCAGAGTGTGTGTAGCACTAGTGTATGCAGAGTGTGTGTAGTACTAGTGTATGCAGAGTGTGTGTAGTACTAGTGTATGCAGAGTGTGTGTAGTACTAGTGTATGCAGAGTGTGTGTAGTACTAGTGTATGCAGAGTGTGTGTAGTACTAGTGTATGCAGAGTGTGTGTAGTACTAGTGTATGCAGAGTGTGTGTTGTACTAGTGTATGCAGAGTGTGTGTTGTACTAGTGTATGCAGAGTGTGTGTTGTACTAGTGTATGCAGAGTGTGTGTTGTACTAGTGTATGCAGAGTGTGTGTTTTACTAGTGTATGCAGAGTGTGTGGGTCAGTGTAGTGTATGCAGTGTGTGTGTGTGTGTGTAAATGTGCAATCTGCGGAGGGGGAGGGGTGGGGAAAGGGGCATTTTCAAATTAATTTTATAATTGTACATTAAATTAATTAAATGTTTTTCCCCCCTCCCTGCTTCTTACCTGTGTCCAGGGAGGGGGGAGATTCCATCCCTGGTGGTCCGGTGGCATGAAGGGGCCCCCGGCTCCCTGTTACCGCAGAGGGGGCGTTGCCATGGCAACCGGGTATTGCGAGAGTTATTAGAAGAGAGGAGAAGCTGTGTGCTGCCTGGGCCCCCTCTGCGGTAACAGGGAGCCGGGGGCCCACGGCTGCACACATAGATCGCGATATTTGCTATCTATGTGTGCAGAGAGGGACCGCCGGGCCCATGACAACCATCATGGTTGTCACCCCCTGATGGTGGCCCTGCCACTGCATATTGGGTACATTCCACAAGGCTTGCTGTTTTCAGGGGTCATCTAGCCATTACTATTTCCCTTATTTATTTATTTTTGTTTTTTTTTAAATTTGTATTTTATTGGAGTTTTCACAATGGAAAATGCAAAATACATCTGGAACAAATTATAAAAAAAATGATAACGTTCACATAATACAAGAAGTGATAAAGTTCACATATTAAATCTGGAACAATAAACTGTGAGTGGGCGATATGTGGGATATTGGCAGTCCAAAGGTGCCCTTGTAGTTTGGTCGTATTGAGCCTTATGTGTGGAGATAGGGGGATCCTTCAGTCGTTGTTTATGTGGCCCCACTAATACCCATTGGTTAACGTGACTGTCGTAGGCTCATAAGAGGGTTAAGCCATTGTTTCCCTGTCTCCACCTGTATGCATAATTGGAAATGTCGTGCAGCTATTATGTGTCATGCTCTCTAGCAGAATTCTGCGTCGGATGCCGCTGATGGGTGCTATCCGCCGTTAACTAGGCACCAGAGGGTTCGTTGAAGGACAATGCTGGGCCACTGTTGTGTGTCTCGTCGTTTGGCTACTGGGAATTACTAAGAGCCGCTATGTGTGTGGTCTCTCTACAGGTGGCGTGGTTTGACTAGGAGTCTAGTCAGTGGGTTTAAAGGGCGAACTCTGGTGGGACCCTGTGTGTCTGTTCCCGGCTTTTGTATTGTCGCTGGGATATTCTTGCTCGGAGTCAACTTCTGGAGGAAAGTCTCTTTATTCTCCGGAGAGGAGAGGGTGAGTACATCGTTGCCGTGTGTTACCAGGAGGGAGCCATCTATCCCCCACCGATATCTGATTCGTGCCTCTCTTAGCTGTTGGGCCACTGGCGTTAGCTGTCTCTTGACTGCGAGGACGGCAAATGGGAGGTCTCCGTATATGGCAATATCACATCCTTCGAAGCGTATGGTGCCCATCTCCCTCGATTTGGCCATGATCCCTGACCGGATTGTGATGTCTTTTGTCGTGGCTATTACGTCTCTTGGGGCGTCAGCTGGGGCAGCCGCTGATTTGCGGACCCGGAACGCTGACGTTAGTGTCTCTGGATTTGAGTGGCCCCCTATACCCAGTGAGGTTATGAAGCGTCTGAGGAAGGGTAGTACTGCGTCCCCATCAATGTGTTCCGGAATTCCTCGGAGGCGGATGTTCTTCCGTCTGTGTCTGGACTCCATCACTAGCTGCGATTTGGTAAGTTTGCTTACTTGTTCAGTTAATGCTTGCAGCTTATTGTGGGCGTCTTGCACACTCTGGTCTCTGGCAGATTCTCTTGTCTCGATCTCCGTGACTCGTTGTTTGAGGGTCCCTATTTCCGTGCGTGTGTCTAGGAGGTCAGCCTTCCACACACGTCGCATATCCAGCAGGAGATTTTTAATATCTCTTTTCGTCGCTGGAGGGGAATCCTCATCTGACTCTGACTCATTAGAGGGGGTCCCTTCCGACTGTGAGGCCGGGGTTTCCTCTTCCTCTTGGTAAGTCTCCAAGGCCTCATCTTCGCTAGGCGGTTCGGGCGCCATTTTGGCTCGGGTCTGTGGTGTAGGCCTCTCAAAGGATAATCTGATTTCCTGCATTTTTGGAGCCTCTGGACGGTAAGATTTTTTGTGCTTTCGCCCCATGGAGCCTTCTGTACGAGGGCGGTTGTCGCTTAGCGTGTTTTGGGATTTGGAATCCGTGTTTATATCGTCTTTTCTGATTTCTGGGACAGAGCTCTGTGTAAACACGTCTTCTCTGCTGCTCGGTCGGCCACGCCCCCACTATTTCCCTTGTTAATGTTTCTCAGATCTTTTCCCTTACCCAAGAACTGACTGTTCACTTGCTGCTTAATTTATCCCACCCTGTGGCAGGTGCCATTGTAACAATATAATCAGTTATTCACTTAACCTGTCAGTGGTTTTAATGCAATCTCTATGTTAGGGTGCGCTCTGCCATCCTATGAAAAGAGGGCTTTAACTCCCTTAGCACAGCATAGCCCAAATACTTAACCTACTCTCGTATTATAATCACATGACTCAGATTGGCTGGACTGGCTGCTGGACTGTCTCGGCTGTCAGGCAGGTTCCCCAATATACAATAATTAAAATAACACAGTTAGGTCCGGAAATATTTGGACACTGGTATAAGTTTTGTTATGTCAGCTGTTTACCAAAATCAGTTACAGTTAACTAATGAATATGGGGTTAAATGGCAGTCTATCAGTTTTATTTTGAAGTTATTCACATCCAAATAGTAGGAAGGGTTTAGGTTCATTTAATATGACCAACAGTAATTAGACAATTGACTCAGAAGCTGTTTCATGGACAAATGTGGGCTATTCCTTTTGTTATTTCATCATCAATTAAGCAGGTAAAATATCTTGAGTTGATTCCAGGTGAGGTATTTGCATTTGGAAGCCGTTGATGTGAACCCACAACAATCCCCCTACATCAATGTAACTCGAAGCAAGTCATTCTTAGGATGCAAAAAAATATCCATCAGAGAGATAGTAGAAACATTAGGAGTGACCAAATCAACAGTGTGGTGCATTCTGAGAAATAAAGAAAACTGATGAGCTCTGCAACTCAAAAAGGACTGGATGTCCATGAGAAACAGTGGTGGATGATAGTAGAATACTTTCAATGGTAAAGGAAAACCCCTTCACAACATCCAGCCAGGAGAAGAACACTCTACAGGTGGAAGTATTTTCATTATCCAAGTCTACCATCAAGAGAAGACTTCACAAGAGGAAATACAGAGGCTTCAGCAAACCATTCATAAACCTCAAGAATAGAAAGGCCAGATTAAACTTTGCCCCAAAACATCTAAAAATGCCAGCTCAGTACTGGAACCGCATTCTTTGGACAGTTAAAACTAAGATCAACCTGTACCAGAATATGGGGGGCAGTGGGGTAGTACGGAGAAGGCTTGGAGCAGTTCATGACCTGAAGCATACCACCTCACCTGTAAAACACAGTGCAGGCAATGTGATGGCATGGGCATGCATGGCTTCCAATGGCACTTGGTCACTAGTGTTTATTGCTGATGTGCCAGAATACAGAAACAGCCAGATAAATTCTGAAGGGTATTGGGACATAATATCTGCTAAGATTCAGACAAATTCAGTGAAGTTGATTAGCCAGCGCTTCACTTTACTGATGGACAATGAACCACAACATACTGGGAAAGCAATCCAGGAGTTTTTAAGGCAAAGAAGTGGAATATTCCTCAATGGCTGAGACAATCACCTGAACTCAACCTGATCGAGCATGCATTTCACTTGCTGAAGACAAAACTTAAGGCAGAAAGACCCACGAACAAACAACTGAAGACAGCTGCAGTAAAGGCCTGGCAAAGCATCATCAGGGCCGGCGCTACCATAAGGTGGCCCAGGCGGCCACCTTAGGGCACACCGGCCCTGGGGGCGCAAAATCAGGCTGACCGGAAGGAGGGAAGCGCACTGTGCTCCCTTCCAGCCGGTTAATAGTTGTAGTGTGGCCGAGCGCAGCCCTTATCGTTCCACCCGCAGATCCCAGCCTCCGCCCGCCCCCTCCTACCCTGCTGTCTGCTGCAGGCTGTGTGGAGGGGGCGGGGATATGACATCATATCCCTGTTCCCTGTGGATCACACAGCACGGCTGGCGCACAGTGATGAGGCTGCGCTGCAGGACAGGACTCCAAGGAGCCGGACAGCACGCACCCCAGGGACACGCTTTAACAGATGTAAGTATGTAATTTTGTATGTATGTTTGTATGTAACTGGATGTATGTTTGTATGTAACTGGATGTATGTTTGTCTCTGAATGTCTGTATATATGTCTCTGTATTCATGTATGTAACTGTATGTCTTTATGTTTCTGTATGTTTGTATGTATGTGTCTGTATGTCTTTGTATGCATGTTTCTGTATGTATGTATGTGTCTGTATGTATGTGCCTGAATGTCTTTGTATGTAAGTTTCTGTATGCCTGTCTGTATGTATGTATGTATCTGTATGACGGTATGCCTCTGTATGTATGTATGTGTCTATATGCCTTTATGTCTTGTACGTATGTTTCTGTATGTCTCTGTATGCATGTATGTAACTGGATGTATGTTTGTCTATGAATGTCTGTATATATGTCTCTGTATGCATGTATGTAACTGTATGCCTTTATGTCTCTGTATGTACGTGTGTGTGTGTGTGTCTGTGTGTCTCTGTACGCCTGTATGTCTTTGTATGAATGTTTCTGTATGTATGTATGTGTCTGTATGACGGTATGCCTCTGTATGCATGTATGTCTTTGTATGCCTCTGTATGCATGTATGTCTTTGTATGCCTGTATGTATGTGTCTGCATGCCTGTATGTCTCTGTATGTATGTTTCTTTATGCCTGTATGTATGTGCCTGAATGTCTTTGTATGTATGCTTCTGTATGCCTGTCTGTATGTATGTGTTTGTATGACGGTATGCCTCTGTATGCATGTATGTCTTTATATGCCTGCATGTCTCTGTATGCATGTATGTCTCTGCTTGTATGTGTCTGTATGTCTCTGTATGATTATTTCTGTCTCTGTATGACAGTGTACCTGTATGACTTTGACTGTGTGACTGAAAAATGATGCCTGTGTGCCTGTGGCTTGGGAGGAAAGATACACAGGTGAAGATGCTTTTTTTTTTTTTTTTAATGAGGGTTGGGGGCGCCAAAATGCATCTTCGCCTGTGTAACTAAAAATCCTAGCACCGGCCCTGAGCATCATAAAGGAGGAAACCCAGCGTTTGGTAAAGTCCATGCATTCCAGACTTCAAGCAGTCATTGCCTGCAAAGGATTCTTGACAAAGCATTCAAAATTAACATTTTATTTATGATTGTGCCAATTTGTCCAATTAAATTTGAGCCCCTGAAATAAGGGGACGGTGTATGAAAATGGTTGCAATTCCTAAACGTTTCGTAAAATATTTTTGTTCAACCCCATGAACTAGAGCTAAAAGTCTTCACTTCAACTGTATCTTGGTTATTTAATTTTAAATCCATTGTGTTGGTGTACGGAGCCACAATTATCCATTTTCATATATTTATGGACCTAACTGTAGGGGCGTGTGTGTGTGTGTATGTATGTGTGTATATATATATATTTCAGTAATGCAACGTAAAAGGGAAAACTAATATATGAGATAGACGTATTACATGCAAAGCAAGATAGTTCAAGCCGTGATTTGTCATAAGTGCGATGATTATGGCTTACAGCTCATGAAAACAATCTCAGTAAATTAGAATATTACATGCAATCAATAAAACAAGGCATGTACATAGAACAATATCGGACCTCTGAAAAGTATAAGCATCCATATGGACTCAGTACTTGGTTTGGGTCCCGTTTGCATCAATTACTGCCAATTACTGCCTCAATGCGGCGTGGCATGGAAGCTATCAACTTGTGGCACTGCTGAGGTGTTATGGAAGACCAAGATGCTTCAATAGCGGCCTTCAGCTCTTCTGCATTGGTCGGGTTTCATGTCTCATCTTTCTCTTGGCAATGCCCCATAGATTCTCTCTGGAGTTCAGGTCAGGCGAGTTTGCTGGTCAATAAAGCACAGTAATCCCACGGTCATTGAAGCAGGCAGGCTTTGGTGCTTTTGGCAGTGTGGGCAGGTGCCAAGTCCTGCTGGAAAATGAAGTCAGCATCCCCATATAGCTTGTCTGCGGAAGGAAGCATGAAGTGTTCCAAAATCTCCTGGTAGACGGCTGCGTTGAAGCTGGACTTAATGAAGCACAGTGGACCAACACCAGCAGATGACATGGCTCCCCAAATCAACACAGACTGTGGAAACTTCACACTGGACTTCAAGCATCTTGCAGTGTGTGCCTCTCTATTCTTCCTCCAGACTCTGGGTCCTTGGTTTCCAAATGAGATGCAAAAGTTGCTCTCATCAGAAAAGAGGACTTTGGACCACTGAGCAACAGACCAGGTCTGTTATTCTTTAGCCCAGGTAAGACGCTTCTTACGTTGTTTGTTGTTCAGGAGCGGCTTGACAAGAGGATCCAGGATCAGTCTGTGTGTGGTGGCTCTTGATGCACTGACTCCAGCCTCAGTCCACTCCTTGTGAAAGTCCCCAACACATTTGAATGGCCTTTTCCTGACAATCCTCTCCAGACTGCGGTCATCCCTGCTGCTTGTGCACCTTTTTCTTCCACACTTTTCCCTTCCACATAACTTTCTATTAATGTGCTTTGATACAGCACTTTGGGAACATCCAACTTCCTTCGCAATTACATTTTGAGGCTCTCCCTCCTTATGGAGTGTGTTAATGATGGTTTTCTGCACAACTGTCAGGTCAGCAGTCTTCCCCATGATTGTGATTCCTACTGAACCAGACTGAGAGACCCATTAAAGGCTCAGAAACCCTTTGCAGGTGTTATGGCTCACTTAGCTGATTAGAGTGGTACACTGTGAGCCTAGAATATTGCACCTTTTCACAATATTCTAATTTACTGAGATTGTGGATTTGGGGTTTTCATGAGCTGTAAACCATAATCATTGCACTTATGACAAATCACGACTTGAACTATCTTGCTTTGCATGTAATGCGTCTATCTCATATATTAGTTTCCCCTTTTATGTTGCATTACTGAAATAAATTAACTTTTGCACAATATTCTAATTTTTCAAGTATCACCTGTGTATATATATGTGCATGTATATATACACTACACATTTGGAATTAACGTGGCCGGTTGCAAGATGTTAGCAGGAACAGCATACACTGAGAGGCACAACCAAGTTGCTGGGATTGTGTACCGAGACATCTGCACAGAATATGGGCTGGACCTGCCTAAGTCCAGATGGGATATACCACAAAGGGTAGTTGAGAGAGAATGGCAGGGCTAAGATCCTGTGGGACTTTCAGATCCAGACGGACAAGCAAGTACTGGCCAACCAACCTGACATTGTGGTGGTAGACAAGGAATGGAAGACTGCAGTAGTGGTGGATGTGGCAGTACCCAGTAACCATAACATCAAAAAGAAAGAACATGAGAAGATTGGCAAATAGCAAGGACTGAAAGAAGAGCTAGAAAGGATGTGGAAAATGAGGCAGTAGTAGTCCAAGTTGTGATAGGAGCACTAGGGGCTGTGACTCCCAAGTTGGGATTCCAGGTGGGACATCAGAGATCGCTGTCCAGAAGAGAGCGAGATAGAGAGAGAGACACACACACGCACACACTCTCTCTCAGTATCTCTAAAATATCAGTGTGATAGTTGGAAAGAATAGTGGAATGTTGCAATGTTCATGGAAATATTTGAATTATAATTCTTATTTATATGATTTATTAGAAATAGAAAAACAGAGATCAAGAGAACAAAATTAATTAGTGAGAAAATAATCAATATTTTTTTTTGTCAATCTTTCTTTTATTGAGGCATAGTCACTATGCACCAATAAAAGAAAGTTTGAAAAAATAATTATTGATTTTGTTCTCACTTCTTAATGTTGTTCTCTTGATTTCTCTTTTTTTGTATAACAGTGGAAAACAATACCGAAAAAATAAGTCAGGGCGGGGAGGGGCCGGACCGCCATGCTAACCGGTCGCATGCAGGAGAGGCTCCCGAGAAATCGTGCCTCTTAAGCTACAGAAAGCAGAGCTATACCGATAAAAAGCGACCACAAGATATGCCTACGGCTGTGGGAGAGGTGACGGACCCTGAGACCGGGAGTTTTGGGCCCCCTGGGAGGTACACGAGGCTTCAGGGACCGCGGCCTACTCGGAGGGAGAGCGAAGTGGACGGCCGCTGCCGGGGCTCTCCTCCCGGCTGCCACAAGCTGATTGCCTGAGTAGCTGGCTGGTCCCGTTACCCCCCCCCCTCTGGACCAGGGGGGTCATCCCGGTCCCCGCCGGCACACTACTCTACTGGGCCAAACACGACCGCCAACCACATCTAAGATGGCGGCAACTTCAACTCCGACAGAACAGGGCAGCAGAGACGCACCCAAAGTCAGAGGGGGTTTTACAGTGAGATTCTGGGGGCCTGCACACTGGAGAGGGCTGGAGGAAAGAGCCATACAGCTCCACTTACCAACCACTGATCCGGCGATCTCCGATCCAGAGGGGCTCCCTCGCATCTCCCATAACAAAGAGGTGAGGGGAGAGAGCACCGGGAGACTCCAAACAGAAAACTCTCCTTACACAAACAGCGAGGAGGGAACTGCTAAACATGGCGAGCTGCTTCCTGACCACTCCTGGTGAATGGGACTGGAGGATCCCCTCTGGTTGCGCTGACCATCTCCTTGGACCTGTCTCCGACTGACCCTGCAAACCACTGAGTTATCCTGTCTAGGCATTTTGTTAACCCCTTAAGGACACATGACATGTGTGACATGTCATGATTCCCTTTTATTCCAGAAGTTTGGTCCTTAAGGGGTTAAATCCCGTATTTAAACATACATTAAGCTCCTTAGCTCTTAAGAGTTGCTATACAGCTTAATATTGATGCGATTTGTGTTTATGATTTACTAATCTCAGTTTTCTGCCGATAATACTTGTTTGACACTGTCTAGCATGAATATTGCCTAGTATAGATATATGGATGAGCTGGCGGTCACTCTAGCCAGGTCGTTGATAACCTTGTAGCATTGCTTGGACTCTCCTGTAATTATCTCACAATGGCCTCAGCGTAAGCGACGATACACTCTTGTTTACTATACTACCAAACTGAGAATTCTTCCTGACATGAATAACACGCTTGCTATTATTTTTGCTCAATGTTTTCCTCATGTCTATATTTCTTACCTCTTGAATGATTTACACAAAAAAGTGCAAGCCTCCTAACATGACCTGTTATGTATATGCAACTTACCTGATTGTATTATCTATTAATGTCATGTTGTAAACTGTTTGTATCCCTTCTATGCACTACTAAAATAAAGAATTAAAAAAAAAAAATAGTTGGCAAAAAAGTCATGGCAAAAGTACTTATGTCACTAATGCAGTAATTTGATCACTGAGGTATACTTCTGTATAAGCAGCCTCATTTTTTATAATTAACAGATTAGGCAAACATGTCTCAGCATAATACAAAACAATATTTAATTGTGCCTCATCCCCCAGCACCTCTATTCATGTGTCTAATTCCCCCAGTGTCCCCTATGTGTCTCATTCCCCCCAGCACCTCCATACATGTGTCGAATTCCCCCAGTATCCCCATGTGTTTTATTCCCCCAGCCCCTCCCATGTGCCAGCTTTCCTCCTCCATGTAGCGTAGCCAAGCCGCAGACCAGGGTAGAGGAGCTTGTTTCCATCCACCCGGTCTGACAAGAAACAACAACTCCACCTCAGTCCGCAGCTCAACCACACTACAGTCTGAGACCGGTTGGAGAGGAGCGCTGTGCAGTGCAGTTTCCTCCTGGCGGTCTGCTGGATACTGTGCTCCCTGGGCTGGTGCACCTTAAGATTGCCGTCTGAGCCGTCTTATGGTAGCAAAGGCCAAGAAAAGTGTTGCGAGACGCAATGGACAGTCTGAAGAGCTGCAATTTGGCCATGTGTGCTGTATACTATACCCTTTGTTTATATATAAAAGAAAAGAAAAATGGCCCTGTAGTTGTGGGAGGGGTTATTCTGGCCTATTAATACACAGACTGTCTGGTTCAGTACAGAATCATCTAGTTCCGGTTTATCAACACTAACTGCCTAAACTCCAAACAAGCTGGTCTTGGCTCACGCAAGTCAGCGGCGTACATACCGTGGTCGCAGGAATCGCAGCCTCGACCGGGCTCGTCACTCCTATGCTCACAAAAATAAAGAATTATAAATAAGAAAAATGTTTACACACAACCTGTGTACATTTCTATGACTAGTTCTATCATTAATCACATGGATTGTGATTTATGGAAACTCATTGCTAAGGAAATAATTCTGTATTTCACACTGTACAACTTTATACCTTACTTTGTACATGGAAAATATGAACTATTTTATGATATATTGGATGGAAAATGAATGCCATTCAGAAGAGTCTACAGGAAAAGGTTAAACTGGAAAATCAATATATTTTTTTAGCATTATGCATGTACGTGTACATTTCTTGCAGTGACACAGTAATGTATTGTATGTTTTCTCTTTTGTTATTTGTTGAAATAAATATATCCGCTTTTTGCCTTAGGTAATTGATTCACTGAACAATAATTTGTGAAGGCTAAAACATCTTTAAAAATGTTCTGCGTGACATGAGTCACTTTATTTGTTTCTAAAGGGCTGATCAAGTAGCAAATGTTTAGATTATCAAATTAAACAATCAATAATAATTTTGTGGTTGTCATTAGGAGAGGCTGGGCATTGGTTGGAGGAGGGAGGATCTTTTTTTGACTGAACTGTGTGATTAGTGAAAGGAGACAGCCTGCAAATCCATCACCATGAGGATTCTTAGCAGTGTGATAAAGCTTGGTGTGATCAACCCTACAGTATGTATATAGTATTTCATTGCAATGAGTTTTGAAGACTGAGATCCTTCGCTGAGATAGTGACAAAAAAAACTTTTTTACCTGCTGTAGTGACTTTTATGTGTGTATGTTTATGTATGTTTTATGTTGTGACCTTTACTGTAATGTAAAGGTTTACATTATATGGTTTATGGTGCATCTGTCTCTTTTACTTCTATAGAATATAGTTCGTATATTCATGGAGTGCTGAGGCTTATTAATGCACATTCATGTTGTAGTAACTGCACCTTGTGATATTTTAGTATGATTTGCTTGACTCCATTATTAAGGCAATTCATGTAAGAGGGAATCTGTTAGGGTGGGAGCAGTAGGTTATTATTAAAGGGATACTCTTAGCAACACAAACACCTTAGTTTATTATAGTAGATATTATAGAGTCTTTGTCAACCTTTTAAAAAAAACAAAAAAAACATGGCTGACTCAACACACAAAGTTCTACCTCTGTTGCTGCTTAGATACTATTAAAGTTTTACTTCCAAACAATTCATACAAATCTGGATTTCTAATAATAGAGTGCTTTTGATTTGCGTGGCTTAGCCCAATGCTTGCAGCCTATTGTTGCTTTTGAAACTGGACAGCTATGAATGAATAAGGCAAAAATGAAATTCTCCAGAATGTTTATAATCATATAATGTTTTCATTCTGAGGGTAGTCTTTCAATTGTGAATATTGTGTGTAAATAATTTGGGCAGTGTGGCAATTCTTAGGGGAAACTGTGAATCCTACGGACAATCTGTGAATGCTCAGGCCAGTGTTGGTAATGTTTGATTGAGTAGACTGTGAACATGTGGGTTGTGAAATGTTTGCTATGTACTATTACTGTTTGCTTTGTACTATTATAGCCTACACCTAAAAAGTCACATTTCTTCCAACCACTCTATTATAATCATATACAATAAAATGTTGAATTGTTGACCTATATTAGCAAAAACAATTTTCCCCCCACTTATTAATGAGATAAAGGAGGAAGAAGAAGAGAGACCCTTTGTAACTCTTGCTAAAAATATCCTTGCAGTTAGTATGTTGCACATGACTACCCTGTTTTACTGATAAAAGACATTAACAATCAAGTAACCCCTACAAATGGTAGGGGACTCTATAATTAAAAGAGTAGATAGGATAATCTGCCACTCTGACCGTCTCAACCGGAAAATTTGCTGTTTCCCAGTAGTTTGGGTCTGGCATGTTGCCTACAGAGTGGATGGATTACTAGGAGGGGCTGGGGTTGACCTGGCTGTCATGGTCCACGTTAGTACCAATGACAAACTCAAAGAAAAATGAAGGATCCTAAAGCATGAGTTCAAGGAATTGGGAAGTGAACTGAAGAAAAGGACCTCCAAGGTGGTATTTTCTGAGATATTCCCTGTGCGGTGCGCTTCATTAGAAAGGTAGCAGGAGATTAAGGAGGTCATGGTGTAGGAAGGAAGATTTTGACTTTTTAAAGCACTGGGCTGATTTTGCACTTTGGTAAAATCTTTAAGTGTGATGGAATGCACCTAAATGGGAGATGGTATGCTGTGCTGTGGGACAGGATGGCTAGAAGGTTAGGGGAAATTTTAAACTAGCTGTAGGGGAAGGGACATAGAAATCTACAAAATGGAAAAAGGACAGAAAGGAGATTGGCTTTAGCTCAGTACAAAAGGGTGGGGAGATGCGGGAGGGGCAAGATCAGAACAGAGGAGGTATGTAATAGTAATACAAAAAGTCACATAAAGTACAAGTGACTCATGATAATATTAAATGTATGCTTCATAATGCAAGCAACCTAAATAACAAAATGGGGGAACTAGAGGCAATAGTGTAAACTAAGCAATATGACATTACAGGCATAAAAGAAACATGGTGGAACGAGACACATCACTGGGCAGGTAAATTTAATTTAATTAAGGATAGAAAAACAGGAAAGGTGGTGGGTTATGTGTGTATGTCAACCATGAATTAAATCCAAATCTTAAGCAAGTGGAATGTGATGAGGAAATTGTGGAAGCTTTATGGGTAGATACCTGCTTGGGGCAAAAGAAGGGAAATCAGTTATTGGCTGGAATATGTTATAAACCATGTTGTTATTGGTGAGCAAGAACAGTCATTAGAGGAAATTGGGAAAGCTGCATATCTGGGTAACATGTTTACCCGGACATAACTTGTGATAGAGGGACTAGTAAACCAGCAAGGGGAATCAGGTTTTTGAACCTGTTAAATTAAACCTTCATGTTACGTTAAAACAAAAAAGGTTGATCTTTTGACAAACATTCTAGTGGGGAGCAAATGTACATGGTGTATACTTATATAATATAATTTTAAAAATGTAAATTTCAATACGATAAGGGCAGCTTTACAGCATATTGGCTGGCATAAACTTTTTAGTGAAAAAAACACACTTAGAATAAATGAAATATCTTCAAACAAACATTAGAAAGGTACACTTCTCAGTATGTACCATTGGGTAATACATATAAAATAAACAAATGGAAACCAATGTGTTCTAGGGGTAAGGTAAACGTAGAAATTAAAAACAAGAAAGGGGCATTTAAATGAAACAAATCAGAGGCATCCTACATGTGATAAAAGAAAGTCAATAACTAGAAAGAGAAAATTATAGACAAAGAGAGCAAAACCAACAAAAACAATGAAAGTGTAAATAAACTGAAAACAGAGAACAGAGTGTGTTAGTTAATGAAGATAACTATTTTTCCACAGTATTTATTAAGGAAGAAACTATAGCAAGAGATATGCAAATGATTGATTGCAAAAAACCTGCAGGAAACATTGTGAGTGGATGACTCAAGACAAGGTGCTGCAACAACTAAAGAAAGTTAATGTATACAAAGGGCCTGAAGGTGTTCACCTACAAGTACTTAAGGAGCTAAGTGTGGAAATAAGTGAACCTCTGTTTTTAATCTTTCAGTATTATTTAGTTTCAGGAATTGTACCAGAGGATTTAAAGAAGGCAGGTGTGGTTCCTATAATCAAAAAGGCACACTTTTTTTGCCTGGAAATTATAGATCTGTGAGCTTAATGTCTGTGGCTGGGAAATATTTGAAGGGTTATTAAGGGATAATATTGAGGAATTAATTGGGAAGAACATTATTATTAGCAAAAATCTGCATGATTTCATGAAACATAGGTCATGTCAAACTAACTGAATTGCATTCTACGAAGAAGTAAGTAGAAGTATAGATCAGGGTTTTGTAGTGGATTGAGCTACTTGGATTTTGCCAAGGCATTCAATATGGTCTCACACCGTAGGTTAGTGTTCAAACTAAAAGAAATCGGTGTAGATGAAAAATCATGCTCTTGGGTAGAACATTGACTTAAAAATAGAGTACAGAGAGTTGTCATTCGTTAATTTGCAAGTGGACAAAAGTGGTAAGTGGTGTCCATCATGGTTCTGTTCTGGGACCACTTCTATTTAACATGTTTATAAATTATCTTGAAACAGGCAAACAAAAGTCATGTTTCAGTGTTTCCAGATGACACAAAACTCTATAAAGCAGGGGTGCCCAAAAGGTAGATCAACAGATGTTGTAGAACTACAACTTCCATAATGCATTGCATGCCTTTAAAATTACAAAGCATGCTGGAAGCTGTAGTATTGAAATATTTGGGGATCTACCTTTTGGGCAGTCCTGCTGTAAAGTAACAATATGGGCAGGGTATTACTTTGCTGCAGATGGATTTAGATTTATTTGGCAACTGGGTTGTCAAATGGAAGAGTAAATTATGCACTTTGGTGTAAAGAATGGAGAAGGAACTTACACCCTAAACGGTAGTGAATTACAACACATGAGAAGGATCTTGGAATTGTTATAGACAACAAACAAGGCAACAATGTGTAATGTCATTTAGCATTTGCTGAGGCCAGTAATTTGCATGTATAAAAAGGAGCATTAATCCTCAAATGAAAATATAATGTTGCCTCTTTATAAATCTCTTGAAAGAACACACATGGAATATGCTGTGCATTTTTGGGCACCTGTTTTAAAGAAGAATATTGTGAAGAAACCACCCATTTCGTTTGTTAACTTTGATTTTTCTCGTTCGGTAGATAAAACTACTGAACACCGACCACCCCCCTGGTTCATTAACTACAAAGGAAAAACGCAGATTAAGTGCTCTCTCTGTGTGGCCGCCATTCATATGGCCGAACGCCATATGCTGGAGAAAATGGCGGCCATCTTGTCGCATAAAAGGGGCAGCGGGACTTGGTCGTCGAGTGTCTGGAACTAAAATCGGACACTCGACTTCTCAAACAATGGTCAACTTCGCAAATGACTGCTTCTTTTCACCAACCAGCCAGGAGATCACTATTCGGCAGGTTTGTTACCACAAACTAGGGGAGCAAACACTACCCATGAGCCAGGGGAACAGTTTGTGAATTTGTTCAGTTTTTAGACTTCCCGAAATGGACCGAACGCTACCTCTGAAACTGTGGATCTGTTTTAGGCATAAGATCTTGTGTGCGGTCGGTCAAATTATGACCTCCATGGAAATCCCGAACCCCCGAACCGATCTGGGTTATTTATGGATATGTTGGTTCCCCAGATCGGGGTTATAAGGAGATATGTGTGGGTTTTGAGGTACTTTTGGGGTTTTGTGGAAATGTGTGTTTTTTTTTGTGCCTGGAGATAATTGAGTTTAGTACAATCCTTGACAGAATTATCCCCAAACACAGGGGAAGGATTATCCTATTTTATGTGGGAGTGTCCTGGACCTGAGAGCCAGTGTATTTACAGTATTTACTTTGCCATAGTCCCCTCTCAGGTCCAGTGGGGAATGCCCATGGAATATGTCACTGTAAACCCCGTGCACAAGGACTTGTACAAAAACCAGCCAGTTGGCATGAATAAATTAATTCCTGTTGTACCCTTCATCTAGTCTAGGCTGATGTTTGAGTATCCATCTGATTTGCTTGGTGAATTTACTTGTATGCTGTATTTCCTCTGGAGAACGTTGAAATCAACACCTGAACTGCGAGCTATAAATCACTCAGCCTCTAGCAGTTCAGGAGAAAACGAACGAACGGGTATCTGAAATACCAGCGTTCGTTACAAATATCATGGGGCATTAGAAAAAGTGCAGAAGCGAGCTACAAAATGAATAAGGAATGGAACATTTTAGTTATGAAGAAAGGTTAACAAATATAAATCTCTTTAGTTTAGAAAAACAGCATATGATAGCATTATACAAATATATTTGGGACCAATACAAACCATTGTCTGGAAATCTATTCATAGACAGGACTATACACATGTCACACATTTAGACTTGAAGAAAGGAGATTTAGGAAAGGGTTTTATTTACAGTAAGAGCAATAAGGATGTATAACTCTCAGTCTAAAGAGGTGGTTTTATCAGAGTCTGTGTAGATGTTTAAACAACAACTGCATGAATAAGTACAAAAACATAATATTCATGGATATCATTTCTAATTTGTGGGGTAACCGCTTCTTGTTCCAAGGAGAGATCCGGCTCTCAATCTGGGGTCAAGAAGCAATTGGTTCCTAGTTTGTTGCACAAAGAGCTTCAAACTTTTTTTTTTTTTTTTGACCTTCCATTGGATCAAAAGCAAAACAGATGTGAGAAAGTCCAACCCGTAAAAAAAATATCAGCCCCCTCCATTTAATAAGAAAGTGCCAGGGTAAACACTAGACTTTTTGTAAAAATTTGTTTCTGATGGTTTGTTCGAATCAAATTAATTTTATTCCATGTCTGAACAAATTGATTTAATGAATAAGACTCCGCAGGCAAATCCCAGAGAATCAATTATTTCGGGTATGGATTAAAAGGAATTTGAGGGGGGCGGGGCCTGACCGCTGAGCCGAGAGGTCGCAGAAAAGAGGTGCTCCAGCTTCTAGGGGCGAATCTCCGGTGCCACGAACCCACACAATACCAAAATCCCCTCAAACTGTTGCGGTCACCGGCCCGCCGAGCCTCACGGTCGTGCCCGACCGCTCCGACTACACGAGCTTACCTGCTCGTCGGCGAGCCGGGAACCGCGCACATAGTTCTTCCGGGCATCGCGCCCAGATCCAAGATGGCGCCGACCGCGTGGTCGCGTCTATTGATAGCCCCGCCCCCGAGAATTATACCAACGTGTGCGTGACGTCACGACGTCAACGCACACGCACGTTTTGGGGTCAGAGGTCGCCCTCTGACCAATCATAGCCTAGAGAGGGGTATTTAAACCCCTAGCTTTCCCCATTACTTTGCCATGTCGTGGTTTCAGTTTCCTGGTGTCCTGAAAGTGCTATTCTCGTGTTTCTGATTTCCTGGTATCCTGATCCTTGGCGTTTCCCTGGTTATTCTGATCTCTGGTTTCCCTGACTTGGCTTGTTTAATCGGTATTGAGTATTTTCTGGCTTCCTTGACCTCGGCTTTCCCTTTGACCATTCTCTGTCTCTAGCGTATTAGTCCGGCCATTCTAAGGACCGGTTTACGCTCTTTCCTATTATTTTCCTTTTCTTACTTATGTATATGTTTACATAGTTTCTGCGTGCTGGACCACATTACTAGTCGTGACATTACGACATGGACATGGATCCTGCAGAACTATGCAAGCATATGATCGCATGTGAGAGTAGGGTGGAGGATATGGACCACAGGTTAGACCAATTTGCCCAGGCATTTCAGACCTTGCTCCAGAGGACTGCCTATTTAGAGGTCCCTCCGGTACCACCTGTGGTTCCGCCACCTGTAGTGGTTCCCGTACCACATAAACCACCGTCCATAACCTTGTCACCGCCCCCCCGCTATGGAGGTGATTCTAAGGAATTCAGAGGTTTTTTAAACCAAATTGAATACCACTTTGAGGCCTCCCCAGGTTCATTTCCAACAGATAGATCAAAAATAGGCTATCTGATGAACCAATTAACTGGAAAAGCTTTGACCTGGGCTAATCCCTTATGGGAAAGTGGTGACGCAGTAGCCCGTGATTACAATACTTTTCTTACGGCCTTTAAAGCTACATTTGAACCTAAAGGCAGGGAGAAGAACGCTGCCAAAGCCCTTATGCGAATCAAGCAAGGCAGTCGTTCTGTAGCCGATTATGCTATAGAGTTCAGGACATTAGCGTCTGAGGTTGATTGGACCAATAGCGGTCTGGTGGCTGCTTTCTCTGAAGGTTTAGCTGAGAATATACACGATGAGACTGCAGCTAGAGACCTTCCGGTTAGTCTTAACGAGTTTATTGCCTACATGATAGACATTGACAACCGGCTCAGAGAGAGAGAGAAAAACAAACAACGTAACAGACGCTCTAATTTGTCCATAGCCCCTCGTTTCTCTAACCCAGTGGTGAGTAGCCAAACGCCTCTTCCAGAACCTGAACCCATGCAATTGGGTAGTGCTAAACTCACTGAGGCAGAGAGACAACACAGACGTAACGAGGGGTTATGTATGTATTGTGGCAAGAAGGGGCATCTAAGGTCGTCATGCCCGGTTCGGCCGGAAAACTTGCACACCTAAGGCACGTACGGGGACCGACCTTAGGTGTGATGTATATGTCCCCTAAATTGACTAAGAACCGTTTCCTTATCAAAGTAACCTTATCTTTCGAGAACACTACGGTTCAATGTGAGGCTATGATTGACTCTGGGGCAGCGGAGAATTTCCTAGACAAAGAATTCTCTGCAAAACATCTCCTGCCCTTAAGATATAAAGAGAAACCTATAGCAGTCGAGGCCATTGATGGGAGGCCTCTTACCCAGCCTTTCATCACACACGAAACTCTGCCAATCACTGTTTCAGTGGGTGTTCTCCATTCTGAAGAAATGACCTTTCAAATTATCTCTTCACCTACAGTTCCGATAATACTCGGTTTCCCTTGGCTCCTTAAACACAATCCACGTTTGGATTGGATTGAAGGAGAGATTGTGAGTTGGGGTGAGAGATGCAAAGGTGTCTGCTTTAAACAAATCCCACAACCTATTGGCACCATTAATGTTCCTGTTACACCTCCCTTGACCACACAAATTCCACAACAGTATATGGATTTGAAAGAGGTATTTAACAAGGTCCAGTCAGAAGGGTTACCTCCTCATAGACCTTATGACTGTACTATAAATTTATTACCAGGGACTATGCCTCCCAAGGGAGGAATCTATGCCTTGTCCCCCCAGGAAAATCTTTGTTTAGAGGAATACATTAAGGAGGCTCTCAGAAAGGGTCATATCCGTAGGTCCTCCTCACCAGCCGGGGCTGGATTCTTCTTTGTTTCTAAAAAAGAAGGAGACCTACGCCCTTGTATTTATTATAGGGGTTTGAATAGGATTACCATTAAAAACGCCTACCCTATTCCCCTTATATCAGAGCTATTTGACAGATTGAAGGGAGCTCGAGTCTTTACCAAGCTCGATCTCCGAAGTGCATACAATCTAGTCAGGATTAAGGACGGTCACGAATGGAAGACCGCATTTAACACCAGAATGGGACATTACGAATACCTGGTTATGCCGTTTGGATTATGTAACGCTCCAGCGGTATTCCAGGATTTTATTAACGATGTCCTAAGAGAGTACCTTCACATGTTCGTTCTAGTGTATTTGGACGACATTCTCATCTATTCCCCAGACCTAGAGACACATCACGAACATGTGAGAATTGTACTGAAAACCCTGTTACAAAACGGCCTTTACTGTAAACTGGAGAAATGCCAGTTTGACCAAACGGAGATACAATTCCTTGGATACGTTATATCTCCGTCTGGTTTCCAGATGGATCCTCGTAAACTGGAGGCAGTCTTACAGTGGCCATTACCCAAGGGCCTTAAAGCTACTCAACGCTTTATAGGTTTTGCAAATTACTACCGCAAATTCATAAGGGGATTTTCCTCCGTGATTTCCCCTATAACCAATTTAACAAAAAAAAGGAACAAATTGTATATCTTGGCCCAAAGAAGCAAGAGAGGCATTTGAACAATTAAAATTTTTATTTTCCTCAGCACCTGTCCTGACCCATCCTGATCCATCCAAACCATTTATCCTAGAGGTGGATGCATCAGAAACAGGAGTTGGAGCCATTCTGTCTCAAAGAGAAAGTCCTGATACGCCTTTACATCCCTGTGGATTTTACTCTCGCAAACTCACACCTGCAGAGAGGAATTACGACATAGGGAATAGGGAACTTTTGGCCATTGTACTTGCCCTTAAGGAATGGAGGCATCTCTTAGAAGGTTCCAAAGAGCCACTTTTGATCTTTACTGATCATAAGAATTTGGCTTATATTGGGGACGCTAAGAGACTGTCCTCTCGTCAGGCTAGGTGGTCATTGTTCCTCTCCCGATTCAATTTCGTAATTACGTACCGGCCTGGTACTAAAAACACCAAGGCAGATGCACTTTCTCGGCAGTTTGAGACAGATGAAGTACCAGAACAGGAGATATATCCTATTGTACCTCCTGAATGCCTCATTGCCACTACTGTTTCCGAAGTGTCTTCTCCACTCTTCTGTGCCATAATAGCAGATCAAAATCAGGCACCTGTGGGAAAACCTCCGGACAAACTGTATGTGTCACCTCAGTTTCGAAAGAAGGTACTAGATTTGTTCCATGACAACCTCACAGCGGGCCATCCTGGAGTCCATAAAACTCTCTCAGCCGTCTCCAGGAGATTTTGGTGGCCTGCTCTTAGAAACGATATCAAAGATTATGTTGGGGCATGTCAAATATGTGCAGTTTCTAAAGTTCCTCCTAGGTCACCTCCTGGACTGTTACAACCACTGCCCATACCTAGTGCTCCATGGACCCACTTGGCCATGGATTTCATTGTGGATCTACCCAGTTCAAACGGGTTTAATACAGTCCTTATGGTTATTGATAGATTCACGAAGATGGCACATTTCGTCCCACTTAAGAAATTACCATCTGCTCAAGATCTTGTTCAAATATTCTTGAGAGAGATCTTTCGGTTGCACGGTGTACCCAAAAACATAGTATCTGACAGAGGTACCCAGTTTGTTTCTAGGTTTTGGCGTTCCTTTTGCAAACAATTGGGCGTCGAACTCTCCTTTTCATCAGCATATCACCCTCAAACAAATGGAGCAGCAGAGAGGGCGAATCAGTCTTTAGAAGCCTATTTACGTTGCTTTATAAATGCCAATCAATCTAACTGGTATGAGCTCTTACCCATGGCTGAGTTCGCCAGAAACAACGCCACTCATGAATCTTCTAATCACAGTCCATTCTTTGTTAATCAGGGTTATCACCCCGCTGTTTTACCTTCTGCATTCTCAGACACAGAAATCCCCGCTTTGGACACCCGTTTAGAATCGATTCATGATACCTGGGATTCCGTCCATTCAGCTCTGCAAAAAGCCTCATTCCGAGCAAAGGTCCAAGCTGACAAGAAACGGGGCGCTAATCCTGTCTATCTTCCAGGTGACAAGGTGTGGCTCTCCACGAGACATATCAAGCTTAAGGTCCCATCCATGAAATTTGCCCCTCGGTACATTGGTCCCTTTCGAGTTACCCAACGTATTAATCCAGTGACCTATTCTTTGGCACTACCGGCTCATATGAGAATAGCGAATACTTTCCATGTGTCTCTGCTCAAGCCCCTTACTTGCAATCGCTACACCAGGGTATCCACTCCTCCTCCGCCCTTGGTAGTGGGTGATCAAGAAGAATACGAAGTCCATTCTATCATGGACTCCAAATTATCCAGAGGTGTCTTGTCCTATCTCGTTGACTGGAAGGGTTATGGTCCCGAGGAACGTTGTTGGGTTCCTGCTGACCGGGTCCATGCGCCCCGTCTTATCCGGTCGTTTCACAACCGCTTTCCTCTTAAGCCGGGTCCTTCCCGCCCGGTGCGCGGTCTTCGAGTGGGGGTACTGTTGCGGTCACCGGCCCGCCGAGCCTCACGGTCGTGCCCGACCGGCACGACCGCTCCGACTACACGAGCTTACCTGCTCGTCGGCGAGCCGGGAACCGCGCACATAGTTCTTCCGGGTATCGCGCCCAGATCCAAGATGGCGCCGACCGCGTGGTCGCGTCTATTGATAGCCCCGCCCCCGAGAATTATACCAACGTGTGCGTGACGTCACGACGTCAACGCACACGCACGTTTTGGGGTCAGAGGTCGCCCTCTGACCAATCATAGCCTAGAGAGGGGTATTTAAACCCCTAGCTTTCCCCATTACTTTGCCATGTCGTGGTTTCAGTTTCCTGGTGTCCTGAAAGTGCTATTCTCGTGTTTCTGATTTCCTGGTATCCTGATCCTTGGCGTTTCCCTGGTTATTCTGATCTCTGGTTTCCCTGACTTGGCTTGTTTAATCGGTATTGAGTATTTTCTGGCTTCCTTGACCTCGGCTTTCCCTTTGACCATTCTCTGTCTCTAGCGTATTAGTCCGGCCATTCTAAGGACCGGTTTACGCTCTTTCCTATTATTTTCCTTTTCTTACTTATGTATATGTTTACATAGTTTCTGCGTGCTGGACCACATTACTAGTCGTGACACAAACACACATTTAACGGAACGGTGACGCCGGGAGCTACCTGGGGATACCAGTCATGTGGCAGAAAAAACGGGATCCACCGAAATGCTCCTCAAGGCCTACCAGCATGACCGGCGCGGGGGAGACGGCCGCTCCCCTGTCGCCTTCAACGGCCTTAAACCTGATAGAGGGTCCTCGTTCCCCCCCCTATGGACCGGCGGGGGTCATCCCGGTCCCGGGTGGGCTCCCCTGGAGGCTGGGGCAGCAGCCCAGACAGGGGCAGGCCTGCTCCAATATGGCGGAGAACATAAGCGGGTTACTCGAGACCACACACGAGACGGACATCCTGGTGCGGCTAGAGGCCACATTTGCAGCGTTCTGGGCGAAATTATATGACCGACTGTGCACTACACAAGTCCCGGTCGAAAACTCACCCATGACACCATCGTACCGCTCCTGTCCGACTGGTTCGCCCACCCGGATTAAGCGCGCCAAAACGTGGCGTCGAAAACGACGTCCTCTCCTGCCGACAGGGACACACAAGCGGAGACGACCTCCAACGGTTAATACCCCGCACAAGACAAAGCCAGCCCCACCAAAGCCAGCAACCAAAGAACAACAACCTAGGAGAACCGGCACGAACCTACTCACCTACCCGAGCAGGGGCCACACAGCAAGTATTCCAGAGAGCCCTGAAAGCTGCCAAAAACTAAGCTGGTGGAGGAGCACGTCTATGCAACAATCGGACTGCACAGTTGAGAAGGGTGAGCCCTGTTACGAGACACATAGCTGGACAGACACCCCTGAAGGCATAGGTTAAAGGGGACTTTCTGGGACATGAGGCCTGGGATACGCAGCCTCCCATATTAGCGCTCCCTCTCACCCAGGACTTACATAATCCCACAATGGCTGCAAGCAGGACTCCTCTGGAACCCATCTCCCTCTGTTAACCTAACGACACAGCAAGCTGCAGGGAAAACAGTCGAGAACTGACGCTAGCTATGTGTACCTAAGCACAGTTTTGGTGAATCGTCTCATTGAGGGGTCACAGGATCCTATTTAGCTTTAAGTGGTATATTTTGTTTAATGACTTTTCTCACTTCCACTGTTGCGCCCTAATTTTGCAATTTAGCTGTTGTAAAGCAACCCACTATTCAGTAGATAAACCTTTTGTAGTTTTGTAGAACCAGTAAATGTGCAGGCGGTATTGCCCAATCCTCTCATTGCAAGGCACCTAACTAAAAGCTATAAACCCAAATCTTGCCTAGCATAGACACTAATGCATGTTTTAACCCTGTACTGGTTTCTGTGCACAATAATTTGCACGCGTTCACGTCTTATAGCCGATTAATGTTTGGTTAAGGGCTAGAAGTGGTCTACTGGAGGGATACTCTTAACTTTCTTTGCTTGGGATGCTCTCGGTCCCAATGGTTTTAGACCACATGACACTAACAAGCAACATATACAGTACCAGTTAGTTCTCCAAGGTGCAGAAGTTTAGGTGCAGGAATTAGACCACAAACCAGTTCAAACGCTGCAATGGAACAATTGTACTGCTGACACCAACAATGAATCTGATTGTTTTGTTTACCCTTTTCAACACTATGGCTCTGTATATCCCTATGCATAATGTCTTAGCGCATTCATCAAAAGCAAAAACTATTTTCTTATTATACTTTATGCTTACTAAGCGATAATTATAGTTAAAAACGCGCAGTTAAACAATTATATGCATCTCATAACTAGATCTGTTTTATGCACATCTAGCTTAGCATGTTTTACCACAAATACGTTGTTTAAGAGCTTGCTATCTTTATATAATATAAAAACTGTGCCGTCTAAAATGCCACACTGTACAATGCTACGGAATTGCTTGTAGATGCTGTTGTGGCTCTACACGCTTGTTGTCAATCTATGCACAAGAAAAATAAAGAATAAAAAAAAAAAAAAAAAAAAAAAGGAATTTGAGTCAGACAATCCATCCATAATTCATTTTAGTACAAAGATAGATGCTATTAGGTAGCTGCCTATTCTCCTTACTGGTACATCCAGTCAAGTTAGAAACCTTTACCCTTGTACACGACACATAGGACCTTTGAGTAATTCACACTTTCTTTGACACAAATGCATATATGTACACACATATATACACCTATACTGTATCTCAAGTCAGAACTCCTAGTAGGGCACCAGAATAGGACCTGTAGTTGATATACACAAGAGAGTTTTGAACCTGCCTGAGAACTATAACAAGTATGACAATGACTACAGGCAGTGGCGTACACATGACCCATGGGGCCCCGGTGCGAAAATTGATCCGTGGGCCCCCCCTCTCCCCCCCCCTCGCGCTTACTCTGCGCGGGTGGGGGCAGCAACACATGGCGGCGGCCACCTGGTCGCAGGGCTGCGAACGCGGTATGTATGCCAGTGCATGCAGATGCACACACACTTAAAGGACCACTACAGACACCCAGATCACATCAGCTCAATGAAGTGGTCTGGGTGTCAGGTCCCTCTAGTTTTAACCCTGCAGCTGAAAGCATAGCAGTTTCAGAGAAACTGTTATGTTTCACTGAGGGTTAATCCAGCCTCTATCTAGTGGCTGTCTCACTGACAGCCGCTAGAGGCGCTTCCACCATTTTAAGACACTGAACGTCCATAGGAAAGCATTGAGTAATGTTTTCCTATGGGCGGTTTGAAAGTGTGCGCGGCTCTTGCCGTGCATGCGCATTCGGAGCTGAGAGGCGGAGGGATCCCCAGCGCCATGGGAGTCCGGCGCTGGAGAAAGGTAAGTGCTGAAGACACACACACACACACTCTCACGAACAAATGCATACACACTAACTAACGGACACACATTTACTGACAGAGACACACTCAGCGGCAGACATACACACTCACTTACAAAACATACACTCTCACTGACAAACACACACTCACTAACAGACATCAAACAGACTCACTAACACACACACACAAACACACTCAGTAACAGACACACACAGTAACACACTCACTGACACTCACTAGCAGACACACACACTCTAACACAAACACCAACACTCACACTAACACACACACACACACTCTAACACACACACTAACACACACACACACACTAACACTTTCACACACACACTAACACTCACACTAACATACACACACACACACACACACACTCACACACTTACACTCACACTAACACTCACACACACACACACACACACACTAACACTCTCACACACACTAACACTCACACACACACTCACACTCACACTCACTCACACACACTAACACTCACACACACTTACACATGTTTTTTTTTTAAATTTAATCCCCCCAGCCTCCCTACCTTTTGGAGTGCTGAGGGGATTCCCTGGGGTCCAGTGGTGCTGCTGGGCTCCTAGGCGGCCGGTGAGGCCGGTGCGCGAGGGAGCACTCTCCCCTGAGTGCTTCCTCTTCAGCTCCCTTGCGCGCCGCGTAGGGATGCCGGCGCCGGAAGATGACGTCATCTTCCGGCTCCGGTATCAGTGCGGTGCGCGAGGGAGCTGAAGAGGAAGCACTCAGGGGAGAGTGCTCCCTCGCGCACCGGCCAGCCTGACTGCCCGCCGGGTGTAAGCAGGGCCAGCCTCGGGGGCCCCGGAGGTGGCCGGCTCCTGGGCCCCCCAGGAGAAGAGGCTGGCCCAGTGAGTACATACCGGGTCGCAGGGGCGGCCGGGCCCCCTGGTGGGCCGGGCCCGGTCGCAGCCGCGACCCCTGCGACCCTGGTATGTACGCCACTGACTACAGGGTACGAGTTGGAGATAGCACATAAGAATCCCTGCTGGAAAACTCTGATGATAGGGGTAGATATAAGAAGCAAATGGGCTCATCCTATGATCTCCACAACCTCTGATGGCTTTACAAAAAAATAAAGAAGAAGAAAATGGAAAATGGCAAATATAGATGATGATTGCCATTATCTTAGATAATGTGTCTTACACTTTATGGATATAACTGGTGAGTGACACCTACTATATTTTTTGACAAGACAGATTTTAATTTCTGAGATTGACATTAAAGAGATACGTTTCTTGTTCTGTGCTCTGCCACTTGTGGCTTAAAACATTGCTTGCTCTTTTATATTCTTTATTTTTCACTCGGTTGGGAGGAAAGTGCATGTCAACAACATTCTGGCTTACGCAGAAGCCACTTTCATATTGCGCAAATTGGTGCAGTCGATTCAATACATAAGTATGCATGAAAACACATGGAATGATACGCCAGAGTATGCATATGTGTAAGTTAGTGCCCTTACCTCCCTCCGAGGGTTTTTGTGTAGGTATAGAATTCCCTTGATTTGGAAGGAGAAAGAATAGGGGAAAAAGAGAGAAGGGGGAAGGGTGAGGGGGAATACTGACTCAACCGTCCTCCACTTCTATGCTATTACCCGGCCCCCTGGTATCTAGTTCTCTACTCTGCGAGGTTGAGCATTGTTTCATGGATTTGCATGTTATCGATTGGCTCAGAGAGAATTATTACCTAATCTACCTAATCTACCCAGTGTAAGTGTTGTTGGTGGCACTTTTTAGAAGTGTATGTGTACTTGTAGATTATATGCCTCCCATTGACAGGAAAGAGCTACCATATTGGGCCAGTATGAGATGATAAGGGTTGCTTTGTACATAGAAGCCCTGGGTTTAGGGTTGTTCAAGGGGCTAGTGTGGAGAAAGAGAGAAGAGTCAAGAGATATCGGTCGCCAAATGTGGAGGAGGACAGAGGGGATAGGGGAGGGGTGTATGTGGTGCTGAGGTCCAGCCATTTTATCTGCATTTGGAGAGCCCAAAGAAGGGTGGAGGGGGGGGGGGCGGCTCAGCCTAGTTCGCTGTCATCCCATAGGTCCCAGATCTTATGGAAGGTTTTAGTGGACCCTCTAAGTCTAGCTGTCAGGTCGTCCATCAGCCTTATCTCTTAATCCTATGCACTATTTCTGGTGCATCTGGGGTTGTCGGTTTTAACCATGAGGCCGCTACTGCCTTCCTGGACGCTAACGTGATTTTATGTATAAGTTTTTGTTCAGCTCTGGTCCAGCCCTCGATAGGTCTGTTGAGCAGATACACCCATGGATCTAAGTCTATGGTTCTGGAGAAAACCTGTCTCAAGAGGGCCTGAACACCCTTCCAGAATCTGACCATACTGGGGCATTCCCACCACATGTGGAGATATGACCCCTTTAGACCGCAACCCCTCCTTCATTGTTCGTAGTTTTGCGCATCTGAAGCAGTTTTACCAGGGTGGTGTACCACCTAAACATTGTTTTAAATGATTGCTCCTGGAGGGTCACACATATAGAGGTGGTGGCGTTGGCCTCCCAAATCTCTTGCCACTCCGTCCCCTCCAGGACCTCACCGAGTTCCTGTTCCCATTGTTCAGTGTAAGTTAATCTGGTCCACTCCCTTGTCTCGGAACAGAGATGGGCGTACAGCAATGTGATCGTTCCCCGGGGCAAGTTTTCCGTCAGACACCAGCGTTCAAAGAACGTCAGTGGTCGTGTCGCTGCGCGATATGTGGTTGTTTAATGAAATCTTTCAATTGGACATATCTGAAGAGTTGCCTCTCCTTCGAGAGGTCGTCGAGCCCCACAATGTCGGTGCCGTTATATAAGTGGCATATCCTCTGTAACCCGGTTTGTTCCAGGTTCCTAAAGTCTCTGGCAGCCATGCCTGGGGTAAAGGCTCTATTGCGGAGGTAGGGCATAAGGGGGGAGGGTGAGGATGCCAGGTTTAATTTTGTGTGTGTTTGGTCCCATAGTCGAAGTGAGTTTAGGATCGCCGGGCATGTAACTCTGAGTATAGGTCTACTCTCTCTCGGTACCCACATGGCGAATTGTGGTAGGTCTGCCCCCATCATGAGCGATTCGAGATCTACCCATTTCCTTTTGCCTGATGGGGTGTGCCACATCGCTACCTGCGCCAATTGGGCAGCCAGATAATAGTAATACAAGCATGGCAACCCCAGTCCTCCCCTCGTTTTGGGTCTGTAAAGGATCTGCCTGGAGATTTGGGGGCGTTTGTTTTGCCAGATAAAAGCGCTTATGGTTCGTTGCAGTGGCAGTAATTGGGTTTTCAATAATTGTAAGGGTAATGCCTGGAATAAAAACAGGATACGTGGAAGGACGTTCATTTTGACGGTATGAATCCGTCCTACCCACGATATCAGCTTATCGAGCCACTTGTCTAGGTCTTTAGTTAGGGTTTTAAATATGGGTGTGTAGTTGTATTGGAACAGTTTTCCGGGGTCTGCGGTTAAGTGGACTCCCAAATATTTAATGGATTTGTGTTCGATGCGTATAGTGTGTTCGTTCCCGATCTTTGCTGCATCCGCCTCAGACATTCCCACAGGGAGTGCGCTGGACTTAGCCATGTTTATTACGTAGCCCGAGATTTCCCCATAGCTCTGGAGAACTTCTTGCAACGCCGCCATGGATTGGGGCGGATTGGTGAGGGTTAATAGTACGTTATCGGCGTAAGCCGAGACCAAGAATTCGCTGGTAGCCTGAAGTACTCTAGTATCGTGAACAGGTAAGTCCAGGTCACCCTGTCAAAAGCCTTTTCGGCATCTAGCGATACTATCAGCGATGGTGTGTGCAGGGTGGCCTGTCTCCAGATTAGATCTATGTTGCGCCTAGTATTTTCAAAGAGTTGCCGTTCGGGGACGAAGCCCACCTGGTCTGAGTCTACGAGAGATGTTAGTAAGGGGTTTAGGCGAGATGCCTGGACTTTGGCTAATATCTTCATGTCATGGTTTATTAAGGAGATTGGCCTGTAGCTAGATGGTAATATGGGGTCTTTCTCTGGCTTGGGGAGCAACACCATAGTGGCCAAAGACATGTCCTGGTCTGGCGTATCACCGTCTCTAAACTCTTTAAACAGCCGGAGGAGATGGGATGTCAGTTCTTCTCTGAACGCCTTGTAATAGCCGCCGTCGAAACAGTCGGGCCCCGGTGACTTATTCCCCTTTAAGGCCGTTATGGCTTGATCTATTTCTTCTTCCGTGATGTCGGAGGCTAGGGCTGCTCGGGCCTCGGGGGATAGTGTGGGCAGTTTTAAGTCTGCCAGGAAATTGCTAATATTTGCGAGTTCTGTCGCCTTACTGCCCTCCCTACTAGGGGTATGGTTATATAGCTGCTTGTAGTATTCTGTAAAGACTACTGATATATCTATCGGGGAGGTTTTGATCGTTCCATCGGGGTGTCTAATCGTGGTGATGTTTTCGTCTTTGTCGGGGGTTCAGGGTGCTGGCTAATAACGTGTCCATTTTGTTCGTGTCCGTCTCGAGTGGGTCATTATATGTGCCCTTTCTTATATATACCTTTTATTCATTCTTTCAATATATTTTCAGTGTAGTTTTACATATAGCACCTAAAGCAAGTAGTGTTTTTCTAGTGACTGCTTTCACTGCTTGGAGATGTGACATAATGTTACTAATGTTATGTTATCTACGAAGATCTGGTCCATTCCATATTGACTCTATCCTCCTGCGATCCAGCCCATTAATTTGCGTCCTCTGTACTGGACATTCCGTTCACATGCATCTCCTTTTATTCTTTTGAGCTACTCGATCAATCCCTGCACATCTTGGGATTTCCAGTCATATGTCATGTCATAGGTTAGGATGCTGGGAACTTCCTCTTCCTTTACATCAAAAAATGGATAGCATGTTGGAAGACTATTTTATCCTCGGTTCCATGGAGGACAGCACAGTTACTGTTGTGAAATGTATTTTATAAAGAGGACAAAATGTTACTCTGTGATAATGATTTATGATTATTTTTTTAAATAACATTTCTACTTTTTTTTCTGGAATGCAACCCATAAATCTTTAGCTTTCTCTCATGGTGTAATACATTAGATTTTTCAATTGAAACATTTGCCCATAAAATGCTTTCAGAGATATTCACATATTGCTGTCACCAGCTAAACATAAGGTTTATTTGTGTTTGTTGCTTACTGGATTTAAAATAAAAAAATTTGCTTATTTTTTATTGGCTGAGTAAAGCATGTGAATTTGTTTTGTAAAATGTGATCATCAGTGTAGCAATTATACGCTGTCATGAGTTTAAATTACAGTTGTAATCTAATTCTGCACATACCAGCTGTATCCAAACAATTACACTTAAACAAATGTGATAGGCTACATTTTACAGCCTTATTCTTGACTTTGGATAAATAAACAGCAAAGTGGTGTTCATGATATTTATTGAAGATGATAATTAAGGAAACATATTATGCTCATATGAAAACGGGTTAGAAACAGAAACTTCAAAAAATGAGTGAGTAGCCTAGCTCTCTGCCAGAGTCATAATACGGACTTTATTAACCCCTTAACCCCTTAAGGACAGACGACGGATATATTCCGTCATGATTCCCTTTTATTCCAGGAGTTGTGTCATTAAGGGGTTAAGACCGCAGCCAAATGTACAAGTTGTGAACCAAAAAAAATGTAAACAAACCACAGATTTTGACTATATGTCTGTTCAACAATAATTTACCTCTTTCATATTAAATGCACCCACACTTATTATATATCATTTTGTTCAGGGGAAACAGGGCTTTCATTTAACATCAAATATTTAGGTATGGAACATAACGTAATATGAATAAAATATAAAAAAATGAGAGAAAATATGATTTTTTTTAAATTTTCTTAGTTCTATGTGACATTCTAACTGTGAATGTCATAATACTGTTTGCTTTTACTGCAATAAAATACACATATTTGTATTCAGCGATGTCTCACGTGTAAAACAGTACCCCCTATGTACAGGTTTTATGGTGTTTTGGGAAGTTACAGGGTCAAATATAGCATGTTACACTTTTCAGTTTTTTCACATTGAAATTTGCCAGTTTGGTTATGTTGCCTTTGAGACTGTATGGTAGCCCAGGAATGAAAATTACCCCCATGATGGCATACCATTTGCAAAAGTAGACAACCCAAGGTATTGCAAATGGGGTATGTCCAGTCTTTTTTAGTAGCCACTTGGTCACAAACACTAGCCAAAGTTAACGTTAATATTTGTTTGTGTGTGAAAAATGCAAAAAACTAATTTGAAAGCCAATTTTGGCCAGTGTTTGTGACTAAGTGGCTACTAAAAAAGACTGAACATACCCCATTTGCAATACCTTGGGTTGTCTACTTTTGCAAATGGTATGCCATTATGGAGGTAATTCTTATTTCTGGGCTACTATACGGTCTCAAAGCCAACGTAACCAATCTGGCGAATTTCATTGTGAAAAAACTGAAACGCAAGCCTTATATTTGACTCTGTAACTTTTGAAAACACCATAAAACCTGTACATGAGGGGTACTGTTATACTCAGGAGACTTTGCTGAACACAAATATTTGTGTTTCAAAACAGTAAAAAGTATGACAGCAAAAATATCGTCAGTGTAAGTGCCGTTTGTGTGCGAAAAAGGCAATAAATTTCACTTTCCCTGACGATATCATTGTTGTAATAAATTTTACGGTTTTGAAACACAAATATTTGTATTCAGCGATGTCTCCCGAGTAAAACAGTACCCCCCATGTACAGGTTTTATAGTGTCTTGGAAAGTTATAGGGTTAAATATAGTGCTAGCAAATTAAATTCCCTATACTTTCGGCCTGGGTTGTTAGGCAGGTCCCGCTAATTGTAATTAATTAGGATACCTAATTATGTAAAATTATTACATAAATATATATGTAAAATTATTATATATACACGTGTGTGTATATATATATATGTATATATATGTATATAATTTTTTTACTATTATTTTTATTTATATATAGGTATACATATAGTGATGTATACGTATATACTTGGGTATATACATATATATATTATTTCGTTCTACGTGTATTTTGATATCTATATCTATATATATATCTATATATATATATATATATATATATATATATATTATCAAAATACAGTTAGAATGAAATTACACACATATATATTTTTAATTATTTATTTTTTTATTTTAATTTTTTTACGTATTTACATATTTTTTTATTATAATATATATATATATATAATTATAATTATGTATATATTTAATCAATATCCTTCTACGTGTATTTTGATATTAATATATATATATATAATTATATATATAAATATTAAAATACACTTAGTGTATGTGTAAATGTGTGCGTATATATATATATTATATATAGATCATATATATAATATATATATAAATTATGTAAGTGTATTTTATTTTTAACTTTAATTTTTTTTTTTTTTTTACATTAAGGGGTTAATAGGGGAGGAGAGGGGCAGAGACAGTGTCAGCCAGTGATTTTACATCACTGGCTGACACACAGGATCAGTGATCACAGTGACAGGCTGTCACTGTGATCACCTCCTGCAGATCGCGGTAATTGGCCACAGGGGGAGTGCCTGGGTGGCCAGGCATGCCCCCCACCGCGATCTGCAGGGGGATCCTGCCTGAAGTTACTATGGGTCAGCCAATCGGCTGACACATAGTAACTCTGATCGCAGTGACAGGCTGTCACTGCGATCAGATCGCAGGGAGAGGCTGTCTCTGCATTCAGATCGCAGAGACAGCCTCTCCCTGCGATCATACTCTGCAGATCGCGGTCACTGACCGCAGGGGGACTGCCTGGGGGGCCAGGCATGTCCCCCGACCGCGATCTGCTGCAGAGAATTCCGCCGGCTCCATGTGTCAGCCGATTTTAAAATCGGCTGACACTGGTAAATACCGATCGCAGTGACAGCCTGTCACTGCGATCGGAAGCTGCAGACCGCGGTCCCCAGGCACAGGGGGGCTGCCTGGGGGGCCAGGCATGCCCCCCGACCGCGATCTGCAGCGGCCATGTTCCGCCGGCCACGTGGGGGGTAAGACCGTCCAGGACGTACCATGCCGTCCTGCGGCGTTTAGAGCCGCCCAAATAAGGACGGCATGGTACGTCCTGCGGTCTTAAGGGGTTAATCACTGCAACCAACAACAAAATATTACCGTATATACTCGAGTATAAGCCGACCCGAATATAAGCCGAGGCCCCTAATTTTATCCCAAAAAACTGGGAAAACTTATTGACTCAAGTATAAGACTAGGGTGGGAAATGCAGCAGCTACTGGTAAATTTCTAAATAAAATTAGATCCTAAAAAAAATATATTAATTGAATATTTATTTACAGTGTGTGTATAATGAATGCAGTGTGTGCGTATGTGTGTGTGTATGAGTGCAGCGTGTGTGTATGAGTGCAGTGTGTGTATGAGTGCAGTGTGTGTGTGCATGAATGCAGTGTGTGTGTGCATGAATGCAGTGTGTGAATGCAGTGTGTGCAGGGCCGGTGCAAGGATATTTGCCGCCGTAGGCAAAAAAAATTTTGCCGCCCCCTCCCCCCCCCATATGTCCTGACTTCCCCTCCTCCTCCCTCAGTGGTCCTTACCTCCCCACCCCCGTGTTCCTTCACTCCCCCCCCCAGTGGTCCTGACTCACCCCTCCCCTAGTGGTCCTTACCCTCCCCTCCCCTAGTGGTCCTTACTTCCCCCTCCCCTCCCATAGTGGTCCTTATCCCACCCCCTCCCTCTCATAGTGGTCCTTATCCCCCTTCTCCCTCCCATAGTGTTCCTTAACCCCCCCATCCCTCCCATAGTGGTCCATATACCCCCCCCTCCCTCCCATAATGGTCCTTATACCCCCCTCCCTCCCATAGTGGTCCTTATCCCACCCCCTCCCATAGTGGTCCTTATACCCCCCTCCCTCCCATAGTGGTCCTTATACCCCCCTCCCTCCAATAGTGGTCCTTATACCCCCCCTCCCTCCCATAGTGGTCCTTATCCCCCCTCCCTCCCATAGTGGTCCTTATACCCTCCTCCCTCCCATAGTGGTCCTTATACCCCCCCTCCCTCCCATAGTGGTCCTTATACCCCCCTCCCTCCCATAGTGGTCCTTATACCCCCCCTCCCTCCCATAGTGGTCCTTATCCCCCCCCTCCCTCCTATAGTGGTCCTTACCCCCCCCCCCTCCCTCCCATAGTGGTCTTTATACCCCCCCTCCCTCCCATAGCGGTCCTTATACCCCCTCCCTCCCATAGTGGTCCTTAACCCACCCCCTCCCTCCCATAGTGGTCCTTATACCCCCCCCCCCTCCCATAGTGGTCCTTATACCCCTTTTTTTATTATTATTATTATTATTTTTTTTTATTATTATTTTATTTCTTTTTTTTTCTTTTTTTCGTCCCCCCTCCCTGCTTAATATATGGCAGGGAGGGGGGCTCTCCTTCCCTGGTGGTCCAGTGGTAGTTCAGTGGGGGGAGAGGGGGGCTGGCAGAGCTGTAACTTACCTTTCCTGCAGCTCCTGTCAGCTCTCTCCTCCTCTGCGCCGTCCGTTCTGCTCTTCTGTCAGCTCCCAGTGTAAATGGCTCTCGCGAGACTTACACTGGGAGCTGACCGAGGTGCTGAACGGACGGCGCGGAGGAGGAGAGAGCTGACAGGAGCTGCAGGAAAGGTAAGTTACAGCTCTGCCAGCCCCCCTCTCCCCCAGTCTGTATTATGGCAATGCAAATTGCCATAATACAGACTCTGACTCGAGTATAAGCCGAGTTGGGGTTTTTCAGCCCAAAAAATGGGCTGAAAAACTCGGCTTATACTCGAGTATATACGGTATCTTTACTGAGAAGAACCTAAAATGTATTCACACTTTATTGGTCAATTCCTTAAAGTTAAAGTTAGCACAAGTAGGTTCACAAATCACAATATTTGTTATGGCATTTGCTTAGCAAGAAATTATTTGTGAACCTACTTGTGCTAAATTTAACTTTTTTGCAAATCTTTATATTAATGAAAAGAGCATTTTTCACGGTACATGACAGACAAGAACAGATATACGGAACAAGAAGACATATCATGAGTTTAGAGTGTCCTGGTCAGTGCTGACCAAACCAATTCACAAAAGAAAAATACAGAGCCCAATGAATCTAAACCATGTCCTCATGCACTTGTTGCAAAAATCTCAATGGCGGTTATCATTTCAGTTAGGTCAAGAAAATCCAGACCTGCATAGAGTCAGTATCACCAGACCGGGATTGATCGAGTAGAAACTAAGGAGAAAACAAGAAGGAAGAAGAAATTGGATGGAAAACGAGACCAGAAGAGAAAAGAAAAAATAATGGGAGGTATTCTGTGGCGATTGGTAGGGAACCCTAACTCACAGACAGGACACAACAGACAGAATTGCAATACCGGTCCTTAGAATGGCCGAGTTATGCAAAAGGATATTGGACTAAGTAAAGACCACAACAGGGCACTGTGGCAAGTGGGAGGTTAGCTTATAAACACACAGGGTGTGTCTGATTGGCTAACCTCCAATTAGTGTTAATCACAACACGTGGGAGTTGTTTCTTCCCTCTCTTATGATCACTGAGGTCATCACTGACTCACATGACCGGGTCTGGCACATATATAAGGAAGATGCCTTGGAGCGTACAGTGTCAGAAACACTGTCAGTCTGAGGATCAGCGGTGGGGACAGCCGCAGGCCGCTAACAGGGACCGGAAGATGCCGTTTGCGGTGATGGGGTAAGCAAGGACGCCGCGGGTGGCGCGGGGGCGTGGGACCTGACATGTTCTTTTCTTAGATAGTTAGAAGGTTAAGCATCAGAGCAGAGACTGGAAAAGTGGAAGATGGGATGTTTTGTAGTTTTGTAATATATAACAGGGAGTTTCTGATATTACCCTGTTTAATTATTTTGTTTCTTTTTTTTATTTTATTTTTTTATGAAAATGAATTTCCAGTGAACATTGTCTAAAAACTTTTAAACAGTCCAAGCCAGGCGAGAAAGGGAATAAAAGAAAAAAAAAAAAGATCAATAGAGTAAGTTAGCATTTGACACGGTTCTATGGGATCAGGGTACCATTGCCACATTTAAAAAACAAAACATACAGTAAACATAATCTTGGATAGCGTATACCATGTGCTGCAGCCATTGTCTATCAAAAATAAATCTATATTTAAAAAAATAACTAGGATAATGTAAGATTTTGTATAACATGACGTGTTAATAAAGTTTTGATTTAAATAAAACAACGTATTGTCACCAATAACCTGAACACTCCCAACACCTGTTCTGATATAAAAGCTGTCACCACCAGACAATATAAAAATGTGGAGTTCAAGTTTACCTCACTAAACTACATTAAATACCTAATACCTAATACCAGAAGTCTGGGGATTGTAGAAATCTCTATTTTATTAGAAGCAATAACTGTACTCTAAACATGGCTGAAACATATATGAAATATGCATAGCTGACATGGCAAGTATCCAATAATTTATAACCTAGAAATACAATTGCTTCCAGAAACGTTTCCCACAATTTACATTAGTAAACCTTAATGGAATTCAAACTATACATTATAAGGGTTGTGGTCTGTCACACTATTTTTGACAACTCTGGTAATAGTTGATATAGTCTCTGTAATAAATATAGTCAAACTTAGGAGCAAATCCCATGTTCCAGGTTTTGTAAAATCATTACATTGCAAGCACACAGAAAAATAGGATGTATTTTGCTGTTATATATTTCAGGAGATTTATCGCAGGTCACCTACAAGAATTAACCTATGACATCCCAAAAATAATTGGGCTTGTATGTTTATCATGCCACCTGTCTTTTTCTCTGCCTTATTTCAGTTACTTTCAGCGAATGTATCCAATGGCATATTGCAAACAACCAGATTCATAACAGGAGGAAGACTTGTTTACAGTCAACAATCTGATGACTCTTCCAGGCCAGTCAGCCGTTACCCCATACCTAATAAGAAGGATTTGCCACATGATATAGTGAAAAAGATGGAAGAGGTAGAAAAGGAGGTAACATAATATTTTCTTGTTATATTCTTTCTTGAACATACAACAATTGCCAAACAATAATCATTCCACAAGGTTTTTAAGATAAAAATGTGTCCTTAATGAATACTTTAAACAACCTTTGTCACTCTAGATATTAGGGACTACATCCCCCTTGTTGCTTTTCCAGCATTATGCCACAACAGCATTAGTCCACAACATCTGGAGTACCAAAGGTTGCTTTAAAAGATTACTCCATCACCATGACCACTTCACTGATTTGAAGTGGTCATGGTGCCAAGAGTATTTATGTGCAGCATTTTACTATAAACGCAGCCCATACAAAGTTGAACTGCTGGAGGATGAACTCCACCTTTAAACCATGTCATTGGGATATTATTAGCCATCCTGGAACAAGAGAACCTGGCCTGGGCGCTGGAACAACAGTAAGTGTTAGCTATATTTTTTCTTTCTTTCTTTTTTTTTTGGGGGGGGTGGAGGGGGGGGTATGGGGGTGAAACCTCTAACCAACTAATTTTTGGTTGGAGTAATTCATTAAGTCTACTAGTGTCATTCAATAAACGTTAAATGCCCCCTGTCCTGGATAGCAAAACTTATCTGGGAAAGTGCTCAAGAATAAGAAGTTTAATGAAAAACTAGTCACAAAGATAATTTCACTTGTACTTGTTTTCTTGTCTGAATACCACTAAAGTAATTCAGAATTAAAAAAAAAAAAAAAAAGTACATTTAAATATTTAACTTAAAGGTTTACTCCAAGCATCATAACGTTTGGTTAAACTAGTGATTTAAAAAAAAAAAAAAAAAAAGCATTATTACAGTGATGCAGTATTGGTGCTGCCAAGTGTCATTAGAGGGACATTCCGAAGATTCTAGGAAATTTCCATAAGGGTTAGGTGATATATACAATTAAAACAAACAAACAAAAAAGTTTCTAGTGAAATATCCTAAATTTCTATGCACACTTAAATACCTGAAGGTTTTTTTTAGCATCACTACAATGGCTATTAAAGTGTAAACTTACCTGCCACATCAAGGCAAAACCTCTTAGGTGAGTCCTACACTAACAATTCACATTGCAGCTTTCAGCTAAAGGTAAAATCTCTAATGAGACAGAGAGGGGCGTTTTATAAACCCCTACGCACGTATTAACCCTTAATAGGAAACACATGGGGTGGGCAGCAGCACTATAGCATGGCTGCGTAATACAAAAGCAAAAACATGTGCCAGATGAGCTTACACTTTAATGTCCATTGGGGTGATACTAAAAAACCTCCAGCTATTTAAATGTGCATAAGTAACTTTTTTCTTTGATTTGTATTGTATATATTGGGGCTGATGTATACTATAGTCATTGCTGCTGCCTAGGAGTAGTGGGAGTTTGAGCACAGGGCTTAATTTTGTATGTTAGGTGATGCATAGCCTCGAGAATCTAATTCCAGTGTCCATATTTAGTATTATCTATGTTGGGGATACATGTGCACTCAAAATACTATAGACTGTAATATGTCTCATATTCAGTACATAAGCCTGGCTGAGAGTGATGGAATTTACATTCCACAGAATTTCTAGTATATATTAGGCTAGGTGAATTTCTACAGGTCTTAACTTTCACTGTGATGCCGATGCCGCTGTGTTATGAGTTGTGAGTACTGGACAATTACAAATTTGTTAAAATGACATTTCCCTTACAATGAATATTCAGAATATGTATTATTAAGCAAGAGATGAATGTGTTCAACATAATGTTGTATCCCACTTTTTGAGATTATACTTTCTTGTTTCTTGCAGGATGGAATTTTGCCAAACATTTATAAAGCAATGGCACATCGACCGAATGAGTTCAGACACTTTTTTGCACATTATGACTGTCTAATGAATAAGGAAACCGGTATACACATATTACTTATTTTTGCTAAAAGTAAAAACAAAGCACAGAGTAGTCTTGCATAACATCAATTACAACATAAGACATTACAAAAGAATAACACTTAGCAGTATGTATTCAATGTCAAACTATCTCTATGAGTATTTTCTCTTCTAAACTGTGATACATTTAGGATGAGAAAGATTCTTTTTTTCTTGTTAGTTTATAACCTCTTAGCACTTATATACTTACAAATACATAAAAATATTTATTAACCACTTCACTACCAAAATAATGTGTACAGGTTTGTTTGTTTCAAGCCTTTAGGGAGGAGGCTTTTGACATGACTTGCTCTCTCACTGGAATGGGTATCATGTCAGACACTTTCATGGCAGTAACAAATTACAATCCCAAAAATACTTTACTGTAATAGGCTCACAGAATCTGCACAGCAGTGAGAATAAGCATTGTGAAGTTCTGAAAAGGGCCTTCCCTCCTCCCAGCAGACCTCCCCCAGTATACCTTAACAGATACATCTATGATATGGAATAGGAAAAACTACACGTGTATGTCTCAAATTAAAAATATGAGACCCCGTGTCACAGATATTACCCCAACTCGTAGAGTAAAACTCAATCAGAGCGGAATATGTAACATATTAGCGGACTTTGAAGTGGCCAGGCTTAATGTGAACAGAGATAGAATAGTCAGGACAAGCCAAAATGTCAAAGGGAACAGAAGACAGGAGAGCGATATCCAATAGCTGGGTCATGGGTTCCGGAAAAACAGGATGGTCAGTATACAAGCCTAGTCAATAACCAGAGAGGACACCATATAAATCACAACATGCTATTGTGACTGATGATCTTTTGGCACATCAGCATTTTATAACTAGCCAATTTTTGTAGTGTAATTTAATCAACAAAAGCCTTGGAATCTGTTTTTAACTGACAAATTCCCCTTCTTTTGGTATTGGATTTTTTCCCCTCTAGCTTAAAGGAACACTATAGTCACCTAAACAACTTTAGCTTAATGAAGCAGTTTTAGTGTATAGTTCATGCCTCTCAGGTTTCACTGCTCAACTCTCTGCCATTTAGGAGTTAAATCACTTTGTTTCTGTTAATGCAGCCCTTGCCGCACCTCCCCTGGCTCTGATTGACACAGCCTGCACAAAATAAAACTGGTTTCACTTTCAATAAGATGTAATTTATCTTAAACAATTGTATCTCTTGCTCTGTAAATGGAACTTTAATCACATACATGCAGCTTTTGCAGGGTCTAGCAAGCTATTAACATAGCAGGGGGAAAAAAAATCTTAATTAAACAGAACTTGCAATAAAGGAAGGATAAACATTAGATGACTCTTTACAGGAAGTGTTTAGGAAGGCTGTGCAAGTCACATGCAGGGAGGTGTGACTAGGGTTCATAAACTAAGTGATTTAACTCCTAAATGGCCGAGAATTGAGCAGTGAGATTGCAGGGGCATGTTCTATACATCAAAAATGCTTCATTAAGCAAAAGTTATTTTGGTGACTATAGTGTCCCTTTAACACTTCCCCTGTCCCCCCTGCCATCTTGCCCAGCCTCATAGGTAATCTCTCCAATGAAGAAAAAGTAAGTTGGAAACCCAAACTGGGAAGCAACTTGTTGTGTGTCCTGGGGCGACCAAATTAGGGGTTTACCCTTACAAAATTGTATAAACAGAAAAGCAGACCTGGTGGGTCAGAGAGAGTAGGGCGCCCCCTAGTGAATATTCATACATATATACAGGGAATAAAACGTAACTTTTAATAGTTGCTGCAAAAAAATGCTTGAAAAAAGGGGTGGCTTTTTTAGGCCAAAACCCCCGAGAGGGGGAACCCCAAGCACAGTACAGGCAAACGCGATACAGGGGGAGGTCACGCAAACGTTATTAAAGTCCAGTAATAAAGTCATCAATTTCTCAGATGAGGCACTCACTGAAACCCAAGTCCAGGTTCTCACAAAAGGGTTATCCTTTGTCCCGGTCCCTCTATTCAACAAGTTTGAATGGATAAAGGATATCCACCTTTTTGGGCGGAGACTGGCCCTCCATAAATTCTTCCTCATTGAGAAAGAGAAAAAAGCCAGGGACTTGGGTTTCAATATGAGGGAATATCAGTGCCTCAAGGAACTAGTATCTTTACTAGATGAGAATGATGGCCCTGAGTTGCTACCCTACACCGACCTACGAACTAAGAGTAAATTCACCCCTAATATCAGGGAATACAAGAACATCGATATGTTCGTAGAGTCGACCTGTAAAATGATACAAGACTTAAGGTTGGATTCTCTCCAACTTCGACCACATAGCAACCTTTCCAGGAGGGAATGGCAGGCCCTCTGTGAGCTACAGGCAAATGACGACATCGTCATCAAGCCGGCAGACAAGGGGGGGAATATAGTGGTACAAAACAAAACACAGTATGTACAAATGGCCCTAAATATACTTAAGGACAGTACTACCTATAAACACCTACCCTCAGACCCTTCAGCCAAATTTCTACTGACACTGAAAAACCTCCTGGATAAGGCCTTCGATGATGGAGTCCTGGGAAAAGATGAATATTCGTATATATACGTCAAGTGCCCCACTGTATCCACCTTTTACTGCCTACCAAAGGTGCATAAACAGTATAATGTCTTGTCCGCTAGACCCATTGTGTCTGGATCTAACAACTTAACATGCAAAGCCAGCATCTACATAGATAAGATCCTTCGTCCCTTTGTAGAAAAATTACCCTCCCATCTCAGGGACACCAAGGACACCTTAAAATGTCTAGCCTCCACCAGCCTCCCAGAGAATGCCATCCTTTGTAGCCTGGACGTAGAGGCGCTCTATTCATCTATTCCCCACTCCCTAGGGTTAAGACACACCAAGCACTACTTGGAAACACGTGGTCCTAGACATCAGGGCCACACCTCCTTTGTACTAGACCTGCTACAGTTTGTCTTGACCCATAACTTTTTCTTGTTCAATGGACAGTACTACCACCAGGTGCAGGGAACAGCTATGGGGACATCTTGTGCCCCATCATATGCCAACCTGCACCTGGGTTGGTGGGAGGAATACGTGGTCTTTAGCAACTCAAATACTGAATACACTAAGTTCATCTTTATGTGGAAACGTTACATAGATGACGTATTAGTGGTCTGGACTGGCACAAGGGATCACTTTACGACCTTCGTAGAAACCTTGAATTCCAATGACCTCAACCTGAAGTTTACGATGGAGATAGGTGGGTCCTCCTTGAACTTCCTTGACTGCACATTCACGACCACATCAAAACAAACCATTGAGACGACTCTATTCAGGAAACCCACCTCAACTAATACTATGTTGAGGTGGGAAAGCCATCATCCAACCACATTGAAGAGGGGCATCCCTATGGGACAGTACCTCCGGCTCAGGAGAAACTGTTCAAATCTGGAGGAATTTACCATCCAAGCCAAACTCCTCAAACACAGATTTAAAGAGAGAGGCTATCCCAACCGCTGTCTAAAGCAAGCCTATCAGAGGGCTTTACACAGTGATAGATCGGAACTCCTCAGTGACAAATTGACACCCGTTGAACAAACGCCAATTCGTTGTATTGCGAATTTTGATTCAGGATGGAACCAGGCAAAAAAGATACTAGGCAGGTTCTGGCCACTTATATCACAGGACCCCCACTTCAAAGGGATAGTCACCCCCTACGTTTCCCTAACAGCACGAAGGGGAAGAAATCTAAAAGAGACACTGGTGCCTAGCCATCTATCCTCCAAAAATCTGGACATAACTGGCTTTCTATACAGGGTACTTACAAGTGTGGCAAATGTGTGGCATGCAGCTACATTTGCAAAGACTCCAAACACCTTATGGACTCAAGCGATCAGGTGATCTGCAATGTTAAACAATTTTTCAATTGCAGTACCAAAGGCATAGTTTACCTCCTGATCTGTGAATGTGGCCTCAAATATGTGGGCAAAACGATCCGCCCATTTAAAAGGCGAATCATGGAGCATATACACTCCGTGAGAAACCTGAGGGATACACCCGTGGCGAGACACATCAGGAACCAACACTCCGGAGACCCCAAAGGTGTTAGGTTCGCTGGGATTGAGCGAGTGACTTTAGGTCATAGAGGTGGTGACTTGGATAACACTCTACTTAAAAGAGAGTGCTATTGGATCTACAGGTTCAAAACCTTGGCCCCCAACGGTCTAAATGAGGGATTCACATTCACTCCCTTTATTGATAAATAATCACACCAAGATTTTAACCATATGATTATATTACATATGTACACAATTTCCTTAGGGACTGTATATACTTTTGTTACACTTTACTTTATTTTATTTTATTTAATTTAATTTATTTAATTTAATTTTTATTTAATTTATTTTATTTACTTTACCTTATAATATATTATATTATTTATTTTATTTTATTTTATCTTATTTTTATATAGATATTTGTTTTTGTTCCATTTAGCTTTTTACAACGGGGGCTCCTCCTAACCCTGTATATATGTTAACACTCCACTTTGAACTAGTACCCCCTTATTTGTGTCGGACTAACCCTCCTGTGTCTCAGCTGGGATTGGAACCCACTACTGGCAACTTTAGGCATCTAAAGCAGTCCCCTCATAACAGAGGACCTGTTTAACTGGAGGCTCATCTTAGTCTTTCAATACCCGCATCCTTGCGGGTCCTTGCTTTCACACTGACAGAATTTGGTTGCCTGTTAATACAGGCACTGTTCCCTGGGAGTAGCCTCTCTTGTGTACATTCAAGCGGATTCTTCACATTCAAGGATCACACTCACACAAGTGCAGCTAAGCTATCACATTGGCACTGAAGGGGTTAACCGGGTGTTGCGCATCTCATTAGCATAACCCGATCAGTTTTCGACACGTCATCAAGGGGCGTTACTGGTTCGATCCCGGGCAGTCTGGGCACGAAAATGTGATACACGCCCACAGTTGGGACTTAGTCTCTAGGGATACTTAAGGGGCTCCCGTTGCTCATTTTTCGTTTAGCCTCAGAAGAAACACGTGTCAGGCAGGCAGTTAGGGATGATATGTTACGAGTCTGTTCGTATGGATGATTAGCTAGTAAGCTTAGCAAGTTTGAGCAGGTCCTCATTATAGATACAAGGGTTTCTTTATCAAGAGGGGTGGCGACAAGGGGACAGAGGTTGTGTACTGAGCAATTGGTGTTCACAATTCCAAAGACCTAGCAGGACGGCTGGTCTATATTTGGTCCTTTGTAGCACTGCATGCCAGTTATTGAGTGCTCTATTCACACCGAGTTTTGTTCCCGTACTCCTTTGAAGCCATATTCCTACAGTTGTATCGTTTCTATATAAGAGGGGTGGTGATGAGGGGACGTTTGATGTGTACTGAGAAGTTTTAAAAGACACCACTGCACGGCTGTTAGGTAGTGTCTTCTAGCGCTGTTTGACAATTAGTGGTTGCTCTCTTCACGCTGTACTCGTTCCCTTACCCCCTGAGGCAGTGCTCTTACAGCTGTATCGTCTATAGATACATTATTACCATCCAGAATAGGTCTCTACTGTATGATACACTCACTTCTCATGTTACTCTTTTGTTGCTAAGTCCCCTTTTTCATGGGCAAATTACAGTTTGCCACTGTCTTTACCCCATCAGATTCCGTGTTGGATACTGTCAGTGGGTATTATACGGAGGGTTAATAGCACGATTTAACAGAGAGGTTACAGTGTACATGTGAGACATATAGATGTTGGGGGGATTTATTCGAATAGTAACCCTTAGGTTATTACCTTAGGTCACTTTATCCCCATCCAGCACGTTCTCACATTTATTGATATCCTCCCGACTTTTCATTTTTTATTCTTTGTTCTCTTTTTGTTATTTGGCGTTTTTTGTTCCCTTTTTTTGTTTATTTATTATTATTTTGTTTTGTTTTGGGTTCTTTTTGGGTCCTCACTTCAAGCATTTTTTTGCAGCAACTATTAAAAGTTACGTTTTATTCCCTGTATATATGTATGAATATTCACTAGGGGGCGCCCTACTCTCTCTGACCCACCAATCTCTCCAATGACACCAAACTTTCCTTTTTAGTATCTTTTAATCTGTTATCGGTTTCCTCTATTTCTTCTGTTAGTTAATGTTTCTGCCACAGTACTACCAGGCCCAACATGCAGTACTTAGGTCATGCCTAGCTAATGTAGGAATAGAGGATAGATAGAATGACCAGTAATTATAATTGGCCAGGCTTTACAAAGATACAGACTATCAGAATCCTGATTTAACAGGCAAATGAATAGTTAGAGAACAATCTGAAGTATAGGAATACAGAAAGGTACACAAATGATAAACAAGACAATGTCAAGGAGTACAGCGTGGAGAATATACTAGCCAGGGTCAAATCTGCCAGAACGCACTCTTTGAGCTCCTCAAGGAAAAACCATGACAGGGCACAATGCATAATGCAGACAGGTTTAAACTGCTCTTGAGAGCACCTGATAGGCTAGCATAATTCCTGGGAAAATGAAAAAGTACATGGTTTATGTTGCACAGATGAAGCCAGGGCCAGGTTAAGAGCCCAGTGGGCTCACTGGGGACACTGAGACATAGGGCCACTGGCTGGGAAACATGGGGACACTGGGAGACATTGAGACACTGTGTCCCTAGTGTCTCCATGCCCCAATGTGTCCCCTAATGTCCCTATGTCTCACAGCATGCCCATGTGTCTCTGCGTCCCTATGTCTCACAGTGTCCCCTAGTGTCTCAGTGTCCCCAGGTCTCCCACTGTCCCCTAGTGTCTCAGTGTCCCCATGTCTCTCTGCTGCCATTCCCCCCATCCTTCACATACCTGAACTGTAGTCTGTCTCTGCAGGCTGGGAGCTGCTGTCTGGACTCTCTGTGCTGTGTAGCTGCTCTCCCGCGGATCAGTGGGTAGAGAAAGGCAGGGGATATGCTGTAACTTCCTATCTCTTCCTATCCCCTACTGGCCGATGCTGGTATTGCAGAGTAATCTTTGTTTATACTTTGAAAAATATCTGCATTTGTATTGCCGGTATTACTGCAATACCGGCACAGCCAGGCAGCCTCAAAAAATACAGGTGGCAAACCTAAGAGAAGTGTGTAAAAAAAAACACTTTTTTTAAATGGGCCTGTTCCATGGGTATTGGCCTGGAGCTGCAGCTCCATCAGCCCCTATGTTAATCAAGGTCCTGGATGAAGCAGGTACGTACATGTCAAAATTGTATTCAACTTTTCCACCCCAAAACAAAATGTTATCCTGCTATTTTTAATTTTTTTCTGTCTTATATCACATGCATTTCCCAGAAATAGATTCTTTGTTAAATTAAGTATATGTAAAAATAAACGATGTTACTCCTTGCACAAAGAAAAATAAAGAATTAAAAAAAATAAAAAAATAAAAAATAAACGAGAAAAAACCCATCCCTTCCTTTAGTGTATAACAGGATCCTTCAGCCATATACATGCACCTTGGGTTAGACAGTGTTTGAAGACCTCTATACAGTCTCTATGGTCTTCCCGGCGTCACTCCACACAGTGCAGTGGCATCATCGGGTCGACAACCTGCCCATTTCAAACTCTGTCTGAACCATGTGTATGTATATGGTTGAAGGATCCTGTCATATACTAATAGTAGGGATGTGTATTCCCATTGTTTTACATATACTTAATTTATCACAGAATCTATTTCCTTTCACAACTTGAAGAAAGCATCATTATATAAAAAAAATTGCGTCGAGGAGACAATTGTCCTTCAAGTAATAATTAAAAGCTTGTGTCCCTTAAAGGACCACTCTAGGCACCCAGACCACTTCAGCTTAATGAAGTGGTCTGGGTGCCAGGTCCAGCTAGCTTTTACCCTTTTTTTTATAAACATAGCAGTTTCAGAGAAACTGCTATGTTTATACTGAGGGTTAAGCCAGCCTCCAGAGCCTCTAGTGGCTGACTCATTGACAGCCGCTAGAGGCGCTTGCGTGCTTCTCACTGTGAAAATCACAGTGAGAGCACGCAAGCGTCCATAGGAAAGCATTATGAATGCTTGCCTATGCGACCGGCTGAATGCAAGCGCGGCTCCTGCCGCGCATGCGCATTCAGCCGATGACGTCGCGAGGAAGAAGAGGAGGAGGAGGAAAGCTCCCCGCCCGGCGCTGGAGAAAGAGGTAAGTTTAACCCCTTCCTCCCCCCAGAGCCCGGCGGGAGTGGGTCCCTGAGGGTGGGGGCACCCTCAGGGCACTCTAGTGCCAGGAAAACGAGTATGTTTTCCTGGCACTAGAGTGGTCCTTTAAACATTTTTTTGGTCAGAACTAGAGTGCATTACTATCCTTGGTGTATTTAAAACAATATTTCAATGATCTGTCTCTAAAACACATTTTGTTACACATTTCAGTCTAGGGAGATGAATATTGAACTTGTTATATGTTATATATTTTTTATATTTTTTATTGCAGGCAATCTATCCAGGGCTGATAAAGAGCTTCTTATTGTAGCTACCAGCGCTTATAACAAGTGCCCTTACTGTGTGACAGCTCATGGAGCTCAGCATATAATACATTCTAAAAACCCAATATTGGCTTACCAGGTAGGTATTAATAAGCAGTGTCTCGAGCAGTATCAGCATTAAAACTTTAATAATTGATTTAAAAAAATAGCAGATACTAAACAGATAACACTAACACACTAGTGAAAACCTAGGTAAAAGGTTAAAGGTATAGCCTGAGTAACGGGGGGAGAAGGAGCACAGGAACACTGGACTACCAAACATGCCGGAAGTGGTCTGCCTCTATACTGAAAACATAATATAATGTTTTAGACCCCTTATCTCAAGGTAGCTTGGTTTAACTGCTGTTATGTAGAAACTTTGGGAGGATATAATCCAGTGAATAGCATATATTACATAGTGATAAAAGCTGAGGAAGGGCAAGAAATAGTAAATGATGAACAATCAATTATAGGCAGGTGTTATATAGAATGCTTCCTAAATATTACTGGGGATGGAAAAAAACCTGCTGGATGAGAGTGATCAGAGTTGATATTAACAGACAGGTAAAGCATGGGCAGGATAGCAAAGCCATCACTAGGAAATGCTGCAATAAGATAAAATTAACAAAAAGATGGCTAACAGGACTACCATGGGTTATGTATATATATAAGTCGGCATACGTAGGCAATCTGAGTACCTGCCTGGTACTAGATTCCTAGGACAGTGCAGGGATGCTGCCTATACCTTGGCACTGCTAACCAATATGAGTGCCAAACAAAAAACTATAATAAATTATTACTGGGAAACCTATACTTTATTACTGCAGAGCAAATCTATACGTACGTAACAATACCTGCCCAACACTGTAACCTGTAACAAAAGCCTAACTAAACAAACTAAACAGTGCAAAGTGCTACCTATTGTGCAAAACCACATACGCATAGCCCAAAATGCATTTAGGTGTAACAACACCTTTGTCAGAGACAATAATTATTTTGGTGTCATAGATGAGTTTCTTTACCTTACATCCCACTGGGCACCAGTTAGTGCTGAAGTTCAGCAACCTTGCCTGAGATCTTCATTCTTGATAATCTCAGCCAATCCAATACTTTCCTATAGAAAAGCATTTTGAGGCTAGTGCGCATGCATGGCAAAATGTAGAACTGTGGCAATTAAAATCAGAGGTCGGGATCCCAAATGGTTCTGTATGGAACACCTTACCATATTGCATGGGATTTGGAAACATGATCTGCAGTTTGAAATACCATATAGATGAGTGAGAGATTATTATTATTATTATTATTATTGCCATTTATATAGCGCCAACAGATTCCGTAGCGCTTTACAATATTTTGAGAGGGGGGGATGTAACAATAAATAAGACAATTACAAGAAAACTTACAGGAATAATAGGTTGATGTATTCAAGTCTGGTGTATTCAAGTCTGGTGTATATGTATACGTGTTACTCTCTACATAAATATATCAAACCACACAAATAAGTATTCTTACCGTACATTTAAATTCACAGCCCCCAGTATCTACATACATACATACATACATATACTGTATATAGCTGAGGCTTGCCAACATGGGAAAAGGAAGTAGGTGTTTCTACAGCTTAGTCATTACTAAATTATTGCATTTCCAAAGCGCCATCAATTTGCTACTTTTGAACCAGATGCTTTTTTTTTTTTTTTTTTTTTTAAATTGTGATCAAGGAGTTATATAGTTAGTATATTCATAAGCTTGCTGGACAAAACAAAAACACAATGGCAGCCAGAATCCAGATACTATACACACCTAATTCTTCACACAGTTTCTAGCTTTGTATTTCAGTCCATTTATTATTTTAATAATAGGTTATTATCAACTGGGGTCTAGCAGAACTTAACCAGCGAGAACGTGCGATGGTGGAGTTTGCTTTAGCAATTGCCAAACCAGAAAATATCACTGAAATCCACTTCAAACAGCTGGAAAAGCACGGTTTGGACCGTGAAGATGCTTGGGATATTGCTGCGATTACCGCCTTTTTTGCCATGGCTAATCGTCTTGCATACTTAATGGATTTGCGACCTAATGACGAATTCTGTATGTCTTGATTAAAATTTAACAAAATGCCCATATTAACAGAAGGCAATATTGGATGTCAAATTCATGAATTCACAATAAAGCAAGAATGTTGTGTAATTAAATATGTGTGTACTGAAAACTCCCACCTCACAACAACTTAAACTCTGGGGCCCTCCCCATAGCACCCTACATTGTAGGTAGTGAAATTATTTTAGAGCAATTTGATGTCTTGCTTAAGATGTGATTGGCTCTGCTCCCTGTCTCGACTCTACTACTAACAAAAGAGAACCAGAAACTCAATGCCTGGCATGGCTAGCTCTCCATCGTAAGTAGAAGAGGTGAGGATTGGTGTCTGTCACATTCCAGGTTTTAGTTTTCCACACAGATGGTTTGGCCATGCACATTGGGAGGAATGTTCCTTTAAATTCCCAGCATTTTACACTTCGGAGAATAATCCTGTGCTTTGCCACATAAAATCCATCACATTGATATTGTCTAGGAGCTCCTATTTGATGGTTGTATTTTACTATAAAGTGTACAGTAAGATTAGTACTTCTTCAAATTTGTGTAACAATAATAATAGTAATTATAATAATACAATAATTACAATGGTTTTGGCAGAATGACAATACTCAAAGACCAAAAATTTACGTGCAAGAGGAATATACTTTGGATTTCCTTTATAAAAAGAAATGTCATACATTTTTATTTTTATACTTGGCATTCCAGCAACCTTTTATGCATTGGCCTTCTTTTTCTCTGTTTGGAAAGGGCAAACCACATGAGTCGTTTCAGTCTCTTGGACTTGTAAACGAAAGATATGGGTGGTGACCAGTGACCACACCTCATCTGACATTTTGCATCTAGGGATAGAGATTTATTTATATTTTAGTCCTTTATTCCTTAACAAAACCATAATAGACATTTTAGCCACAGGTTATTTAACCTGTTTGTTACATTGTGTTTCAATTAAATCCATGTCTGCTATCCAATATGTTTGTGAAAAACACTAGAAATAAAATATTGGCAAAACCTTTTTCTAATTTTGCTAAAATGCCTACCATAGTGAAATACCACAGTGCCTTCTTAAAAAAACAAAAGCAAGATGAATTTAAAGGGATCCTATTGTCCCAGGAAAACATACTTATTTTCCTGGCACTATAGGCTCTTGGAGTGCCCCCCTCCCTCGGGGCCCCCCTCCCTCGGCGCTGAAGGGGTTAAAACCCCTTTAGCTAGTTACCTTAATCTAGCACCGAGCTCCCTCGGCGCTGGTGACCTCTCCTCCCCCGCCGGCATCAGCTCCCGAGTGGAGCCCAATGCGCATGTGCGGCCAAAGGCGCGCGCATTCAAACCCGCCCACAGGAAAGCATTACTCAATGCTTTCCTATGTGGATCTTATTTGAATAAGTCAAATAAGTGTGGTTTACTCAGTGTAAATCGCGGAAGCGCTTCTAGTGGCTGTCAGGGACACATCCACTAGAGGCTTGATTAACCTTGCAGTGTAAACATAGCAGTTTCTGCAATGTTTTCAGCTGCAGGGTTAAAACAAGGGGGATCTGGCGCCCAGACCACTTCATTGAACTGAAGTTGTCTGGGTGCCTATACTGGTTCTTTAAATGTGCTGTGTAGCAAACCCATATAAGAGAATAACAATTGGATTTTAAACAATGCATGTGAGAAATTGCTAGTGTCAGGATGTAGCAGAATACAAATCATGGTATTTTTGTACAATGTAATAGACCCTGTACATGATATAAATACATACTGACAGGGCCGGCCTTAGGTGTTTAGGCGCCCTGTGCGAGCCAATCTTGTGGCGCCCCCCCCCCCCCCGCCATCTTTGTTTGACCCACTCTAGACAATTTCAGGCACATTCACAATCTGTTGCCTGCACCCCCTTCAACATAACCCTACCCCCTTTCATCAGTACCCCTTCCCCTTTATCACTAGCCCCCTGCCTCCCTTTATCACTAGCCCCCCTTCACCAGCCCTCTGCCCCCTTTATCACTAGCCCCCTACCCCACTTTATCACCAGCCCCCTACCCCCCTATCACTAGCCCCCTGCCCGCTTCAATAAAATGCAATCGTTATATTAAAAAAAAAGCAATAAGGACAAACACTTACATTAAAGGCTGCTGCTCCCTGTATCCAGCTGTCAGTTTTTCCCACTCCGCTGACTCGCCGACTGAAGAGCACCTGCCAACCTGACACCCACTGAGCGGATTATTCCGATGTCACACACAGGCAGACACTGTTACAGACTGTCACACACAGGCAGACAGTCACACACACAGTACAGTCTCACATACACACACAGGCAGACAGTCACACACAGTGTACAGTCTCTCACACACACACACGTGCACACACGCAGACAGTCAGACACTGTTACAGTCACACACAGAGTAGTCTCACACATGCAAGCAGACAGTCACACACAGAATACAGTCTCACACACACACACACACACACACACACACACACACACAGGCCGTCAGTCAGACACTGTTACGGTCACACAAAGAGTACAGTCTCTCTCTCAGACACACACACACACAGTACAGTCACAATTACCTATTTCCCTTATGGCTGTCTTTTCTGTGCAGTACAGCTTCAGTGCGTTTTAGCCCTGCCTACTCCATGCGGTAAGCTCCGCCCCTGCCGTTCGGTAAGCCCCGCCCACTTTTCATAGTCCCGGGTGGGAAATAATGAATCTTGCACCCGGGGACTACCTTTAGATCCCCCTGCACTCACCCGGCCATGTGCGAACTGTGTCGCCCCCTGCTGCATGGCGCCCTGTGCAGCCGCACAGCTCGCACACCCCTAAGGCCGGCCCTGCATACTGTCATACCAATTCTCACACTTGCACTTGCTTTCCTGTAAAGACCCATGACTAGCAGGGTTGTTCACTAAAATGAGAATCTGGAGAAAATTATGAGTGAATTTCAAAAAAGCCTAACTGGAAAAATTCAGCTATGTTTTCAGTTCTGCTTCTCTGGCCTTTAATTTTTAAATTATCTTTAATTTCTCGATTTAGTAAATAACCCTATAAATTTCTATCACATTTGCTAGTCATCCTGTAAAAAAAACAGAAAAACTAAATAATTATTTCAACTGTGCTCTTAGTTCCTTCTGAAAATTCCATCTGATGCTCTATAAGGTTTGATTCAAATTGTAGATTATGCTAGCTTTAGTGTACCTATAATCTTAATTTTATTAATGACAGGAGGCGAGTATTTGCTTAAGTCTCTCTTTACTAGAACTCCACAGCAGCACAGAAAAAACAACCAATCAGAAAAAGTTAGGTACTATAAAACTCCCCTCCCCATGCATCATTTCCTCTTTCAAGCTGCGACAAAACAGAATAAAAGGCAGAGAACATCATGGGGAAGAAACGAAGTCCTAGATACGATGAATATAACGATGTCCACCATCCGAGAGTAACCGTCAAACTAGATAGTGTTGATGGACTGTAAACTGAAACGAGAGAAAAACAGAATCGAACAGGTTGATTATCCAATTAAATGTACTCAGAATAAACATGTAGGTACCCAATGTAGCAACCAAAATTAACCTTAATATGTAGATATCCCAACCCTACTTATGAAAAGAAACACAGACATAATGAACAAGCGACAGGTATCAGAGACAACAAACAGAGTTGCATACGTACCTGATAATCTAAACTATAACATTAAACAAGGGAGGGACAAGAATGGGTGGGAAATACTCGCCTCCTGTCATTAATAAAATTAAGATTATAGGTACACTAAAGCTAGCATAATCTACAATTTTATAACATGACAGGAGGCTTCGTATTTGCTGTTTCAACGCTCAATTCACCAATCCAACGCTGTTTGTGTCGCTGGTATCTATTGCAGGAAATATCAGAGTAATCCTAATTGGACATTCCAAGTTCGATAATTGACAGTAGACGGATAAAAGAAAATGCCAGCCGACGAAGCATCTCAATTACGAAAAAAAGTACCATCCACTGGTAAATCCATTGTATGTGGTTGCGACTTGTTTCCTAGCAGCCGGTCCATGAGCTGGCAAGCTGACCTATCAGCCACCTTCCTGTAGTTTTAATATCAAAGGTCAAGTTCGGACTTGGGGACGCGAGAAGAAACTGTCACCGTCTCAACTCATGATCCGTAAGGCGGTTCCTCCGATCGTGCCAGGGATATTCGGCGATGCGGTCTTGCAGGTAGATCTCCAATTTCAAGGAATGCGCCCAAGTCCACTACCAAAATCGTATTAGAAACCGAGGAGGAACTTTCGTTCCTTCCTGTCCTACCCGGTGATATGTCTCATCCGAGAATAATTTCATAATGCAGGCAAGAGCGTGGCCAAACTATTCGTATTCTAAGTGATTCTAAGATTCCAAATGGACTGAGTAAACCTTGGACGCAGTAGAGAAAGACTCCAAAGGACGTCCATTCAGGGTTCCGAACTGAACTTGTGTGGAAGGACGGTGGTCGACTATACTGGGAATAGCGAATCCTGGAAACCTTCAAAGGAAGGGAAAAGCCAACCGGAACGCAGATTTCCATCCAGCAATGCCCTCGTCAAAGAGTGAAAGATGTCTGTAGGAGTCGGGGTACACCAGGTACCTCCGTAAAGTCTCATAGATCCCCTCGACGGTAGTTGAAAAAAAGGGGGTAGCGCGAATCCAAAACAGACGGCTCCCGTGAGGGATGAATAGAATATAGACGAAGGGTCCTCCATCTTCGAACCATGTTCACCAGGTATGCGCTCCGATTTTATCCCAAGATCGTAAAGACCGGAGAAGTCAAGACAAACGAGGATTCCTGATTTACCATATGACCCATACGTACGGTTTTACCTTCAGACCGGGCAATAGTCCTTCCTTAATGTTGTTACCCGAGCAAGGCGGTGCCTGTTTGCTCCATGAAGGTCTCCGTATCTCCCGACATCTTGACATGGGGGAAACTTTCTGCTCAGTTTGCTAGTAATGGTCTGGATATCTAAAACAGAAAGCAAACTCTGTATTATATGGTGCCGAATATGCCAAAAACCTGCACTCTCAAAATACCGGAGGACCATCCGTTAGTGTACCATCTCCAGGAGTGTGTGTAAATAAATGGGAGACCCGTTATACCTCTGAGTATTTCTCGCGTGTTTTACAGCAGCCCGGATCCAGTAGATCCATCACGGGAGATAGAATAGAGGGATCTAGTCCAAACATGTAATACTTGCATGACCAGGCAGTCCTCTAGGACGAAGCCAGTAGCGTGGATGGCAGCTCTAATTGAATTCCGGAGGGACGCCCCTCTATGTAGTCATCAATGTCTTGCACAGGCACAAGCCTGTGTGATGAACAAATGGCCGGTACTGTAGAGCGTCGAGTGCATGAAAGAGCCGCGCTCTCTACTACTGTGATCGCATACCGTGAGAGCGTCCGGGTGCTAGCCTGAGCGGGCCGCACCCATTAGTAACCAACAGCAGAGTCTACATCCGAGACCGGTTCTCTCTATGAGAATGGGTCCACCAACTTGTACTTTGTATCCAGCCCAGTATCTGGTTGATGACGAGTGAGGGACTGCGCCCTCTAATAACAAATCAGTATCCGGTTCCGTATGAGAGGATTCGCCCACTGCTCCTGAAAAGAAATATACTCGGATCGAGGTGATGGAGGGCCGCACCCTCCTGTGGTGCAAACTAGAGTCCCTAGAGATTCAGGGTGACCAAAACCGTAGGGCGCACCAATCACAAATGTCAGCATAAGGCTGAGGGCAATCTGGGAAACAAGGAATGGAAAACTATCAATCGACTATCCGGATCCCGTGCGCGCGCGCGCGGGGTCCTGGTAGGCTGTTGGTAGTCCGAGGAAAGCTGGAGACGTTCTCCGCAATCCACGAGTGCCCGGGAGGTCGGAGGAGACCAAGTCAGGCCTCACGACGACCCGAGCGAATAGGAAAAGGAAGTCATGAAAAAAACAAAACAAAACAAAAAAGCAACAATAAACGAAGATAAGAGAAAATACACCCATTCTATCTCGGATAGAATGTAAACAGCAGGCCGGAAGGTAAGAAAAGTAAATCCCACTGGACAGGGCCAGGAGCTAACCTAACGCAGGAAAAAACTACCGAACCTATAGGGACTCCGGGAGGCATATACAGAGTAGATGGTAAAGACAAGGGAAAAACACAGCTTTCTCCTGAAGGAGTCTGAATACCGGTCCCTGCCGGTGCGAAGTTCTCCTTGGAGACGTGCAGTCGCCGGTTTGGAGTAAACCGTGGATGTGTCCGGGGTCTTCATAAGAAACTTTGCCCTTCAGGCATGAGGTTTAGGGCCTTCACCCTTCCCGCCATATTCAGATGGCCGTATACTGGTGTCCTCTCGAACACTATGGCAATGGTGTTTGCCCGGACACCTGCCTATCTCCATGTCACTGGTGTGCACTGGGTTTTCCTCAGTGATATTACCCCAGGCCTGCGGCCAAAAGGGGTTCGGTACCAATAGCGTAGGCCCGTCCTTAGGGCATAGTCTCAGCAGGTCAAACGAATGGACACAGAAAGGTTAGCCAAGCAAATAGTCACAGGCATAGCTGGCCATCCAAGTAGGCACCGACATAGCAGGCTATCCAATGGGGCACAGACATAGCAGGCCCTTTTATTGGGCACCGGTATTGCAGGCCAATCTTATGGGCCAGACCTAGCAGGCCAATCTTATGGGCACAGACATAGCAGGCCAATCTTATGGGCACAGACATAGCAGGCCAATCTTATGGGCACAGACATAGCAGGCCAATCTTATGGGCACAGACACAGCAGGCCAATCTTATGGGCACAGACACAGCAGGCCAATCTTATGGGCACAGACATAGCAGGCCAATCTTATGGGCACAGACACAGCAGGCCAATCTTATGGGCACAGACACAGCAGGCCAATCTTATGGGCACAGACACAGCAGGCCAATCTTATGGGCACAGACACAGCAGGCCAATCTTATGGGCACAGACATAGCAGGCCGTTCTTATGGGCACAGACATAGCAGGCCAATCAATGGGGCACAGACATAGCAGGGCATACCCCGGTGTTGTATTCCGACAATAGCAGGGGGTCAATCTGTGTAGAGCCCCCTATATGTGTAATGAAAACCAGGGAACCTAGGGTGAAATAACTCCAATATGCAAACCCCCCTAGGCAGAGGTAATGTGTCTACAGATATACAGGAAACTGTTAGACCTTAATGCTTGTGGCCAAAAATAAGGATATCCTGTTGCAGGAAAACTCAGAAGTACAGGGTGTATTGCCTACAGGCTGATCTCCAGCCCTTGAAGAAATATAGAAGTAAAAATATATAATATATATGTTTGATCACATAATTGCTATATGTCTCTATATGGATATGCACCCTGAGCAGGGTGGGAGGTGGTCCTCCCAGACTGCCAGCGAATTAGGTTGGGGTCTGAATACACCCTGCCTATAGATGGGGGAGGAGAAAGCCCCTCCACAGACCTCCGCCAAGAACGGTACTGGCGGGGAAGGAGCTGCGCGTGGGCACACCCCCCGCACACACGCGGTCCGCGGGCGGAGGCGGCCGCAGTGAAGCCTCTACGTGGAGGAAACGATCCGACCACCGGGTACTCGCGCTCCTCGCGAGTACCCCTGCGACCGGGTAAAACACACGGGACCCACGGGGGGGGGGGGACGGCTGCAGCGAAGCAGCCACGTGGGAAAGAAGATCCGGCTGCCGGGTGGTCGTGCTCACTCGCGAGCATACCGGCAGCTGGAAAAAACACACTGGGCTGGCGGAGATTAACTCCGCGGTCCCAGATCTCGGGGGACAGAGGAGGCAAATGCTTTGGAGGTAGAAGCAGCGATGATCCGAAGTACAGACACCGAAGAAAAATCCCACAAGGCCTATAACCTACTGCATTTACAGGAAAAAAATCCCATAAGCACAAAACACACTGCATTATAAAAAATAAAATGCCACAAGGCCTATAACCTACTGCATTTACAGGAAACAAAAATCCTATAAGCACAAAACACACTGCATTATACAAATAAAATGCCACAAGGCCTATAACCTACTGCATTTACAGGAAAAAATCCTATAAGCACAAAACACACTGCATTATAAAAAAGTAAAATGCCACAAAGCCTATAACCTACTGCATTTACAGGAAAAAATCCCATAAGCACAAAACACACTGCATTATAAAAAAATTAAATGCCACAAGGCCTATAACCTACTGCATTTACAGGAAAAATCCTATAAGCACAAAACACACTGCATTATAAAAAATAAAATGCCACAAGGCCTATAACCTACTGCATTTACAGGAAAAAATCCTATAAGCACAAAACACACTGCATTATAAAAATAAAATGCCACAAGGCCTATAACCTACTGCATTTACAGGAAAAAATCCCATAAGCACAAAACACACTGCATTATAAAAAATAAAATGCCACAAGGCCTATAACCTACTGCATTTACAGGAAAAAATCCCATAAGCACCAAACACACTGCATTATAAAAAGTAAAATGCCACAAAGCCTATAACCTACTGCATTTACAGGAAAAAATCCCATAAGCACAAAACACACTGCATTATAAAAAATAAAATGCCACAAGGATAAAACACTGTATATAAAAATAAAATGCCATAAGGATAAAACATACTGCATTATAAAAATAAAATGCCATAAGGATAAAACCTACTGTATATAAAAATAAAATGCCACAAGGATAAAACACTGTATATAAAAATAAAATGCCATAAGGATAAAACCTACTGTATATAAAAATAAAATGCCATAAGGATAAAACCTACTGTATATAAAAATAAAATGCCATAAGGATAAAACCTACTGTATATAAAAATAAAATGCCAGAAGGATAAAACATACTGCATTATAAAATAAAATGCCATAAGGATAAAACATACTGTATTATAAACATAGAATGCCATAAGAATAAAAATATAGCATTTACATGAATACAATCCCACATGGATAGAACATACTGCATAATAAGAATAGAATCCCACAAGGATATAACATACTACATATAAGAATAAAATCCCCAAAGGATTACAACAATACTGCATTTATAAGGCTAAAAGACTGAATATAAGCAATAAAAACCCAAAGCCACCCACTATAAGCAGGAGGCAGTGGTACTCTGACCTGTACTGACTGCAGAGCAGCAAAGAAAGAGGAAATGATGCATGGGGAGGGGAGTTTTATAGTACCTAACTTTTTTCTGATTGGTTGTTTTTTCTGTGCTGCTGTGGAGTTCTAGTAAAGAGAGACTTAAGCAAATACGAAGCCTCCTGTCATGTTATAAAATTGCATATACCTCTAACATTACTCATTCACGAGTGAAGAGAAAGTATTCAGACCCTACTTTTTTAAATTTGCAGCCTTGTGCTACATTCGTTCAAATTTACTTTTTTTCCATCAATGTACAGTTAATACTTTATAATAACAAAGCAAAAACAAGAAATGTGTAAATCATGCAACGTTATTAAAAAGAAAAAACATAAATATCACATTACCATAAGTATATAGATCCTTTCCAATGACACTTGAAATTTAGTTCAGAACCATCCTTTATTCCTGAATCATCTTTGATGTGGAGTCCACTTGTGGCAAATTCAATCGACTGGACATGATTTCAAAAGGCACGTGCCTGTCTATATAAGGTCTCACATCTGTAAATATATCAGACCAAAAACCAAGTTATGAGGTCAAAGAAACTGCCTGCAGAGCTCGGAGACAGGATTGTGCAGACTGCATTGAAGGTTCTCAAGAGCACAATGACCTCTATTATTCCATGACACTTCATAGACTTGCCCCCCCCCCCCGACCATAATCCTAGGTTTAGAGGCAAAACAGAGTAGGAAACGTAACCTCATCCATATTCAAGTCAATCCTTAAATTGCATTCATTTATCTCCTTCATTTTCAAGCTCACAATATATCTCCTCAGCTCCCCATCTTTCGCCCCTTCTGATATTCCCCATATAATTCTGATACCTTCAAAGTCTTGTCTCTAATTGGATCTTTCGTGCTCTCTAAGTAGACTAATTTCTCAACACTTCAATCTTGTTTTCTTCTATGTGTGATCTGTGACAAAAATCTTTAATACTTTTTATCCCCAACCTTTTTATCTCCTAACCTTCATTCTTACTGTGGAACTAATGCCTTATCCTGCCTTTCTATTGTGCTTATAATGCTCTTCTATTGTGCTTATAGAGCTTCAAATTGTCAGTCTTTTTCAAATCTCAGATTCAATTATTATTACTGGTATTTGTATAGCAAATACAAGATAAAAAAGGTACGCTATACCTTTAAAAATATAAAGTGCAGCAAGGTGAAATCAGTGTCAGTGCAATGCACAATATAGATACACAATATCAAAATGCAATGATATTAAAATAGATGTGCAAATTCACAAGTGTATACTGTGATATAATGTACTAAAATAACTTACAAGAAGAGTAGGAATATCACACTACTCATTCCAGGGATATGTAGGAGCATAGTGCATAGAAAGAGACAAAAAGAAAAACCATAGCATAATACTGTATAGTATAAAATAAATAAATCAATGGATGAAATGAAATGAAACTCACAAGGAAAGAGCACTGAAAGTCTGCTCTAACTTTTCAGGCTTTAGTCCACAAGACAGGACTGTATATTGGCAGGTATTCAGGATTACAGCTGAATGTAAAATAGTATTTTATTTTCCTATGGTTCAAAATTCACAAAAAAAGTGTTATCGCTCTCTGTTCCATACCGAAGTTCATAGCCCTTAGCAGTACAATTCAAAAGAACCGCGTTTAGCATTAGCGGTCTTACACCTTCCTGGAAAAATTGAGCTACGTACAGTCACGTGATAGCGTGATGACGTCGTGCGTACATGGACGTGATGACGCGTTTTGCCTGGGCGGCTTCCTCAGATCACGTCACAGTTCAGCTGTCCAGTTCTTTTAAGGCTGTCATTATGGGCGTGGTATGTGATAATCCCTTCGCCATTGGTGCTTTTTGAAAACTCCAAATTTGAATGGCATATATTAGTTCTAAAGTCCACAATCTCTCTGGCTTATGAACTAAAGCCACAAAAACACTCACAAATCTCAGACATTACACAAGAATACATAGTATATATATCACAGTTTAAAAATAAATAAATACAAATCCCTCAAATATTTCTTTGTCGGTACAGTTCCTACAGAACTATCAACAATTATCCCAGAGAAACCTTTTATTACTTTTAGAGGTGCACCCAGTTTAAAACAAATTCTAACCTATAATCATCCTGGCGAAAGCCAGATTGAAGAGGATCGAGGAGGGAGTTGGAATTTAGGAAGTGAGTCATACGAATATAGACAAGTGTTTCTAGAAGCTTTGAGGAAAAAGGAAGCAGGAATATGGAATAGTTGGAAGGGGAAGATGGGTCTAGGGATGGCTTTTTTAGGATTGGTACAACAGTAGCATGCTTCGGGGAGCAGGGACAACACCAGATGAAAGAGAGCAGTTTAGGATGTGTACTAAGGATGGTACAAGACAAGGGGAGAGAGATCCAATAAGGTGGAAAGTTACTGGATCAAGCAGACAGGTTGTGGGACGAAAAGAGAAGCGAAGCAACCTCCTGTTCTGTAGCTGGGGTGAAGGCCTGTAGGGTAGGGAAGGTACGGTCCATGTGTGGTTGTGAGATGGAGGAGCAAAGGGGGGAGAATTCTTTCCTTAATTGTTCAATCTATCCGGTAAAGTAGCATGCAGGGCTATCTGCTGAAAGGTCAGTCTGAGAGGTGGCTTGAGGTGGGCAAAGGAGAGAGTTGAAGGTATTAAAGAGATGCCTGGGATTGCGTGAGCATGAACTGACAAGAGAAAAAAAGTAGGATTGTTTAGCAAGGGTGAGGGCTGTGCTATATGAACATAAAATTAATTTATAATGGGGAAAGTCAGACAAGGTGCTTCCTCCAGCAACGTTCAGCTGAACGGGAGCATCTCTGTAGGTAGTCGGTTTAGTGTGCCAAGGTTGGAGGCGCGTCTTCCTTGAGGTGCATCTTTAGAGCAGGGCTGCAGTGTCCAGGGAAGAGGTGAGAGTAGCATTATATTAGGATAAGAGTTTGAAATGGAGATCAGCTGAGAGTTGCTGGATATCAAGAGAATTCAGGTCCCTTCTGAGTTGAGGAGGGTTAGGGTGAGGCTGTTGGGTGAGGGGGCTTTCAAGAACAAATGATAAGAGGTTGTGATCTGAAAGAGGAAATGGAGTGTTGTGGAACTTAGAGATAGTGCATGCATTAGAAAAAATAAGATTGAGGGTATTGACAGCTACATGTGTAGGAGTATTAGCTCACTGTGATAGGCCAAGGGAGGAGGTAATATAAAGGAGTTTGGAAGCTACTGAGGTCAGGGGTGGGTCAATCGGAATGTTGAAATCCCCAAGAATTAGGAAAGGGATATTACTTGAAAGGAAGTAGGGAAGCCAAGCTAAAAAATGGTAAAGGAACAGACTAGGGGGGGCGATAGATAACAGCTATGTTAGCAGAGATGGGTTTGAACAGACGAATTGAGTGAATTTCAAAGCTGGAGAAAGATAGGGAAGGCGGGATAGGCAGAGTTTTGAAAGGAGCAGTGGGGTGAAAGCAGAAATCCTACACCACCACCTTTACTCTCAGCCTGTCTTGGGTTGTGGGTAAAGTGAAGACCACCAAAGGAAAGTGAGGCAGGGGTAGCGGTATCAGTTTCTGTTAGTGCACATAGGGTTAGTGAGTGTAAGATAAATAGGTCATGGATGGAAGTTGATTTAACGGTGCTGCACACAGAGAGTACATTCCAGAGGGCAGCTTTAAAGGAGAAATTATAGTGAGAGTTACATGGAATGGATATGAGATTGTTGTGGTTTCTGGTGTTAGCACCAGGTGGGTTAGTAGAGGAGGGACCAGGGTTTGGAGAGACATCACCATTTGCCAGGAGCCGTACGATGGAATGGAATAAAACCTCTACAAGCTCTTTGAGTCCCAAAGCAAAAACTGGCACTCTATTCAACAAAGGCTGTATCCCAAGCACTCAAAATTGTAGCGTTACTTACCTTATCCAGGGGCCGGTCGCGGTCCTCTCTTCGAGCCGCACGCGGTCCTGCTGCACAAGCCGCGCGCGACTCATCTGACGGCTTCAATACAACAAGCGAGAAGCGGTCACGTGTCCCGCCTGAATCTAAGAGCGCGCCGCGGGTCTCGGGCGCGCTCTTAAAGAGACAATGGGAGCCTAAATTGTCAAAAGGCTCCCATTGGCCCCTGACATGCCACACAACCCATACACTTACCTTTTGGGGGTGTGGATATGACAGGAGCCAATCACATTAGTTTAGAAGCTATTTAAACGTACCTTTCCCTTTACTCCCTGCCTTATCGTGGTTTCTGTTTCAGTTCCCTTTAGCGCTTGTTGTGTCAGTTGTGTTCCTTCGTATTGACCTTGGCTTTGTTTCTGACTACGTTATCTCTTTATCCTTATTTGTTCTGTTTGCCGGCTTGCTGTTTACTGTGTACCAGACCCCGGCTAGTCCTAGTTTACGCTGTCTCTCTGTGCCCTTGACCTCGGATTGTTTCTGACTCTGTCTCCTCTCATATACGTCGAGTCCGGCCATTCTAAGGTCCGGTAGACATATCTCTCCTCTGTGTTGTCTTTTGACGAGTTGAATCTGCGAGTTGGGGTATATATTCGTTACATTACGATAGGGCCATGGACCCCGCAGCTTTGGCTCAGAAAATGGCTTCTCATGAGGCAAGGTTTGTAGAGCAGGATCACCGTATGGATCAGATAGCTCAGGCTCTCCAGACGCTATTGTCTAGAACTATTCCTGCAACCGCACCTAACCCTCCTACACCTCTTCTTCCCGAAGTATCCAATTTACCTAATACTTCGCCCCATTTAACACCCCCTCCCAGGTATGGAGGGGAAGCTAAGACATGCAGAGGTTTTATTAATCAAATAGAATTCCACTTTGAGATGTATCCACGTTCCTTTCCCACTGATAGGTCTAAAGTGGGGTTTTTGATGCATCAACTTACTGACAAAGCACTTGAGTGGGCAAATCCTATTTGGGAGGCCAATGGACCTATGGTGCATAATTTCAATAGTTTTCTTACGGCTTTTCGTAGAACTTTTGACACAACAAAAAGGTCAAAGAATGCCGCACGAGCATTAATGAGAATTAAACAGGGTTTTAGGTCTGTGGCTGATTATGCTATTCAGTTTCGTACCCTTGCTTCACAGGTAGATTGGACCAATAATGGGTTAACTACTGCGTTCATGGAAGGTTTATCTGACACTATATTGGATGAGGTAGCGGCAAGGGAGCTTCCTATTCCATTAGAGGACCTTATTGACTACCTCATTGATATAGATAATAGGATTCGTGACAGGCTCTATACTAAAAACAGGAATAGACGTTTGGTTACACCTATTAACCCCAGAGTTGATAAACCTGAGAGTGTTAAAGTATCTGAGGAGGAACCCATGCAATTAGGGGTTGCCAAACTCTCGGATACTGAAAAATTACTTAGGAGAAGGGACGGACTCTGCCTATACTGTGTTAGGAGAGACCATATGGTAAAGGAATGTCCTTTGCTTCCGGAAAACTCTCGCACCTTATAGGGGGACTGGCCTTGGGTGTAATATCTAAGTAATATCTAAGTCTCCTAAATTGCCTCCTAACCGTTTGCTTCTCCCTGTTTCTCTTCATACGGGAGAGAGTTGTATAGCTGAAAGCATACTAGCCTTGGTTGATTCCGGGGCTACTGAGAACTTCATAGACTCTGGTTTGTTACGAAAAAACAACATTCCCATCAGAGAGAGGGAGATACCCAGTGGCGTACATACCAGGGTCGCAGGGGACGCGGCTGCAACCGGGCCCGGCCCACCAGGGGGCCCGGCCGCCCCTGCGACCCTGTATGTACCCACTGGGCCAGCCTCTTCTCCTGGGGGCCCCAGGAGCCGGCCACCTCAGGGCCCCCCGAGGCTGGCCCTGCTTACACCCGGCGGGCAGTCAGGCTGGCCGTTGCGCGAGGGAGCACTCTCCCCTGAATGCTTCCTCTTCAGCTCCCTTGCGCACCGCACTGATACCAGAGCCGGAAGATGACGTCATCTTCCGGCGACGGCATCCCTACGCGGCGCGCGAGGGAGCTGAAGAGGAAGCACTCAGGGGAGAGTGCTCCCTCGCGCACCGGCCAGCCTGGCTGCCCGCCTAGGAGCCCAGCAGCACCACTGGACCCCAGGGAATCACCTCAGCACTCCAAAAGGTAGGGAGGCTGGGGGGATTAAATTAAAAAAAAAAACGTGTAAGTGTGTGTGAGTGTTAGTGTGTGTGAGTGTGTGTGTGTGTGTGAGTGTTAGTGTGTGTGTGAGTGTTAGTGTGTGTGTGAGTGTTAGTGTGTGTGTGAGTGTTAGTGTGTGAGTGTGTTAGCGTGAGTGTTGATGTTTGTGTTAGAGTGTGTGTGTCTGCTATTGAGTGTCAGTGAGTGTGTTACTGTGTGTGTCTGTGTGTGTGTGTTAGTGAGTCTGTTTGATGTCTGTTAGTGAGTGTGTGTCAGTGAGAGTGTATGTTTTGTAAGTGAGTGTGTATGTATGTTTGCCGCTGAGTGTGTCTCTGTCAGTAAATGTGTGTGTCTGTTAGCTAGTGTGTATGCATTTGTTCGTGAGAGTGTGTGTGTCTTCAGCACTTACCTTTCTCCAGCACCGGACTCCCATGGCGCTGGGGATCTCTCCGCCTCTCAGCTCCGAATGCGCATGCACGACAAAAGCCGCGCACGCATTCAAACCGCCCATAGAAAAGCATTGCTCAATGCTTTCCTATGGACGTTCAGTGTCTTAAAATGGCGGAAGCGCCTCTAGCGGCTGTCAGTGAGACAGCCACTAGAGGCTGGATTAACCCTCAGTGAAACATAACAGTTTCTCTGAAACTGCTATGCTTTCAGCTGCAGGGTTAAAACTAGAGGGACCTGACACCCAGACCACTTCATTGAGCTGATGTGATCTGGGTGTCTGTAGTGGTCCTTTAAGTGTGTGTCGTAAGTGTGGCGTACATACCGCGGTCGCAGCCCTGCAACCCCTGCGACCAGGTGCCCGCCGCCATGTGTTGCTGCCCCGGCCCGCGCAGAGTAAGCGCGTGGGGGGGGGGCCCACGGATCAATTTTCGCACCGGGGCCCCATGGGTCATGTGTACGCCACTGGAGATACCCTTGACCATTGAGGCCATAGATGGTAGACCTTTAAGTACTCCAGTCGTTACCCATGAAACTGTACCATTATTCATGTACACAGGCGTTTTACACTTTGAGATCATTCAGTTCCAGGTTATCACCTCTCCCTCTTCTCATATCGTGTTAGAGTACCCATGTGTCACGACTAGTAATGTGGTCCAGCACGCAGAAACTATGTAAACATATACATAGGTAAGAAAAGGAAAATAACAGGATAGAGCGTAAACCGGACCTTAGAATGGCCGGACTAATACGCTAGAGACAGAGAATGGTCAAAGGGAAAGCCGAGGTCAAGGAAGCCAGAAAATACTCAATACCGATAAAACAAGCCAAGTCAGGGAAACCAGAGATCAGAATAACCAGGGAAACGCCAAGGATCAGGATACCAGGAAATCAGAATCACGGAAATAGCACTCTCAGGAAATCAGGAAACTGAAACCACGACATGGCAAAGTAATGGGAAAAGCTAGGGGTTTAAATACCCCTCTCTAGGCTATGATTGGTCAGAGGGCGACCTCTGACCCCAAAACGTGCGTGTGCGTTGACGTCGTGACGTCACGCACACGTTGGTATAATTTTCGGGGGCGGAGCTACTCTTAGGCGCGACCACGTGGTCGGCGCCATGTTTGATTCGGGCGTGATGCCCGGAAGAACGGAAGGAGCGGTTCCCGGCTCGCCGACGAGCAGGTAAGCTCGTGTTGTCGGCGTGGCCGTGCCGGTCGGGCACGGCCGTGAGGCTCGGCGGGCCGGTGACCGCAACAGTACCCCCCACTCGAAGACCGCTCACCGGGCGGGAAGGACCCGGCTTAACCCCTTAAGGACACATGACATGTCTGACACGTCATGATTCCCTTTTATTCCAGAAGTTTGGTCCTTAAGGGGTTAAGAGGAAAGCGGTTGTGAAATGACCGGATAAGACGGGGCGCATGGACCCGGTCAGCAGGAACCCAACAACGTTCCTCGGGACCATAACCCTTCCAGTCAACGAGATAGGACAAGACACCTCTGGATAATTTGGAGTCCATGATAGAACGGACTTCGTATTCTTCTTGATCACCCACTACCAAGGGCGGAGGAGGAGTGGATAACCTGGTGTAGCGATTGCAAGTAAGGGGCTTGAGCAGAGACACATGGAAAGTATTTGCAATTCTCATATGAGCCGGAAGTGCCAAAGAATAGGTCACTGGATTAATACGTTGGGTAACTCGAAAGGGACCTATGTACCGAGGGGCAAATTTCATGGACGGGACCTTAAGCTTGATATGTTTTGTGGAGAGCCACACCCTGTCACCTGGAAGATATACAGGATTAGCGCCCCGTTTTTTGTCAGCTTGGGCCTTTGCTCGTAATGAAGCTTTCTGCAGAGCTGAATGGACGGAATCCCAGGTATCATGAATTGATTCCAAACGGGTGTTCAAGGCAGGAATTTCCGTGTCTGAGAATTCAGAAGGAAAAACAGCGGGGTGATAACCCTGATTTACAAAGAATGGACTATGATTAGAAGATTCATGAGTGGCGTTGTTCCTGGCGAACTCAGCCATGGGTAAGAGCTCACACCAGTTAGACTGATTGGCATTTATAAAGCAACGTAAATAGGCTTCTAGAGACTGATTCGCCCTCTCTGCTGCTCCATTAGTTTGAGGGTGATACGCCGACGAAAAGGAGAGTTCAATGCCTAATTGCTTACAAAAGGAACGCCAAAACCTAGAAACAAACTGGGTACCTCTGTCAGATACTATGCTTTTAGGTACACCGTGCAACCGAAAGATCTCTCTCAAGAATATTTGAACTAGATCTTGAGCAGATGGTAATTTTTTAAGGGGGACAAAATGCGCCATCTTTGTGAACCTATCGATAACCATAAGGACTGTATTAAACCCGTTTGAACTGGGTAGATCCACAATGAAATCCATGGCTAAGTGGGTCCAAGGAGCACTGGGTATGGGCAGTGGTTGTAAGAGTCCAGGAGGCGATCTAGGAGGAACTTTAGAAACGGCACATATTTGACATGCCCCAACATATTCTTTGATATCGTTTCTAAGAGCAGGCCACCAAAACCTCCGGGAGATGGCAGAGAGGGTTTTATGGACTCCAGGATGGCCTGCTGTGAGGTTGTCATGGAACAAATCTAGTACCTTCTTTCGAAACTGAGGTGACACATACAGTTTGTCCGGAGGTTTTCCCACAGGTGCCTGAGTTTGATCTGCTATTATGGCACAGAAGAGTGGAGAAGACACTTCGGTAACTGTAGTGGCAATGAGGCATTCAGGAGGTATAATAGGATATATCACCTGTTCCGGAGCTTCATCTGTCTCAAACTGCCTAGAAAGTGCATCTGCCTTGGTGTTTTTAGTACCAGGCCTGTACGTAATTATGAAATTGAATCGGGAGAGGAACAATGACCATCTAGCCTGACGAGAGGACAGTCTCTTAGCGTCCCCAATATAAGCCAAATTCTTATGATCAGTAAAGATCAAAAGTGGCTCTTTGGAACCTTCCAAGAGATGCCTCCATTCCTTAAGGGCAAGTACAATGGCCAAAAGTTCCCTATTCCCTATGTCATAATTCTTCTCTGCAGGTGTGAGTTTGCGAGAGTAAAATCCACAAGGATGTAAAGGTGTATCAGGACTTTCTCTTTGAGACAGAATGGCTCCAACTCCTGTCTCTGATGCATCCACCTCTAGGATAAATGGTTTGGTTGGATCAGGATGGGTCAGGACAGGTGCTGAGGAAAATAAAGATTTTAACAGTTCAAATGCCTCTCTTGCTTCTTTGGGCCAAGATGTACAATTTGCTCCTTTTTTGGTTAAATTGGTTATAGGGGAAATCACGGAGGAAAAACCCTTTATGAATTTGCGGTAGTAATTCGCAAAACCTATAAAGCGTTGAGTGGCTTTAAGGCCCTTGGGTAATGGCCACTGTAAGACTGCCTCCAGTTTACGGGGATCCATCTGGAAACCAGACGGAGATATAACGTATCCAAGGAATTGTATCTCCGTTTGGTCAAACTGGCATTTCTCCAGTTTACAGTAAAGGCCGTTCTGTAACAGGGTTTTCAGTACAATTCTCACATGTTCGTGATGTGTCTCTAGGTCTGGGGAATAGATGAGAATGTCGTCCAAGTACACTAGAACGAACATGTGAAGGTACTCTCTTAGGACATCGTTAATAAAATCCTGGAATACCGCTGGAGCGTTACATAATCCAAACGGCATAACCAGGTATTCGTAATGTCCCATTCTGGTGTTAAATGCGGTCATCCATTCGTGACCATCCTTAATCCTGACTAGATTGTATGCGCTTCGGAGATCGAGCTTGGTAAAGACTCGAGCTCCCCTCAATCTGTCAAACAGCTCTGATATAAGGGGAATAGGGTAGGCATTTTTTATGGTAATCCTATTCAAACCCCTATAATCAATACAAGGGCGTAGGTCTCCTTCTTTTTTAGAGACAAAGAAGAATCCAGCCCCGGCTGGTGAGGAGGACCTACGGATATGACCCTTTCTGAGAGCATCTTTAATATATTCCTCCAAACAAAGATTTTCCTGGGGGGACAAGGCATAGACTCCTCCCTTGGGAGGCATAGTCCCTGGTAATAAGTTTATGGTACAGTCATAAGGTCTATGAGGAGGTAACCCTTCTGACTGGACCTTGTTAAATACCTCTTTCAAATCCATATACTGCGGTGGAATTTGTGTGGTCAAGGGAGGTGCAACAGGAACATTAATGGTACCAATAGGTTGTGGGATTTGCTTAAAGCAAACACCTTTGCATCTCTCACCCCAACTCACAATCTCTCCTTCAATCCAATCCAAACGTGGATTGTGTTTCAGGAGCCAAGGGAAACCGAGTATTATCGGAACTGTAGGTGAAGATATGATTTGAAAGGTAATTTCTTCAGAGTGGAGAATACCCACTGAAACAGTGATTGGCAGAGTTTCGTGTGTGATGAAAGGCTGGGTAAGAGGCCTTCCATCAATGGCCTCGACTGCTATCGGTTTCTCTTTATGTCTTAAGGGCAGGAGATGTTTTGCAGAGAATTCTTTGTCTAGGAAATTCTCCGCTGCCCCAGAGTCAATCATAGCCTCACACTGAACAGTAGTGTTCTTGAAAGATAAGGTTACTTTGACAAGGAAACGGTTCTTAGTCAATTTAGGGGACATATACATCACACCTAAGGTCGGTCCCCGTACGTGCCTTAGGTGTGCAAGTTTTCCGGCCGAACCGGGCATGACGATCTTAGATGTCCCTTCTTGCCACAATACATACATAACCCCTCGTTACGTCTGTGTTGTCTCTCTGCCTCAGTGAGTTTAGCGCTACCCAATTGCATGGGTTCAGGTTCTGGAAGAGGCGTTTGGCTACTCACCACTGGGTTAGAGAAACGAGGAGCTATGGACAAATTAGAACGTCTGTTACGTTGTTTGTTTTTCTCTCTCTCTCTGAGCCGGTTATCAATGTCTATCATGTAGGCAATAAACTCATTAAGATTAACCGGAAGGTCTCTAGCTGCAGTCTCATCTTGTATACTCTCAGCTAGACCTTCAGAGAAAGCAGCCACCAGACCACTATTGGTCCAATCAACCTCAGACGCTAATGTCCTGAACTCTATTGCATAATCGGCTACAGAACGACTGCCTTGCTTGATTCTCATAAGGGCTTTGGCAGCGTTCTTCTCCCTGCCTTTAGGTTCAAACGTAGCCTTAAAGGCCGTAAGAAAAGTACTGTAATCACGGGCTACTGCGTCACCACTTTCCCATAAGGGGTTAGCCCAGGTCAAGGCTTTTCCAGTTAATTGGTTCATCAGATAGCCTATTTTTGATCTATCTGTTGGGAATGAACCTGGGGAGGCCTCAAAGTGGTATTCAATTTGGTTTAAAAAACCTCTGAATTCCTTAGAATCACCTCCATAGCGAGGGGGCGGTGACAAGGTTATGGACGGTGGTTTATGTGGTACGGGAACCACTACAGGTGGCGGAACCACAGGTGGTACCGGAGGGACCTCTAAATAGGCAGTCCTCTGTAGCAAGGTCTGAAATGCCTGGGCAAATTGGTCTAACCTGTGGTCCATATCCTCCACCCTACTCTCACAGGCGATCATATGCTTGCATAGTTCTGCAGGATCCATGGCCATGTCGTAATGTCACGACTAGTAATGTGGTCCAGCACGCAGAAACTATGTAAACATATACATAGGTAAGAAAAGGAAAATAACAGGATAGAGCGTAAACCGGACCTTAGAATGGCCGGACTAATACGCTAGAGACAGAGAATGGTCAAAGGGAAAGCCGAGGTCAAGGAAGCCAGAAAATACTCAATACCGATAAAACAAGCCAAGTCAGGGAAACCAGAGATCAGAATAACCAGGGAAACGCCAAGGATCAGGATACCAGGAAATCAGAATCACGGAAATAGCACTCTCAGGAAATCAGGAAACTGAAACCACGACATGGCAAAGTAATGGGAAAAGCTAGGGGTTTAAATACCCCTCTCTAGGCTATGATTGGTCAGAGGGCGACCTCTGACCCCAAAATGTGCGTGTGCGTTGACGTTGTGACGTCACGCACACGTTGGTATAATTTTTGGGGGCGGAGCTACTCTTAGGCGCGACCACGTGGTCGGGGCCATGTTTGATTCGGGCGTGATGCCCGGAAGAACGGAAGGAGCGGTTCCCGGCTCGCCGACGAGCAGGTAAGCTCGTGTTGTCGGCGTGGCCGTGCCGGTCGGGCACGGCCGTGAGGCTCGGCGGGCCGGTGACCGCAACACCATGGTTATGTTCTCACAATCCCATTTTCGACTGGGAGTTGGGACAATTGAAATCATGGAGCAAAACCTGCCACAAATCTTGTATGATTAAAGTCACCCCTTTAAATACTATTAATGTTCCTACTACTCCTCCTTTGTCTACTGTTATACCTCCTCAGTACTTGTTTCTCAAGACTGTATTCGATAAAAGGGAGGCTGATAAATTACCGCCTCACAGACCCTATGATTGTGCTATCGATTTATTGCCTGGCACTATACCTCCAAAGGGCAGGGTGTACCCTTTATCTATTCAAGAAAACCGTATCATGGAGGAATATGTTAAGGAATCACTAGAAAAGGGGTTCATTAGGAGATCCTCTTCTCCGGCTGGAGCGGGGTTTTTCTTCGTATCTAAGAAAGAAGGTGATTTAAGACCATATATCGATTATAGAGGTCTAAACAAAATCACTATCAAAAATGCATACCCTATACCTTTAATTACAGAATTGTTTGACAGGCTGAAACATGCTACTGTATTCACTAAATTGGACCTTAGAGGTGCATACAATTTAATATGTATTAAGAAAGGTCACGAATGGAAGACTGCATTCAACACTAGATCCGGTCATTACGAGTATACTGTTATGCTATTTGGTCTTTGCAATGCCCCAGCAATATTTCAAGAATTCATTAATGACGTCTTAAGAGACTTTATTCACACATTTGTAATTGTATATTTGGACGACATACTAATTTATTCTACAGATTTACACACTCATCACAGACATGTTACAACGGTCCTGAAGACCCTTCTTGCTAATGGTCTTTATTGTAAACTAGAAAAATGTTTATTTGACCAATCTGAAGTCCAGTTTTTGGGGTATTTGATTTCCGCCAAAGGTTTTAGTATGGATCCCCAGAAGCTTTCTGCTGTCATAGTGTCAGGGTACCTGTAGTCTCTACCTCAGAGGAGGTGAGAGACTTAGACGTTTATCCTCCCAGAGAGGTTGTTTCTTCCGTTCCTCGCGGTTCTCTCGGCCATTTACAAGCCGACCGCGAGGGATCCACTTCCTTATATGACGCGACGCTCAGTAGTCGACGTCATGACGCCAACCCGGGTCGACCTGTCAGTCAAGTCCCGAGCACTAATCAGGACTCGTCGGGGGCGTGATTACCCTCTAGAATCAAGGTATAAAGTAAGGCTTTCGGCATCTGCTCATTGCCCTGTCGTGGTTCTAGCCTGTCTAGTAACTCAGTGCTCTTGTATTCTAGTTGTCTCTTTGGTTCTGACCCGGCTTGTTTGTACTACCCTGTTTATCTCTGTTACCCTTTGACTCGGCTTGTCTCTTGCTTACCTGTCCTCTCGTTCCCTCGACCTCGGCTTGTTCCTAGACCATTCTCTACTTACTCCTTACGTTAAGTCCGGCCATTCTAAGGTCCGGTATACGTACCTACCACCTGTTTGTACTCTGCGTGTTGGATCCCTGTCCCGATCCTGACACATAGAGTGGCCCCTACCACAAGGTTTGAAAGCAATTCAGCGTTTTCTTGGTTTCTTTAACTATTATAGACGCTTTATTAAGGGTTTTTCTTCTATTGTAGAGCCTATAACCCGTATGACAAAAAAGGGTGGTAATACTCGTGTCTGGTCTCCCGAGGCACTTTAGGCTTTTGAATTTCTCAAAACTACATTCGCCTCTGCACCTATTTTACAGCATCCTATCCCCTCACTACCTTATATTCTTGAACTTGATGCTTCTGATATCGGGGTAGGTGCTGTTTTGTCCCAAAGAGAATCGCCTGAAAAGCCATTGCATCCTTGTGGCTTCTTTTCTAGACAAATGTCCAAAGCTGAAAAGAATTATGATGTGGGTAATCGTGAACTCCTTGCTATTATCTTAGCTCTTAAAGAATGGAGACACTTGTTAGAAGGAACTAAGGATCCTATCCTCATTTTTATGGATCACAAGAATCTATCCTACCTTGGTGAAGCTAAAAGATTATCTTCTAGGCAGGCTAGGTGGTCACTATTTTTGTCCCGTTTCAATTATATTATCACCTATAGGCCAGGTGATCACAACATTAAAGCAGACGCTCTGTCCAGACAGTTCGAAACTGCTGACAAACAGGAGGTTGATGTTACTCCCGTCATTCCCCCAGACAGGATAATAGCTACTACTATGTTGTCTATTTCTTCATCCCTCTTGCAGACCATACAGGCGAAACAAAGCATGGCACCTAGCGAGAGGCCTATTGAGAAATTGTTTGTTGATGTTCCAGAGAGACGGGAGATTCTGTCATTATATCATGATACTAAGACTGCTGGACATCCTGGTATTACCAAAACGATGTCAGCTGTTTCTCGATATTTTTGGTGGGGTTCCTTACGCAAGGATGTCACTGACTATATAGGTGCTTGTACTACTTGTGCATGTATGAAATCTTCTCGTAGAGTTTCTTGTGGGCTTTTGCATCCGTTACCCGTTCCCGAGAGACCTTGGTCTAACCTATCCATGGATTTTGTTGTTGAATTACCCCCTTCAAATGGTAACACAGTCATCCTGATGATAGTAGATCGGTTTTCCAAAATGGCTCACTTTGTGTCTCTTCACAAGTTGCCCACATCCAAGGAACTGGCTCTTATCTTCGGTAGAGAAGTATTTCAGTTACATGGTATTCCCGTATCTATTGTGTACGATAGGGGTAGCCAATTTATTTCCAGGTTCTGGAAAGCCTTTTGTTCGGAAATGGGTATTTCTCTCGCATTTTCTTCCGCTTACCATCCCCAGTCTAATGGGGCTTCTGAACGTGCCAACCAGTCTCTGGAGCAGTACCTTTGTTGTTTTGTTTCTCACCATCAGGACAATTGGTCTGACCTGCTTCCTTGGGCTCGGTTTGCTCGGAATAACGCCACTCATGATTCTTCCGGCAAAAGCCCTTTTTACGTTGTCTATGGCCAGCATCCCGTTGTTCTTCCGGCTGCATTCTCCTCACAGGGCATGCCAGTTCTGGATGAGCATTTGGCTGGTTTGCGTAATACTTGGGAGCAGGTTCAGCGTTCTTTGGTGGATTCCGCTGCTCGCCAGAAGGCTCAGGCTGACAAGCATCGCAGAGCGGCTCCTTCTTATGTTGTGGGGGAGAGGGTTTTGCTTTCCACGCGGCATATTCGCCTCCGGGTGCCTTCTATGAAATTGGCTCCCCGCTTCATTGGTCCTTATCGTATTCTGCATAAGGTTAATCCTGTTTCATATGCCTTGGGTCTTCCTAAGAATCTGCGTATTCCTAATGTCTTTCACACCTCATTGTTGAAGCCTTACGTACGCAACCGCTATACCCGGCATACTCCCCCTCCACCTCCTGTCTCTGTGGAGGGTCATGAGGAATTCAAGGTTTCCGCTGTTCTTGACTCTCGTTTCCTTAAGAGTCCACTTCAGTACTTGGTGCATTGGAAGGGCTATGGGCCTGAGGAGCGCAGTTGGATTTCAGCTGATGCTGTTCACGCTCCCCGCCTTGTACGTTCTTACCATTCTCATTTTCCTGCCAGGCCTGGCCCTACCCGCCCGGAGAGCGTGTCCTCAGGGGGGGTACTGTAGCGTTACTTACCTTATCCAGGGGCCGGTCGCGGTCCTCTGTTCGAGCCGCGCGCGGTCCTGCTGCACGAGCCGCGCGCGACTCATCCGATGGCTTCAATAGGAAGGCGGGCAGTGACCGCGAGAAGCGATCACGTGTCCTGCCTGAATCTAAGAGGGAGCCGCAGGTCTCGGGCACGCTCTTAAAGAGACAGTGGGAGCCTAAATTGTCAAAAGGCTCCCATTGGCCCCTGTCATGCCACACTCCCCATACACTTACCTTTTGGGGGTGTGGATATGACAGGAGCCAATCACATTAGTTTAGAAGCTATTTAAACTTACCTTTCCCTTTACTCCCTGCCCTATCGTGGTTTCTGTTTCAGTTCCCTTTAGCGCTTGTTGTGTTCAGTTGTGTTCCTTCGTATTGACCTTGGCTTTGTTTCTGACTACGTTATCTCTTTATCCTTATCTGTTCTGTTTGCCGGCTTGCTGTTTACTGTGTACCAGACCCCGGCTAGTCCTAGTTTACGCTGTCTCTCTGTGCCCTTGACCTCGGATTGTTTCTGACTCTGTCTCCTCTCATATACGTTGAGTCCGGCCATTCTAAGGTCCGGTAGATGTATCTCTCCTCTGTGTTGTCTTTTGTCGAGTTGAATCTGCGAGTTGGGGTATATATTCGTTACAAAAATGAACACAGTACATTTAAAACACTCAGTACTGAAAATATTCTACTTAGGAAATCCAACTATAAGAAGAATTCCTTCAAACTCCAACTCTTTCTCTTTTTGCAAGAACTTGTGCACCATTCAACCACAAACATGTCTTTGCCACTTTCAACTAACTTCATTACCTACTGTCAACTTCTCAGCCATTTCAAATTGTGCTCTACATCTACATGAACTAAAGTTATCCACAAAACCGTGATGTCACAAACGTAACTTTATCCGGCACCCGCGCCACTCCTCTCCTCGGGTCATGCGGGTGGCCGCATTGCCTCAGTCCTGGGGCCGCGCGGCTAGAATGCTCCACGTGGCCGCGCGGCCTGAATAGAATGCTTACCTCGCGAACGGCTTCCTCTGCTGGTTCGCAAGACGAACTGCAACCCTAAAAATAAAATATAAAGCCATGATGTCATTACCTTAACCCCTTAAGGACCAAACCTCTGGAATAAAAGGGAATCATGACATGTCACACATGTCATGTGTCCTTAAGGGGTTAAAGGGGCCACGTCATCTAGACGACCCAATGCTATTTGGGCTCGCAGAGATGACCAATGGGATCTCTTTTGAGCCTCCATTCTTTGCCCTATCGTGGTTTCTGTTAAATCTTCGTTTAGTGCTCCTAGAGATTCCCTTGTGATTTCCTGTGTTTGACCTCAGCTTCGACTTTGAACTGTGATTTCTGGTATCCTGACCTTGGCTTCGTATTTGACTTGTGATTTCTGGTATCCTGACCATGGCTTCATATTTGACTGACCCGGCTTTGTCTTGCCTCTGAGTATTTATGTAATCCTAACCTTGATTTATCTTGTCCCGGTTTCTTGTTGTTTTAATACGTTACGTTAAGCCTTAATTCTTAAGGCTTGGTAATACGTCTTTCGGATCCACCGTTTGTGGGTTCCCTCTTTCATGCGTGTTGACCCGTGAATTGTTGAAAATGCAAAGTGAATTTAAAGTGTTACTTCAGTGATTTAAAGTGGTTGTGGTTCCTGGAGTCTGTAGGCACTGCTTCACTATGAAAAGCTTATTCCATATATGGACAATAACACTCTGCTGCTGGAGGTGTAACTGTGGCTACGCATGCACACCAAATACTTGTTGCCAATATGTACACTGCGTGTTAGTGAAGCACTTGTATATGGGCTTGAATACTCTGAAATGAATCAAACTGCAGCAGTGCTTACCATGCGCTTGCGCTACCCTTTCCCCCTGTCCTCCCAACACCAGGGACAGAGCTAGTTTGGAAGAAGGAATGGGAGGGGTTGGAAGAACTAAAGAAAAAAGCGCCATGAGGGAAAATTGTGTAACTGCGCAGGGAGTTTAATTTTATTTTGGATTACCTCTTGAATCTTTTTCTTCCTGCAGCACATGAATGCTATATATAACTGGGCAGCAGCTCAGTACCACCCTTCAGCAACTCTCTCTGCTCATTATTATACATAGCAAGCATTTTGTATACTAACTAATCTATATTACTAGATTAACAGATAAAGGGTCATAGCAGCAATAATGCTGGGTGCGCATGCGCATTTGAATACGTCTGAAAGCGCCAGAAGTTGAACTACGCATGCGCGGCAACGCGGGGTTTCCGGGCATGCGCCGTGCGGTTTGCGTGTTTCTGCGCATGCGCGCAGCACTCATTTGGTTTGCGCTTGCGTCTCGGCGCTTGGTAGTTCTGCGCATGCGCGGCAATTTAAAGCCTCTGCAGATCGAGATCAACGTCGGGGCTCTGGGAAGGCAGTACAGCGGGTGAAACCACCGGGGGATTGCCCCGAGAAAAGCGGGACTGTGTGTCCCCGGGGCACCATGAGCCTCCCGCGGCCGGAGGGAGACGAAGAGAGATGCGAGGAGCAGCGCACCGGGGGCGGTAGGTCGAGTGAAGATAGCACGGAGGATGCGGCTGATACCGAGACAATGAAACCGGAAGACCCGGCAAGACCCGCCCCCGCGGACCCGACCCAGCCTACAGAGCCGGAGAGCTCCGCCAGGGACGAGCATGCCACGTCTGCCAGCGGGTCCGCCTCGGGAGCAAACCTGTTCTGGTGGCTGAACAAGCGCTGTCTGGGCAGGGGGCTTTGTGTGGACCCCGCAAGGGACAATTACAGGACAATGACCAGCCTGTACAGCTCCATCCACCCTGCGGACTCTGTGAACCTCAGCACCAGGACCCACGGGGCGGTATTTAACCTGGAATACTCCCCAGATGGGTAAGGTATTAATATTAATATGTTTTATCCTCTCTGACCCCTGCTGTGCATTATCTACAGGGGGGATATAAGCTGGGCTCTATAGTACTCTCTTATTATAGTACTCTCTTATTATAGTACTCTCTTATTATAGTACTCTCTTATTATAGTACTCTCTTAAGAGACCACATGAGATATGTGCTGGACACAGGGGGGGCCACAGTAAGCAGACCGTATGTTTCTTACGTGGCATGCCCTTTATACCGGTGAGCTGTGCCTGGAGCCACATCAGTTTGGAGACAAGGGGATGAAATGCAATCCTTAAAATGTTTATTTTTGCTCAATAAGTGTCAACATTTAAAATAGGGATTCTCCTCTGAGAGTTGATTTGAAGCTAAGTCTAGATATCTCTAGTAAAGGCAACTGATATGGTAGATAAAATCCAAAAGAAAAGTAGGTGTGCATTGGAATTTTTTTTTTTCCCTTCAATTTAGTTGTACCTTGGTCCAAAAATGGATGGGAACTGCTGTTGTAGCCCACAATCAGACTGCTTGCTATTTTTGTGTTTAGAAAAACTAAATCAGTCAAATTTAACTGCTACAGATATTTTTGCACAGCCCAGTAGCGAACTAAAGTAAGCAATGGGTGGTTCTTGTTGTTAAAATTCTATTTCATAAAAATTCTTAGTAGTTTTAATTTTTATTTACGTGGCGTGCCAGGCTTGGCATGGCATATAAATTACATTAACCTGAGGAGTGCTGCACAATTTCTTAAATGCTTAAGTGTACATGTGTTCATTTGACATGTCTGTACATATGTTAAAGGGCGCATCAGAATCCAGGAGTTGCAAACCGCTTTTGTCACAGATTACCACACCGTCATCAGGTATCAAATATCTTTTATGAAAGCATTTACTTGATCACACCATAATTCACTGCCCTCAGCTTTGTCTTTACTGCTTTTGTGCAGTATTGACAAGCAACCAAGTTACCACGTACACTACATCTTGCATGCAACTAGGACTCACAGTAGAGCATATAATAAAGCTGTTTTAGAAACAAGAGGGACGCTTTTGTATTTTTTTTATTTTTATTTTTTTTGTTAGACCATTTGTCTGAAACACAATTGAAGGGATGACCCTTGAAAGGCAAGTCTAAGCACCATTATCCCTACAGCCTTCTGTTGGTATTGCGGTGGGTGGCTCAATTCCACTGTATGTTTTCAAGTTGTATGACACTTACGTTGGTCCCTTTTGGATGTTGCTAAAGCAGAAGTTTCAATTCCGCTTTAGCAATATTAACTGTGTCCCTCACCTGCCTGTGGTTTACGCCAGTTTTCTGGACTGGGATTACAAAAAAAAATTTAATTTGCAAATAATTCATGAGTGGTAGTATATTCCAGCTTTGTTCTGAACGTAGCTTTGAATTGAAATTGGGCACCTTTTCCCATTTGTATCTCGCCTGTATCATTTAAAGTGATGCTATAGTCACCAGAACTACGGCTTATTGTATTTGTTCTGGTGAGTAGAATCATTCCCTTAAGGCTTTTTGCAGTAAACACAGTCTTTTCAGAGAAAATGCAGTGTTTACATTACAGCCTAGTGATAACTCCACTGGCCACTCCTCAGATGACTGCTATAGGTGCTTCCTGGGGGAGTGCAGCACAGTGTGCAGCACTGCCATTCAGTGTTTCCACCCTCTGCATGGAGACACTGAACTTTTCTCATAGAGATGCATTGTTTCAAACAGTCTTAACCAATCCTATGGGAAAGCACTGTGATTGGCTCACAAAATTACTTCTGATGATGTCAGCCAAGCAGGCAGATCAGAGGCAGCAGCTGCAGACTTGAATACAAGTAAGATTTTACCATATTTAGGGAGACTGGGGGAATAGATGTTTGTGTTCCTGACCCTATAGTGTTAATTTAAAGTAGACATTTTGAGCCCTGAGTCTAAGCTTGTCTGTTTGCTAACCCCATATTGAAATATTCCTTCTATTTCGTCAATCAAACCAATATGTAAGGTTCTAATTACATTGTGTACAGTAAAAGCAATGACAAGATGTAACAGTAAAATAATTATTTACTAAACAGTGGTAACATGTTACTTTGTGTTTTCCTTAGGTCGGTACTAACTGTTGCATGCGAGCAAACTGAAGTCCTTTTATTTGACCCAGTGTCTTCAAAGCATATAAAAACCCTTTCAGAAGCCCATGAAGACTGTGTAAATAATATCCGGTAAGTCAACCTTGCTTGGTGTTGAGCCAGGAATGTTAATATGGGCCAAAAGCCCTGTTGTGTGTGTGTGTGTTTTTTTTTTTTTTTAAATGTCCTGTATTGTAGGGAAAACTGCAAATGGAAATATCTCAAAAGTGGGATGTAAAAAAGTATTTTTTTGGCTGTTCTATAACTATACATGTGTGATACCTTGCTAACCCTAAGCATCATTTGTAATTATACAACCCGTCTAGTCTAGCAGCACATAAGAATTTTAAAAACGTAGGTATTCAGGCTAAAGTAGGCATTTGTGTAAGTTTACAGTCCATTAAGAAATGTTTTTATATCTATATGTGATATAATGTTATAGTCTTATGCTACAATTGTTTTCATTCTCCCCCTCCCCCACATCAATGTATACGTGACACAAAAACCAAAGCATGATGCTAACACCACAGTGCTTCACTGTTGGGATGGTATTGTGCAGGTGCCTGTTTTCCTCCTGACATGATGCTTTGAATTGAGGCTAAACCATTTTATCTCGATTTCAAAAAAACAGAGAATCTTGTTTCTTACAGTCCAAGGGTCTTTTAGGTGATTTTTTATTTTATTTTATTTTTTGCAAATTCCAAGCAGGCAGTCACATTTTATGCAGTGAGAGGAGGTTTTTGTCTGGCCAATCTGCGGTAAAGGGAGTGTTGCAGTGATGGTTGTCCGTCTGCAAATTTCTCCCTTCACCTCACCATCGAGTTCTTGCTCGGCTCTCTCACCAAAGCACTTTTCTGCCTCCGCTTGCTCAGTTTGACCAGCTCTAGGAAGAATCCTGGTTGTTCTAAACGTCTTCCATTTAAGTATAATGTAAGCCATTTTGCTTTTGGGAACTTTTAGTGCAGCTGATATAGTTTATTTTTGTATATATTAGCCTTTTTTCACATCTGTGTCTCGACACAATCCTGTCTGAGTTGTTCAGGTAGTTTATTTGAACTCATGGCTTGTTTTTTTTTTTTTCCCTCTAATATTCATTACAGCTGTCAGACCATATTTAGGCAGATGTGAGCCTTTCCAAATCAATTGAATTGGCAACAGGTAGACTCCAGTCAAATTGTAGAAGCAGCTCAAATATGATCCAGAGAAATGGGATGCATCCAAGCTAAATTTCAAGTGTCATAGCAAAGGATCTGAATACTTATGGCCATGTGATATTTCAGTTTTTTTTTTTTTTATTAATTTGCAAAGGTTTCAAGAATGTGGTGTATGCAAACCTGCATCTACTGCGGTGTGCGGTTTAAAGGGGCTCTATAACTAAACTTCCCACCAGCCTATCTGTACCTCCCACCTTTCCCAATGACATTTGTTTCTTGCAAAATCATTTGTACTACGTTTCAAGAGGACCTAGTCATAACAGGAAACATACAGCTGTAGAACTGTGTGGGGCTAGAAAACACACCTTGCACGTACAGCTGTAGCCATCCACAGGAAAGGAATTTATCAGCACTGCATTACAACAAAGTTACACTATATCCTAAGTAATACAAATTACTTTACTTAAAGGAACGCTACAGGGTCAGGAACACAAATGTGTATTCCCGACCCTATAGTGTTAAAAAGATTGTTTATCTCCCTGCTCCCCTCCTTCATACTGCAGCATTGACCCAGGTAGTACATCTAGTAGCCATTTGAGGAGTGGCCACTGGAGGTGTACTTAGGCTGTAATGTAAACACTGCTTTTTTTTTTTTTTTTTTTTTTCACAGCAAAAAGCCTTTTAGGGACATACTATACTCGCCAGAAAAACTACATTAAGCTGTAGTTATTCTGGTGACTATAGTGTCCCCTTTAATAAAAAAATAACTAATATTTGTTTAGTTAGATACTAAAAATCATGATATCAATATAAAATCTTCACAAAGTGGAAACAATATACTCAAAATTCTGCTTAGGAACTTTCTTTCAGGAACTAATATAATTTGGTCCTGGGCTATATCTATACAGCAATAAACTATTTTAAACTATAGCAACTAGGACAGTTATTTTAATCCCTTAACGCCGTTACGGCGTTCTATGCCGTCGCGGCTTTAAAGGGCTTTAAAGCCGTTGCGGCGGCATAGAACGCCGTAACGGCTTGCAGCCCAGGAGGTCCGGCGGTACTCACCTCCGCCGCGATCCTCTTCTGGGGGGCTGCCTCAGAGCCCAGGCAGCCCCCCCACGGCAAATCAGGCCCCCGGGGGCCATGTGATCGCTCTCAAAGAGCGATCACATGGCCCCCTATAGCTGGCTGTGGATCTGCCAGCAGGGGGGCTGTCTGAAATATCAGACAGTCCCCCTGCTGGTGGGAAGAATTAAAAAAAATAATTAGACGTGTAAAATTAAAATAAATGCATTTTTATATATATAATATATATATATATATATATATATATATTATATATAATATATACATATTATATATGTAACGTCATGCGTAATGTATTTTAATAGTAATATTAGTATATATATTAGTATTAAAATACACTTAGAGTTACGTTACATATATATAATATGTATATATTATATATATAATAGATATATACACATATATTATATATATATATATATATATATATATATACATATAATTACAATAATAAATAAATAAAATTATTAAATAAATAAAATATTGAAACAAAATTTAAAATAAATTATATATTCATATGTAATTTTATTCTAACTGTATTTTGTTATTAAAAAATATATATTGGTAACAAAATACACTTAGAATGACATTCTATATATATCTATCTATATATAAAATACAAATAACCGCAAATATATATAGAGAGATTACATTAGTATACACGTAGAATTTAAATACCTATAAATGCATATATATTAAAATTCTACGTGTATATTTAAGTAATCTTTTAACATAATTATGTCATTTGATTCATTAAAATTTGATTGACATGCCTGACAACACCGGGAGAAAGTGCAGAGAATTTAATTCGCAAGCACTATATTTGACCCTGTAACTCTCCAAGACATCATAAAACCTGTACATAGGGGGTACTGTTTTACTCAGGAGACTTCGCTGAACTCAAATATTACTGTTTAAAACTGGTAAATTATATTACAACGATGATATTTTAAGTAAAAGTGAAGTTTTTTGCATTTTTTACAAACAAACTGCACTTTTATGGACTATATTATTGTTGTAATATGTTTTACTGTTTTAAAACACTAATATTTGTGTTTAGTGAAGTCTCCCGAGAATAACAGTACCCCCCATGTACAGGTTTCATGGTGTTTTGGAAAGTTAGAGTCACATATAAGGCTTGCATTTCATTTTTTTCACATTGAAATTTGCCAGATTAGTTATGTTGCCTTTGAGACCGTATGGTAGCCCAGGAATAAGAATTACCCCCATGATGGCATACCATTTGCAAAAGTAGACAACCCAAGGTATTGCAAATGGGGTATGTCCAGTCATTTTTAGTAGCCACTTATTCACAAACACTGGCCAAATATTACTTTTTTGCTTTTTTCACACAAAAACAAATATGAACGCTAACTTTGGCCAGTGTTTGTGACTAAGTGGCTACTAACAAAGACTAAACATACCCCACGTTCAATACCTTGGGTTGTCTACTTTTTCACATGGTATGCCATTATGGGGGTAATTCTCATTCCTGGGCTACCACACCGTCTCAAAGGTAACATTACTAATCTGGCAAATTTCAATTTAAAAATGGAACGTTCTATATTTGACCCTGTAACTTTCCAAAACACCATAAAACCTGTTAATGGGGGGTACTGTTGTACTCGTGAGACATCGCTGATTACAAATATGTGCATTTTATTGCAGTAAAACCTAACAGTATTATGACATTTACAGCTAAAATGTGAGGCGGAACTACAATTTTTTTAAAAAATTTAACATTTCTCACAGTTTTTTTAATTTTATTCATAATAAATTAGGTTTCATATATAAATATTTGATATGGAATGAAAGCCCTGTTTCTCCTGAACAAAATGATATATAATAAGTGTGGGTGCATTTAATATGAAAGATGGGAACTACGGGTGAACAGACTTATAGCGCAAATACCAGTTTTTGTTTACGTTTTGTTTTGATCAGAACGTGCACTATTGACTCCGTCCTGAAGGGGTTAAAGGACACTTGGGTTTTCTATTATTTTTGTAATGCATTATACCAAACAAGTAGTAAACATTAAAAATGAAAAAAATATATTCCCAGTTTTGTATCCAAACAAATTAGAGAATTAATGAGTGCAGTCTATTTTTATGCAACATCTGTATGGCTGAATGGAATCTGTCACTTTAAATGTAGTTCCTCTGAACTCTAAAAATATCTTGACTCTTTTACAGAAGACTTTTAAACTGCAAAGCTGCTCTGTCACATATTTTTATATATATGCTGCTTTTCCTTATGTATAACCAAAATTGACAATAGCTTAGGGAACCACTTCAGCTTGCTGAAGTGTTTTATGGGTAAGGAGAATCTCATTTTAATGGCACTTTATAAAAGTGCTATTGTTTGAGATTTTACGTCTGTGCTCAGTAAAAAGGCTTGTATAGATCAGCAGTTTTTGCAAGCTGTTTTGTTTGTTGTGTTCCTTTATACTAGGTTCTATGTTGGAAGCCAGTCGTATTTACCCGCAATCTGTCAATTAAAATAATCTCAGCAAAGGGAAAACCTCATCAGCAGAGTAGAAGAAAATGGCTGAACCCAGATATTGAGATCCTGCACAGGAAAGAAAAGATAATAAATATAAAGGCGGGTTGGGGGTGCGGGGGAGTAATTATGAACATAAAGGGGGCATAAAGAAAGCAAAACTAAAAGGAAAGTAAAAATGACACAGCCACTTCTCAAATTTTCAAGGAAGCAATCCAATAATGTGCTGAGCTGCCCAATATTTGAACACTTCTACAGCATTTACTCCCCAAAACTTAATGAACATGTAACATTTGGATGTATATTTTACTCTGTAACAATCCATATTGTCATGGAAATAGGGGAAGCATTCAAGCTTGGTTTATTAGGCTACAGTGACATCTAGTGACATCTTTCGCTCTAGCAATAAGTGACAAAATTCCACTAGCCTGAATGTATACTTTGACTCGAATGGCACAATTACCTGTAATTCCATCACTTCAGTAGTGTCTGTATGGCACTGGCATTGTCGTCATTGCTAGCTAAACATCAACAGTGCTGAACTAGTAATAACCGTACTAGCTCCACTCATCATAGCTATTCTTTGCTATATACATCACAAAATCAAGTTAATTGTCCTTGTTATTGGATTGAATATGCTTAATCATTATAAGAGATGAGTGACCACACTCATTGGCTGCATGATGCATATTTAGATAATAATGCTAGTAACATGTATTTGTTTATTTTTTTTATGTGCAGGTTTCTTGATAATAGGCTGTTTGCAACATGCTCTGATGACACGACCATTGCACTTTGGGATCTGAGAAAATTAAACACAAAGGTGTGTACCCTGCATGGCCACACCAGCTGGGTGAAGAACATAGAATATGACACAAATACAAGACTCCTGGTAACCTCTGGCTTTGATGGAAATGTAATCATTTGGGACACCAACAGGTAACAAATAATAATTACGTTAATAAAACACTCTAGGGTGGATTTAAACCATAATTATTTTTTTTTTTTTTTTATAGTCTGCTTTACATTGTAGTAACTGGCAGCTGAACTATACAATATGAACAATCTAGGAATTTAGCATATACCAATACTGTTCCAGTGGGGATACTAAGAAAACCTGTACCATTGGTATTTCTTGGGGGATATGTGGAAACCACTTCTCTAACCTACACTTAATATGTTGATATCTGGAGTGATCCATCAATAGCAAATACTTATTACGTTTATTAATATTCTGTGTTTTGGGATTTGCCAAATATTTATTGAGGACCATTATTCTTATGACTCACAGTCTAGGACAGTTTTTCTCAAACTAGTCCACAAGTGATTCAGGGTGACCTACAAGGATTGGAGAAAACAGAAAATATATACAAAAATATATTGAGGTAACTAAAAAAACAGGCCGAAATAGCACTGAATGACAAATAATCTAAAAAAAAACATACAGTGGATGAATAAGTGGGATTGAGAGCACCGATTTAAAACTGAGTATTTCTACTCATGCAGCACACCAAGTTGTAGTGGTTATGTTGCTTAGAGTGCCTCTTTTATAGGAACACTCCAAGCGCTAAAACTACTTTAGAGTGCTGTAGTAGTTATTGTATCAGGGGTGCTCTGGTGACTTGACAATTTACATGGCGTTTGCCAATAGCATGTCACTATCTCCAGCAACACCAGGCAAGCTCTGTGCATTGCTGGACTACGCTGTCTGGTTGAGTGCACAGAGCTGACGTTTTCAACCGATGAGCACACCCTGTACTGCATGGCTTAGCTCTCCTTAAGGCTGTGGTCGGCACCCAGTGTACCCCACTGGGTACAGAGGTGACTAAATACTTTGTTTAGGAGTCCAAATTTAGTATACTAGTCTGGGCATACAGCAGTGGATCAGAAGTGTTTTATGAAGTAGTCATGCCTTTCACATACAGACAGGAGAGAGGGGACTCTAGTAAATGTTAGTACTATGATTAAAGGTCTTCAGTCTTGATACATTTGAAACAGAGATACTGGTCTCTATATTCATTTTAAAGTCCAGTATTCACAGGTGAAATGATTGTCACCATCAGAGACTCCTACATTTTTGTCGTTATCAAAAGTTACAGTTGCTGCACAGACGCACTAATTCATGGTGGTGATCAAACATCAATCACATTAGTTGTAAAGAATTATTATTATTATTATTATTATTATTATTATTATCACTTATAAAGCACCACCATAAAAAGCGTATATGTAAAGCTGGAAGCTTGTTTTTCTAGAAATGACAAAGGATATAGTTTGTTTACTTCACTAACAATTTAGATAGATTCTTGCTTCTGTTATTACATTACTTGTAAAATGTTTTCTGTCAACAATCACAAAAAATGGTGCTCTAGGCAAATGAAATTTATGTCTGGCGTTCTGCAAAGATGTGTGGAAATGTAGTGTGTTCTCTAGGTGGGACAAGGGCATTACTGCAAAGTGTATGGTGCTGAGAATCCCTTATAGAGATCGGATAGCCCAAACAGGGCTGGCGATTGGGCATCCAGAACACTTAGATATGAGTTGCATTGTATCAGGTTTGTCCATGTCAATGAAACAGCCACTAGAGGCTGGATTAACCCTAATGTAAACATAGCAGTTTCTCTGAACTGCTATGTTTACAGCTGCAGGGTTAACCCTAGATGGACCTGACACCCATACCACTTCATTGAGCTGAAGTTGTCTGGGTGCCTATAGTGGTCCTTTAAGATATTGGGGTTTGTTTATGAACAGCTGGAAATGTGTCTAATTTCAAATGGAGTGGCATATTTTATATTTACTAAAGCCAGTTCCGGTCGGTATTTGGTCTACCCGACTGAATTTATATCAATTAGCTGGAAGAATTCAGTGTCTGGTTTAGAATATGTGCTTTTCTCATCTGAACCCTATGCAAAGTATTTGATCTGGAATATTTTCAAAGCACCAATTTGTAAATCAAATGGAGACCAAATGCATATTGGGGGAGGGAGGATTGGCCACCACGTACTAGCCAGCTGCTACATTAAACTGGAAACAAAAATGAAAAAGTCCTATGGTTTATCAATAACCCCTCCCTAATACCCCTACCTGCCATGTTGTGGGTGGGACATATCTATTGGACAAAGACAAACCAGTGGCTGCTTATAACTTTTTAACTCCTAAATGGCAGATAATTATAATGTTTGACTGCAGGTGTTATGATCTATACACCAAAACTGGTTAATTAAAGGGAAACTATAGTCAGCAGAACTACAGCTTATGGTTTTTGTTTTGGTTAGTAAAATCATTCCCTTTAGGCTTTTCTCCTCTGCATGGAGACTCTGAACTTTCCTTATAGAGATGCATTGATTCAATGCATCTCTATGAGGAGATGCTAATTAGCCAGGGCTGTTTGATTTGTGCTGGCTTTGCCCCTGATCTTACTCTTTGACAATCTTAGCCAATCCAATGCTTTCCTCTAGGAAAGCATTGTGATTGGCATTGATCAAGACTTCTGATGATGTCAGTCAAACAGGCAGATAAGGGGCAGAGCCAGCAGCAGCAGCGGACTAAATAAAGATAAAGGTAAGATATTACTATATTTAGAGGGGGGGGTGTTTATAACACTCACGGCCGGTGTAAGGACTGTTGCTGCCCCTCCCCCCCCCCCCCCCATGTGATATCACAATGCCCCACCTATATGATATGCCATATGAACTAACGTCAGTGCTGCACACAGTGTGTGTTTACATTAAAAAGCCTGCTGAAACAGGCTATAGACGCCAGAACCACCACATTAAGCTACAGTGGTTCTGTGGACTATAGTGTCCCTTTAATGTGAGGTAAATTAGAGATTAGTGCCACGAATAATATACTAGATTGCCTACTTACAACCAGATAAAGATGATGGGCTCTGGCTGCAGTCTGTGTAGAACAGGCTCTCTGGCAGCTGTTTGTAACTGTGGTCACAAAAATCAATGTTCTGGGGGAACGTGAAGCAGCTCCATTTTTTTTGGGTCCCCTTGCACAGCTCAAGGTCTGGGCCCCCAGGGTCTGATGGTGAGTATGCCCATAAGGCCCACCCATAAGTTCACCTACATGTTCCACCCATGCGTTCGCTCACAGGGAGTGGAGTGTGTAGGGGATGTTAGTGTAGAGGATCTAAAGTGTGTGCTTATGGAATGTAGTGTGTGTGTGTGTGTGTGTGTGTGTGTGTGTGTGTGTGTGTGTGGAATAGAAAGCAGTGTGTGTTTGTGTAAGGGATGTATGGTGTGTTTCTGGTTGGGTTTTTTTTTTTTAAGGAATGCATTGTGTGAATCTGTGTATATAAGGGATGCACTGTGTGTGTAGTGTGAAAGAGAGAGTTTGTGGGGTCCCTTAATGATCCCCCCCCCTGTCCCTTAGTGATCCTCCCTGCCCCCTTTCCCGTAGTGCTCTCCCCTCCTGTCTTCTAGTGCTCTCTCGTACCCTCCCCCCGTCCCTTGGTGTTGTCCCCCCCCCCCAATAGAGCTCTTCCCTGCTCTCTCCTCTCGCCCACCCTCCCAGTGGTCTCTACTCTCCTCCGCCTCTCTTAGTGTACTCTTCTCCTCTCCCCCTTAGTGGTCTCTGCTCCCCCCCCTCCCCTTTAGTGGTCTCTCCCCTCCCCTTTAGTGGTCTCTCCCCTCCCCTTTAGTGGTCTCTCCCCTCCCCTTTAGTGGTCTCTCCCCTCCCCTTTAGTGGTCTCTCCCCCCCCCCTCCCTAGTGGTCTCTCCCCCCCCCCCTCCCTAGTGGTCTCTTCCCCCCCCTTTCCTAGTGGTCTCTTCCCCCCCCTTTCCTAGTGGTCTCTCCCCTCCCCTTTCCTAGTGGTCTCTCCCCCCCCCTTTCCTAGTGGTCTCTCCCCCCCTTCCTAGTGGTCTCTCCCTCCCTTCCTAGTGGTCTCTCCCCCCCCTTCCTAGTGGTCTCTCCCCCCCCTTCCTAGTGGTCTCTCCCCCCCCTTCCTAGTGGTCTCTCCTCCTTCCTAGTGGTCTCTCCCCCCCCTTTCTAGTGGTCTCTCCCCCCCCCTTTCCTAGTGGTCTCTCCCCCCCCCCTTTCCTAGTGGTCTCTCCCCCCCCCCTTTCCTAGTGGTCTCTCCCCCCCCCTTCCTAGTGGTCTCTCCCCCCCCCCTTTCCTAGTGGTCTCTCCCCCCCCCCTTTCCTAGTGGTCTCTCCCCCCCCCTTTCCTAGTGGTCTCTCCCCCCCCCCCTTTCCTAGTGGTCTCTCCCCCCCCCCTTTCCTAGTGGTCTCTCCCCCCCCCCCTTCTAGTGGTCTCCCCCCCCCTTTCCTAGTGGTCTCTCCCCCCCCCTTTCCTAGTGGTCTCTCCCCCCCCTTTCCTAGTGGTCTCTCCCCCCCCCTTTCCTAGTGGTCTCTCCCCCCCCCTTTCCTAGTGGTCTCTCCCCCCCCCTTTCCTAGTGGTCTCTCTCCCCCCCTTTCCTAGTGGTCTCTCTCCCCCCCTTTCCTAGTGGTCTCTCTCCCCCCCCCCCCTTTCCTAGTGGTCTCTCTCCCCCCCCCCCCTTTCCTAGTGGTCTCTCCCCCCCCTTTCCTAGTGGTCTCTCCCCCCCCCCTTCCTAGTGGTCTCTCCCCCCCCCCCCTTTCCTAGTGGTCTCTCCCCCCCCCTTCCCTAGTGGTCTCTCCCCCCCCCCCTTCCCTAGTGGTCTCTCCCCTCCCTCTACCCTAGTGGTCTCTCCTCCACCCTCCCCTTCCTAGTGGTCTCTCCTCCACCCTCCCCTTTCCTAGTGGTCTCTCCTCCACCCTCCCCTTCCTAGTGGTCTCTCCTCCACCCTCCCTCCCCTAGTGGTCTCACCTCCACCCTCCCTCCTAGTGGTCTCACCTCCACCCCCCTCCCTAGTGGTCTCTCCTCCACCCTCCCTCCCCTAGTGGTCTCTCCTCCACCCTCCCTCCCCTAGTGGTCTCTCCTCCACCCTCCCTCCCCTAGTGGTCTCTCCTCCACCCTCCCTCCCCTAGTGGTCTCTCCTCCACCCTCCCTCCCCTAGTGGTCTCTCCTCCACCCTCCCTCCCCTAGTGGTCTCTCCTCCACCCTCCCTCCCCTAGTGGTCTCTCCTCCACCCTCCCTCCCCTAGTGGTCTCTCCTCCACCCTCCCTCCCCTAGTGGTCTCTCCTCCACCCTCCCTCCCCTAGTGGTCTCTCCTCCACCCTCCCTCCCCTAGTGGTCTCTCCTCCACCCTCCCTCCCCTAGTGGTCTCTCCTCCACCCTCCCTCCCCTAGTGGTCTCTCCTCCACCCTCCCTCCCCTAGTGGTCTCTCCTCCACCCTCCCTCCCCTAGTGGTCTCTCCTCCACCCTCCCTCCCCTAGTGGTCTCTCCTCCACCCTCCCTCCCCTAGTGGTCTCTCCTCCACCCTCCCTCCCCTAGTGGTCTCTCCTCCACCCTCCCTCCCCTAGTGGTCTCTCCTCCACCCTCCCTCCCCTAGTGGTCTCTCCTCCACCCTCCCTCCCCTAGTGGTCTCTCCTCCACCCTCCATTCCTTAGTGGTCTCTCCTCCACCCTCCATTCCTTAGTGGTCTCTCCTCCACCCTCCATCCCTTAGTGGTCTCTCCTCCACCCTCCATCCCTTAGTGGTCTCTCCTCCACCCTCCATCCCTTAGTGGTCTCTCCTCCACCCTCCATCCCTTAGTGGTCTCTCCTCCACCCTCCATCCCTTAGTGGTCTCTCCTCCACCCTCCATCCCTTAGTGGTCTCTCCTCCACCCTCCATCCCTTAGTGGTCTCTCCTCCACCCTCCATCCCTTAGTGGTCTCTCCTCCACCCTCCATCCCTTAGTGGTCTCTCCTCCACCCTCCATCCCTTAGTGGTCTCTCCTCCACCCTCCATCCCTTAGTGGTCTCTCCTCCACCCTCCATCCCTTAGTGGTCTCTCCTCCACCCTCCATCCCTTAGTGGTCTCTCCTCCACCCTCCATCCCTTAGTGGTCTCTCCTCACCCTCTCTCCATCCCTCCCTTAGTGGTCTCTCCTCACCCCCCTCCCTCCCTCCCTTAGTGGTCTCTCCTCACCCCCCTCCCTCCCTCCCTTAGTGGTCTCTCCTCACCCCCCTCCCTCCCTCCCTTAGTGGTCTCTACTAAATCCCCCCCCCCCCCCCCCCCATATATTAAACAGAACTTCCAATAAAGAAAGCCTAAATAGGGCTCTCTTTACAGGAAGTGTTTATGGAAGGCTGTGCAAGTCACATACAGGGAGGTGTGACTAGGGTTCATAAAGAAAGGGATTTAACTCCTAAATGGCAGAGGATTGAGTAGTGAGGCTGCAGGGGCATGTTCTATACACCAAAACTGCTTCATTAAGCTAAAGTTGTTCATGTGACGATAGTGTCCCTTTAAGTGCAACTTCCTCTTCTGACTTTTGGAAAACAATGTGCAGTGCTTTTTATATCTGCAGAAACCTTTGCAGATGCTGCAATTATATGCAAAGCAACTGTGTACAGTGAGACAGTGAAATTTGCAACATACTCTGCACAATATAGAGCTTAGAATTTACTTTTTAGACCTGTCACTTGTTGATTTGCCAGGGCTGTTATGACATAAAGGAATTTGCTCTAAATCTTGCAATATCTAACTATTGTGTTTCGTGTGTCTTTCTATGCAGGTGTACAGAGGATGGCTGCCCACATAAGAAGTTCTTTCATACGCGTTTCCTTATGCGAATGAGGTTAACACCTGATTGTTCTAAAATGTTAATTTCTACATCCTCTGGGTATCTGTTGATTTTACATGACTTGGATTTGACAAAATCATTAGAAGTTGGCAGCTACCCCATATTAAGAGCAAGGAGAACAGCATCCACTTCAGGTAACTGCAAAAATATGAATATTTACAGGTTTAAGCTTGATAACAATTTAATTAAACTCTTTAGATCTTTGTTACCACTCTGTCCTAAATGGGACTATGTATGACTAGTCAGTTGGACATTACCAGAACTATCCTGGGCATTTAACCTTATTTTATGCTTAAAGAATTACAGGAGTCTTCTATGTTAAAGGAACACTATAGGCACCCAGACCACTTCATCTCATTGTGGTCTGGGTGCAGGGTCCCTATAACAGGGACCCCTTAACCCTACAATCTAAAACATTACAGTTTTAGAACACTGGTGGGGGTGCATGGTGGGGGATGGGGGCAGAGGTACACTTATATCTAGGAATCACTCAATAATCACTGACTGGTCACACCAAAGAACTATTGCATAAATAGATTTGCTAGGTAGGTGATTTCTAAGGAACATAACCGAAAGTTAAATATTATCTTACATCAGCAATAAAATCATGATTTTCTGTCAAATCAACAGATTCCAATTTGACTAGTATAAACCTCAGGTCACCTCAGTTGCCTGGGGGATCCAGGACAACCTACCAATACTGGGACTAGTCCGTGATTGAGTGATTCCTAGATATACTTTCTAATAAGATTAAGTCTTGGTTTGAGTAATCTAGGCTATTTCAGTATACTAATTTTTTGAATCCATTACAGCTGTATCTTACTTGTGATTTAACAAGGGTGCTACGAACTCCCTATATTGAAGTGTAGTGTACAAATAGGAATGAAATATTAAATAGTTCAATATCTTATTTTCTGACTTAACATTTAATAGGTCAGATAAAAAAGTCCAACTAATATGGACTAGGAAAAAACAAGAACTAACCACAAAAAAGAAATGAAAAAAGATACCATGTTGAAATTGTTAAAACAACACAAATGCATATGGTATAAGATGTAATGGCTATAATAGCCCCTGTAGTGTAAGTGTAGGTTAACGCTAGGATAGAATGCTAGTTAGAGCAATGAACCCCTGACGCGCAATTCGCCTGTTTAGCTCATCAGAGGGGATCATTAGGGGCATCGTTGCTCTAACTAGCATTCTATCCTACTAGCGCTACCAGGCCGACCAGGTATTTTTGCCATGTGACCACTATTTTTTTTTTTTTTTTTACGGTCCTTTGAGCAGCAAACGGTTGCAAACCGTTGCTGCAACAATGTGTCAATTGATTATTTAGCACCAAGTTTTTTCCTATTGTTTGGGAGAGGGGGCTCTTTCACCGCCTGTTGCAACTCTGTGATTTGTTGTGTGTGTTCTAGTGTGGTACTCTCCACTACGCCAAGGTGGCCGGTCAAGCGCCGCGGGTCCTCCCATATCAGGGCCACTTCCGCTGAGATTTTCTTTTGGAGGTCCTCCATGAGCTCTTTAATGGCCGCTAGTCACTGGTGCAGCGTCGGGCACCGGAGGTGGGGGCACCGTACGTGCTGCTGTTTGCAGCACCACTGTTGGTTTGAGGTCTCGCTATGCTTCATCCGACGTCCCGTCTGAGCAGCCACCATGGAGGGACGCCATCTTGGGCTCGTGGGTGAAATGGGCGTGCTGCCCCAGATCACCAATGCTCATACCCTGCCGGGGTTTGTTGGGTTTTTTGTTTTTTTGTCTTTCTGCCCACGAGGTAAGTGGGTAGGTAAGAAGGGCTTCTTTTGAGCGCAGATCGTCCCGATTATTTGGTATTTGCCCTCTATTATTCCGGAGCTCAGAGGCCATGCGACGGTCTGCTTTGGTGTTAGGCCACGCCCCCCCCCCAAAAAACTAACTTTTAGACACTAAAACAAAAAAGAAGAAAGGATGAGAACTCTGAGATCGGGCACAAGCTAAGAGAGACTCAATAGCTTTCCCTTCAGTAAATCTCCGCTCAGGTCTCAAAATAGTTTTGCTCACTTGTGCCATTACAGAGATAACATATCTGAAGCATATCAGATTGGTCCCATTCATACGGGCAGTCCAGATCCAAATGCTAGCAAGTTTCCTCTGCTCGAGAGATACAGCAACCCCAGACGATCGTTTCTGCCTTCAGTGAGGTGTAACTGATATCCCTCTAGGCACAGTGAGCACTGGGTCCACGTCTGGATTACCCTTTTAAATTGGGGTTAGCCAAGTTAAACTAAAGCACTAAAGCAAAAAAGAAGAAAGGATGAGAACTCTGAAAATGGACAAAAGCTTAGAGAGACTCAATAGCTTGCCGTTCGGTACATCCCCGCTCAGGTCTCAATCTTTTGGGGTTTTTTTTTTTTTTTTTTAAGACACTTTCTCAGTTTCAGACACTTAACTGGTTTGAATTATTAGCTGACAACTTATAGATAGCTTGTTTTAGTTTCCTCACTGATACATCGTTTATACCTCTATGGTAAATATGGTCATGTAGCATTAATTTCTTACCAGACAGGAGAACTCTTAAAAGAACACTATAGGGTCATGAACACACATGTATACCTGTCTCCCCCTCCGTTACTCCAATAAATGTAGTAAATCATGCTTGTAGTCAAGTCTGCAGCTGCTGGCGCTGCCCCTGATCTACCTGCTTGGCTGACATCATCAGAAGTGTTGTTCTGAGCCAATCACAATGCTTTCCCATAAGACTGGCTGAGACTGTCAAGGAGGCAGATCAGGGGCAGAGCCAGCACAAGTCTAACACAGTCCTAACCAATCAGCAGCTCCTCATAAAGATGTATTGAATCAATGCATCCCTACGAGGAAAGTTCAGTGTCTGCATGCACTGCCCCAGGAAGCAGCCACTACAGTGTGCAGCAACTACATTCTGCGTCTAAATACTGAATGCTCCCCATAGAGATGCATTGATTCAAAGTATCTCTATAAGGAGATGCTGATTGGTGCAGCAGACATTTTGCCACGCTTTTTGCAATTTCCTCCCAATGTTTTCCTATGAGAAAGCATTGGAATAACTGAGATCATCAAAATTGGTAATCTCTGCTCTGCAGGTGGTACTAGTGAGGTGGTAGAAAAGGCAAGTAAATTCACTTTTTTTTCTGCAATTGAAGGGGGGCTGCTGACCTAAATAGTTAAACACTACAGTGCCAGGAATACATTTGTATTCCTGATTCTCTAGTGTTCCTTTAGCATAGAACACTCCTGTAATTCTTTTAGCATAAGTTTAAAGGATCACTATAGGGTCAGGAACACAAACATGTATTCCTGACCCTATTGGGTTAAAACCACCATCTAGCCCCCCTGACCCCTTTTGCCTCCCTAAATATAGTAAAATCTTATTCAAGTCTGGAGCTGTTTACTTTGTCCCCGTTTCCTTTTGATCTGCCCGCTGACATCATCAGAAGTGGTAGCCTGATCCAATCACAGTGCTTCCCCATAGGCTTGGCTGAGACTGACAAAGAGGCAGATCAGGGGCAGAGCCAGCATGATTCAAACACAGCCCTGGCCAATCAGCATCTCCTCATAGAGATGAATTGAATCAACGAAACTATGAGGAAAGTTCAGTGTCTGCATGCAGAGGGAGGAGACACTGAATGTTTGGATGCATTCTTGGCAGCCATGACCCAGGAAGGATCTCTAACAGCCATCTGAGGAGTGGCCAGTGAAGTTATCACTAGGCTGTAATGTAAACACTGCATTTTCTCTGAAAAGACAGTGTTTACAGCAAAAAGCCTGAAGGTAATGATTCTACACCCCAGAACAAATTCAATAAGCTGTAGTTGTTCTGGTAACTATAGTGTACCTTTAATTTGAACAATATTCATGGAGAAACAAGTGATTTTCAGTTTTTTGAGGAGAAAGCCATGTATCAGTGTTTGCAGATGACACAAAACTTTGTAAAGTAATAAAATGTGAGCAGGATATTGCTTTGCTGCATAGGGATTTGGATAGATTGGGGGACTGGGCACTAAAATGGCAGATTAAATTTGACGTAGAGAAATGCAAAGTTATGCACTCCGGGGTTAAGAATTCACAAGCAACGTACACACTAAATGGTGGTGAATTAGGGATAACCACACACGAGAAGGATTTGGGAATTGTTATAGACAACAAATTAGGCAGCAATATGCGATGTCAGTCTGCAGTTGCTAAAGCCAGTAAGGTTTTGTCATGTATAAATAGGAGCATAAATTCTCGGGATGAAAATATAATTTTGCCTCTTTATAAATCGCTGGTGAGACCACACCTTGAATATGCTGTGCAATTTTGGGCGCCTGTTCTAAAGAAAGATATCATGGCACTAGAAAAAGTGCAGAGACAAGCTACAAAATTGATAAAAGGAATGGAGCATTTTTAGTTATGAAGAAAGGTTAAAAAAAAATCTGTTTTAGTTTGGAAAAACGGCGCCTGAGAGGGGATATGATAACTTTATACAAATATATTCGGGGCCAGTACAAACCTTTATCTGGAAATCTATTCATAAACAGGGCTATAAATAGGACACAAGGTCACACATTTAGGCTGGAAGAAAGGAGATTTCATCTAAGGCAAAGAAAAGGTTTTATACAGTGAGAGCAATAAGGATATGGAATTCTCTGCCTGAAGAGGTGTTTTTTTTTTGTCAGAGTCACTACAGATGTTTAAACTGCAATTGGATAAATACTTACAAAAACATAACATACAGGGATATAATTTCTAATTAGTGGGGTAACAGCTGCTTGATCCAAGGAGACATCGGACTGCTATTTTGGGGTCAAGAAGGAATTTTTTTCCTAGTTTGTGGCAAAATTGGAAGCGCTTCAGACTAGGTTTTTTGCCTTCTTTTGGATCAACAGCAACAACCTATGTGAGGAAGGCTGAACTTGATGGACGCAAGTCTCTTTTCAGCTATGTAACTATGTAACTAACAATGTGCTGATCTTTTCCAGTTAAATGTTTAATATGAATTATGGTTTTTAACTAGTTTGCTAACAAGCATGCATGTAGTACATACTTGGTCGAACAAAAATAACTTGGCAAACATTCCGTATGTAAGGGGAGGACATGAAATGTGCTTTGCTTTGACTGGCCACATTACAGATTGCTTTATTGTAGATTGAGTGCCAGATGTATCCTATGTAAAATATACTTATTCAGTCAGAGAGGCTGAGTTACTGAAAGAGTTTATTATAGATCTTATAATATATTTAAAGGGACACACAATTAAATTCAGTGATTTGAAGTTATCATGGTACCTGGAGTCTGTATGTATGGCATTTCACTATGAAGCTCTGAACATTTGAAGATTAGCCCCTCTGCTGCCGGAGGTGTAACTTCACCTTCAGTACAGTCAGTGCGTATCACTTCAAAAATGTGACAGAATGCACCAATGGTGCCCCCTCCCCATGTGCTCCAGCTCTAGCAAGGGGGAGCGATGTCAGTAGAGGAAGATGGGTCTGAGGTAGAACTTGGACTTGAAATATGAAAGTTAGGTGTGTTTTAGCGGCTGGCTTAGGAAGGGTTACTGCAGCCAAAATTTGTGTTTCTTTTGGGTGAAGTAATTTTTTAAGCACCTCAGCTTGCTGAATTTCTTTAGGGGTTAACTGCATGTTCCTTCTGGCAAAGTTTATAGAAACAAGAATAAATGTACTATTATGAATCCCCTTACTAATTGCTCATGGCTTCAAGCATACACATAGGAGGACCTTCTGCCTCTGCCTGTTACTTACCTTAAAGCTGTGAACAGAAAAGTCACCCGCTGTTTGACCTTACAGGAGTTTACTTTTTTTTTTTAACCCTTTCAGTGTTTAAATGGGAGTGGATCAGTAATCTAAGCACAAAATGGTACCCACCAGTTATAGGGGGGGGGAAACCCTGTATTTTATGTTTTGCTATTCTAGCTTAAGGGAACATTTTACATTCATAACCCACCATTTGATGTGATCCTTCAGTCCATACTGCCATTTTTTTTCTAAAAAGCTATAGAGATCTCAAGCTTCATCAACCTTTCTCCTTCCATTCTGGTGTGATCTTCCCATCATACAGCAATGATGAAGGACATTCCGGGCCAGACAGATTTATTTATACAGCAATTTGTTGTTAAGGATTCTTTTTTTTCTTCCACTAGCACGTATGGCTCCTGCATTACTGATTTGTCATCCCATCTAGAATATTTTTGTCTAAATTTTGCCACTCAGGTTGTCGGTTCAATACTATTCACTATTGTGTATATGCTGTGGCCTGTGATATAAACCTGTTACCCCAAGAGTGTTTTTTTTTTTTTTATTATTTTCATATTAATTTATTTTTTATGTAATGAACAAAGCTGTGCACTACTTCTTGCAGTGCTACAAACAATTAATGCATTCTGTAATTACCAGTACGGCGTAACATTTAACCTGATGCACACCATTGTACTGTTTTGTTGATGACCGTAGTATGTTCTTTACAGATATGACCACTTCACCTACTTCTGAATCCAGAACAGGTCCCCAGTGTCAAAACAGTGACTTGGGCTCACTGTTTGAGAAACACACTTCACGGTCTTCACAAAGAGAAGGTAGGTCAAAGGGGTCCCTCTTTCCCTCTCTCCCTCCGTGGATTGCTTTCTAGTTTAGGCAGGTTATAGTACAGTGTTTACAGTATTCTGCAAAATATGTATTGTACAAAAACTATAAAGATTTTAGTATGCAAACAAATACAGCATATTAATGAGGCCAAAACCAATCCAATGCATTAAAGTTGCACCCAAGTCCTTTTAATCATTCCTATTATTGACAAATGATGTATGCCTTGCCTAAAGATACACACTTGCCTCCATAGCAACTTCATATCAATGCAGGTGTTCTGGTGCCTTAAGGTATACCTTTTACAAGTGGTTTAACCAGTGGCGGTACTAAAAGAGAGGGCTCTGGTGCAAAAATGTGTGTACAACCCCTCTTTCTCCCCCCTCCCCCCCCCCATTGTAAGGGTGGCCAAAAGGTTGATCCCCATCTGTCACACAACTCCCACAATGCTTTGACAGATCTACCATTTTCCCATCCTTGTATGGTTGTATTTAGCAATGGGCAGTGTTTGTGTTTGAATGTAAGCAGGGCCGGTGGTATTCGCGCGGGGCTGTGGCTCCTCTCTGCAACCGATTACCTGCTCAGGGTAACCCCAGCACCTGAGCAAAGCACACTGCTTCCTGCAGACCGGCCCCCAGTCTGTGAACATCGGAAACACTCTGAGGGGAACAGGAAACAGCTGCGAGTATGTGTGTGTGTCTGTCAGTGAGTGTGTGTGTGTGTGCGTCCCACATACACTTAAACCCCCAGCAGAAAGAAGTGCCAATTGCTACAAGCTGGACACTTCTCCATTCATAGCAATAGGACAGGTATGTCACATCTGGAGGCTAAAGGAGACTGGCTATCCTGTGCATGGTTGTAAATTGGTGTGTTAAATTACTATGTCTGTGAATAAAGTGTGACTTCTGTAAAGTGGTTTGAGTTTGTGTTTGAGTGACAGTGTGTATGTCAGTGTGTGTGTTATTGAGTGTTTAAGTGAAACTGTGTGTATGTCAGTGGAAGTGACACTGTCAGTGAGAGTGTGTAAGTGACTATGCATGAGTGTAAGTGTGTTAGTGAGTGTGTAAATGATAATGTGTAAATCAGTTAGTGTGTGTATCAGTACTGTGTATGTTGGTGAGTGTGTAAGTGACAGTGTGTGTGTGACCATATGAAGAGATCCTAATACATTAAATTATAAATATAGTATATTAATTTCCATTTTAAACCGAAAAAAAAACTACTTTTTACTTAAAGTTCACTGTAATTTAAATCCCACCATTATTATAACTTAAATCCCACTAAATGCATTGATGTATGTTTTAGGCAGAATGAGTGTATGGATGTATATATTGGGCTGTGTGTGTGTGTCTGCTTTCACTTAATGTCTACCCAGTGCATCTTCTTTCCTAAATGTATCCTCACTGCAATTCAGAGTTTAGTGAAAAAACCTCTGAGGAAATGTGAAAGACGAAAAAGTGTTCTGTGCAATGTATAAGGCGCTCAACAATAAGTACACATTAAATATAAGTTTACAGCAGCTCAACACACGTGTAAATATCCCAAATTTACACAGATATGCCAAGAAAAGTGAACCCTGTGGAACACACCACCAAAAAAAGACTCACTCAGTGGAGCATTAATATATATAAAATACGCTTACCCCACAATATACTGAGGGGGTCTAGATGACTGTATTCCCCCCCCACTTGAGGAGATATATAGAAACAATATTTTCTAGAACAAAGAAAATAAACACAAAATAGTGTAGTATATCAATGAAATCAAGATGTGATGTACAGGAAATATAGACCGAACTCGCATGGTACAGAGCCTATAAGGATAGGCTCAGGTCTCGAAAGCATTCTTGACGGAATGGTTCTCCGATATATGGAGACAAAGTGCCCTAGTGCAAAATTGTAGAAATAAAATAATATCCAAAATGTCAGTGCAAAGACCTGCTCGCCTTCGTGTCAGAGCGTATGTGTCTTTAAGGGAGGCACTACCCTTCTTGTATACAGGAACAGGAAACCGTTAAGGTCCACTGGATTGGTAATTGCATAAAATAACACTTTGTTTAAAATACAAAATAAAAACTTATATAAGTAATACCAGTCCCAGAAATATGATATGAAGTGGACTCTCCGCTCTCTCCGAGACGCATTTCGCTGGTCAGCTTTCTGTATTCATATACCTGTTTTTTATCTGATTGGTTGCCGTGCTCCTTCGGCGGCTAATCAAAGCGCTGGTAGTCAGGGGTTGTATTATTGCAGTTGCTAAAAGCTCTTTCATCCAAAACCGGAAGTGATGTCGCGTGCCAGATGCGACGTACTTGATGGTCCGCCCCTTTTAGTGTCGTGACACTGAGTCTGCGCCTGGCTCATTGAAGACCAGGGAACCATCTTGTGTGTGGGCAGTTCTTTCTTAAATGTACATATCCATTCGTCAAGAATCCTAGCAGTGTATTCCACAGAATTTGTAGTCCGTCAATGGGATACATAGAGCAAAAAGGAAAGATAAAAGACAAAATAAGTAAATATGGAAGAAAAGATTAAAAGAGAGATTCTATTGGATTCTCGCTATTTTTAACAGTAGATTCTAATCCGCATGCATTAGGGATAATGACTTATAAACATAATCAATATCTAAGTGAACTCAAATACCGTGCGTGTGGAATAGCTAGCTGTGCATAGATATACCTTCTGATATAGATCATGGAAAAACCCATTTAATGCATTAGGGAAGTCATTATCCCTAATGCATGCTGATTAGAATCTGTAAAAAATAGCGCGAATGTTTGTATATAGTGTTGAATGCAGGGGTGTATTTGTGTTGGCATTTTGAATGCTTATATGTCTGCACATGTACACACATTTTGTGATACAACATTGTAATACAGATACACATAAAGCAGGGCTCGACAAATTTGCTTGAAATCTGGGAGCCAGCAAAAAGCGTTAGGAACCAGATTTTTTTTTTATGTCAAAAATACAGTTCTTAAAGGGACACTATAGTCACCAGAACCACTACAGCCTAATGTAGTTGTTCTGAAGTCTATATACTGTCCCTGCACTCAGCATCACCAGCACGGTGTGGGAAAATGGTGAGTAAAAACACATTTTCCCTGTGATTGGAGAGGGGCAGGTCACCTAAACATACACATTCACTGACCGACAACATAATTGTAGTCCTGTTTTTAGCTATCCCTGACTTAAATCACAGAATCAGTAAAGGGTGGACGGGGGTGATGATGATTTCCCACTGCAAAATACTCTAACATATTACTTTATAAATGTAACCAAATATTGCCATAAGCTGCAATATCATTTATATCAAGCATGTCAAACTCGCAGGCTGCATGCAGCCCACAAGGACCATCTTTGCAGCTCGGTGAGCTGTGAGTGCATGCTGGTGTTACAGCAGTGTAGGCACCTGCTTTCCCCACATTGCAGGTGCTTACTCTGCTAAAACTTACCCGGCCGGGGAGGAGGGCCGCGAGGGAGCCTAGTGTTCCGGCACACGCCGTCTGAAGTGAAGCTAGGCGCCGGAATATGACTTCCTATTTCAACATCACTAAACCGCGCGCGGGAGCAGATAGAAGGACCCTAGGGAGATGCCCCCCATCGGCTCCAAAAGGTAGGGAGCAATAAAGTAAAGTGTGTGTGTGTGTGTCAGCAAGTATGTGTCTGTCTCTGTCTGTGAGTGTCTGTCTCTGTCTGTGAGTGTCTGTCTCTGTCTGTGAGTGTCTGTCTCTGTCTGTGAGTGTCTGTCTCTGTCTGTGAGTGTCTGTCTCTGTCTGTGAGTGTCTCTCTGTCTGTGAGTGTCTGTCTCTGTCTGTGAGTGTCTGTCTCTGTCTGTGAGTGTCTGTCTCTGTCTGTGAGTGTCTGTCTCTGTCTGTGAGTGTCTGTCTCTGTCTGTGAGTGTCTGTCTCTGTCTGTGAGTGTCTGTCTCTGTCTGTGAGTGTCTGTCTCTGTCTGTGAGTGTCTGTCTCTGTCTGTGAGTGTCTGTCTCTGTGAGTGTCTGTGTCTGTCTCTGTGTGTGTCTGTGTCTGTCTCTGTGTGTGTCTGTGTCTGTCTCTGTGTGTGTCTGTGTCTGTCTCTGTGTGTGTCTGTGTCTGTCTCTGTGTGTGTCTGTGTCTGTCTCTGTGTGTGTCTGTGTCTGTCTCTGTGTGTGTCTGTGTCTGTCTCTGTGTGTGTCTGTGTCTGTCTCTGTGTGTGTCTGTGTCTGTCTCTGTGTGTGTCTGTGTCTGTCTCTGTGTGTGTCTGTGTCTGTCTCTGTGTGTGTCTGTGTCTGTCTCTGTGTGTGTCTGTGTCTGTCTCTGTGTGTGTCTGTGTCTGTCTCTGTGTGTGTCTGTGTCTGTCTCTGTGTGTGTCTGTGTCTGTCTCTGTGTGTGTCTGTGTCTGTCTCTGTGTGTGTCTGTGTCTGTCTCTGTGTGTGTCTGTGTCTGTCTCTGTGTGTGTCTGTGTCTGTCTCTGTGTGTGTCTGTGTCTGTCTCTGTGTGTGTCTGTGTCTGTCTCTGTGTGTGTCTGTGTCTGTCTCTGTGTGTGTCTGTGTCTGTCTCTGTGTGTGTCTGTGTCTGTCTCTGTGTGTGTCTGTGTCTGTCTCTGTGTGTGTCTGTGTCTGTCTCTGTGTGTGTCTGTGTCTGTCTCTGTGTGTGTCTGTGTCTGTCTCTGTGTGTGTCTGTGTCTGTCTCTGTGTGTGTCTGTGTCTGTCTCTGTGTGTGTCTGTGTCTGTCTCTGTGTGTGTCTGTGTCTGTCTGCGAGCGTGTGTGTGTGGGTGTGTGTGTGTGTGTGTGTGTGTGCCCCGCCCACATAAACTTAAACCTTGTGCCACACTTTGAGTTTGACATGCTTGATTTATATCATTTAATATCTCTGAACATCTTAATTCATATTTCATCCTAACTGAATACTGCTTATCAGGATATAAACTAAACTCTTTACACTCTATCTTTGCCACAAACCACATTTGTAAAAGTCTAAATTTATTTTATGTAAATAGTCAGCCAGCCCGTGAGGCATAGTGATTATTCCCTCTATCTAGTCACATGCAGTAGCAGCAGTACTTACATCATGGGGATCTCTGTGTCCTGTCCGGAGGGCTGTGATCAGGTTGTTATATAATTCAGGTAGTATCTACCTTCTCTGGATGCCCAGCTTGCCACGTTCTCTGTGCTCACTTCTGCCCCACTACCTGTTCTGTTCTTTGACCCCTCCCCTTTCCCGTACGACTTCCCCACTCACAGGGCAGGGGGTGGGACGCACAGACTCTGCTCCCTCGCGCTGCTATTCTGATGCAGTCTGAATGTTGAGCACCGGGCGCTGGCGGCAGGCAGATAGCATATAAATGCAGCATTGTAAGTAATCAAAGGGCAGGTCCTGCAGGACTACTAACTGGAACGGCGTTCCTGCGGTTGAAGGACTTGCTCATCTCTGCCTTTTCCTGCACTCTTCTGGGTAGCTACATGTCTGCTATCTGCTACTGATAAGAAAGGAGCCACGGCGAACAAGCCCCTGCTGATACATGTCCACTGGGTGGCCCTAAGTGCATGGGCCACCCAATGGGCACCCTTAGTGTGCAGGCCTCGGTGCCGCCACACCGGCAGTAGTTCCGCCACTGGATTTAATCCTGAAGTTGTGCAGAGAGTGCACAAAAGCTTTTCTTTTCAAGCTGATGCACTCTATCACTAGCTTCACATTGAGATAACAGCATGAGAAAGGTACTCACCCCATGGTTTTTAGGTTTGACTGTTCAAACAATGCATAATCTGTGAGTGCACAAATACGGCCTTTAGAGAAAGCTTTGTTTGTTTTGTGTCCTCTTATTCACAAGGTGAGCATTTATAACCCCACCAGCCTTGCCTTGCACAAGAGTAAAAACATTTAGTTCTTGAAATAGAAATACAATTTTCATTATAACTAAAGTTTCTCTATTGTAAATATCTGTTTTAGAGGGTGAATTGGATCAGTTTGCTTATCTCTGAAACCACTAAGAGGTCTCTGACCTTCTTTGTTGCCAAACCTGTATGCCAAATCCTGGAGTAATGCACTTTTATCTCTGTGATCACTTTCCACTCCGTTTACCTTTCTGTAATTTGAAAATAATGACCTGGCAAAGAATAGAAAGTAATAAAGATCCAGAGTATTGTATTTACACACATCTGCTGTTGCAGCAGGGAATTTCTAGTAATTCTAAGCTCAAACAGCAAAAACTGCAATTTTGTATACAGCATGTACAGTAAGTGAGGACTATAGATAACTCAATACATTTGGCACTACTCCTGTTTTATGTTAAGTATTCACTTGGAACATTTTTGTGTATTTTTAATGTGTGGCAGGTGCCTCCCCCCGTAATAGTCTTGAAGTCTTGACACCAGACGTTCCAGGAGAGCGAGACCGGGGCAACTGCATCACATCACTACAACTTCACCCAAAAGGATGGGCCACACTGCTTCGATGCTCTAGTAACACGGATGATCAAGAGGTAGGAGTTATTCAACTTCATTTTATGCAGTTTAATTTGAAGCTGGAAGGAAAAATATATAGTGGATGGAGCTCCCAATAAACGCAAATAACAATTAACATAAAAAACTAAACAAAATACTATGCGGGGAGATCTCTACCCATCAAAAAAACACTTATTGTGGTCTAAGGGATTTATTTCATACCTTAAACCCTTTTCTTTATCAGCTTATCCCCCAACATGATTAGCACCCATTATGTAGGATAAGGGGAAATGCTGAATAAGCCAAAAGTGACCATATCACGACTGCTATCAGCTTATTCATAACCCAGCTCCACGTTGTAAATCTGGATGCGACTGTGCATATGCATGGCCTTAGCTCAGAGCTGCAGGAAGGAGAAGACAGAGGGATCCATCTCATTTCTGTGTGCATGCACCATACACAATATAGGACGCGATTTAATGAGCTTTTCAAATTATTTAGCTAGAGAAATCACTATTAAAGTCAATGAGAACTCTGTCAATAATGTGGAATTATTTTTTTTTTAAAAACCATATGAAATCATTTGGAAAGCTTATTATATCGAGGTCTTGGAAAATCTTCTTCTGACATCAGAAAGCAGGGAGGATAATTTGTAACTGCAGCAATTTTTGGAAGGAACCGCAATTCTAAGCCACCCCGAAAATGCACCATACAGGATTCTTCACTAAAGTGAAAATATAGATTTAATTCAAAGTGAATTTTAAATTTAAGGTAAAAAAAGCCAATTTGGAAAAATTCTGTCACCTATGCTTTCAGCCTGGCCACTCTGGCCTTAAAATCCAATTGAATTCACTTTGAATTCTCACTTTAGCTAATAACCCTGATAATCTTTGTATTGTTTGTGCTCAGAGTGACATTTTAACAAGAAAGTGGTTTGTCGGAAAGGACTCCTTATGTTCACATCCTAGAAGCACTGCTGTTTATTTTAGTTTGATTCAAAATATCAGTGATTATTTTTTCCATTTTTTTTTGTCTTTAAAGGACCACTCTAGGCACCCAGACCACTTCAGCTTAATGAAGTGGTATGGGTGCCAGGTCCAGCTAGGGTTAACTAATTTTTTTATAAACATAGCAGTTTCAGAGAAACTGCTATGTTTATCAATTAGTTAAGCCTTCCCCTTTTTCCTCTAGTGGCTGTCTCACTGACAGCCGCTAGAGGCGCTTGCGTGATTCTCACTGTGAAAATCACAGTGAGAGCACGCAAGCGTCCATAGGAAAGCATTATGAATGCTTTCCTATGCGACCGGCTGAATGCGCGCGCAGCTCTTGCCGCGCGTGCGCATTCAGCCGACGGGGAGGAACGGAGGCCGAGAGGAGGAGGAGAGCTCTCCGCCCAGCGCTGGAAAAAGGTAAGTTTTAACCCTTTTCCCCTTTCCAGAGCCGGGCGGGAGGGGTCCCTGAGGGTGGGGGCACCCTCAGGGCACTCTAGTGCCAGGAAAACGAGTATGCTTTCCTGGCACTAGAGTGGTCCTTTAAACTTCCCTTTTGAATATTCTAAGCTTTTCTATTTAGTGAGTTAGCCCCTGTGTAGCCGTAACTTGAAAGAAAGGTTCCAAAGCACAAAGTTTGCTCATAGTAGGCAGTAATTGGCTGTATGTGATGCTTTAGGATATAGGGCATTGTAACTAACATCTATTGTGCTGTCCTTTTACAAATATTAATTACTGTATGATAATAGGGTGGATATCATGCAGCCATTATTAGCCAGTTATATACGTAACTTGTGTTTAACTGGCATATTGCAGGCACTAGGGCTATGTAGCAAAATATTTTCAACAGAATAACTTTTTATCTGATTGCTATTCATATGCATAAATATAATATAATTTTCATAAATAGAAATGTTTCTCAATTAAAATTACTTTTGTGATCCTGCTGCTGATTGGCTTATCTATTTAAAATGCAACTATGCCACGGGTATGAGAGCGTGTATTTACTCTGTTATCCTCTGTTCCACATTATCTATCCAGCATCAGGGCATCGTCAACCATTTCTATATACAATATGATATAACGTTACCTGCTAGCCACAGCACAATATTGCCAAAGGACTGTTCACTAAACACACCGTTTGGCTTTGTTGACCTGAGACGTGATAATTCTCGATAATTCACAAAAAGTATTGGGGGTACCTCTTCAGTTACAACAATGGCGGATCCAGTTTGTTAGGCTCACCAGCTGCTTAGATTACAGCTGGGACAGGTGACATGAGAACTTGGCTGAAAACAAGGAAAATAGATCCTAAAGTCATCCTAACAATTCCTAATTATTCAGGGATTTGTGAATGTTCTTCAATTCATATTTCTAAAAGCATGATTTACTTTCCATATAGTACAATAACTGTAAAATGTAAATATTTTCATGCTTAAAGTTAATGTTTGCTCTGTTTGTTTGTTTTATCTAGTGGACCTGTGTGTATGAATTCCAGGAAGGGACTCCAGTCCGACCAGTGTCCCCTCGCTGCTCATTGCGACTTACTCACTACATTGAAGAGGCCAATGTAGGTCGGGGTTACATCAAAGAGCTGTGTTTCAGCCCTGATGGACGTATGATCGCCTCGCCACATGGTTATGGTATTCGTTTATTGGGGTTTGATTCCCAGTGCAATGAACTAGTAGACTGTTTACCCAAAGAAGCTGGGACTTTGCAGGAAATTCGCTCCCTGTATTCTCACAGAGATGTGGTCCTAACAACAAAGTTCTCTCCCACACATTGTCAGATAGCTTCAGGGTGCCTTAGTGGACGCGTTTCCTTGTATCAGCCGAAGTTTTAAGCAAAAAGCATCAAATTTTTTAAGGGTCAGAATTGGAACAGGTACATCGAACACAGTCTTGATTTGCATCTTTTTACCTGGATGATTACATCACAGAGATGCATAACGGCACAGATTATATTTTGGCTTTGATTTTTGGCAGAGCAAGTTCCGTGCACCTTCTTGCCTCTTCACCTTTTTATATATCTGTATTCTTGATATTCACCAGCCATTCTCCACTTTTTGTGCCGTATTGCCTGTCAAACACTAAGAACATTTATATAATTTTATTCATTGATTGGATTATACCATGTATAATATTTGTTTGGTCCCTCTTGAAAATAATGCATTTGAAATGAAATCTGTAATTTTAAGGCAAGATGTTCTTTGACATTAAAAAGAAACAAAACTTCACTGTACTGGTAACTTTATATTTCAAAATAATTTAACACCTATAAATATGATTAAATAAAGTCACACGGAGTACATGATCTCAGTAGTGTGGAAGCTAGAGGTCTCTTCATGTAATATGTCCCTCCTGGTCATTTATAGTTACTGTTTGTGCCTTTTGTCTACATCACAGGGAAGTAAGATATCAACTGTGGATAATAAACTGAAATATGGAAACAGACACAGATATCGTACGGGTTCACTATCTAAGAATATCAGGGTGTAAGCCCGCAAATCCTTTGAATATTGATAATGGTGTAGGGCTGGGAAGCCGACATAATTAAATTCCTGTTTTTTTTATTAGTCCAAACTTTATAAAATAGCTGTAAGCAGCAAAACCTATTTGGCATTTATCATTTAATTTCAAAGAAGCCAGATAATATGCCTTGTTTTAGTGTCCGATAAGATGCTATAGGCAGTAAAAAGAGAGATGGCCTTTTTTTTTTTTTTTTTTTATTTGTTACACAATTTGGACATCAAGGTGCATAATAGCTTTTTGTCACTGGGTAAGACCATTACTAATTACAGCAAACCACAGATCTTGGTTGATTAATTTGTGATCACTATCTTTACACTGCCCTATTTGTTCTGTTTGTTGTTGCTTTGCAATGTATATATTCTAAAGTTTTGTAATATTCTTTTAAAGTGTCTCTTTCAAAGAGTATTACATCTTTAAATCTTTAGGGGTATCGGCATATTTTGCCATGAGTCTGTGATGGCCCTGGTATGCAGCTGCAGCAGAATTGTACTTACCTTAAAATGGCCCTATGAACGCTTCTTCAACTCCCTCCTCTTTATTCAAGAGCAGTTACATCACTGCTGTACTCTTGCACATTTTAGGGCAGGTGTACCTAAAATGTAGATCCCAGATGTTGTAGAATTACATCTCTCATGGTGATTTGCCTGCATTATAGAATGACTAAGCATCGTGGAATTTTTAGTTTTAAAATATCTGGGAATCTACCTCTTGGGCAATCCTGTTCTATGGGATCTCCTGTTTGATTCTATAAGGGATTACATGGAAAGTAACTCATTTTAGAAGTTTGAAGCTTGAATGCGGAGGAAGATCTCATCTATATAAACAAAACCGTATATGAAGTGTACTTGCCACAGGTGATAATTATTGGCTTGTCAAATGTTAAAACACTGTAAAGTAAAAAGAAATCAGATACAAACATATAGGTTTATTCTTTTATATAGCTCTACGTGACATACTCTACCCCCTAAAATGTATTTTAATGGTTTATTCTAGGGATCGACCAATTATCCGTCTGCCCGATATTCTGTATTTTTGGCAATATCGATATCTGCCTATAGAGATACCGATATTGCCAATAATACATACCAGGACCGCTGGGCCCATGACAAGAAATTTAGAAATGGTTTATTTTTTTTCAAAATGGTAAATGTACAAAATATCAGTAAATTATCGGCCTGAAAGTTTAGATTATCGGTATCGGCTCTAAAAAAAAAAAAAATTGGTCAATCCCTAGTTTATTCTAATCTAACAAGCAGTTCTATATGATATAAACTACTACTACTAGCCCATCCCAATTTATTTATTTTGTGCACCGAAAATGCTTGAGAGGAGATTTTTGGTTTGGACTTGTGATTTGTCTGTTGCTTTGAAAAACCGTTTGGGTTAAATTAGTGATGTTTTTAGGTTGTGTGTGTGAATTCCAATAATATGAAAAGTATGTAGAGCTGTATCTCTTGGTGGACAGTTTGCGTGTGTATTAAAAGCATCAATCCACAACCTACAATCCTGTATTCAGTGTGTGTGTTGTGAATCCAAATGTCAACGATGAGAAATTTGCAGAGCACGAGTACCGTATATACTTGAGTATAAGCAGAGTTTTTCAGCACATTTTTTGTGCTGAAAAACCCCAACTCGGCTTATACTCGAGTCAGTGTCTGTATTATGGCAATTTACATTGCCATATTACAGACTGGGGGCTGTGGGGGCTGCAGAGCGGTTACTTACCTCTCCTGCAGCTCCTGTCAGCTCCCTCCTCCTCCGCGCCGGTCCGTTCAGCACCTCGGTCAGCTCCCAGTGTAAGTCTCGCGAGAGCCGCGGGGTCATAGTGCGGCTCTCGCGAGACTTACACTGTGAGCTGACAGAGATGCTGCACGGACCGGCGCGGAGGAGGAGGGAGCTGACAGGAGCTGCAGGAGAGGTAAGTAAGATCTCTGCAGCCCCCCCCACTGAACTACCAATGCCACTGGACCACCAGGGAAGGAGAGCCCCCCCTCCCTGCCATGTATCAAGCAGGGAGGGGGGATGAAAAAAAATAATAATTATTATTATTTTTATTAATATTTTATTAATTAAAATAACAATAAAACATAATTGTTAAATAATTAAAAAATAATAAGAAAATTGCCCACCCCCCACCAAGGCTCTGCAACACACACACACACACACACACACAGTAAATAAATATTCAATTAATATAATTTTTTTAGGATCTAATTTTATTTAGAAATTTACCAGTAGCTGCTGCATTTCCCACCCTAGTCTTATACTCGAGTCAATAAGTTTTCCCAGTTTTTTTGGGGTAAAATTAGGGGCCTCGGCTTATATTCGGTAACTATTTTGTGGATTGCTTCCTAATGTGAAATGTTAGCCCATAATCAGTTGTGCACTTAACATTGCTTGACTTTTTCACTGTAAAGTTTAAGACCTAACCAACTGCACAATATATGGGTATAATTACATAACTGAAGAGACTTGCGCTCATCAAGTTCAGCCTTCCTCACATTTTTTTTGCTGTTGATCCAAAAGAAGGCAAAAAACCCAGTACTTCCAATTTTGCAACAAACTAGGGAAAAAATTCCTTCTTGACCCCAGAATGGCAGTCAGATTTATCCTTGGATCAAGCAGTTATTACCCTACATTGAAAGATTATATCCTTGAATATTCTGTTTCTGCAAGTATGCATCTAGTAGCTGTTTGAACATCTGTATGGACTCTGATAAAACCACTTCTTCAGGCAGAGAATTCCACATCCTGATTGTTCTTACAGTAAAAAAAACCTTTCCCTTAGACGAAATCTTTCTTCCAGTGTCAACGCATGACCTTGTGTCCTATGTAAAGTCTGGTTTGTGAATAGATTTCCACACAATGGTTTGTATTGGCCCCGAATATATTTGTATAATGTTATCATATCCCCTCTCAGGCGATGTTTTTCTAAACTAAATAGGTTTGAATTTACCCTTTCTTCATAGCTGATATGTTCCATTCCTTTTATTAAATTTGTACCCGCCTCTGCACTTTTTCTAGTGCCAATATCCTTCTTTAGAACAGGTGCCCAAAATTGCACATATTGAATATGCTGTGGTCTTACCAGTGATTTATAAAGAAGCACAATTATATTCCCGTCTCGAGAATGAATGCCCTTTTTCATGCATGACAATACCTTAGTGGGCTTGGCCACTGCTAATTGACATTGCACATTGTTGCATAGTTTGTTGTCTATAACAATTCCCAAGTCCTGTTCGTGTATTGTTATCCCTAATTCGCTTCCATTAAGGGTATACGTTGCTTGTGTATTCTTTACGCCAAAGTGCGTAACTTTGCATTTTTCAACATTAAATTCCATCTGCCATTTGAGTGCCCAGTCTATCTAAATCACTCTGCAGCAAAGTAATATCTTGCTCACATTGTATTATTTTACAGAGTTTTGTGTCATCTGCAAACACTGAAACATGACTTTCAATGCTTTCTTCAAGATCACTTATAAACATGTTAAATAGAAGGGGTCCCAGAACAGACCCCTGAGGGACACCACTTGCCACCTCTATCCAGCTTGAAAATTTTCCATTAACGACAACTCTTTGTACTCTGTTTTTAAGCCAATGTTCTACCCAAGAACAAGCATTTTCATCTAGACCGATTTCCTGGAGTTTGAACACTAATCTATTGTGTGGAACTGTATCAAATGCCTTGGCAAAATCCAAATAGATCACATCCACTGCAACACCCTGATCTATACTTCTACTTACTTCTTTGAAGAATGCAATCAAGTTAGTTTGACATGACCTGTGCTTCATAAAACCGTGCTGATTTTTGCTGATAACCATGTTCTTCTCAAGGAATTCCTGAATATTATCCCTTAATAACCTTTCAAATATACCAGCCACAGAAGTTAAGCTCACAGGTCTATAATTTCCAGGCAAGGATTTTGAACCCTTTTTGAATATAGGAACCACATCTGCCGTCCTCCAATCCTCCGGAACACTTCCTGAAAGAAAAGAATCTTGAAAGATTAAAAAGAGAGGTTCTTATTTCTACACTTAGTTCCTTAAGTACACGTGGATGGATACCGTCAGGCCCTGGAGCTTTGTTTATATTAACTTTCTTTAGTTGCTGCAGAACCTTGTCTTGAGTTAACCAATTACAATTATTCTGCAAGTTTTTAGTAGCAATCATTTGCACATCTATTGTCATAGGTTCTTCCTTAGTATATACGGAGGAGAAATAGTTATTTAAAATTCCTGCCTTTTCCTGGTTTATATTAACTAACACCCCCCTTTCAGTTTTTAGTGTACCTACACTTTAATTTTTAGTTTCTTTTTTTAAGAATTTTTGTACTAAAAAAAAAAAGCAGCTTTGGGGTTGGTTTTGCTCTCTTTAGCTATAATTTTTTTCATTTTGAAGTTTAGCAAATCTAATCGCCTTTTTGCATGCATTATTGGCTTCCTTATATCTTTTATAAGATGCATCTGATTAGTCATTTAAATGCACTTTTCTTATTTTTAATCTCGTTTTACTTCTCTACTAAGCCACATTGGTTTCTTTTATATTTATTACTCAATGGTACATACTGAGAAATGTACCTTACTAATATTTGTTGGAAGACGTTCCATTTATCCTCAGTGTTCTTTTCACTAAAGAGTTTATGCCAGTCATAATATTTTAAAGCTGCCCTTAACTTATAGAAATTGGCCTTTTTAAAATTATATGTTTTAGTATACCCCATGTGCTTTTGTTTTTTTGAATTTATTTCAAAGGACACTATATTGTGATCACTATTTCCCAAGTGCTCACCTACTTGAATGTTGGTCAAAAGATCAACGTTGTTTGTTAAAACCAGGTCCAGACAAGCGTCCTTTCTAGTTGGTGCTTGTACATGTTGTTAAGTGACACCTTCATGTCACAAGTTTAAAAATCTAAATTCCCTTTGCTGAGCTACTAGTCCCTCTGTCCCAATTTATTTCCGGGTAATTAAAATCTCCAATAATTAAAGTGTTATCCAGATTTGCAGCTTTCTCAATTTGCTCAAACAGCTGTTGTTCCTCGTCACTATTAACATTAGGTGGTTTATAACATATCCCAACCAATAGTTGGTTTCCCTTCTTTTCCCCCCAAGCAGATATCTACCCATAAAGCTTCCACATTTTCCTCATCACATTCCACTTGCTTAAGATTTGGCTTTAACTCATGGTTGACATACAAACATACCCCACCATCCTTCTTGTTTTTTCTATCCTTCCTAAATAACATGTACCCATTTAAGTTAACTGCCCAGTTATGTGTCTTATCCCACCATGTTTCAGTTATGCCTATTATATCATATTGTTTAGTGTATGCTACTGCCTCTAGTTCCCCCATTTTGTTATTTAGGCTCCTTGCATTAGTAAGCATACATTTAATATCATGAGTCACTTGTACTTTTTGTTAATTATCAACATTACATACCTCCTCTGTTCTGAGCTTGCCCCACCCCCTTATACTGAGCTGAAGCCCATCTCCTTTCTGTCTTGATTGCTATGACCCTGAAGGAATCAAGAGCATATTTCATTAACCTATATATGTAGCAAGCTACTAATTCTTAAGAGTGATTAATGTGAAGACGATCAAGGACTATTCATTCCTAATCTCTAACTTTTCTGTTGTGTAAAGTGGCATAATCTTTGCCACATGGGAAAGGTCAGTCATGAAGGTTATGCCCAAACTATCGTGCAACCTTCCAAAAGGCTAGAAGTGTTTGGAGCTTGCTGCCATTCTTGCTCCCCTATTTTCCTGTGCCGTGTAAGACCATGTCAGATGGAATTTTTCTGTCCAGCTCACAAATTCATTACTTTATTATGCTTTTCAGGATCAAGAAAGAAAAACTCTAGGGTTTCTGTAGCAATGTAGACAGGGTTATGTGTTAAAGGAACACTATAGTCACCTAAATTACTTTAGCTAAATAAAGCAGTTTTAGTGTATAGATCATTCCCCTGCAATTTCACTGCTCAATTCACTGTCATTTAGGAGTTAAATCACTTTGTTTCTGTTTATGCAGCCCTAGCCACACCTCCCCTGGCTATGATTGACAGAGCCTGCATGAAAAAAACAAACTGGTTTCACTTTCAAACAGATGTAATTTACCTTAAATAATTGTATCTCAATCTCTAAATTGAACTTTAATCACATACAGTAGGCTCGTGCAGGGTCTAGCAAGCTATTAACATAGCAGGGGATAAGAAAATCTTAATTAAACAGAACTTGCAATAAAGAGCCTAAATATGGCTCTCTTTACAGGAAGTGTTTATGGAAGGCTGTGCAAGTCACATGCAGGGAGGTGTGACTAGGGTTCATAAACAAAGGGATTTAACTCCTAAATGGCAGAGGATTGAGCAGTGAGGCTGCAGGGGCATGTTCTATACACCAAAACTGCTTCATTAAGCTAAAGTTGTTCAGGTGACTATAGTGTCCCTTTAAGATGTACAATGTGAAAATGAAGTATGTTTATCAATCCTTGATAACAGGGGTAAAACTGATAAGAGACTACATTAATATAGTAATCATTACACAGAAATTTTAGGATGGCTCAAATAAATTTGGGACTGCACGCAGACCACAAAAATAGGTACTTTGAAAAGAGTAAGTACTATAGCAGGGGTAAGCAACCCACAGCACTCAAGGCTACTACAGCCAAACAGGCTCTGGCCTATCGGAGTCCCAGTGAATCTTCAGATATCTGCTAATACGAAAAGGTGGTGAAGGACAATCCTCAATTTATGCATTGCAGCACATAGAGTAAGTGATCTCAGATCATTTACTCCCAGCACTTGTGAATGGGAATCCACACTATAGTAGAGCAGCCTGCAGCTGCTGTTGCAGCTCCTGTCCTTGACCTGTTCCTGGCCAGCCTGGTCCCCACTGGAACCCAGGGAAGCCACCCACACTGCTCGATTTACACAGAAATGCACAAAAACCCTCCCCTCATACAAATAATACGAACAGCCCACAAACATACAATCCGCACAAACGTAACCCGCTAACAATCCACATACATGCACACAACCCCACGTGCAGCCTCTCAATGCAATACCCCCAAACAGCCCCCACACATACACACACTACCAAACACACAATGTGACATATCTATCCACACACACAATTCCACAAGCAGCCCCCATACATAGGTATCATACACGATACCACAAACTACTCATGAACATATGCAATATAATAGCTCATACGCACAAATTCAACGATACAAACCAATTACAGTATAAATAACAAGCAGAATACGGCAGCATACACACCTCAATTTAAAAAACTTCCTATATCGGCACAGTGCTGCTAAAAGATTGCCTACCCCTGTACTATAGGCTCATAAAACATTAGGTTACACAGGAGCTGTAAAACAAACGTAAAATGAAAGCACAATTTAGGTGATAAAGCCCCAATCAGAAATCTAAACAATATTGCATCTGCAACACAGCAAATTATATTAAAAAGTTATTTGAAAGGTTTACTCCCCAAACATGTAAAAATTTAAAGTCAGCACTATAGAATCCTATATAAGGGACCAGTAGTGCAATAACAAGCAATAGGGAAATTGTAACATTATATATGAAACAAAGTAAAATGGAAACACAAAGTGTCCTGTATTGCAACAAAATGCCTTGCAGACAGTTCAGCTGATACAGTGAGATTGTGGAAATCTTATTAGAATAAAGGGCTCGCAAATCTTTAGTAATGTACCTCAAAACCAGAAAATGTTCCATAGATGGTAACCCTGCCCATACTATTTTAAAGTCGGTGAGGAGCTTACAATAGTACAATGTAAGGGTCTCACATTTGTACATTTACAGTGTTACTCTATGGAGCTAAAACAGTGATTTACAGTTTTGTGTTTAGATTTGCAAACTTAAGTTAACAGATTTTGACAGGTGCAATTGTTGTGCTTAGCCATTTATACTTTATTTAAAAACACATACATAAAATACAATCAATTATCAGTAACTTTACCATTCATAGGTAATTTTGTTTAGCTGACATATGGCAATATGGATGTATATGTAATTTAACAAAACAATAACAATCAATTGCATTGCAGTAGTCTATACCACATCACGTAGTGCAGAATAGAAGTTAAAGCCACATTGTCTGTACAAATATGATTATGGTGCTATGGTGTATATTAACTGGGCCTGCTATAGCATGTTGGCAAGTTAATCAATTTACATCCTCAAAATACACTTTAAAAAATGTCATCAGAACACTTATACAAACTATACATTAATATGGTCAGTAAAGCAGTACTGGAGATATATGAACAAATAAATTCTAAGCAAGACCAGCCCAGCTTGACAAAGTTATAAGCCAGATGACAAACATTACTCATGTATTTATGTATACATCAGATTTGAGATGGGGAGTGGGAGGGGGCGGGGGGTACAAAATTATAAAATTATTTGGGCAGAACTAGATATATTGAGAATAGATATAGCCTGACTCCTAACTTTGTTATTCTTTCACGACTATAACCAATAAAAGTAAAAAGAGCACAACATTTAGGCTTAATGGTAGCAAGTGCATGTATATATTAAAATAGCACTGTCACTTTGCACGGGTTATTTATTAATGTGTTTCCCTTTATTATTTGTTCCTACTTTATTTTAAAAAAATGTAAACATAGGTAAAAGTAGGAACTATGTTTGCTTATGCATAGCAACATGTTTGTTAATCTATATCAATGGATGGAGCTTAAAGGACTACTATTAGTGCCTCCCCCCTCAGGTACTAAGGGGACTGAAGTGGTCTGGGTGCACATAGTGTCCCTTTAAGGTTCCTTTTCAGTTGCCCAGGTAACTTCCCTATAATCCATCAGTCAAAAGCGTTTGATGGATTTGCTTACCTCTGTCCTGGCTGCCCTTGTGACGTCTGACTCAAGCTTAAAGAGACTCTCCAGTGCCAGCAAAACAAACCGTTTTCCTGGCACTGCAGGTCCCCTCTCCCTTCCACCCCCCATCCCAAGTTGCTGAAGGTGTTAAAACCCCATCAGTGACTTACCTGTATCCAGCGCCGATGTCCCTCGGCACTGGGTCAGGGTCCGCCCACGCTCCTGCCCGGCCGACGAGACCTATTGAGCATGCGCGGTCACCGGCGGGGGGGAGACCTAATGCGCATGCGTGGCAATGCCGCGCACGTGCATTAGACCTACCCATAGGAAAGCATTGAAAAATGCTTTCAATTCTTTCCTATGGGGATTTCAGCGACGTTAGAGGTCCTCACATAGCATGAGGACGTCCAGCGACGTTATAGCACACTTTTCATGTGCCATAAACACGGAAGTGCCCTCTAATGGCTGTCTAGTAGAGGAGTTAACCGTGCAAGGTAAATATTGCAGTTTATGAAAACTGCAATATTACACTTGCAGGGTTAAGGGTATTGGGAGTTGGCACCCAGACCACTCCAATGGGCAGAAGTGGTCTGGGTGCCTGGAGTGTCCCTTTAAAGTGTTACTCTAAACACTATGACCACTTCAGTGTTCTGAAGTGCAAGCACTAACCTTCAAATGCACAGTCACAGAAGGACAAAAAGCAGACATCACAAATTTAAAACAAAATAGATGTACTCAGATATCAAGACAGGAAAATATGTGTTGCTTTAAACCAATTTTAGTTGGCAGCATTACAGAGTATTTAACCTGAATTCCGATTACCAATTAGTCGCCACTCTGATGGGTCACTGTCACAAGCATGTGGAGTCAAAGAAGAGCAAAGGATTAATGCGGACAGACCAGAGGTGGGTGTTACAAAAGTGTAACAACCTCCTTTGTAAGGAGATTGTGGAGGTCCAGTTAAAGGACCACTATAGTGTCATTAGGTCCCCCCCCACCCTCAGGGCCCTCCTGCTGGGCTGAATGGGTTAAAACACCTTCAGCCACTTACCTTTCTCCAGCGCCGGGGAACTCTCCACCCCCTGCCGACATCAGATCCAAATGCGCCTGAAAACAGCCCATATGAAAGCTTTACTCAGTGCTTTCCTATGGACGTCCAGCTTCTTCTCACTGTGATTTTCATAGTGAGAATTGCGTAAGCCAGTGAGAATCGCGAAAGCGCCTCCAGTGGCTGTCAGTGAGACAGCCACTAGAGGCTGGATTAACCCTCTCTGAAACTGGTAACTTTTTAGCTGCAGGGTTAAAACTAGAGGGACCTGGCACCCAGACCACTTCATTGAGCTGAAGTGGTCTGGGTGCCTATAGTGGTCCTTTAAGGCATGACAGTTTCCATTTATACATGATGATACTCTTCACTCTAAAAGACATTGCTTATGCACATATAGATGTATATTTTTCACATTTCTTCAAAAGAGCATGCTGTTATTTGACTCCCCCTAAACTACAATATTTGAAAAATGGAACTAGCATTATATAGCAGCTAGTAGGTTAGGTTGCCATTTATAGATACTTACAAAGTTAGAATACAAAATAGTGTCAGAGAGCAAAAATAAACAATTACTGACGGGGAAGGGGAGAACATGCAGGGACATATGCCCGCAAGGCTTGGATGAGTTGTGAGTCTATGCTGCCGCTTCCTCAGGAGTGACAAAACATTTCCAGCCGTATGGGCCCATGTCTGTCATGCACGCCGACCCCAGTCAGTAATATTACTTATTTTGCTATTTATTATTGAAAGTTAATAAAGGAGGTGATACTTGTCAAACACAGTCATGCTGTTTCAGTTTTGAGTGCAAACAACACGTGGATTTTTTACAACTGTTTTGAAAGGTGTTTTTCTGAATGATGCACAGTGCATGCAAATATTTGGGATAGTGCGAATAGGAAACATCTATGTATATTATTCAAAAGTATAGCTGGGGTAGCAGTGGATACTTTGTATTTTGTTCAAAACGAAAGTTAAATGGGCATTATGTACTACACCCCGTGATGTATATGCATGCGCAGTTGTGATGGAAAAGGTAAATAAGATGACAGCTGTGCGAGTGCTAACATTTCTGAATTCTATCCCCTGCCTTCTCCTGTAATATTCACCAATCATATTTCTGCATCCAACAGAGCCAGGTAAATAGGTTTAACCTTATATTAAAGGAACACTCCACACACATAAAACACTTCAGGTTGCTGAAGTGCTTTATTTGCAGAGGCATCTCCTGTATAAAACTTTACAAACACCTTTTTCTTCCTGATTCCAATAGCTACACAGGGCTATCAGAAGTTGCAGGAATGCGCTCCTAAAGCATAACTACCTACTCCTCCAAGTAAAAAACTTCCTGTGGGCATTTGCATGAGCACACTTAAGCACTGTCCTTGGACCACCTGCATTTTAGCCAGGAGAATTTAGGCAACTCAATAAGAAGCTTGAATTTTTCTAGCACAAACAGGGCTTGGATTTAAGTAATATGTAAAACAAAATAATATGCAGCACTAAATGCAATCATGTTTTCCTTAAAGTTATATCTACTAAATTGTTAAAAGCCTCTAGTCTCTGTCACTACAGTCACTTGAGACGCTTCAGCAGAAAGACGCTTCTCAGATGGTCTAACAGAGAACACATGAATGGCATTTCTCCACATGTGTGCACTACCCTTTCAATGTTTTCCTACTGAAAAGCATTGGATTGGCTGAGATCATCAAGACTCATGATCTCAGCGAAGTAGGTGGGCCAGCCGCAGAGAGAAGCACGGCATGCAACAAAAGGACAGTAAATTAAATTTTTCACCCTTACTGTACTGGGGGCGATGATCACAAATAGTGACTAGGACACTTTAGCGTAAGGCATACACTTGTTTTCCCAACGCTATAGTGTTCCTTTAAGCATTGAGTTCACCAGTGGCCCAGTCTAGGGCTTGTTCTTCCCATCCACAAAGCTGCAGTGCTTAACACCTCTCTGTCAGTTTATGTTCAGTGAATGCAATCAAACATAAAACTGAAATCTGAACAAGTTTTTTAGTGGTTACTTGGTTTTCAATTTAATAACGCCCCCCAAAAAACTGTTACGTCATCTTAAGTCTCTCTGTACAATAGCAAGCTCCACAGACATGAAAGGTATACTTCCAAGTGTTTTCCAATCCATCTGACCATAAGCGTTCCATATATTGCACACACACCAGCCCCTGGATTACTGAATGGAGAGATCTGAGTACACAGATCTCAACGAAGGTATTTCTTGATCACCTTGTTTAGGAGTATTGTGCAACTAAAGGAAGGTTCGCTTAAAGTCACAATAAGACAAGTAGCCAAGTCATCTCATGACCTAATTGCCAGTATGAATCTTCATCATGCCTCCAAGTCTTCCTGACACAAGACAGGCCACAACCATTAAAGTATGTATCCAACCTGTTACTGCAATATTTCACTTCTCTAACAGATACCTTATTTTATTCTTTTGGATTTGCAAGATGTATTAAGATAAAATGTGCAAAAGGGGGTTACCTTCCAGTACCTTTAAATAGCAAATTCTGTAACAGGTGTGTGAGTTGTCATTTAAACTAATGTCAAAGTTTTGATAAATGTTTCTGGTCTTTTGCCAATGTATAAACCTTCTTGAAGTTGTAAAACTATTGAGAACAATGTTACAATAACCCCCCTTTGAGAAAAAAAAAAAAAACAGAAAAAAAAACCCACACACTTTCCTCCTTTCACAGCATTTTTGCAAAGATAGAGCAGTTACATACACTTCCCTTTGTGTTTCTTCCTAAGGTAGTTACTACTGATCAGAAAATTTGATACAACATACTTTTGTCCAAATATCACAATTCAAATTTAAGCAATTAAGGGCATTAGTGCAACTCCTTAAATAAATAAAACTGAGGGTCTTGGCTGTGCTTTTGGTTAGCTGGTCTTCTGTGTTCATCCAATAAACTAGCATAGCAGCTAACTTTTATTTTTTAGAAAATATATTTTGCCAGGATTCCTACAAGAAAACTGATCAGCAAGGTCACCACTCAGTTCTTACATAGGTTTCAAACTTTTAAAGCCTTTCTATTTTTGCTTTATTGATGCAGCATTAGGAATAAATGGATATATAACTGTCCTACCAAATGACCTCAAGTAGCGTCATGTCCTTCACAGCTTGGATTTTGTATTCTGAAATCAAATTCCTCATGGCATGGCATGTCATCACATGCTTAGAGATAAATTATCAGTGTTGTGACATCCCACGAATCACCACTGTTTTAATTAAAACACTGGTGCTTCTGGTTAGGCTTTAAACGCTCTACATGGCTTAATCTCCTGATCTATCCTGAGTAATCATGAAATGTCAGTGGAGCAAAGCTTTGCTCGTTGTGGTCTACTATACCAGATGGGTTGGACGTATTTCAATATGAAGAAACCCTTGCAGTCTATTCCCAGACCGAAGAGAACTTGTTGGGAAGCAAATACCATATATACTCGAGTATAAGCCGACCCGAATATAAGCCGAGGCCCCTAATTTTACCCCAAAAAACTGGGAAAACTTATTGACTCGAGTAGAAGACTAGGGTGGGAAATGCAGCAGCTACTGGTAAATTTCTAAATAAAATTAGATCCTAAAAAAAATTATATTAATTTAATATTTATTTACAGTGTGCGTATATAATGAATGCAGTGTGTGTGTGTATGAGTGCAGTGTGTGTATGAGTGATGCAGTGTGAGTGTGTGTGATAGCCGTGTGAGTGTGTGTGATGCAGTGTGAGTGTGTGTGATGCAGTGTGAGTGTGTGTGATGCAGTGTGAGTGTGTGTGATGCAGTGTGAGTGTGTGTGATGCAGTGTGAGTGTGTGTTGCAGAGCCTTGGTGGGGGGTGGGCATTTTTTTTATTTTTTATTTTTTTTAAATAATTTTTTTCCAATTATTATTATTATTAAAATATTATTTTATTTTAATTTTATTTATATTTAAAAAAAAAAAAAATTCGTCCCCCCTCCCTGCTTGATACATGGCAGGGAGGGGGGCTCTCACTCCCTGGTGGTCCAGTGTAGGAGGGGGGCTGGCAGGGCTTTTACTTACCTCTCCTGCAGCTCCCTCCTCCTCCGCGCCGGTCCGGTCAGCTCCCCTGTCAGCTCACACTAAGTCTCGTGGCCGCACTATGACCCCGCGGCTCTCGCGAGACTTACACTGGGAGCTGACAGAGGTGCTGAACGGACCGGCGCGGAGGAGGAGGGAGCTGACAGGAGCTGCAGGAGAGGTAAGCGCTCGCTGCCAGCCCCCAGTCTGTATTATGGCAATGTAAATTGCCATAATACAGACATTGACTCGAGTATAAGCCGAGTTGGGGTTTTTTAGCACAAAAAATGTGCTGAAAAACTCGGCTTATACGGTACTTTGTTTAATTCATAATTTGATGTTCTCTTCTACACGTCTACTTGCTCCATTACATTTGAACACACAGATTTTTCAGAAGTCAGTATAGTTACATAGGCTGAAAAGAAATGCGTGTCTATAAAGTTCAGCCTTTCAGTTTTATGTCTAAGGTGCCAGAGATGTTTCTGACCAAACTATATCTACATATATTACTAAAGAATTTGGAGAGTATGAACTCTTAATTGACCGCAGCAGCTGTACAGGCTAGAGCCAGAGAATACATATTGTACTTTGTTAGAGAAACACGTTCTCTGTGATGTCTCTAAAAATATCTAAGTAGTGTCAGATATTCAACAAACACATTTTCAAATTATACCTTCATTGGTAGAAGATCTGGTTACTATTATTTTTAAAACAGATGAGGTCAAATAGGAAGGATCTATGATGACCTATAATAGGGACAACTTTTTTGAGGAGCCAGCAACGTACATTGTAGGTCCAGGTTTTACATAATGCCCATTCGTAAACAAAATACAAAATGTCCTAAATATTAATATGGAATATACACATCAAAAATGAATATATCAATGAATTATCCATTACAAAGACTTTCTACCTTATGGACAAGCATAATTGTGGCATTTTATACATTAAAATGCCAAAGGTGTCCATCTAGGTTACATGTTTAACATTTTCCTGGGCCTGAGATGGATTTGGAAAAAATAAGCATGCCACCAGTTCAAACTGAATTTTTTTAATTACATTTAAGCCAGGAGAAATTTCTTGAACTTGTAAAGACCTGTCAGTGATGCAATCATTTCTCAATGAAGAGTATATTTAGAGTAAATAAGCAATAAAATTAAAGTAACTACTAGGTGCAATAAAAGCTGTATGGCAAACAAGTATTCTATACTTTCTAAAACATTAGGGTAGACACAAGTAATGAAAAACACGAACTAAAAGAAGTATTTTAAAAACATAGCTGTAGGATTTGAATAAGCAAATATTGTAAACATCAATGTATACTATACAAAAGCTAAACATGTGTGATGGCAATGGCTTCTTACAAGTTGTACTGTTGTAACACAACTAGAAACACTTTAAAAAGTAAATAGTCTGATCTTACAAATCTAATCCTAATTAAGTTTAGATTATGCAAAACATTATTTTTAATGATAACTATAAAAATCTGGCTATGGTACCCATTTGACAATCAGACATTGAATGATTACAGCAGACAACAATATACCCAAAGTTCAACTAATTGAATACTAAAAGTTTAATATGTTACATTTAATGTAGTGTTTTGGTTATAGTTTTTTTTTGTTTGTTTTTTAAACCCCTTTTTGGCATTATGCTCCTGGATTGATAAAGGACTGTATATAGGAATTACTCTCAGAGTAGTAACTTGAACGTTGTATATACACATGTATTAAATAACAAAAAAGAAAATGAAAAAAATAACACTGTGACCTTCCTTCTATGCTCCAAAAAAGTGATGGTTTAAAATGTGCATTATTCTATTCACTGTACCTGCTTCGAAGATAGTGCAAGGACTTGGTTTAAATAAACTGAGTATTTAGCATAGGTGCCAGGAAACTAGTTTCCCCACATTGAAGAAGAAAAAGCAGCAGGGTCATCTGAAAACAAGGGCAAAGTTAATTTGTCATGTTCATATGATGCAAAGTCAGCCACTTTTAAATAGCTTATCTTACAATTCTGAAAATATTGTCAGACGAAGGAAGCACAGTAATGCACTTTATTGTGAAATATAAACCAAATAAATTATTAATTTTTTTTTTTTAATAGTTGGTTTCCTTACTCTGACAGAAAAAAAAAAAAAGTTATTTGCACATGGGAGGTGAATGCAATAAAATAAAGTGGTCATGCCAATACAACAATTATATTTTATACCTGTTTTATAGCAAATATGGAGTGGTGTTTAATTGGATTGCTTTCCATTTGTCAAAGGCATGAGTAAAGTACAGTATCCTCTCATTTTACAAGGAACAAGGAATAAGGAGTGCTTCTTACTTAACCATCATGGGACAATCAAAGTTGGGTTATGTATTAAGACTTATATTGAGCTCTCAATATATTTCTCCTTTGTGGCTGGATTTAGCATTTTATTACTTATGTAAAGACAATGGGAAAAGGAAATAAGAATATCTTAGAAATTAGTTTTGTATAGAATAAACCTTGTCTGTCTCTTAAAGATATAATGGCACTGCTGCTTTGCTTTTTTATAATAGAGCTAAATTATAAACTAAAATGCTTGTGTTTACAAAAACTGTATAAGCCTATTTTGCACATAGGCTGCTCTTAAACAGTTCTACTTAACATTTAAAGAGTAAAGCATTTCAAGAACAACTCATACAAAAACATTTGTAATTTTATATATTGGCACCATTAACCTGCACATAAAAAAAACCCTGAAAATAAATAGACCGAATGGTGAGCACTTTACACAAAAAATGGAAAAAAAACTTTGATCCCTCGACTACAAAAAAATGAACAAACTGGCAGTATAATTTGCTAGGAAATCCCAGTCCTGCTCAGAAGAGTTTCAACAGAAGCTCGTATGTTGCATTTATAATCCCCCAGGATAAAATAGAGCGATGATAATTCAAATGGGCACCACGAAAAAGATGAGTCAGTTTCCCATTACGCTCTGTCCATATTGTTGTAAAGACTTTTCCAAAAGATATGAACTCGCCTCCAATTTGTGACTGCATACGCGCTTTGACCACATTAACAGGGAAAAACAGAAATCCCAACATGGCTCCAAGCAGTCCACCACAAACAAAATCATTGATTAAGTTAGCGCTGTATGTCTTGGTTTCAGGCAGGCACTGCTTGATTGGGTGACGTAGACCAAAGAATAGTGCATTACTAGGTCCATTTCTGATTAGTATAGGAATGAGCCCACGATAATATTCTCTAATGCCATACGGTCGGAGCACTTTGAAGGCCTGGAAAGTATTTGTGAATCGGTCGTGGTGCTTGTAATCCTGCAGCAGGGTTTGCACTCTCTCAAAAGGTGTGAGAAGGGCTTCAGTGGTTCCTGCAAGGATTGCTGCTACACTTCGTGTAACAAGCTCTGGGGAATTGGTGTGCATTAGCAGAAGACTTGAGAAATCCTCATAAAGGCCAAACATTAATGCAAGAGTTGTAGTTTTCTGCATGAGAGGAGGGAGTATTCCACGGTATAAGTTCCGAATCCCATCCTTTTTGATCTGTAGAACTGCATCTCTGGTTCTCAGTCCATACAACTGCTGTCGAAAGAGCACTTTTTGTATTGGAAAGGTAATTACTATGTTTGTAAACGCTGCACAATAGCCACAAACATAATGTTTCCCAGAGCTAACCTTTACTTTGCAATGCTTTAAATCTTGCTTTGGACTAGTAAGAATAAGGTCGCCTTTCCTTTTCTCATGGGCATCTGAATCCATCATAAAGCTAAATAGTTGCCTGTTGTCACTAGGCAATTTATCAGTTTACCTGCAAAAATAAAGACAAAACATATTAACAGCTCAATTTAAAATAATATTCTGTGCGCTCCTTTAATGAAAATCACTTTTTGTGAAAGGTTGACAGTGCGGTTGATCAATGAGTTCAAAGCAGTAGATAAAAAGGAGAAATGTAAATAAATGGCTATCAAAATATAAAAAGCTGCCAATATTTAAAAACCCAGAGCAGCCACATAACGCACACAAAAACAGCGAATCCTAATTACAGAAAAAGGGTTGAAGTTTGAATAAAAACATTCCTATAAACGATAAATGGAAATAAATAAGCTCCAAAAAATAGACTTTCATAGCAGTAAAAACAACTATGGATTAACCATAAACGCCGCGCTGTGAGGGATACAGGGAGCAGGTATATGACATGATTCATATCCCCGCCTCCTTCACACAGTCTGCGGCATGTGTACTTGTGTGCAGTGTTAGCGTTGGAATGCAGGGGTGTACTTGTGTGCAGTGTTGGTGCTGGAATGCATACATTGCCGAACACAGACCCGCAGGTACAGCCAGGCCAATGACCCGCAGGTACAGACACTGACACAGTGCCATCATGTGTGCCATGCTTGATTGGTCTGCCTGAACGCACTTTTAACCGTACAAGCCAACACGCTCTCATCAAGGGAACCAGGAGTGCTGAAACCTCTTTACATGGATTGTGTGAATGGTAACTTTTTTTTTTTTTTACCATAGTTACATAGCTGAAAAGAGACTTGCGTCCATCAAGTTCAGCCTTCCTCACATATGTTGTTGCTGTTGATCCAAAAGAATGCAAAAAACCTAGTATGAAGCGCTTCCAATTTTGCCACAAACTAGGAAAAAATTCCTTCTTGACCCCAAAATAGCAGTCAGATGTCTCCTTGGATCAAGCAGTTATTACCCCACTAATTAGAAATTATATCCTTGTATGTTATGTTTTTGTAAGTATTTATCCAATTGCATTTTAAACATCTGTAGTGACTGACAAAACTACCTCTTCAGGCAGAGAATTACATATCCTTATTTCTCTTACTGTATAAAAACCTTTTCTTTACCTTAGATGAAATCTCCTTTCTTCCAGCCTAATTGTGTGACCTCGTGTCCTATGTATAGCCCTGTTTATGAATAGATTTCCAGATAAAGGTTTTTACTGACCCCAAATATATTTGTATAAAGTTATCATATCCCCTCTCAGGCGCTGTTTTTCCAAACTAAACAGATTTAATTTTTTTAACCTTTCTTCATAACTAAAAAGCTCCATTCCTTTTATCAATTTTGTAGCTCGTCTCTGGACTTTTTCCTAGTGCCATAATATCTTTCTTTAGAATAGGCGCCCAAAATTGCACAGCATATTCAAGGTGTGGTCTTACCAGCGATTTATAAAGAGGCAAAATTATATTTTCATCCCGAGAATTTATGCCCCTATTTATACATGACAAAATCTTACTGGCTTTAGCAACTGCAGATTGACATTGCATATTGCGGTCTAATTTGTTGTCTATAACAATCCCCAAATCCTTCTCGTGTGTGGTTATCCCTAATTTGCTACCATTTAGTGTGTAAGTTGCTTGTGCATTCTTAACCCTGAAGTGCATAACTTTGCATTTCTCTATGTTAAATTTCATCTGCCATTTTAGTGCCCAGTCCCCCAATCTATCCAAATCCATCTGCAGCAAAGCAATATCCTGCTCACATTGTATTACTTTACAAAGTTTTGTGTCATCTGCAAACACTGATACATGGCTTTCAATGCCTATTTCAAGATCATTTATAAATATGTTAAATAGAAGTGGTCCCAAAACAGAACCCTGAGGGACACCACTTACCACTTTTGTCCAGCCTGAAAATTTACCATTAATTACAACTCGTTGTACTATATCCTTAAACCAATGTTCTACCCAAGAACAAGAATATTCATCTAGACCAATTTCTTTTAGTTTGAAGACTAACCTATTGTGAGGAACCGTATCAAATGCCTTGGCAAAATCCAAGTAGATCACATCCACTGCAACACCCGGATCTATACTCCAATTACTTCTACGTAGAATGCAATTAGGTTAGTTTGACATGACCTATGTTTCATAAAACCATGAAAGAGAGCTTCAAGATCAAATAAAGTCAAGGCTGATGCTGAAGAAATGTCTCCCGTTTCAAATGTATTATTGTCGGCTAAATATTTAATGCTGACTCAAACAACCAAAAAAAAAAAAAAGATGCCGTTTAGATCAAGAGTACTTTCGATAGGAGGGAGTTATTGGTTTTTACATTTTGAACTAGGGATGAAAACAAAAAAAACAAAACAAAAAGTTAACTTTTCATAATCTTCTTTTTGTTACAAAATATAGTTTTGATTATTCCGTTAACCCCTTAAGGACGGAGACAATTGTACAACCATAATTCACCTCTTTCATTTAAGTGTACCTACACTATACTTATATATTATATATCATTTTGTTAAAGAGAAACAGGGCTTTCATGTCATATCAAATATTCATATATGAAACAAATTTAATATGAATAAAATCTAAAAAAGTGAGAAATGAAGAAATGTTAATTTATTTTTTAGGACGGCATAGAACGCCACCCCCCGATGATCAAAGCAGCTCCACTTTACCCCAGGGAAAGTATCCACTCCAGCTCTCCCAAAGGTTAAATTAAACAAATAATTTGTTAGTGTGTGGGAAAACTTGTGAGTGTTGCAATATCAGTGTGTGTGTCTGTCTGTCTGTCAGTGAGTGTTTCAAATCAGTGTGAGTGTCAGTATTTGTGTCTCAAATCAGCAAGTTTGATTGCGTGCATCATCAATCTTAAAGGGACACTATAGTCACCAGAACAACTACAGCTTATTGAATTTGTTCTGGTGAGTAGAATCATTACCTTCAGGCTTTTTGCTGTAAACACTGTCTTTTCAGAGAAAATGCAGTGTTTACATTACAGCCTAGTGATAACTTCACTGGCCACTCCTCAGATGGCTGTTAGAGATCCTTCCTAACAGCCTAACAGAATGCAACCAAACATCCAGTGTCTCCTCCCACTGCATGCAGACACTGAACTTTCCTCATAGAGATTCATTGATTTAATTCATCTCTATGAGGAGATGCTGATTGGCCAGGGCTGTGTTTGAATCATACTGGCTCTGCCCTTGATCTGCCTCCTTGTCAGCCAATCCTATGGAGAAGCACTGTGATTGGATCAGGCTACCACTTCTGATGATGTCAGCAGACTGCTTGTTTTTCTGAGTCAAACAGCATGCAGAGTTACAGCTTCAGGCTTGAATACAGTAAGATTTTGCTATATTTATGGAGGCATGAGGAGCCCAGAGAGGCTAGATGGTGGTTTTAACACTATAGGGTCAGGAATACGGGTTTGTGTTCCTGACCCTATAGTGATCCTTTAAATTTGCAGTTTATAATCCAGCTCCTACCATCAGAAAGGCTATTCCTCTACGGGACCTAATTTTTTTGCTATCAGGACTTTGTGAACATCTGTTTGGGCCTTTGACCTCATGCAATGTCAGCATTCTCTCCTGGAAAACGTTATACTGAGTGGCCATCACCTTAGTCAAGAGAATGGGAGAGTTGCACAAATTGTTTTAAATGTATGTTTCTAAACAAAATAGCTCTATAATTTTAACCTATTAACCCCTTAAGGACAGCGTCAGTTGTTCTGATCAAAAGAAAACAAACAAAACCTGGAATTTGCGCTATATGTTCAACCATAATTTAACTCTTTCTTATTAAGTACACCCACACATATTTTGTTCAGGAGAAACATTGCTTTCATTGCACATCATATATTTAGATATGAAACATTTAATATGAATAAAATAAAAACTGAGAAATTAAGTAATTGTTATTTTTGAAGTTCTGCATGGCATTTTAACTGTTAATATCATAATACTGTTAGTTTTTACTGCAATAAAGTCCAAAAGTACCCACTATGTAAATGCTTTATGGTGTTTTGGAGAGTTACAGGGTCAAATATAGGGCTTTCCCCTTTTTCATTTTTACACATTGGAATTTGCCAGGTTGGTTTGCTGGACCTATGCTACCTATGGAACTATATGGCAGTCTAGGAATGAAAATTATCCCTAGCATGGCATACCATTTGTAAAAGTAGACAACCCAGGGTATTCAAAATGGGTGTATGTCCAGTCTTTTGTAGTGGCCACTTGGTCACAAACCCTGGCCAAAGTTACCGTTCATATTAATAATACATACAATAGGTGGAGCACACATCAGTAGGTTTCTAAAAGAGAAAACACAGCATCATAGTGTAAAATGTAAAAATAAGGTACAATAATCAGCAGCAGAGCAATATTACTCACAAGCCTAGAGCCAATATAACATATGGCTCTTACGTGCAGCGCAGTGGGACTCTTAATAGGATGTCCCCATCCTTCTTGGTATTCCTCCTTAAATGGTAGGCAGGCAGCAGTAGGAAATAGCAATACTCCAATATGTTGATCCAATACGGAGACTTTATTGCAAAAGATGGAAATAAATTTTCCCAATTAAAAATCAGAGTATAAAAGAAAAAACAAAACAATAAATCTGTAATAGACAATATTGTCCAGATAAAAGTTCAAAATGTAGACTGTATATTTTGAACTTTTTCTTTTAATTGGGAAAATTTATTTCCATCTGCTGTGTTTTCTCTTTTAGAAACCTACTGATGTGTGCTCCACCTATTGTATGTATTATTTGTATTTCTATGCAAGTGGTAGAAGGGGTTTCCACTTAGGTGGTCTGTAGCTGTTTAGCTACCACACACACTTTTTTTTCTCACTGTATATCTATTATTTTGTCACTTTACCGTTCATATTAGTTTTTTGCTTTTTCACACAAAGAATGCACTTTCATTGATTATATCGTCATACATATTTACTGCTATAAAACACTCATATTTGTGTTCAGCGATGTCTCATGAGTAAAACAGTATCCTGCATGTACAGGTTTTATGGAGTTTTGGAAAGTTACATGGTCAAATATAGAGCTTACCCATTTCATTTTTTTCACATTCAAATTTGCCAGATTGGTTATGGTGCATTTGAGACCGAGGCAGCCCAGGAATGAGATTAACCCCCATTATGGCATACCATTCACCAAAGTAGACAACCCAGGGTATTCAAAACTGAATAGGTCTAATCTGTTTTCGTAGCCACTTAGTCACAAACTCTAGCCAAAATTCACATTCATATTTGTTTTTTGCATTTCTCACAAAAATAAATCAATAAAAAAATGCTTTTTTTGTACTTCATGGACACAAGCAAGTTTGACATTTTTGCTATGTGTTCATCCACAATTTCCATCTGTCTTTTATTGTACCAACACATATAATATGCCTTTTTTTTAAAGGACAAAAGGGGCCTTAATTTGGTGTGACATATAGAAACATAGAAAGAGACACCCTCAGGGCACTAGTGTCAGGAAAACCACTTTGTTTTCCTGACACTATAGTGATCCTTTAATGTATTGGTTTTGGGGTCTATAGCCTGTCCCTTCAGGCTTTTCAGTATAAATACTGCCTTTTCAGAGAAAAGACAGTGTTTACATTGCTGCTTAGTAACACCTCTCATGGCCGTCACTTAAACCACGCTTTGCATAGAGGCCTCAGGTGACTTTCTCTCGGAGCTCCAGACAGTAGTGCAAAGTAATGGTTGGCTAAGTCTGATATGTCTGGCCAGTCTAATACTCCCACAGACTCACACTAGATGGACACAATCTCATATAAGTTATCGCATATGGCAACCTAATATGTAGATTTGAGAACTACCCTAAGCTTATGATACCAGCTTGTCTTTTTATATGTCTATATATTCACATATTTCCCCTTTGTTGTTTTTGTTAACCCTTTCTGTCCAACCAAAAACGCACAAATCTAGTCACAACAGAGCAGTGGGCCTAACATGTCACTCGCAGACACTCGATCATACCCACGCAATGCTATAACCACACTAAGCAACATGCACCCATGGGAGTCAGCTAGCTCATATAGATACACTATACTCTATTTGCCCTCCCACACTAGGCGTACACCACGCACTGTAACACGGTTGATTTGTAGATTCAGCTATTATATCTAAGGGGACAGAAGGGGAGGCTGGCCAGCAACTACATATACTGGTCCCAGACATGGACACTACACTACGCAACCTTATTGCTTTAACCATAACCTCTTAACCTATAATAAAAAAAATTGTGCAAGAACTTTCAAATACCCTAATAGTTTACTTTGTTGATATGTTATGCATGAGGAATGCCGTTGGGGTACCTTGTGCCTGTTTGTAAACCTATAATTGCACTGCAAAAAAAGATTAATTGTCTCAGCCATGGACCCAGCCACTGTGTGGGGAAAAAGGTGGGTAATGTCACCTTTCACATGCAATCAGAAGGGGACTGGTCACGTAAACAGACACACACACAGACATATATGAGTGTTGAAACAATCGCACTCTTTAGACTTAGTTGAAGTAGTAAAATGTAGCTTTTATTTATTTGTTTCAGCTCCAACATGGAGCTTTCATCAGGATAGGTAACATACATTTTACTACTTTAACCAAGTCCCAGGAGTGCGATTGTTTCTACACCCACATCTACCTTTGCCACAACCAGCACCAGGCACTACAAAAGTCTTCTTGGAGTGCAAGTTACTACGATAGAGATAGCATACATACACACGCACGCAGACAGAGGCGCACGCAGACACACACTTACACACAGACAGACACACACACACTTACACACTCAGAAGTAGAATTTTTAAAATTATTTTGATTGAAACTCAGGCTGGACTGGATAGGCAGGGCGTGCGAGGGAGCAGAGCAGGTAAATTACAGCTTTCTCCCTTTCCGCCCAGCTACATTCCACATGCCTCTGCTCTCCCACAGTGTCCGGCCAGCTGACCGCCTCTGCTCTCTCACGCCGACATATCACAGACATCAGGATAAACTTCCTAGACGCCATGGCAACCTAGGATTTGTTGAGCCCTGAGAGAAGAATACATATCTATTACAGCATTATCGAAATAAAATATAAAACCAAAAAAAATATAAACATTTGTATTATTTAAGTGTTCTTAAAGAAACACTGCAAACACCATAACCACTACCACACACTGTAGGTGCACTCTCATTGAGAATGGTTATTTCCCTGTGAAGAGACTGACAGTCTTGGGGGGAAAAGGGGGGGGGCTTGCTAAGGCTGCAGCCTTTGCAAGCTCCTTTAAAAATTATACCCCCAATGAATACAAGCATGAAAAATATACCTACGAAACAGTGATTTTCTTTTTTCTTTTCTTTTTCATTTGGGCAGTGGAGTGTTCCTATAAGCCAATATTGAATATCCGGTTTATTTACATCTATACACAACTCTGGAAATGTCAAATGGATTAGACATTCCATTATTATATAGGACATTCTGTGCTAACCAGTTGTTTAGATTTGATGTGGCTTTAGGTTTATTGCCTGCTTATTGGGACTCGTTGGGACCTATTGGGACCTGTTTGTCTGGCAATCTATCTTGGCCAGAAGGGCTGGACATCTAAAATACAAGTATATAACCAAGTAAAGAAAAAAATTAATTTGAGAGAAAAGGCACCTTTCCAAAGTAAAGAAAATGACTGCCTTAAAATGACTATAAACCGTGTGTGTGTGGGGTTCAAAGTCCATACCTCAACAAGATTGAAATGCTATGGCGGGACCTTAAGAGAACTGTGCATAAACAAAAGCCTCAATGAACTGAAGCAAAGTTGTAAAGAAGAGTGGGACAAAATTCCTTCACAATTATTATTCTCCAGGAATAGAAATATCATGGTTTATTGAAAATCATATAATGATCGCTGTAAAGATAACTTCCAAGAAGAGATCATCTTCATCCACAGTCATAATTCAAATGCTGAAATACTACTACAAAAATCCTTGTTCTGTAAAGATTTGCAGCCAGATAGTAGATCACAAGATACGGTAATTAAATACAAATCTGCACATCAAAGATTTATCTGGAAATATATATTTCTGTGCCTATAAAAGTTGATTTTTAAGGAACACTCCTAGCACCATAACCATTAAAATGTGGTGTATTGATTATGGTACTTTGGCAACCCCTCCTGTTTTAGAACCTTTGGACTACTTTCCTGGGATTTGCCAAGTGCCACTCCCTGCCTCTCTGTAGGCCCCTGGAGAGCTTCTGTTAGCTCATCTGAGCTAAGCACTTCAGTACCGTGCCAGCTCAGTGGCAGTTGATTGCTGGCAGTGCCCAGGCAATAAATCAAACCGTTTTAAAGTTGTCATGTACTGTACATGAGGGGAGCACCAGGGCATTCTTGCCACCATAACCACTACAGCAAGCTGTAGTGGATAACATGCTTGGAGTTCCCCAAGTTTCCACCCAAGTAAACACTATTGAAGAGGGGGCAAAGAGTTAATAGTTATTACACGGGGGGGTGTTAATAGTTATTACACGGGGGGGGTGTTAATAGTTATTACACGGGGGGGGTGTTAATAGTTATTACACGGGGGGGGTGTTAATAGTTATTACACGGGGGGGGTGTTAATAGTTATTACACGGGGGGGTGTTAATAGTTATTACACGGGGGGGTGTTAATAGTTATTACACGGGGGGGTGTTAATAGTTATTACACGGGGGGGTGTTAATAGTTATTACACGGGGGGGTGTTAATAGTTATTACACGGGGGGGTGTTAATAGTTATTACACGGGGGGGTGTTAATAGTTATTACACGGGGGGGTGTTAATAGTTATTACACGGGGGGGTGTTAATAGTTATTACACGGGGGGGTGTTAATAGTTATTACACGGGGGGGGTGTTAATAGTTATTACACGGGGGGGGTGTTAATAGTTATTACACGGGGGGGGTGTTAATAGTTATTACACGGGGGGGTGTTAATAGTTATTACACGGGGGGGTGTTAATAGTTATTACACGGGGGGGTGTTAATAGTTATTACACGGGGGGGTGTTAATAGTTATTACACGGGGGGGTGTTAATAGTTATTACACGGGGGGGTGTTAATAGTTATTACACGGGGGGGTGTTAATAGTTATTACACGGGGGGGTGTTAATAGTTATTACACGGGGGGGTGTTAATAGTTATTACACGGGGGGGTGTTAATAGTTATTACACGGGGGGGGTGTTAATAGTTATTACACGGGGGGGTGTTAATAGTTATTACACGGGGGGGTGTTAATAGTTATTACACGGGGGGGTGTCAATAGTTATTACACGGGGGGGTGTTAATAGTTATTACACACGGGGGGTGTCAATAGTTATTACACGGGGGTTGTCAATAGTTATTACACGGGGGGTGTCAATAGTTATTACACGGGGGGTGTCAATAGTTATTACACGGGGGGTGTCAATAGTTATTACACGGGGGGTGTCAATAGTTATTACACGGGGGGTGTCAATAGTTATTACACGGGGGGTGTCAATAGTTATTACACGGGGGGTGTCAATAGTTATTACACGGGGGGTGTCAATAGTTATTACACGGGGGGTGTCAATAGTTATTACACTGGGGGTGTCAATAGTTATTACACTGGGGGTGTCAATAGTTATTACACTGGGGGTGTCAATAGTTATTACACTGGGGGTGTCAATAGTTATTACACGGGGGCGGTTAATAGTTATTACACGGGGGGCGGTTAATAGTTATTACACGGGGGGCGGTTAATAGTTATTACACGGGGGGCGGTTAATAGTTATTACACGGGGGGCGGTTAATAGTTATTACACGAGGGGTGTCAATAGTTATTACACGGGTCACACTGGGTGTGTTATTAGTAGTGTAGCACGGGGTGTACAGGTGCAGCTCACCCCACATTCAGGATTTCCCGGGTGTGTGACAGGTCACCCAGTGACATATGTGCTCTGTGCCCCCGCACTGTCCGCCATGTCTCCCTGGACATTCCCCCTCGGTGACAGACAGGAGCCGCCCTTGGCACTCACCCTCCATTCACACCGGCCTCACTCCTCCAACCTGCCGGCCAGTGACAGTTACGAGGTGGGAGGGGCTGAGACTTCTTTTTTTACTTCCGGGCGCGAGTGCCGACGATGGCACCCTCTCGGCCAATCAGAGGCCTCACAGGGGTGAATGAACGCGCGTGCGTGGGCTGGTAAGGTTCATTGTCACCTTCATCGGCCACCTCGTCGTATTGCGCATGCGCGCTTTCGAACCAATCAGGCGAATGCTGTAAGGCTCACACGCCCTCTGCAGGTCGAAGGAGGGAATGAATATTAACAAACAAGGACAGTGTAATGTAAATGAAGTGACAGACAGGGGATTTTTTTTATTAGCTCAGCGGTTTTAATGTTAGAGGAGAACTGTCACCTCAACACAATTTTTTTAATATAATAATTATTTCTTCAAGTTTTGAAAGGAAATATATTCTTTGTTAAATGAAGTAGATGCGAAAAACTCAAATTTAATGACACATTTGCACGTAACGTGGGCGTAGAGTGAGCTAATTGTGGTGTTTTGTGTAAGTAGGTCGGTTTCAGTTGTATTGTGTTTGTGGTGTAATATGTGTGGCTGAGGGACCGAAGAGAGTGAGAGTGCATGTTTGTATAGGAGGCGTAGTGTGTACCAGTGGCGGATCCAGGGAAGGGGGCAACGAGGCATTTGCCCCCCCGAGAAAACCAACGGTCTCCCTCTCCCCTGCCAGCACATGCAGGTGCCAGCCCTGCAATGTGCCTTCACGGACCAGAGGGGAGATCAGAGATCTCCCTCCCCGGTCCGCAGGCACCGTGCGGGCAGCCGGCCGGGAGGGAGGGAGAGAGGACCCTGGAGCTCATCCTGTAGCTCCTCCGGGTCCTTCTCTCACGAGCACGGAGCGTTGCCGGTTACCACGGCAACGCACCGGATCTTGCGAGAGTGAACTCTAGCCCTGGAGTTACGGGCTAGAGTTCACTCTAACCACTGGAACCACCAGGGATTCTCCACGGACTACCAGGGATCAAGATGTGTCCCCCCTCCTCCCTCATTAAAGGTAAGAAGGGAGGGGGGACATTATGTATATTCATTTTATTTAAATTAAAAAAAAATTGTAAAAAAAGCCCCCCTACCCTTCTTATCAAACACACTCACACCCTACACACACAAATTGCCCCTCCCTCCTCACACACATATACTGCCCACCATATACACACACATTGCCCCTCCCCCTCAGACATATATACTGCCCCCATATACACACACATTGCCCCTCCCCCTCACACACATATAATGCCCCCATATACACACACATTTCCCCCACACACACAGCCCCCCACACACATACACATACTGCCCCCATACACACACATTGCCCCTCCCCTCACACACATATACTGCCCCCCATATACACACACATTGCCCCTCCCCTCACACACACATACTGCCCCCATATACACACACACTGCCCCTCCCCCTCACACACATATACTGCCCCCCATATACACACACATTGCCCCTCCCTCCTCACACACATATACTGCCCCATATACACACACATTGCCCCTCCCCCTCACACACATATACTGCCCCCATATACACACACGTTGCCCCCCCACACACATACACACACTACCCCATAAACACACAGCTCCCCCACACACATACACACTGACCCACATACAGACACTGCCCCACATACACACAATGCCCCCCACATAAACACAAACTGCACCCCACATACACACACACTCCACCCCACATACATACACACTGCCCCACATACACACACTGCCCACATACACACCCTGCCCCTCATGCACACTCACTGCCCCTCATACACACACACTGCCCCGCATGCACACACTGTCCCCCATACACACACTGCCCACCCCACACATACACTGCCCCATACACACATTGCCCTACACATACACTGCTCCCCATACACACATACACTGCAATCCACACACACATACTAACCCACACATACATTGCCCCCTAACACACACACTGCACCCCTGACATACACTGCCACCCTCACTCACACACTGCAACCTTCACACACACACACACACTGCCCCCCTCACACACACACACTGCACCCCTCACACATTGCACCACTCACACACACCACTGCTCTTATGCCCTACTACAGCCCCATTTCCAAGCAGACCTCCCCCTCACACACATATACTGCCCCCATATACACACACATTGCCCCTCCCCCTCGCACACATATACTGCCCCCATATACACACACATTGCACCCCACACACACAGCCCCCCCACACACATACACACACTGCCCCATACACACACATTGCCCCTCCCCCTCACACACATATACTGCCCCCATATACACACACATTGCCCCTCCCGCCTCACACACATATGCTGCCCCATATACACACATTGCTCCTCCCCCTCACACACCTATACCGCCCCCATATACACAAACATTGCCCTTCCCTCCTCACACACATATACTGCCCCATATACACACACATTGCCCTCCCCCTCACACACATATACTGCCCCCATATACACACACATTGCCCCACACACACAGTCCCCCACACACATACACACGGCCCCCACACACACACAGCCCCCCACACACATACACACACTGCCCCACATACAGACACTGCCCCAAATACACACACACTGCCCCCAACATACACACACACACACTGCCCCACACACATACACACACACTGCCCCCCCACATACACACACACTGCCCCCCCCACACACACTGCCCACATACACACCCTGCCCCCCATGCACACTCACTGCCCCTCATACACACACACACTGCCCCACATACACACACACTGTCCCCATACACACACTGCCCCCCCACATACACTGCCCCCAATACACACATTGCCCTACACACACACTGTCCCCCCATACACACATACACTGCAATCCACACACACACACTCTGTCCCCCATGAACACACTGCCCCCCACACATACGCTGCCCCCATACACACATTGCCCTACACATACACTGCCCCCCCATACACACATACACTGCAATCCACACACACATACTGACCCACACATACACTGCCCCCTAACACACACACTGCACCCCTGACCAGTGGCATCTCTAGGATTCATTTTTAGGGGGGGTACAGGGTGGGCCAGGGACAAAAGTAGGGGGGCACATTCAACCCCGCCCTCGCTGCAGTTTGACCCCGCCCCTGCCGCATGTTAAGCCCCGCCCCCGACAAAATGTGTTGTTTTTTGTTTGTTTTTTATAATCCCTGGTGGAGGATTCATTATTTTCCTTTGATACAGTGCCATAGTTGCCAACATTTGAAAAAAATTCCAAGGACATTTTGCAGCACAGCTATCAATTACTGTCTGTGTATAATATCCCTGGACAGTCAGTGCTCTCTGTATAATACAGGGTTGTGTGTATAATAAATTGGGACAGTCAGTGCTCCCAGTATAGTGATGCTCTCTGTATAATACATGCCTGTGTGTGTAATATCCCAGGACAGTCAGTGCTCCCTGTATAGTGCTGCTCTCTGTATAATACAGGTCTGTTTGTGTATAATATCCCAAGACAGAGAGCAGCCGTATACAGGAACACTGACTATCCCGGGATATTATACACACACAGATCTGTATTATACAGAGAACAGCACTATAGTATTCTACATATAGCTGAGCATATACCCCATGTCCCAATCTCTAGACTACTAGTACCTGTCAACAGCAGCTCCCAGACATGTGTAACAGGGCTAAAGTGTGCGGCAGCTCACACAGATGATTCAACTGTAAAGCGCACTCGCTGGCAGAGCCAAACTGAGAATCCAAAGCAGCCCTTGAAAAAAATGTATGCAATTTGTAAAAGTCAATATGTATATATTGTACAGTAAGCACACAAGCTCACTGACATGCGCAAATAGGCTTACTGACAGACAAAACTCTCTGACACACACAAGCTTACTACAGACAAACTCACTTGTATAAACACAAGGCTTACTACAAAGAAGTTCAGGGACACACACAAGCTCACTACAGACAAGCTCACTGGCACACACATGCTCACTAAATAGAAGCTCACTGACACACACAAGCAGTACCATCTTAACAGCGTTAAGGGCCCCCGGGCAAAGCAGTGCACTGGGGCCCTTCCTACACAACAACAATCACAGGAATAAACATTTTAATTATTGATAGAATGCTGAGTACATACACACAGTACACTGAATACATACACACACAAACACACACACACAGATTTCTGAATGCACACAGACTACTGAATGCACACAGGTGTTGCTGAATGCACACAGGCTGATTTATACACGTACACACAGACTGCTGAGTCCATACACACACACACACAGACATACAGACTGCTGAGTCCATACACACACACAGACACACACAGACTGCTGAGTCCATATACACACACAGACTGCTAAGTCCATACACACACAGACTGCTTAGTCCATACACACACACACAAACTGCTGAATCCATACACACACACACACACACAGGCATACAGACTGCTGAGTCCATACACACATGCAGACTGCTGAATCCATACACACACACAGACTGCTGAGTCCATACACACATACAGACTGCTGAGTCCATACACACACACAGACTGCTGAGTCCATACACACACACACACACACACACACACACACAGACTGCTGGCTCCATACACACATAGACTGCTGAGTCCACATACACACTGCTGAGTCCATACACACACACACACACACACATACACAGATTGCTGAGTCCATACACCCACAGACTGCTGAGTCCATACACACGCACAGACTGCTGAGTCCATACACACACACACACACACAGACTTCTGAGTCCATGCACACACACAGACACACACACAGACTGCTGAGTCCTTACACACACACAGACTGCTGAGCAGGGCTGCCATCAGAAATGTTAGGGCCCCTGACACAGCTCAAGATCTGGGCCCCCAGGGCCAGCCCCGAGTCTGCCCACAAGGATGAAGTGTGTGTGTGTGTGTGTATAGTGGATGTAGAATGTGTGTCATGGATGCAGTGTGTATAGTGGATGCAGTATGTGTGTAATGTATGTATGCATGCATTAGATGCAGAGTGTGTGTGTAGTGAATGTGAGTGTGTGTTTTTGTAGTGGATGTATTGTGTATAGTGAATGTAGTGTGTTTGTAGTGAATGTAGTGTGTTTGTAGTGAGTGCGAAGTGTGTTTAGTGAATGTAGTGTGTGTGTGTGTGTAGTGCCGTGCGTGTTTAGTAAATGTATTGTGTAGTGAGTGAAACGTGTGTATAGTGAATGTAGTGTGTGTGTGTATGTGTGTAGTGCAAAGTGTGTTTAGTGAATGTAGTGAGTGCAGAGAGTGTATAGTGAATGTAGTGTATGTGTAGTGCAGAGTGTGTCTAGTGAATGTAGTGTGTGTGTGTAGAGCAAAATGTGTATAGTGAATGTAGTGTGTGTGTGTGTAGAGCAAAGTGTGTTTAGTGAATGTAGTGTGTGTGTGTGTATAGTATAGTATAGTGATGTAGATTAATTTAGAAATAAACAAATATGTTTAAATGTCTATCTGTTCCTGTCCAAATTTGAGATGATTAAATTGCGTATACGCAGAAGTAATTCAGACTGACACACGGAGTTCAGGTTAAAATAACTTTGAGGAAATTTATTAGCATCTGAAGAAAAAGTGGGCTCGCAGGCCCTTATAAGGGGGGTTTTGCATCATCATTGATTATCAAGATATCAGTAAATAAACATCATTAATTGGATTAATTGTTAAGTGGCTGTGTCAATGTCCACCCATCAATACGATTAATTGGCTCAAAAACTAAGTGGTTAGCTAGGTGTCCTCCCACCGAGAGGTGGTATTGTTCTGGACACGGGTGTGGACGGAGCACGAGGCTTACTCGGTGGAAAGGGGGGCTTGGGCGTCATTTTGCGTAGTTAGTGATGTCAGTCTCGTGGTCAGGTGCAAGGTTCTTTTATGAATAGAACATTTCATTAGGCCGGCGTTCTCATGGCCTTCATATTATACTATGTTGCAAATTACAGGAGATTCAGCAATTCCGGGGTTAGTCATGTCTTTATAGAAAATACAGTCTCTATTCATTACACTAAATGCTGTTAGGAAATTCTGTCATGTAATGTGGACAAAATGGAGGGTTTGTCATAATGTGAGGTTATGTGAAATTAAAATGGAGTTAGTACAATAATTCAATACAGGTTCAATAAAGATTTTTAATAATTCTACATCAATAGTATAGTTACACAGCTGAAAAGAGACTTGCGTCCATCAAGTTCAGCCTTCCTCACATTTGTTTTTTGCTGTTGATCCAAAAGAAGGACACAATTTTGCAACAAGTTGGGGAAAAAAATCCTTCTTGACCCCAGAATGGCAGTCAGATTTATCCTTGGATCAAGCAGTTATTACCCTACATTTAAAGATTATATCCTTGAATATTCTGTTTTTGCAAGTATGCATCTAGTAGCTGTTTGAACATCTGTATGGACTCTGATAAAACCACTTCTTCAGGCAGAGAATTCCACATCCTGATTGTTCTTACAGTAAAAAAACCTTTCCTTTGCCTTAGACGAAATCTTCTTTCTTCCAGTCTAAACGCATGGCCTCGTGTCCTATGTAAAGTCCGGTTTGTGAATAGATTTCCACACAATGGTTTATATTGGCCCCGAATATATTTGTATAATGTTATCATATCCCCTCTCAGGCGACATTTTTCTAAACTAAATAGGTTTAAATTTGTTAACCTTTCTTCATAGCTGATATGTTCCATTCCTTTTATTAATTTTATAGCCCGCCTCTGCACTTTTTCTAGTGCCATAATATCCTTCTTTACAACAGGTGCCCAAAATTGCACAGCATATTCAATGTGTGGTCTTACCAGTGATTTATAAAGAGGCAAAATGATATTCTCGTCCCGAGAATGAATGCCCTTTTTCATGCATGACAATACCCTACTGACCTTGGCCACTGCTGATTTACATTGCACATTGTTGCATAGTTTGTTGTCTATAACAATTCCCAAGTCCTTTTCGTGTGTTGTTATCCCTAATTCGCTTCCATTAAGGTTATACGTTGCTTGTGTATTCTTTACGCCAAAGTGCATAACTTTGCATTTTTCAACATTAAATTTCATCGGCCATTTGAGTGCCCAGTCCTCCAGTCTATCTAAATCCCTCTGCAGCAAAGTAATATCTTGCTCACATTGTATTATTTTACAAAGTTTTGTGTCATCTGCAAACACTGAAACATGACTTTCAATGCTGTCTTCAAGATCATTTATAAACATGTTAAATAGAAGGGGTCCCAGAACAGACCCCTGAGTGACACCACTTGCCACCTCTGTCCAGCTTGAAAATTTACCATTATCGACAACTCTTTGTACTCTGTTTTTAAGCCAATGTTCTACCCAAGAACAAGCATTTTCATCTAGACTGATTTCCTTGATGTTGAACACTAATCTTCTGTGTGGAACTGTTTTAAATGCCTTGGCAAAATCCAAATAGATCACATCCACTGCAACACCCTGATCTATACTTCTACTTATTTCTTCGTAGAATGTAATCAAGTTAGTTTGACATGACCTGTGCTTCATAAAACCGTGCTGATTTTTGCAGGGGTCAAGTCCTGGGTAAAAAAGTGCAGGAACTCACCCAAGATCCACTCCACTCCCCGCCCCCTCCCCCTCCCGTCCCCACCCCCGCCCCACCCCCAAAAAATGATACGCTTGTATGCAGGGGCTGAGTAAGGGCACGGGGCTGAGGAGGGGGACAGAGGCTGAGGAAGAGGGACAGGGGCTGAGGAAGAGGGACAGGGGCTGAGGAAGAGTCACAGGGGCTGAGGAAGAGGGACAGGGGCTGGTGCTCGTATGCAGGGGCTGAGTAAGAGCACTGGGCTGAGTAAGGTGGACAGGGGCTGAGTAAGGTGACAGGGGCTGAGGAGGGGGACAGGGGCTAAGTAAGTTGACAGTGCAGTGGAAAAGGGACAGGAGCTTAGGAGGGGGGGGGGGACATGGGTTGAGGAAGGGGCCATGGGCTGAGTAAGGTGGCAGGGCTGAGGAAGAGGGACAGGAGCTTAGGAGGAGGGGGGGCATGGGCTGAGGAAGAGGACAGGGGCTGATGAAGGGAGCAGGGGCTGATGAAGGGAGCAGGGGCTGAGGAAGGGAGCAGGGGCTGAGGAAGGGAGCAGGGGCTGAGGAAGGGAGCAGGGGCTGAGGAAGGGAGCAGGGGCTGAGGAAGGGAGCAGGGGCTGATGAAGAGAGCAGGGGCTGATGAAGGGAGCAGGGGCTGAGGAGGGGAACAGGGCCTGAGTAAGAAGACAGGACTTGAGGAGGGGGGCAGGGACTGAGGAGGGAGACAGGCACTGAGTAAGGGGACAGGACTTGAGGAGGGAGACAGGCACTGAGTAAGGGGACAGGGACTGAGGAGGGGGACAGGGACTGAGGAGGGGGACAGGGACTGAGTAGAGGGGGACAGGGACTGAGTAGAGGGGGACAGGGACTGAGTAGAGGGGGACAGGGACTGAGTAGAGGGGGACAGGGACTGAGTAGAGGGGGACAGGGACTGAGGAGGGGGGTAGGCACTGAGGAGGCGGGCAGGCACTGAGGAGGCGGGCAGGCACTGAGGAGGCGGGCAGGCACTGAGGAGGGGGGCAGGCACTGAGGAGGGGGGCAGGCACTGAGGAGGGAGACAGGTGTTCTATCAAAAAACCCTACCCCGTGAAAATTCCCTACCCTCGTCACTTCCGGTGACGCAGCCGCACCGGAAGTGACCCTCATCCAATGGAGGAGGAGGGTGTGCGCCGCCGCGCAAGCGCACACCAACTAGGTAGGGATTTTTCACGGGGTAGGGGAAATGAATGCAACAGTGCGCACGCGCGGCAAAGCACTCCCGTCGGAGGTACAGCGCGCGTGCGCACGAGTTGCAAGGGAGCGCTTCACAAACCGCGCATGCGCAGTATAGGGGTAGGGAAATTTGATGGCTATTAGCCCTGTGAGATCTCCCTACCCCTTTACTGCGCATGCGCGGACTCATCAGATTAAAGCCTCTCCCTGCTCCCAACACTCTCAGCCATCCAAGATTGAGGGTGAATTATGGTGGGACGGTGGTTGTTTATGTGCATTATATTGGGGGGTCTGTGCAGACCCCCAATTCTGCACAGACCCCCAATATAATGCACATAAACACCCACCGTCCCACCATAATTCACCCTCAATCTTGGATGGCTGAGAGTGTTGGGAGCAGGGAGAGGCTTTAATCCGACGGTCAGAGTTCGCGCATGCGCAGTATAGGGGTAGGGAGATCTCACAGGGCTAATAGCCATCAAAATTCCCTACCCCTATACTGCGCACGCGCGAACTCTGATCGTCGGATTAAAGCCTCTCTCCCTTGCAACTCGTGCGCACGCGCGCTGTACCTCCGACGGGAGTACTTTGCCGCGCGTGCGCACTGTGGCGTTAATTTCCCCTACCCCGTGAAAAATCCCTACCTAGCCTAGTTGTTGTGCGCCTGCGCGGCGGCGCACACCCTCCTCCTCCATTGGATGAGGGTCACTTCCGGTGCGGCCGCGTCACCGGAAGTGACGAGGGTAGGGAATTTTCACGGGGTAGGGTTTTTTGATAGAACACAGGCACTGAGGAGGGGGGCAGGGACTGAGGAGGGAGACAGGAACTGAGTAACGGGACAGGGCCTTAAATAGGGGGACAGGGACTGAGGAGGGGGACAGGGACTGAGGAGGGGGACAGGGACTGGGGAAAGGGACTGAGGAGGGAGACAGGGACTGAGGAGGGAGACAGGGACTGAGGAGGGAGACAGGGACTGAGGAGGGAGACAGGGACTGAGGAGGGAGACAGGGACTGAGGAGGGAGACAGGGACTGAGGAGGGGGACAGGGACTGAGGGGGGGACAGGGACTGAGGGGGGGACAGGGAGTGAGGGGGGGACAGGGAGTGAGGGGGGGGACAGGGAGTGAGGGGGGGGACAGGGACTGAGGGGGGGGGACAGGGACTGAGGAGGGGGACAGGGACTGAGGAGGGGGACAGGGACTGAGGAGGGGGACAGGGACTGAGGAGGGGGACAGGACCTTAAATAGGGGGACAGGGACTGGGGAGGGGGACAGGGACTGAGGAGGGGACAGGGACTGAGGAGGGGGACAGGGACTGAGGAGGGGGACAGGGACTGAGGAGGGGGGGGCAGGGCCTTAAATAGGGGGACAGGGACTGAGGAGGGGGACAGGGACTGAGGAGGGGGATAGGGCTTGAGGAGGGGGACAGGGACTGGGGAAAGGGACTAAGGAGGGGGACAGGAACTGAGGAGGGGGGACAGGGCCTTAAATAGGGGGTCAGGGACTGAGGAGGGGGACAGGGACTGGGGAAAGGGACTAAGGAGGGGGACAGGAACTGAGGAGGGGGACAGGGTCTTAAATAGGGAGACAGGGACTGAGGAGGAAGACAGGGACTAAGGAGGGGGACAGGGACTGGGGAGGGGGACAGGGACTGAGGAGGGGGACAGGGACTGAGGAGGGGGGGCAGGGCCTTAAATAGGGGGACAGGGACTGAGGAGGGGGACAGGGACTGAGGAGGGGGATAGGGCTTGAGGAGGGGGACAGGGACTGGGGAAAGGGACTAAGGAGGGGGACAGGAACTGAGGAGGGGGGACAGGGCCTTAAATAGGGGGTCAGGGACTGAGGAGGGGGACAGGGACTGGGGAAAGGGACTGGGGAAAGGGACTAAGGAGGGGGACAGGAACTGAGGAGGGGGACAGGGCCTTAAATAGGGGGTCAGGGACTGAGGAGGGGGACAGGGACTGGGGAAAGGGACTGGGGAAAGGGACTAAGGAGGGGGACAGGAACTGAGGAGGGGGACAGGGCCTTAAATAGGGAGACAGGGACTGAGGAGGGAGACAGGGACTGAGGAGGGGGGCAGGGACTGAGGAGGGGGACAGGGACTGAGGAGGGGGACAGGGACTGGGACAGGGACTGGGGAGGGGGACAGGGACTGGGACAGGGACTGGGGAGGGGGACAGGGACTGGGGAGATGGACAGGGACTGGGGAGATGGACAGGGACTCAGGAAAGGGATTAAAAACAAACAAAAAAAACTAAAGTGCCTTCCCCCCTCCCTGAGGCTTACCTTGGGCCAGGAGGGGTGGGACAGGATCTGGAACCTGCAGCCTGCAGTCAGTGGAGTAAGCCGGCCTCTCCTGATGATGTCAGGGGGAGGGGGGTGACTTCCTCTGCTCCCCAGCGGTCCTGTGAGAAGAGCAGAGGAAGCCACGCCCCCTCCTACTGACATCATTAGGAGAGGCTGGACGACTCCACTGACTGCAGGGGGAGAGGTGAGTTTAAAAATCCGAGTCCCCAGTCAGAGGCAGGGGATTCGGATTTGTGCTCCCCCTGCTCTGGCAGCCGCTTGTGTCAGCCCTGGGTCCTGCAGGACTAGTAATGCGAACGGCGTTCCTGCTGTGGAAAAAGTGCAGGAACGCCGTTCCCACGCGTTCCTGCAGGACTCGAGCCCTGGATTTTTGCTGATAACCATGTTCTTCTCAAGGAATTCTTGAATATTATCCCTTAATAACCTTTCAAATATTTTACCAGCCACAGAAGTTAAGCTCACAGGTCTATAATTTCCTGGCAAGGATTTTGAACCCTTTTTGAATATAGGAACCACATCTGCCTTCCTCCAATCCTCCGGAACACTTCCTGAAAGAAAATAATCTTGAAAGATTAAAAACAGAGGTTCACTTATTTCTACACTTAGTTCCTTAAGTTGCTGCAGCACCTTGTCTTGAGTTAACCAATTACAATTATTCTGCAAGTTTTTAGTAGCAATCATTTGCACATCTATTGCTATGGGTTCTTCCTTAATATATACAGAAGAGAAATTGTTATTTCAAATTCCTGCCTTTTCCTGGTCTTCATTGACTAACACCCCCGTTTCAGTTTTTAATGTATCTACACTTTCATTTTTGGGTTTTTTAGAATTTATGTATGTGTGTGTGTGTAGTGCAGAGTGTGTTTAGTAAATGTAGTGTTTGTAGTGAATGCAGAGTGTGTTTAGTGAATGTAGTGTATGTGTAGTGCAGAGTGTGTTTAGTGAATGTAGTGCAGAGTGTGTTTAGTGAATGTAGTGTGTGTGTAGTGTAGAGTGTGTTAAGTGAATGTAGTGTGTGTGTAGTGCAGAGTGTGCTTGTAAGGATTCAGTGTGTGTGTAAAATAGGGGGGAGGGGAGTATTTTTTTTTTAAATGTATTTGTGTATATTTCAATTTTATTCCCCCCTCCCTGGTTCTTACCGTGCCAGGGCGGGGGGAGATCGCATTTCCTGTTGATCCAGTGGCATGGTGGAGGGAGCCAGCCGCGGTACATTGAAGAGGGGGCCCAGCAGCACACATTCTCTTCCTTTCCAGCTCCTCTCTGACTAACTCTCACGAGACAGGCCTGCGTACTGTGCGGAGCGTTGCCATAGTAACCCGTGGCAGCGCTCTGGCGGCCGCAGGGTGCAGGAAAGTTAGACAGAGAGCAGCTGGAAAGGAGGACAGAGTGTGCTGCTGGGCCCCCTCTTCACTGTACAGGTAGCAGGGGGCCCTCTGTGCACATATATATAGCGAAAATCACTTTATATATATATATATGTGTGCACATAATGAATGTGGGGCTCGGGGCCCCCCAGGACTGCCGGGCCCATGACAACCGTTATGGCTGTTATGCCCTGATGGCGGCCCTGCTGCTGAGTCCATACACACACACACACACACACACACACACACACAGACTGCTGAGTCCGGACACACACACACACACAGACTGCTGAGTCCACACACACACACACACAGACGGCTGAGTCCATACACACACAGACTGCTGAGTCCATACACACACACACACACAGACTGCTGAGTCCATACACACACAGACTGCTGAGTCCATACACACACACACACACACACACACACACACACACACACAGACTGCTGAGTCCAGACACACACACACACACAGACTGCTGAGTCCAGACACACACACACACACACACATATACACACACACAGACTGCTGAGTCCAGACACACACACACATATCAAGCCTACCTGTTGCTGGGGGTCAGCCATCTTCTGGCCTTTGCAGCAGCAGCAAGGGCTGCTGCTTAACGGCGGGGGCGGGACTTATATGTGGGAGGTGGGGCTTTGTTTGGGGGCGGGGCCTCCAGCTGAGCTGCACTGTACTGCATTCCCTCGGGCTACAACAGACTGTTACAGCCTGAGGGAATAGGATCTAAACACGTGGCCAGCAGGTTGCCGGCATTTGGGGGGGCCCAAGAGGGGGCACAGCATGATGTAGGGGTGGCCATGGCCCCCTCTGGCCCCCCCCTAGCGGCGCCACTGCCCCTGACATACACTGCCACCCTCACTCACACACTGCTCACACACTGTCCCCCTCACACACACACTGCACCCCTCACAAATTGCACCACTCACACACACCAATGCTCATATGCCCTACTACAGCTCCATTTCCCAGCAGACCTCAGGTCAGTTGTCAAACTGTTCTTAAACGGTTTGACTACTTACTCTGGGTGGGGGTCCCGGTACTATTGGCACCATAACCACTACACTGAACTGTAGTGGTTATTGTGTCTGGATTATTTAAATAATCTACAAGTGCCCCTCCCGAGATCAGGCTCTGGATCCGCCACTGGTGTGAACAGGGGATGTAGCGAGTGTGTTCATAGGGGTTCTTATGTGTGTGTATAAAATAATAATAATAATAATAATAATAACTACTATTTATATAGCGCCTTTCTCCCAGTGGGACTCAAAGTGCTTTTCAGTGCACGATGTCGGAATTAACCAAATCAGCAGCTGAATAGTAATAGATGTACTGATTTAGTGTGTTTGGTGCAAATAGTCTGGCCCTGCAGTCTCTGAATTGTAAACTCTGCCTTTTCTGAGAAAGAGCAGCATTTACATTTGTCCTTAGGACACCTCTAGTGGTTGTCACTCAGACAATCAATCAGCATAGTTCCCAACATTTCAAATAGGCAGAGGAACACTTCAATTTCAGGAGGGGGGCTGTTCTGAGAAATGTTAGTTACTTACTGCCTACAATTTAAAATAACTAAAATGTAATATAGATAGAAAAATGTATGTTATTTACTCAGGCTGATTTATAAACAATTGTATTGCAATTTAAAGACACATTACTGTGAGTATTATTGCTGTGGGGCTCTGTTGTACTCATACTAACCAACAATACAGAGCTCCTAGAAAAGAGGGACATTAGGATACAAAAGAGGAACAGAGGGATTTACACCTAAAATAGGGAATGTTCTTCCTAAATAGGGACACTTGGGAGGTATGAATCAGTCACTCAGACAGCCACTTGAGTTGCTTTCTCTGTTGTGTTCCTGCGGGCGTCTTCACACTTTGCATGAAAATACTGAACACTCCCAACACTGCTCTTTAAGAGATGCTGATTGGAAGGCATATCAAGCAAATGATTATTTTGCAATTTCACGCACTCTGGGCATTCACCAGAATGAAGTTTTATGTTGTAAGGAGCTGTGACCTACCTCAAGGAGTTAAACCGTTAAAGGTTCACTATAGTGTCAGGAAAACAAAGCAGTTTCCCTGACACTATAGCGCCCTAAGGGTGCTCCCACCCTCAGGGTCCCCCTCCCGTGGTGCTGAAGGCGTTAAAACCCCTTCAGCAGCTTACCTTATTCCTCAGCGCTGGTGACCTCTCATCCCTGTCCAACGTCAGCTCCCCCGTCCGACTTCACTGGAGCCGAATGCGCATGCGCGGCAAGTGCCGTGCGCGCATTCAAACAGTCCATTTCTCAATGCTTTCCTAAGGACGCTCTGTGCAATGGAGGCGAAATTTGCCTCCAGCATCGCAGATGCGCCTCTAGTGGCTGTCCGGAAGACAGCCACTAGAGGCTGGATTAACCCCAAATGTAAACATAGCAGTTTCTCTGAAACTGCTATGTTTGCATCTGAAGGGTTAAAACCTGAGAGACCTGGCACCCAGACCACTTCATTGAGCTGAAGTGGTCTGGGTGACTATAGTGGTCCTTTAATGATCTTGCGAGTCCTTTGTGTACTGCCCAGCACCAATCACTTTGTGTGCGATCAGGCTGTAAGAGAGCTTTAAATCACATTGAGAAAGCCTGTAATGATATCATTTAGTAACTAAGATGGAAATAAACTAATAGTGTTATGGTTAGTGTTGGGTTAATGTTAGTGTTAGGGTTAGTGTTAATGTTAGTGTTATTTTTATGGTATGCGTGAGGGTCAGTGTTATTATTATGGTATGTGTGAGGCAGTGGTAGATCCAGGGAGGAGATTAAAGTGCAGCATGAGGAGAGGGCTTCCGATGGCCCTCCTTCGCTGCTGCCCTTCTATCTACACCACTTGCAGATAGAAGCGCATCAGCAACACCAGTCTCCTCCCCCTTGTGAAGGCCCTCCCCCCTGTTTAGGCCCCACCCCTTGCTATGATCCTTTCCCCGGCGGCTGCTGGAAGGACTGTCTGGGGGTGACTAAAGCTTCTTACTACAGACCCTAACCTCCCCTACTAAAGCTCCTTACTTCTTACTACAGGCCCTAACCTCCCCTACTAAAGCACCTTACTCCTTACTACAGGCCCTAACTTCCCCTACTAAAGACCCTCACATCTTACTACAGCCCCTAACAACCCTACTAAAGCCCTTTGCTCTTTACTACAGCCCCTAAAACCCAGACTAAAGCCCCTTACTCTTGCCCCTAACACCCCCAATTGCAGTCCCCAGCCCCCCAATTGCAGTCCCTATGCCCTCAGCCCTAAATCCCCTTCTACAGCCCTTTTAACCAAACAGCAGCCCCTATTCCCCCACTGCAGCCCCTATCCTATGCACGCCTCCGCCCCTACTTAACGCCAGATGCGACTAAGGTGTTGGTCCATTCCACTGTCCTTTCTCGCCTTGACTACTGTAATCCGCTTCTCAGTGGTCTTACGTGCTCCCAACTTGCGCCGTTACAGTCCATAATGAATGCGTCGGCGAGGCTCATCTTCCTGTCCACCCGCACCTCCCATGCCTCACCCTTCTGTCAGTCCCTACATTGGCTTCCTATAAAATATAGAGCTCAATTTAGAATTCTGGTTCTTGCTTTCAAATCTCTACATAATTCTGCTCCCACCTATCTATCCTCCCTTATACACAAGTATGTCCCATCTAGGCCCTTACGATCTGCTAAAGACTTACGTCTATCTTCTGTCCGTACTCCCACCTCTGATGCTCGCCTTCAAGATTTCTCGAGGGCTGCACCATTCCTGTGGAACTCGCTTCCCTCCTCTGTTAGACGCTCACCCAGTCTCCACTCCTTCAAAAAATCGTTAAAAACCCACTTCTTCATAAAAGCGTATCAATTAAACTGTTAATAGCTCCCAACTGATTCCTCTTCTGCAACTGTCACTAGTCTAATACCATCCTTACCTTTTTGTGTAATTTTACCCCACTCCCTCTAGCATGTAAGCTCATTGAGCAGGGCCCTCAACCCCTCTGTTCCTGTGTGTCCAACTTGTCTGGTTACAACTACATGTCTGTTCGTCCACCCATTGTAAAGCGCTGCGGAATTTGACGGCGCTCTATAAATATCATAATAATAATAATAATAATAATAATAATAATAATCCCTACTACAGCCCCTTAACCGCACTGCTGCTTCTACCCCCTACGGCAGCCTGTGGCCCCATTACATTCTCTACCTTCCAAATGTAGCTCCTATCCTCCCTTTACCCCACTGCAACCCCTTAACCCTTCTACCACAGTCCCTTACTCCTCACTGCTGCCCCTATCCCACACTACAGTCCCTTCCCCCTATATGCAGCCCATATCCCCCACACTACAGCCCCATTTATCCCAACCTTAGCCCATACCACCCCACTACAGCCCCTAACTCCCCTACTACAGCCCCTATTCCCTTACTACAGTCACTACCCCCCACTTCAGCCCCTCTCCCCCAATTGCAGGCCATATCCCTGATTGCATCCATCCCCCACTACAGCCCCTATACCCCTACTACATTTCATAACCCCCCATTTACAGTCCTTACCCCCACTACAGTCCCTATCTCCCACCGAGATTAGGTTCTGGATCCGCCCCTGGTGTGAAGGGTAGTGTTATTTTTATGGTATGTGTGAGGGTCAGTGTTATTATCATGGTATGTGTGAGGGTCAGTGATATTATCATGTTTAATTTGGCAGGAATTGGTGTTGAAATGGCAAAGTGAAGAATAGAGCCCGATATAACCCAAGTGGTCTTTATTTGCAAATGGTATACTATAATGAGTATTATGTGCAGTTGGGGTGCTATTTTGTCCTGGAAGTGACATGGGCCTAATAAATATATAGGTCAGTGTTATTATCATGGTATGTGTGAGGATTAGCCAGAGTTAACCAGAGCATAGTTAAGCCAGGATAAGGTTAGCTAGAGTTAGACTTAGAGTCAATGTTGGTCAGTATGCTTGCACAGATTATATCAGCAAACAGCACCTCTGGGAAGGAATCCAAGTACAAGCTTGTCTGAAATGTTACCTTATAAGTCCCTAAAAACCTGGTAGCACTTAGTGTAGTAAATTATATTTTTATCCTGACAGGTTACTGCTCACACCATTGATCCTCATTTCACCGCTCCCCTCCAGGCATTGCAAGCTGTGAACAGTTCCTGCCCGGCCAGAAAGACGATCTCACCAGGGTCCACAAAGGCACGCAACACAGCAAGAGCCACAAAAGGGAAGAGGAAGAGACCCAAAAGATAGGGAGTAAGATATGCAGATTGCAGAAGGTGGAAATAAGATATTCAGAAGGGGGGAGTGAGAGATGCAAGGTGGAGTAAGAAATATAAAAGGGGAGAAAGAGACACAAAAATGTGTAAGTTGCAAAAAATGGCAGACAAGAGGAAAAAGGGGAGTAAGAGGGTAAGATACACCCTGGGTTCCAAGTAAACTAAGTCCACCTATGCACCCCAATTAAATGAGCAATTTAACGTTTATCTAATATATTGTGAAATTGTCAATATATGAAATAAAAATGAATCCCTGGTGGTTCAGTGATGGTGCCCATGGTTTGTACTTCTGGCCAGTGCAGACCATTATAATCACTTTATCTTGGTTCAAGCACACAGTGAGGGAGTAAGAACACAACCATCGAGATTCCCAGTCTGCTCTCTGACTACCTCACTGATCACCAGAACGAACACTGCCCTAGGCAGAAAAGTGGACCATACACTTCACCACTGGACCCAGGGCCGCCATCAGGGGGTGACAACCGTGACAGTTGTCACGGGCCCGGCGGCCCTGGGGGGCCCGGACTGCTCTGGCAGTCCTGGGCCCCACTTTCCCTCTCTGCATACATAGATCGCGAATATCGCGATCTATGTGTGCAGCCGCGGGCCCCCGGCTCCCTGTTGCCGCAGAGGGGGCCCAGGCCTCCAGCCTCTTCTCTTCTCCTCCCTGCTAATAACTCTCGCGAGACCCGGTTGCCATGGCAACGCTCCGCGGGTCTCGCGAGAGTTATTGGAGGAGAGAAGAGGAGAAGCTGGAGGCCTGGGCCCCCTCTGCGGCAACAGGGAGCCGGGGGGCCCCACCATGCCACCGGACCACCGGGGATGGAATCTCCCCCCTCCCTAGACACAGGTAAGCAGGGAGGGGGAGAAACAATTTAATTAATCAATTTTTTTTTTTAATAATGTTAAAATGACCCCCCCTCCCCCTCCTCATTACAAATTTACACACACACACTACATACACTGACATAACACACACACACACACACACACACACACACACACACTACATACACTGACATAACACACACACACACACACACACTACATACACTGACATAACACACACACACACACACACACTACATACACTGACAAAACACACACACTGCATACACTGACACAACACACACACACACACACACTACATACACTGACAAAACACACACACTGCATACACTGACACAACACACACACTACATACACTGACACAACACACACACACACACACTACATACACTGACAAAACACACACACTGCATACACTGACACAACACACACACTACATACACTGACACAACACACACACACACACTACATACACTAACACAACACACACTACATACACTGACACAACACACACACTGCATATACCAACACAACACACACTGCATACACTAACACAACACACACTCTGCATGCACTGACACAACACACACTGCATACACTTACACAACCCACACTTTGCATACATTGACACAACACACTCACCGCATACACTAACACAACACACACTCTGCATACACTGACACAACACACACACCGCATACACTAACACAACACACACCGCATACACTGACACAACACACACACCGCATACACTAACACAACACACACACCACATACACTAACACAACACACACACACTGCATACACTGACACAACACACACACTGCATACACTGACACAACACACACTCTGCATACACTGACACAACACACTGCATACACTAACACAACACACACTGCATACACTAACACAACACACTCTGCATACACTGACACAACACACACTGCATACACAAACACACACACTGCATACACTAATACAACACACACTGCATACACTTACACACACAGTGCATACACTAATACAATACACACACTGCATTCACTAATACAACATGCACTCTGCATACACTACACACTAACACACTCACTGCATCCACTATACTGACACACACTCTGCATTCGCTACACATTACCACACTCTGCATTCACTACACTAACACACACTCTGCATCCGCTACACACTAACACACTCTGCATTCACTACACTAACACACACTGTGCATCCGCTACACACTAACACACTCTCTGCATTCACTACATTAACACACACTCTGCATCCGCTACACACTAACACACCCTCTGCATTCACTACACATTAACACACACTCTGCATTCACTACACATTAACACACTCTCTGCATTCACTACACTAACACACTCTCTGCATTCACTACACTAAGACACTCTCTGCATTCACTACACATTAACACACACTCTGCATTCACTACAAATTTACACACACACTACATTCATTACACTGACACACTCTGCATTCACTACACCCTAACACACACTCTGCATTTATTACACACTAACACACACTCTGCATTCACTAAACTATGCACACACTCTGGATTCACTATACTGACACACACTCTGCATTCACTACACTAACATACACTCTGCATCACCTGTACACACAGCATCCACTACACAAACATCCTGTATTCACAGTACACACACTACATCCACCACAAATTGAAACATTCTGCATTCACTATACACAGACACTGTGTCTAATACACACACTACATCCACTACAGACACTGCATCCACTAAACACATTTCATCTAGTACATACAAACACTACATCCACTACACAAACACACACTACATCACTGTACACACACTACATCCACTACTCAAACACTCTCTGCATTCACTACACATTAACACTCTGCATTCACTACACTAACACACACTCTGCATCCGCTACACACTAACACACCCTCTGCATTCACTACACATTAACACACACTCTGCATTCACTACACATTTATAAACACTCCGCATTCGCTGCACTAACACACACACTACATTCATTACACTGACACACTCTGCATTCACTACACACTAACACACACTCTGCATTCATTACACACTAACACACACTCTGCATTCACTAAACTATGCACACACTCTGCATTCACTAAACTATGCACACACTCTGGATTCACTATACGACACACACTCTGCATTAACTGTACACACAGCATCCACTACACAAACATCCTGTATTCACAGTACACACACTACATCCACCACAAATTGAAACACTCTGCATTCACTATACACAGACACTGCGTCTAATACACACACTACATCAACTACAGACACTGCATCCACTAAACACATTTCATCTAGTACATACAAACACTACATCCACTACACAAACACACACTACATCACTGTACACACACTACATCCACTACTCAAACACACTCTGCGTTCACTATACACACTGCATCTGCTACACTAACACACTCTGCATTCACTGCACAAACAGTATCTAATACACACAAACACTACATCCATTACACACATTCTAATTCACTTACACTATACACACCACATTCAGTCCCGCATCATTGTCAGCGGACTAGGTAGGGCGTGGGCGGGCCCGGGAGGGAGGGGTCGGGGGGGGGGGGGGGGGCCCAGACCTTGTGCTTTGTCAGGGGCCCCAAAATTTCTGATGGCAGCCCTGACTGGACCACAAGGGATTCATTAACCTCATCATCGGACCACTAGGTATTCATTAACCCCCACCCCACCAGACCATCAGGTATGCAAAAAACAAACAACAGACCACCAGGGATTCATTTACTCCCTCCTCTATCGGACCACCAGGAGATGCAGCAGAATACAAATTTGTGTGAATTTTACAGGTGTTAGGACACATATTTCTAAATGTATGTGAAAAAAAAAATAATAAACACAAAATTACTGTTAAATTTGGCAGGAATTGGTGCTGAAATGGCAAAGTGAAGAACAGAGCCCGATATAACCCAAGTGGTATTTGTTTGCAAATGGTATACTATAATGAGCATTATGTGCAGTTTGGGTGCTATTTTATACTGAAAGTGTCATGGGCCTAATAAATCAATAGGTAAAAATTTGAAAACTGAAATGGGCATGTGTGTAATTTGACCCTTTATCTTCTCATACACCTGTTAGAGGCCTATATGGAATCATATTTGGGTACTCTTGGCTGGTAGCTGAATACATATATAGTAACTTTACAATGGTAAGACACACATGATCTGTAAAATTCTCAATGAAAATAAAACATTAGTGTGAAAATCACAAAAAGCTGGTAATAAGATGGTTAAACAAAAAATAAAAAGACAAAATGCTCTTAGTAATACTTTTGTGCAGCGGTTTTAGATTCTGTGACTGCTATTAAAGTTATACAGGTTTATTTACTAAAGTGAGAATTCAAAGTTAATTCAAAGTGAATTTCTTATTTTAGGCCAAAGTAACCAATCTAAAAAAATAGAGAAAATTTATAACAAACTTACCGTAATTTTCTTTTCCTGGCTATTTCTCATGCCAGCATCACTTATGGGTAGCTCCTCCCTTAGCAGTCACAGGACAGGAATTAATTAGATGAATTAATTAGACTGATGGGTACAAAGAGTCCCTCTTCCCCTTACACCTCAGTCCAATTATAAAGCCGAAAATTAAAAGAATGGGCGGGAACCCTGATGCTGCCATGAGAAATTACGGTAAGTTTGTCATAAATTTTCTCTATTCTTTGCTAATCATGGCAGCATCACTTATGGGTAATACCCAAGCTCACAGATTATAGGGTGGGAATAATAAACCGAGAAAATACACTGAACAGACTCTTATGCTGCAAAGAAATTTATTATCAACGGGATAAAGAAACCATAGACGGGACACTCTTCCCAAAGGAGGTGGAAGGAGAGTCCACATCCAGTTTGTAGTGTTTTTTTTTTTTTTTTATTCTTTATTTTTGGTATGCAGGTAGTTACAACAGTGCCTGTGTCGCCACAACAGCATTGACAGGCTCGATTTTCATAGACATATGAGAGCAGTATTGTGGCAAGTTGGGTAGGCATACATTTTTTAGGTAAAAGAGGTTGAACAATAGCGTTATACAAAGTCATGGCAGAGTAAACAGCTCATTTAAATTTTTAGACATAACAGGTTTGGTACACGTTGATAAAACTTTATAGCTGAGCTATACATGCTTATTTGAGTAGGTATGATACGATTATTAAGTTACAGGCTTATGTGAAATTATGTCAGGTGCAGATTTCTCCACACTGCTTAAGATTGACCACCAGGGGGCAGCGAGTCACTGAGCTAGCCAGATTTAGCTTTCATGTAGGCTTAGGCAATTTTCGGCCGCTTCTCCCGCCAGAGCCTCCTGGCAGGCCTCAATCCCAGCTGCCCAGCAGTCAGCATTGCCAGCAGGACGGGGGCCGATATTGACACCGCGAGTAGGTGCTCGAGTCCCCTTTGCCTTCATATAGTTGCTAAGTGTGAGTTTCGATGGAAAAGGGTAGTTTTTGCCTTATTCTGAGGGTTTCGTTGTGGAGCCGAGGTGCCCCACGTCCATTCGGCTCGGCGGTCAGGCCCCGCCCCGAGTTTGTAGTGTTTTATGAACGTCATCGGGGAAGACCAGGTGGCTGCCCTGCAAATATCATCGTATGGAACCTCTGCCCAATTAGCCCATGAAGTCGACAATGCTCTGGTAGAATGAGTTTTTATCTTCAGTGGAGGAGATCGATCTTTAGAGATATATGCTTTCCTGATCATTAGCGAAATCCAACGTTTCAACGTAGATAAAGAGGCTGCCTCACCTCTCCTGGCTCCTGAAGGTAAAATGAAGAGTTGGTCAGTTTTTCTGTAAGACTCAGAACGCTTAAGGTACATAGACAGGCAGTTCATGACATCCAAACGTTGCCACCTAATCTCCTCTTGCGAAGAAGGATTGGGGTAGAAAGATGGAAGGACCACTTCTTGAGAGAGATGAAACTGAGAGACCACCTTAGGAAGAAACTCAGGTTTTGGTTTCAGGCACACCCTATCATGATAGAATCGTAGACAAGAAGATAAGGTAGAAAACGCTTTAATCTCCGAAATTCTTCTCGCGGAAGTAATTGCCACCAAAAACAACGTTTTGTACGTCAGGAGGGTAGCATCCAAACTCTCTAGAGGAACGAACAGATCCTCAGTTAGGTAATTGAGAACCAGCGGAAGGTCCCAAGGAGGGGTAGTAGATCTGGAAGGAGGTCTCAACTTGAAAGCTGCCTTTAAGAACCTGGAGATCAACAGATCCGAAGACCATGAGATGTTGCACAAAGCTGAAAGAGCCGAAGACTGAACTTTAAGAGTGCTGAGGCTAAGGCCCTTATCCAGACCTTCTTGTAGGAACTCCAAGATCTTAGTGTTGTGAGGATGCAGGAAGTCAATATTCTTGGCCGAAGCCCATTCCTGAAACACATCCCAGATCCTATGGTAGCATGAGGAAGTAGAAGCTTTCCTTGATTGCAAGAGGGTATTGACCACTGCTTCTGAGAGACCTATTCGTTGGAGTCTTTCTTTTTCAAGATCCAAACCCCCAATTTGAGGCATTCCGGAAGAGGATGGAATATTGGGCCCTGCGTTAGCAGATCCTCCATAACAGGAAGATGCCCCACGCAGCGGTCAGGGTGAATGGAGCACTGACCACCAACTTTGAAATGAACTACGGGAATTAACAACGGGACCAGACAGGGATGCCCCCTATCCCCTCTTCTGTTTGCAATGACCCTGAAACCGCTTCTACAGGCAGTAAGACAGAACCCGGACATCCACGGTTACACTTGGAAGGGGTCAGAACACAAGGTGGCTGCCTATGTGGACAACCTTCTCTTTTTCATCTCTAACCCACGAATCACAATGCCCTGTCTACTCCTAGAATTTGAACGCTTTGGAAGGATTTCAGGATTCAAGCTTAACCTTACGAAATGTGAGGTTCTTAACGTCACCCTCCCACTGAATGAATATGCTACACTGAGCACTGCTTTCCCATTCCGCTGGTGCTCGGGGAAGATGAAATACCTAGGCATTTGGATAACCACTGATCCACAAGACGTCTATCGACACAATTTTACCACCATGTTACAACAAATAACATCAGCCTTGATCGCTGGGCATATCCGCACATCACCTGGCACGGCCGGATAGCGGTCCTCAAGATGAACGTGCTGCCACGGATCCTGTACCTATTCCAACCATCCCAATATCGCTACCGGCAGCCTTCTTCTCAACTCTGAAATCGTCAGTCATCCAATATGTCTGGAGAGGGGAGAGATCCCGACTACGACATGAAACACTGTGCTTACCCAGATATAGGGGAGGCCTGTCACTCCCGGATTTTAAAAAGTACCACCAAGCTACCACAATGCAATGTATCCTGGAGTGGCATGCAGCCGAAAACCCGAAACAATGGGTAACCCTGGACAAAGGTGAATCGGGGACTAAACTTAAAGCTGACGTATGGCGAGAAGAGACGGGTCGCTGTGGGAAAGATGGGGACGGGAACCCGGTGGCACAGACACTGAAAACATGGAAATCAACTAGAAGATTGTCACAGGACTCCCCAACCCCTATGCTCCCGGTCACCCATAACCCCGATATTGGAGGAGGACTCCCATATGGGACTTGGGCGTTTCTGGGGGAAAGGGAATACGTCCTGTTCTGCACAATTCTGGAAGGGGGAACCGTACGGTCCCTGAACTCATTGCTGGCTGACAGACCACTACTTACAATTGACACACTATTACGACTCCTTGCCTCAAAAACAGCTACTGCACAGAGACCTTACGTGGTTCGAGGGCCTATGCCGTCGAGGTGCCAAACTTGAAAAGGCAGTATCTATCCTTTACCAACATTTGCTGGTAGGGGCCTTATCGGATAATAATACCTTTCAAAGGCGGTGGGAAGAACAACTGGAGATACAAATCACACCAACACAATGGGGAATGGCACTGCTATGGCAACATAAAAGCTCCTCAAGTTCCTACTACCAGGAGGTCAACTATAAATTGATCTCCATGTGGTATAGGACCCTGGTCGCATTACAGAAGATTTTCCCAGAGGCATCCCCAATATGCTGGAGATGTCAAGAGGCGAGCGGCACCTTGTTACACCTATGGTGGGAATGTCGAGCTATCTCGCAATACTGGGATCGTATCCATTCAGAAATAACGGCAATCCTAGGGGACGACACAGAATGGTCCCGAGAACTGGCCCTATTGCATATTACCTCGCAATCCATATTGGAAAAGGTCAGAAGTCCCCACTACGGAGGAATGGCTCCATAGAGTTGGGGATATACAAGTGGCGGAGGCGCTGCGGGCGTCCCTGGCGGGGCGTTCGACAAGACACGCGGAGACGTGGCGATCCTGGTTCTCGTATCAGGTGGGTAGATAGTGGGCCTCCATCATGCACATAAGGAGCAGAGGGCTGGTCAGTGGATCCCAGACCCTTCCTATTACTGGCCATAACCTCCCCCTGGGACACCTTGCCCCGGTAGGAGACAAAGATCATGGAATCACACACTCCCTTGTCAGCGTAGATCTTTTACAGAACACGCGCACACTGAACGAACGACAACACAGCGTCACATAACCCACTCAAGGACCACACGAACGGTTAACACATACCTTGAACCCCAATGTAAGCTACGGGACACAGCACACCGACGGGCGACCAGGGGACCAACACCTACAAAGGAAGACCCGACACGACACACTAGACCAGACTCCCGACATTCCTACAGCGGGAGATAGTAGCCCGACAGCGGACTAGACTGCATTACCTTGTATACACACCACAAGCCACAACACGACTGGACAAATCCCGAACACCACGTACCAACTACTCGCCCACTCCGCTACGACGGGGAACTGCGGAAACCAGGGAAGGACTCTTCTAGGTCTACATAACCTCTCTCCCCCTTTCTTTTCTTCTTTCCACAACAATTACCTCTCCCCATTTACCCTATCCATGACATAGGAACACAAGATCCACACTTAATGACTAAAAGCAGTGTATACATACACACTGAAGGTTGTGATAAGAACATGGAATGCAACCAACGGATACACACAGGGTTACAGCCTGAACCTTACCAATGGGAAAACATCATACCATATAAGTACACACAGCATATACACCAGTCATGTCTTATACCTTTATCATTATGCATGACCTTAGAGTCGCACACGCTGCATATCGCAATAGTCTGATGGATACTATAGACTGATGGATAATATATGTTATAATTTGCCACAATGTTTTACATGGAGGCCTGCGAGCCTCACTTTCTGTGTCTCCTTTTTTATTGAACTTTCCTCAATAAAATCAGATTTACAAAAAAAACTAAAACAGGAAGAGGCCAAGGCTGATCCTGGCTCATCATAGACAATAGGGGGAACCACGACCTCCGAGGCCAAATCGGAATTATGGCAATAACCTTCTTTCCTTCCGACCAAACCTTCCGCAGTAACCTGGGTATCATGGGTAGGGGAGGGAACGCATACCTCAGATCGAACGACCAAGGAAGAGAGAGAGCATCCTGGCCCAATGCCTGACTTTAGGGGTGGAGGGAGTAGTAATTCTCCACCTGACGATTCTGGTATGATGCCATCAGGTCGATTTGGGGCATGCCCCACCGATGGGCAATCCATGCGAAGACGGCCTGGTGAAGTTTCCATTCTCCTGGATGAATTTCTGTTCTGCTGAGAAAGTCCGCCGTCACGTTCTCCGAACCTGGAAGATAGATTGCCTTCAGACCTTGGAGATAGGTCATGGTCATCGTCATTAAGGGAGCTAGTTCCTTCAAGAGCAATCTGCTTCTCGTGCCTCCCTGGTTGTTTACATACGAAGCAACCGCTGGGTTGTCCGTTTTGATCAACACCCAGGAATCTCTGATCCTTGGTAGGAATACCAAGACAGCCTTGGAAATAGCTCTCAGTTCTCTTGGATTTGAGTGTAGCTGACTCTCTTCTCGGGTTCACTTCCCCTATCAAGTAGGACAATCCCTCCTCCCTTATCCGCCCCCTTGATAACGATGTTATGATCTTTCTTAAGGTCTTTCAGTGCTGCCATTTCCAAATTCGTGAGGTTATATTCTAACCTTCGATTTCTTTGTTTAACATTTAGACTGGTGACTAAGGATCTAAAGTCCTTCAGTACCAGTTCGTAGAAGATAGGTAGAAATCCTCCTTTATCTGCTACAGGATAATAAGTAGAAGGTGGTTTGAGGCCTGTGGTTATGCTGACGTCTACAACCTCCAAGGCATCAATTGTGATCCCAGACTCTGTTTGTTCATTGAGGAGACCTATCAGATTCTTGAGTATAATTCTGTCTTGTGGGTCATTTAGAAATCCAGGACATTCATTTATGCTATTTGCCTCCTTAATATTGAAAGACCTGGTAAGGGTCAATTTCCTAATGAATTGATTGAGATCCCTGAATAGATCCAAAATATTAGGATTCCTGAGGGGGGCAAAGTTCAAACCTTTATTCAGCAGGGAGATCTCAAGTTTTCAATATATGAGTAGACAAATTAAAGATTCCCACTAAGGGAGGCACCTCACTTTGTTGGGGTTCATCTCCCTTTCCTCTTGTTCCCCTGTGGGTGTATCTCTTTTCCTGCCTCCCCTCTTGGAAAATAGCGGAAAAGTCTTGGGAATATCTGATGGACCTTCCCCTAAAAAATGGGCATCTCTTGAAGAGCCTTGATTGTGGGACCGTGGTGGCTTGGGACGTGCTCCCAATTCATTGGGGCCTGTGTTAACATCTGAATCATTGGTAGATCTTTTGGTAAGGAGGTCCCTGGACTCTGAGAGAGGAATATGATTAGGATTATCTTGTCTTCTCCATGTATTGTTGTATAGCTTCTTCGGGGTGTAGCGAATATCCCTCTCATCTCGATTGTAACCGTTTCTTGGGGTATAATTCTGATTCATCTGGTTATAGGGCTTAGATCTCGCTATTTCTGCATAAGTATTGCGACCATGTCCAGTAGTCTTACTGTAGGATTCACGTAAAGGATTCCCAGGATTCATATTTCTTTTTCTGTTATACTGGTTTTGATCAACACCCAGGAATCTCTGATCCTTGGTAGGAATACCAAGACAGCCTTGGAAATAGCTCTCAGTTCTCTTGGATTTGAGTGTAGCTGACTCTCTTCTCGGGTTCACTTCCCCTGAGTCCACGAGCAACTGAAGTGGGCACCCCATCCAGAAGAACTGGCATCTGTTGTAATAATGTTCTAAGGAGGCTCTTCCAACGGGAAGCCTTTTGCTTAATTGTTCTTGCTCTTCCACCAGTTCAACTCTTTCCTCACTGGCAGGGGCAGAGATATCTTCTGTTCCCAATCTGTTTCCCCTCTGTCGAACTGGAGAAGGAAGCAACTCTGCACAGGGCGAAACTTCCACTGGGCCCACTTTACTAACCCTATCGTAGATGTTAAAGAACCCAGGAGACTTCCCTTGCCGAGGCCATTTCGAGACCTTGAAGTTTCTTGATTTTGTTTCTGATCTTTATGACCCTTTCCGGAGACAGGAACACACGGGCAGAGATGGTGTTTATCACCAATACAAGAAACTTCAAAAGAAACTGAATTGGAGTGCACAATAACTCTGTGCAGGAAGGAAAAATGAAATAATAAAAGGGCTGCGTCACATACAAAGGAGCGACTAAACAACTAAATAAAATATAAACCAACAATGGTATGTGAGCGCTCCAATTCAAAATATGACCACTAGAAATTATACTCCAAAGCAGCAGCTGTTGAATAAAAAAATTAAATATACACAAAGTATTTATTTATACATATATAAACAATAAAATGAATCAAACATGAATACAATGAAAACAATTAATGTTGCCACAAAAATATATATCCAGGCCAACGTTCAAAGATACACAGTGTGGGGCCCCCAACACTAATATTGATAGTGTATCAAAAACAAAAAATAAAAACCAAAGGACTGTGCACATCAAAATTAAAAATTAAAAAATGTAGAACATCAAAAAATGAATATCAGACCCCAAACACATATATCGTTCCTGGGGGAGGGAGCTCTTAAACTCGCCAAACAACTAGGTAAAGGTAGAGGGTGCCGCTGTGAATAATCTCCCAAAGTTGCAAACCTAGGGAGTAAGTCAGAGCAACTTACCCTATTCACCCGACCTTCGTGTAAGGTAAGAGGATCACGCCAACTTCCTACCACGAGATAGGATGTGTAGGTCCGAATTCAACAGCTGCCGAAAATCCCTCCCGGACCGTAAATAAAGCCGGGAGGAAAACAGAGGAGACGGAAAACAGATCGTCTACGCGTTTCGTCCCCTTTGGATGACTTTCTCAAGACAAAGATCTGCTGTCCACAAACTGGGTTTATATACCCTGTATCTAAAGGAGTGGCCATTCAATTAAGAAATAATGAAGATTAAAAGTAAATTGATAGAGGGCGGATCGCCTAAGGTGTGCATTTTAAAAAATAAAATAAACACAAACTGCAATATAAACATCAAAATAATATTAATAATTGTAATTCATAAAGAATCTTGTAATGCAAAATATGGTATTAATAATCATCAGCTAATAAGTGATATCACTCTTTCTATTTAATGATAATATTGACAGGTAAAACATGTGGAATCAAGGCTGCATGCAACAAAGCCACTTTTTACATGTGTCTCTTATCTTTTTCATATTTTAAGAATACTTATATGCTATGGTTCTCTATGTTTCTATATGTATACACACATGTATATACATAAATACATACATGTATATATCCTTTCACATAAACCAAAACACAGAGGATTTTTGTGTGTGAATAAAGAACTTCATTACCTATACTTTATTGATTAGAACCTCTCAACAGCTTCTAAAGTAATATATAAAACAGATATAAGTGCAAAAAATTAAAATAATCGAAAAATTAATAATAATGATCCCAATCACTAAAAATTGCATAAATAAAGAAACACAAGGAAACACATACATCTTGTATATGATCAATATGTAACATATGAAAAAACTTTTTTAGGGAAATTTCATATCGTACAATCATATAAATTGAACAATGGGTGAATTGTCCAAATGAACAGGTTAGAATTAAACAGAGCCGAGAGGGATAGGGTCATATGGCTGGAAATATATTAATTAACCCTCATATCCCTTATGATACACTCACCACTACTAAAACAAAACCATGAACGAATAAAGCTTGAAATAAACAAAGCAAGGGGGAAAATTTAGGTAATATGCTCCAATTCCTCATTCAACCCATAAGGGTTAAGTGTATTTAGTCGGAAAATCCACCTAGTCTCAGCTACAATAAGGGCTGCTTTTCTATTGAAAGTCTTCTCTGGGATGTGTTCAATACCCATAACTGATATATATATATATAAAGGGTTACTCGCATGGGCTATCTGGAAATGTCTAGCTACCGGGGATTTCCTATCCTGGTTGATAATCGCTAGTCTGTGTTCTCTAAACCTGGTTTTCAATGACCTAGAGGTCTGGCCAACATAAAGTAGTCCACATGAACACTTCAGTAAATAGACTACGTATGGGGTGTTACAGGTAATCCTTGAAGCTACTTGGAAGATCTCATTATTCCAGAAGGACAAAAAATCAGAACTTCCATGGCATATGTACTGGCATGTCAAACATCGCATCGAGCCACATTTGAAGTTCCCTATACCAGAGAGTACCAATGTGTTATGGGATTCTACTAAGGCAAGTTTAGATGGAGCCAACAGATTCTTCAAATTTCTTTTTTTTCCTGAAGGTTATTCTGGGTGACCCAGCAATACTGAATTTCATCCAAGGATCCAATAATAAAATGGACCAATGTTTGCATAAAATAGAGATAATCTGGTCATATGCCCTATTAAAAGTAGTGGTGAATATGGGACCTTTATTGAGAGAAACATCCCTGGTGCTGATATTGAATTTGTTCCGGGAATTAGGTCTTCTTTTAGGAGTTGAATTTTCCAAAAGGGATAACACTTCCCTATGTTTGACCGATAACAGAGATGGTGTAACTGAAGACTCTTGATCAATATAGGGATCTATGAGTGAGCTTCTATGGATGTTTCTAGCCTTTATAGTATGCCTGATAGATGATGCTCGGATCGTAATCTTTATCCAAGAAGCGTTGACATAGTTCCAAAGACTCTTCCTCAAAGTCCTCTAGAAGAACAATTGTGACGTAATCGAATGAACTGGCCAAACAGGATGTTACTGATCCACGTTGGAGGATGACCACTCGTTGAATGTAGAAAGCCATTGACATCCACCGGTTTCTTAAAGGTTTTAGTAAGAACATGTCCAGGTTTCCCCCATAAAACCAAATCCAGGAACTCAATAGTTGTCTTATTTGTATTACTTGTAAAAGATAGTCCCCATTCGTTGTTGTTGAGATATTGGACAAAGTTGTCAGTATCATCAAGATCACCTTTCCAAATAATCAAGATGTCGTCGATGAATCTTTTATAAAATATAAGATGTTCTCTCCATACAGGATGGTTTAGTACATGAGTGGATTCCCAAAGGCCCATAAAGATATTTGCATATGCTGGGGCAAAACTGGCCCCCATTGCTGTACCTTTTACTTGTAGGTAAAATTGCCCATTGAAACAAAAATAACTATGGGTTAAAATAAAAGATATGCTTTCCAGAATTGCTTCCACTTGGCAAGGAGGGAGGAGGGGATCTTCCAAGAGAAAGTGTTGAATGGCTTTCAAGCACAAATTGTGGTCAATGTTTGAATAAAGGGCTGCCACATCCACAGTCAACCAACAATAATTATCCTGCCAAGTAATCTCTTGCATCAATGATAGTACGTGTCCCGTGTCCTTGATATATGAGGGAAGGTTAATCATAATTTTCTGAAGATGAATGTCTACCCATTTCGACAAGGGTGCTGTAAGAGAACCAATCGATGAAATGATAGGTCTACCGGGTGGGTTAGTAAGGGACTTATGGATCTTCGGGAGGAAGTAAAATATGGGTGTATTGCCTCCACTGGAAAGAAGAAAACCTTTTTCTGATTTGTCAATAACCCCTATATCAAACATCTTGTTCACCCAGGTTTTAAGATCCCTGGTGAATTGAGTTGTGGGATTAAATGTGAGAGTTTTATAATAGTTCACATCTTCCAGGATCCGATGTGCTTCCTTGAGGTAATCCTCCCTATCAAGTAGGACAATCCCTCCTCCCTTATCCGCCCCCTTGATAACGATGTTATGATCTTTCTTAAGGTCTTTCAGTGCTGCCATTTCCAAATTCGTGAGGTTATATTCTAACCTTCGATTTCTTTGTTTAACATTTAGACTGGTGACTAAGGATCTAAAGTCCTTCAGTACCAGTTCGTAGAAGATAGGTAGAAATCCTCCTTTATCTGCTACAGGATAATAAGTAGAAGGTGGTTTGAGGCCTGTGGTTATGCTGGCGTCTACAACCTCCAAGGCATCAATTGTGATCCCAGACTCTGTTTGTTCATTGAGGAGACCTATCAGATTCTTGAGTATAATTCTGTCTTGTGGGTCATTTAGAAATCCAGGACATTCATTTATGCTATTTGCCTCCTTAATATTGAAAGACCTGGTAAGGGTCAATTTCCTAATGAATTGATTGAGATCCCTGAATAGATCCAAAATATTAGGATTCCTGAGGGGGGCAAAGTTCAAACCTTTATTCAGCAGGGAGATCTCAAGTTTTCAATATATGAGTAGACAAATTAAAGATTCCCACTAAGGGAGGCACCTCACTTTGTTGGGGTTCATCTCCCTTTCCTCTTGTTCCCCTGTGGGTGTATCTCTTTTCCTGCCTCCCCTCTTGGAAAATAGCGGAAAAGTCTTGGGAATATCTGATGGACCTTCCCCTAAAAAATGGGCATCTCTTGAAGAGCCTTGATTGTGGGACCGTGGTGGCTTGGGACGTGCTCTCAATTCATTGGGGCCTGTGTTAACATCTGAATCATTGGTAGATCTTTTGGTAAGGAGGTCCCTGGACTCTGAGAGAGGAATATGATTAGGATTATCTTGTCTTCTCCATGTATTGTTGTATAGCTTCTTCGGGGTGTAGCGAGTATCCCTCTCATCTCGATTGTAACCGTTTCTTGGGGTATAATTCTGATTCATCTGGTTATAGGGCTTAGATCTCGCTATTTCTGAATAAGTATTGCGACCATGTCCAGTAGTCTTACTGTAGGATTCACGTAAAGGATTCCCAGGATTCATATTTCTTTTTCTGTTATACTGGTTTTGATCAACACCCAGGAATCTCTGATCCTTGGTAGGAATACCAAGACAGCCTTGGAAATAGCTCTCAGTTCTCTTGGATTTGAGTGTAGCTGACTCTCTTCTCGGGTTCACTTCCCCTGAGTCCACGAGCAACTGAAGTGGGCACCCCATCCAGAAGAACTGGCATCTGTTGTAATAATGTTCTAAGGAGGCTCTTCCAACGGGAAGCCTTTTGCTTAATTGTTCTTGCTCTTCCACCAGTTCAACTCTTTCCTCACTGGCAGGGGCAGAGATATCTTCTGTTCCCAATCTGTTTCCCCTCTGTTGAACTGGAGAAGGAAGCAACTCTGGACAGGGCGAAACTTCCACTGGGCCCACTTTACTAACCCTATCGTAGATGTTAAAGAACCCAGGAGACTTCCCTTGCCGAGGCCATTTCGAGACCTTGAAGTTTCTTGATTTTGTTTCTGATCTTTATGACCCTTTCCGGAGACAGGAACACACGGGCAGAGATGGTGTTTATTACTGCTCCGAGAAACGCGATAGTCTGAGACGGAATTACGGAGCTTTTCTCTACGTTTTGGAGCCAAGAACACTGTGGAATAAATCCCCCGGAACCTTTCGTGTTTTGGAACTTCCTCTAACACCTTTTGTTCCAAAAGAGTGGAAATGCAGGTCCTCATGGCCCTTCGTTTGACACCTGCCGACACCCTTGATTTTTTGAAGAGAGCAGTTTTTGGGCGAGAAGAAAATTCCATCCTGTAACCCTCTTTAATGATGGATGTGACCCACACATCCGTAATATTTGCGGCCCACACCGGGTAAAAGAACTTCAGTCTTCCACCCACCGTTCCCGGATGGGCCTGAAGAAGGTCTTTCCGGAGGTTCTGGCTCCTCTGCCTCTGGAAGCCTTATTGGATGAAGAGTGAGAGAAGGATTTCCACAAAGAATTTCTGGAATACTCCCTTCCGGGTTTGTAGCTTCTGCTGTCCTGAAAGGACCGATCCTTGAATCGCTTAGTCTTCCAGGAGGAGGAGGAAAAGCTCTTTCTGCTCACTTGTGGTAAAAATGTTTTTTCCCATCTGCAGCTTTTTGAATAGCATCTTCCAGAATCTTACCAAACAGGAGATCCCCCTGGAACGGAAGACTACACAAGGACACCTTAGAGGCATAGTCCGCCCCCCATGAATGAAGCCATAAAGCCCTTCTGGAGGCCACGGACAGGGCCATACTTTTGGCAATCATGCGAGTGATGTCCAGGGAGGCTTCCAAACAAAATTCAGTGGCAAGGATAAAGTCCTTAAAACTCTCCAAGAGATGTTCTCTACGGACACCTTGATCAATGTCCTCCTCCAAATTAGCGAGCCACACTCTTAAGGGCCTGGAGAGAGTGGTTAGTGCCACTGCTGGATGAAGGGCGGAGCCCAGGGCCAAGTAGGCTTTAATCAAATCCCCATCCAAATGCTTTTCCATAGGCTCTCTGAGGTATGCTATGGAGTCTTCTTAGCCATATGGATCACTGCAGCATCAACCTTAGGAACCGAATTCCATAGGCAGCAGTCCATGGCAGAATAAGGATAAATCCTCGTGAATTTATTTTTCAAGGTGGATTTCCTTCTGGCTTATTCCATTCTTGAAGGATCACGTCCCTAATTGAGGAATGTACCGGGAAAGTCGGTCTATTAGGTTTTAAGTCCTCAATAAACCTGTCAGCCTCTCTCAATTCAGATTTTTCTTCCGTGAGACTAAGAGTGTCTCTGAGGAGGGTAATAAGTCTATCGATAGACTTCGAGTCAAGAGACCTGGAGGCATATTCAACTTCCTCCTCACCATCCTCCGAGACCTCCCACAGGTCAGGGTCTTCTCCAGAGCTGGAAGACTGAGGTTCCACTCTGGGTCTCTTACGCGGACTACTAGACACCGTGGTAGACTTAAAGCTCTCAGCAATAGCTTGGGAAATCCAAAGTTTAAGGTCGTCCTGCGGGGAACCCCTACTGGGCACATTAGCCACTTCCGACAAGCATTCCCTGCAAAAGTTCCTTCCATGCGGAGCCGGTGATGAACAATTAATGCATTTATTGGTATTTTCCCTTGATTTCCTTGCTGGAGAATCCAATTGTTTGCTAGAGCTGAAATAAAGCCATATATAACATATATTACAGGCTCAGTATGGCACTCTTTTTAACAACCCCCCTATTAAAAATAAATGTTTTCTAGAGAGGGATCTAGCAGAGGCAGAGGGAGAATCCATACTCTAAAGAGGAATAAAGGAAATTTCAAAACACAATTCCCAATAAGAAAGTAGAGGCAAACTGACAAGCAAAACCAAAACCCTCAACAAAAAACATAGAAACTGGTAATCCTACCTTATGATGACAGGAAACACTCCAGGCAGCCAAGAAACAACAGCACAGGAGGAACGGCAAGGAACTCAGTACCAAAATCCAGTCGCCTGACCAGCTGACACAGCGCACAGGTAAGTGTCAGCATCATCCAGTTTAAATAGAGCCACGTCCGGTCCGCGCATGCGCAGACCACTGGAACGCACGCCATGCGTTCCAAACCTCGCGGTCGATGCAAGGCACTTCCGGTTTCGCCGGATCTGGACGCACTACGATCCGGCTGCAACTACAAACAGGCTGCTGGAATGCATACTGCGTTCCAGCTAACAACGCTGGTCCCCCTAGACAGTCAACAAAGTCGGTGCAGTGCCCTCACAGGCACAGCCACTCCCAGCAAGCGCCCAGGAGACACACCAGGGAACCACCAGAGAAATCCGTCCAAGGGAAGATGGAACAGAGAGCCAAACACCACCGGCTTGTACAGAGCCATCCCCCAGGATGATCCCCTGCAGTATGGATTCTAAAGAACTGCCATCAAGGTAAGGGGGGATTTTAGACCCCAATTACTAGGGGTACGCCAATAACTAGGGGAATTTTTAAGGATAACCAACCCCGTGATAATTAGGAACAGTGTCTCCCTCAGAACACCTGACATCCATCCCACGCTGAAGTTCAGTACTTACGCTGAACCTGACCCAGTTAGTCCTGATCATGCAGGCTGTTTACTGGGTCCTTCAAATGAAGAGAGGCTGAAACGAACCTACGACAAACGCACGGCCATAAAATAAAATGCGAAAAGTCCTGTAGAACTTGCTAAGGGCAGGAAAAAAGACTGAGGTGTAAGGGGAGGAGGGACTCTTTGTACCCATCGGTCGAATTAATTAATCTAATTAATTCCTGTCCTGTGACTGCTAAGGGAGGAGCTACCCATAAGTGATGCTGCCATGATTAGCCAGGAAATCTAACTTTTTCCAATTCAGATATTTTGGCGTGAAATTTGAAATCCACTTTGAAATCAGAAATTTACTGAATAACCCTGATAGTCTCAGCAGATCACATATTGCAAAGGTTTAGCCTTGGAACCCTGATTCACTCCTTGAAATATTTGTCTTAGAACTTCCAAAAATTAACTGAAATCCTAGATCAGGGGTAGGCAACCTTTTAGCAGCACTGTGCCGATATAGGATTGTGATGTCCCGTAGAGTGACGATCCTATTTTTTTTAAATTAAGGTGTGTATGCTGCCGTATTCTGCTTGTGTTATTTTTACTGTAATTGCTTCGTATCGTTGCATTTGTGCGTATATGAGCTATTATATTGTATATGTTCATTAGTAGTTTATGGTATCGTGTATGATGCATATGAATGTGGGCTGTGTATGGCTGCTTGTGGAATTGTGTGTGGATGGATATGTCACATTGTGTGTTTAATAGTGTGTGGGGGCTGTTTGGGGTATTGCATGTGAGAGGCTGCATGTGGGGTTGTGTGCATGTATGTGTATTGTTAGTGGTGTGTGCGGATTGTGTGTGTTTTTTTGTGGGCTGTTCATATTATTTGTATAAGGGGAGGGTTATTTTGCATTTCTGTGTATATCTAGCAGTGTGGGTGGGTTCCCTGGGTTCCAGTGGGGACCAGGCTGGCCAGGTACAGGTCAAGGACAGGAGCTGCGATAGCTGTCGAGGGCTGCTCTACTAAAGTGTGGATTCCCATTCACAAGTGCTGGGAGGCAGTGATCTGAGATCAGTTACTCTATGTGCTGCAATGCATAAATTGAGGATTGTCCTTCACCACCTCTTCGTATTAGCAAATATCTGAAGTTTTACTGGGACTCCTGATAGGCCAGAGTGCGTTGGGCTCTAGCAGCCTTGAGTGCCGTACAAAGACACCTTGAGTGCCGTGCATGGCACTAGTGCCGTAGGTTGCCTACCCCTGTCCTAGATATATGAGGCATTTAAACAATCAGGACTAAAAACAAACCCATTCTGAATTATTTTTCTTTAGTGGCATTAGTTGTGTAGAAATTATTTATAATTAAACTGAATTTGTTTTTTTCTATTTCTTTTAATACTTTATTCACACGTTTCCATCACTATTAGGCTAGCTTTTCTCTGTCCTACAATTAGCAGCAGGAGCAGTCATTCCCACCCACCTGCTGCCTGGGATATTTGTCTGGCCATCAGTATGGACTGACCAGAGGAGCATCCTCACATACTCGGGGATGTCCCTTCAGTTAGTACCTGCTGACATCCAGACAGTTTCTGGCATTTGGGGGCCACCTGCCAAGGTCCTTCTTACCCAACAAATTGCACAATGCCACAGATGTCCCAAAGGTAGGAGTCCTGGAGCAGTCATGGGGGATTGGATGCATCCTAACATGATCAAAAAAAGCAGCACCATAGAAACATAGAATGTGATTGCAGATAAGAACCATTCGGACCATCTAGTCTGCCCAATTTTCTAAATACTTTCATTAGTCTCTGGCCTTATCTTATAGTTAGGATAGCCTTATGCCTATCCCATGCATGCTTAAACTCCTTTACTGTGTTAACCTCTACCACTTCAACTGGAAGGCTATTCCATGCATCCACTACCCTCTCAGTAAAGTAATACTTCCTGGTATTATTTTTAAACCTTTGTCCCTCTAATTTAAGACTATGTCCTCTTGTTGTGGTAGTTTTTCTTCTTTTAAATATAGTCTCCTCCTTTACTGTGTTGATTCCCTTTATGTATTTAAATGTTTCTATCATATCCCCCCTGTCTCGTCTATCCTCCAAGCTATACATGTCAAGATCCATTAACCTTTCCTGGTAAGATTTATTCTGCAATCAATGAACCAGTTTAGTAGCCCTTCTCTGAACTCCCTCTAAGGTATCAATATCCTTCTGAAGATACGGTCTCCAGTACTGCGTACAATACTCAAAGTGAGGTCTCACCAGTGTTCTGTACAATGGCATGAGCACTTCCCTCTTTCTACTGCTAATACCTCTCCCTATACAACCAAGCATTCTGCTAGCATTTCCTGCTGCTCTATTACATTGTCTGCCTACCTTTAAGTCATCAGAAATAATCACCCCTAAATCTCTTTCCTCAGATGTTGAGGTTAGGACTCTATCAAATATTCTGTACTCTGCCCTTGGGTTTTTACGTCTAAGATCTTGCACTTATCCATATTAAATGTCAGTAGCCACAACTCTGACCATTTTTCTAGTTTACCTAAATCATTAGCCATTTGGCTTATGCCTCCTGGAACATCAACCCTGTTACATATCTTAGTATCATCAGCATAAAGACATACCTTACCATCAAGATCTTCTGCAATATCACTAATAAAAATATTAAAGAGAATGGGTCCAAGTACAGATCCCTGAGGTACCCCACTGGTGACAAGCCCAAGCTTCGAATATACTCCATTGACTACAACCCTCTGTTGCCTGTCACTCAGCCACTGCCTCACCCATTCAACAATATTGGAATCCAAACTTAAAGATTGCAGTTTATTGATAAGCCTTCTATGTGCAACAGTGTCAAAAGCCTTACTGAAATCTAGGTAAGCAATGTCTACTGCACCACCCTGATCTATATTTTAAGTTACCCAATCAAAAAAATCAATAAGATTAGTTTGGCATGATCTCCCTGAAGTAAACCCATGTTGTCTCTGATCTTGAAATCCATGTGTTTTAGATGTTCAACAATCCTATCCTTTAACATGGTTTCCATCACTTTCCCCACTACTGAAGTAAGGCTTACTGGCCTATAGTTGCCCGACTCCTCCCTATTACCTTTCTTGTGAATGGGCACAACAATCGCCAACTTCCAATCTTCTGGGACTACTCCTGTTATCAATGATTGGTTAAATAAATCTGTTGATTGTTTTGCTAGTACACCACTAAGCTCTTTTAATAGCTTTGGGTGTATTCCATCAGGTCCCATTGACTTATTTGTCTTTACTTTTGACAGTTGAAATAGAACCTCTTCCTCTGTAAACTCACGTGTAATAAATAACTCATTTATCCTTTTTCTTAACTGAGGTCCCTCTCCTTCATTTTCATCTGTAAATACCGAACAAAAATATTAATTGAGGCAGTCAGCTACACCTTTATCCTCTTCTACATACCTTCCTTCTTTTGTTTTTAATCTATTTAATCCTTGTTTTACTTTTCTTTTCTCATTTATGTATCTAAAAAAAGTTTTGTCCCCCTTTTTTACTGACTGTGCTATTTTCTCTTCTGTGTGTGATTTGGAAGCTCTTATAACTTGCTTAGCCTCTTTCTGCCTAATCTTATAGATCATTCTGTCTTCCTCACTCTGGTTTTTTTTTATAATTACTGAATGCTAACTTTTTGTTTTTAACTATTTTGGCCACATCTGCGGAGTACCACAGTGGTTTCTTGAATTTTTTGTTTTTACTGACAAGCCTAATGCAATTTTTGTTGCCTTCAGTAGTGCAACTTTTAAATAATCCCATTTCTCTTGGACGCCATTTAAATTGCTCCGGTCTGATAATGACTCCTTTACACATATTCTAATTTTAGAAAAGTCTGTTTTTCTAAAGTCTAAAACTTTTGTTTTTGTGTGGTGTGACTCAGTCACTGTTCTTATATTAAACCACATTGACTGATGATCACTGGATCCTAAACTTTCACCTAGAGTAATATCGGATACCAAATCTCCATTTGTTAACACTAAATCTAGTATGGCCTCTTTACGATTTGGCTCCTCAACGACTTGTTTTAGAGACAATCCCAGTAGGGAGTTTAGAATATGTGTGCTCCTGGCACAAGCAGCTATTTTTGTTTTCCAATTCACATCAGGAAGATTAAAGTCACCCATGCTGATAACTTCCCCCTTCATTGTCATTTTAGCTATTTCCTCAACTAGTAGATTATCTAACTCTTCAATTTGTCCTGGGGCCTATAAATCACACCTACACAAATTACTGTGTGATTACCAAATTCTAACGTAACCCAAACGGACTCTATGTTCACCTCACTAACTTTTATTAGGCTAGATTTTATGCTATTCTTCAAATACAGGACCACCCCTCCCCTTTCTTGCCTTCCCTATAAAGTTGTTTTTTTAGTAGTTTGTCTGTAATTGTCTAAGTGTCCGTGCTATTAAGTGTCTGTGTAGTAGGCATGTGCATGGGGAAAATTTTCGGTTCGGCATTCCGAAATTCGGGATTTTCGCAATTCGGGACTTTGGCAATTCGGCACTTCAACACTTCAGAACTTCGGCAACTTCGGCACTTCAGCACTTCAGCACTTCAGAACTACGGCACTTCAGCACTTCGGAACTTCGACACTTCAGAAATTCGGCAACTTCGGCACTTCGGAACTTCGGAATTTCGGAACTTCAGCATTTCTGAATTTCGGGACTTCGGGACTTCTATTGCAGCCGCTTAGTAGATAACTCCCTAATTCCCACGCTATACCGCGAGTAGGGGCATGTCTAGTAAACAGTGAGCAGCCTGTGGCTGCTCACTGTTAAAAAAATAAATAAAAATAGGGTCCCCCCTCCCGAGCCCCCCACCCGCGAGCCCCCCTGAGCCCCCACCCGCGACGCGACACGTGGGAGCTTTTAGACTAAAGGGGGGACCTATTGCCCCCCCCGGCTCCCACTCCTGAGCAGCGGGTGGGGGCCCTACAGTAAAATAAGGGGGGGACCTAAGGTCCTCCCCCTGGCCACCACCAATGAGCAGTGGGTGGGGGTCCTAAATACTAATAGGGGGGATCTAATGTCCTCCCCCCTGGCCCCCACCCCTGAGCGGCGGGTGGGGGCCCTAAATACCAATGGGGGGACCTATTGTCCTCTCCCCACCGGCCCCTACCCCTGAGCGGCGGGTGGGGGCCCTGAAAAGAAATGTTACCTCCCCATTTTCCCACGCTGTGTAATTTGACTCATAACTCTCTGATTGGTTACTTAATCCACCAATCAGAGATTTATGAGTCAAATTACACAGTGTGGGAAAATTCCATAGAACTTTCCCACACTGTATAAAATAACACAGAGCACTCTGATTGGTGGATTTCAAACCAACCAATCAGTGTGCTGTGATAGGTAAATGTAGAGACTTACCTTGTCAGTCTCTTCAATTACCTGTCAGAGCACTCTGATTGGGTGGCTTAAACCAATCAGAGTGCTCTGAGCCTAATTGCAGGGCGGGGCAAGACTATATAAGCCTTTCCCCGCCCTGCAGAGCTCAGTCTGTGCGAAGCCCTTGCCGGATGAAGATGGATTATTTTTTCATTGTGTTGGTTATTATGGATTTTTATTTGCCCTTTTTGGGGGCTGAAAAAAGAAGATTTTAGAAGAAAGAAAACAACGAATGGTAAGTTTTATTTTTTTTACAGGTACTTAGTTAAAGGTCCCCCCTCATTATTTTTAGGGTGAGGGGGGTAGGTAGGGGGTTCATTTTTTGTGTGGGGGAGGGGGTGACTAGGGGTTTGGGGACCCCTAGTCCCCTGGGAGGTGTAACATTTTTATTTAGGGCCCCCACCCACCGCTCAGGGGTGTGGGCCGGGGGGGAGGACAATAGGTCCCCCCCTGTTGGTATTTAGGGCCCCCACCCATCATTTAGGGGTGGGGGCCAGGGGGGAGGACATTAGGTCCCCCCTCCTTTTTAGTATTTAGGGCCCGAACTCACCGCTCAGGGGTGGGGGCCATGGAGAAGGACATTAGGTCCCCCCCTTATTCCAATTTAGGGCCCCCACCCGCCACTCAGGGGTGGGGGCCAGGGGGAGGACATTAGGTCCCCCCCTTATTAGTATTTAGGGCCCCCACCCAACCTCTCAGGGGTGGGGGCCAGGGGGAGGACATTAGGTCCCCCCCTTATTTTACTGTAGGGCCCCCACCCACTGCTCAGGGGTGGGGGCCAGGGGGGAGGACATTAGGTCCCCCTTATTAGTATGTAGGGCCCCCACCCACTGCTCATGGGTGGGGGCCAGGGGGGAGGACATTAGGTCCCCCCCCTTATTATAATTTAGGGCCCCCACCCTCCACTCAGGGGTGGGGGCCCGGGGGGAGGACAATAGGTCCCCCCCTATTATTTTACATTAGGGCCCCCACCCACTCAGGTGTGGGGGGCCGGGGGGGCAATAGGTCCTCCCTTTAGTTTAAAAGCCCCCACTCGCGAGTCTCTTTAGTTGAAAAATGTATATACAAAAATTAAAAATTGAAAAAATAAAAAAATGAACAAATAAAAAAACATAAAAAAGAGGAGAAACAAAGGTGCAAGCAAAATAAGAAGAAATAAACGGTCACTGTATATGTCATGAAGAGTTGGTTGGATCTTACCAATTGAGGATTGCCACCCTGGAGTTATTCAATAGCAGCAAGATGTTCAATGGCTGTATAGAATGTACCACCAGTGTCCCGCAGTCTGGAAACCCGGATGCGCTCCAAATGCAGTCCGGACTGAATTGGCAAAGTCAATACTTCTATAGTTGCTGGCATGTGTCGCTGTTTGGCTGCTCTCACTTGCGTCGTGCGTGAAGTGTGTAACCGCTGGGCACCTTTGTTTCTCCTCTTTTTTTATGTTTTTTATTTTTTCATTTTTTTTAATTTTTTTTAATTTTTAATTTTTGAGAATTATTAAGTGGTGAATCCACCTGAACATTTATTACAAACTCCATATATGTATCTATTGACTGTATATAGCTGTACATATCCTGGAATGTATATATCATGATTTTTTGTACCATAGATGAATTGAAAAGGAGATCACTGGAATACAATAGTGATTAATTTGTGTACCATAGATGAATTGATAAATACAGTAGTGATTTACTTGACGTTCATGAATTGGTTTATATAAATAGTGTACAACAAATTAATTCCTTTTCTGCATATTTAATAAGCGATTCTTTCTTCTTTGTATGCATATTGTCATGCATATGAGTGCGGTATTAAATTAATGGATTCAAGTATTCCTATGGATGAGTCTCTATTGCAATTAGTTGATGATCGATGAATGAAGCATCACACCCTGCAGACAGCAGATCAGAGAATTTCACCTGACAGTATCTGATAGCAAAAGGGTAGGTAGTCATATATTGTTTTTTATAATCAACAGTCTGTAAGATTTCTTTTTTTTACACCATATTTTCTTTTTCTTTTCACTTTATTTGTTTTATCTTTTAATGCCTTTTATTTTCAATAAGGAATAAATGTTACATTTGTATCCCATTGTACAGCGCTACGGAATTTGTTGGCGCTATATAAATAATAATAAAATAATAATAATAATTTGATAAAGGTTTACTCCAACCAAAATCCAATATTTTCATGAAACACTGATTTTGGTTGAAGTAGCCCTTTATGTGGTTGTCCCTTGAAACGCAAAAAAAACCAAAACCTTAAACTTACCTATTTCCCTCAGACCAATCTTTGTCTGCTGATATCACTCTTACCTTGCCGGAGGGGGGTAAGGGAGAGCAGGGAGAATGGATTGAGGGGAGGACAGGGGCAGCAGAGAAGGGAGCTGTGTGTACTGACATCAGATGCCAATTTTGCACAAAATTTATAGTAGTGATCTCGGAACTCTAGTTCCCAGCTGGCTAATGACATGTCTATGATACTACCGTATTTGGAGTTTCTGACTGCAGAGGGGTCAATCTCTGTATGCGCAGCATATCATAGTGAAACACTGCACATACGGGCTTCAAGCATCAAGGAAACTTAAAATCACTAAAGTGGTCATGGTGGTTGGAGTAAAGCATTAGAGCAATGGTCCACGACTCAATGCGTAGCAATTACTTAAGCGTTGTTTGTGTTATGCTTGGGTAATACAAAGCTTGTCTGAATCCCATCCAGCTCTCTACTGTAAGTCAGGAATGTAGGTAGTCACACATTATATTTTTGTAAATAAACAAAAGTCTTTAAGATATTTTTTACCCTCACTATTACAAGTTTACTATTCTTGGATACATGTTTCTTTTCCAATACAATTTGAGTTTTCTATTTTACTTATATGTGTCGACCTTTAAGAATACCTTGACATCTTCATGTTACATAGTTACATAGTTAGATAGCTGAAAAGAGACTTGCGTCCATCAAGTTCAGCCTTCCTCACACCTGTTTTTTGCTGTTGATCCAAAAGAGAAAAAAAAAAAAAAACCCAGTTTGAAGCACAATTTTGCAACAAGCTAGGACAAAAAATTCCTTATTGACCCCAGAATGGCAGTCAGATTTATCCTTGAATCAAGCAGTTATTACCCTACATTGAAAGATTATATCCTTGAATATTCTGTCTTTGCAAGTATGCATCTAGTAGCTGTTTGAACATCTGTATGGACTCTGATAAAACCACTTCTTCAGGCAGAGAATTCCACATCCTGATTGTTCTTACAGTAAAAAAAACCTTTCCTTTGCCTTAGACGAAATCTTCTTTCTTCCAGTCTAAACGCATGGCCTCGTGTCCTATGTAAAGTCCGGTTTGTGAATAGATTTCCACACAATGGTTTGTATTGGCCCCGAATATATTTGTATAATGTTATCATATCCCCTCTCAGGCGACGTTTTTCTAAACTAAATAGGTTTAAATTTGTTAACCTTTCTTCATAGCTGATATGTTCCATTCCTTTTATTAATTTTGTAGCCCGCCTCTGCACTTTTTCTAGTGCCATGATATCCTTCTTTAGAACAGGTGCCCAAAATTGCACAGCATATTCAATATGTGGTCTTACCAGTGATTTATAGAGAGGCAAAATGATATTCTCGTCCCGAGAATGAATGCCCTTTTTCATGCATGACAATACCTTACTGGCCTTGGCCACTGCTGATTGACATTGCACATTGTTGCATAGTTTGTTGTCTATAACAATTCCCAAGTCCTTTTCGTGTGTTGTTATCCCTAATTCGCTTCCATTAAGGGTATACGTTGCTTGTGTATTCTTTACGCCGAAGTGCATAACTTTGCATTTTTCAACATTAAATTTCATCTGCCATTTGAGTGCCCAGTCCTCCAGTCTATCTAAATCCTTCTGCAGCAAAGTAATATCTTGCTCACATTGTATTATTTTACAAAGTTTTGTGTCATCTGCAAACACTGAAACATGACTTTCAATGCTGTCTTCAAGATCATTTATAAAAATGTTAAATAGAAGGGGTCCCAGAACAGACCCCTGAGGGACACCACTTGCCACCTCTGTCCAGCTTGAAAATTTACCATTAACGACAACTCTTTGTATTCTGTTTTTAAGCCAATGTTCTACCCAAGAACAAGCATTTTCATCGAGACCGATTTCCTTGAGTTTGAACACTAATCTTTTGTGTGGAACTGTATCAAATGCCTTGGCAAAATCCAAATAGATCACATCCACTGCAACACCCTGATCTATACTTCTACTTACTTCTTCGTAGAACGCAATCAAGTTAGTTTGACATGACCTGTGCTTCATAAAACCGTGCTGATTTTTGCTGATAACCATATTCTTCTCAAGGAATTCTTGAATATTATCCCTTAATAACCTTTCAAATATTTTACCAGCCACAGAAGTTAAGCTCACAGGTCTATAATTTCCAGGCAAGGATTTTGAACCCTTTTTGAATATAGGAACCACATCTGCCTTCCTCCAATCCTCCCGAACACTTCCTGAAAGAAAAGAATCTTGAAAGATTAAAAACAGAGGTTCACTTATTTCTACACTTAGTTCCTTAAGTACACGTGGATGGATACCGTCAGGCCCTGGAGCTTTGTTTATATTAACTTTCTTTAGTTGCTGCAGCACATTGTCTTGAGTTAACCAATTACAATTATTCTGCAAGTTTTTAGTAGCAATCATTTGCACATCTATTGCCATGGGTTCTTCTTTAATATATACGGAGGAGAAATAGTTATTTAGAATTCCTGCCTTTTCTTGGTCTTCATTAACTAACACCCCCGTTTCAGTTTTAAGTGTACCTATACTTTCATTTTTGGGTTTTTTGGAATTTATGTACTTAAAAAATGCTTTGGGGTTGGTTTTGCTCTCTTTAGCTATCATTTTTTCATTTTGAAGTTTAGCAAGTTTAATTGCCTTTTTGCACGCATTATTTGCTTTCTTATATCTTTTATAAGATGCATCTGATTTGTCTGATTTAAATGCTTTAAATGCCCTTTTCTTATTTTTAATCTCTTGTTTTACTTCTCTACTAAGCCACATTGGTTTTAATTTGTTTCTTTTATACTTATTTCCCAATGGTACATACTGAGAAATGTACCTTTCTAATATTTGTTGGAAGATGATCCATTTATCCTCAGTGTTCTTTTCACTAAAGAGTTTATGCCAGTCAATATATTGTAAAGCTTCCCTTATCTTATTGAAATTGGCCTTTTTAAAATTATATGTTTTAGTATACCCCATGTGCTTTTGTTTTTTTGAGTTTATTTCAAAGGACACTATATTGTGATCACTATTTCCCAAGTGCTCACCTACTTGAATGTTGGTCAAAAGATCAACGTTGTTTGTTAAAACCAGGTCCAGACAAGCGTCCATTCTAGTTGGTGCTTGTACAAGTTGTGACATGAAGTTGTCATTTAACAAGTTTAAAAACCTAATTCCCTTTGCTGAGCTACTAGTCCCTATGTCCCAATTTATGTCCGGGTAATTAAAATCTCCAATAATTAAAGTGTTACCAAGATTTGCAGCTTTCTCAATTTGCTCAAACAGCTGTTGTTCCTCGTCAATATTAACATTAGGTGGTTTATAACATATCCCAACCAATAGTTGGTTTTCCTTCTTTTCCCCCAAGCAGATATTTACCCATAAAGCCTCCACATTTTCCTCATCGCATTCAATTTGCTTAAGATTTGGCTTTAAATCATGGTTGACATACAAACATACCCCACCACCCTTCTTGTTTTTCCTATCCTTCCTAAATAATGTGTACCCATTTAAGTTAACTGCCCAGTCATGTGTCTCATCCCACCATGTTTCAGTTATGCCTATTATATCATATTGTTTAGTGTATGCTAATGCCTCTAGTTCCCCCATTTTGTTATTTAGGCTCCTTGCATTAGTAAGCATACATTTAATATCATGCGTCTCTTGTTTATTTTGTGAATTACCAACATTACATAGCTTCTCTGTTCTGAGCTTGCCCCTCCCCCCGTCTCCACCCTCCTTATACTGTTCTAAAGCCCATCTCCTTTCTGTCCTATCTCCATTTTGTAGATTGCTATGACCCTCCCCCCCTACTACTAGTTTAAAATCTCCTCCAACCTTCTAGCCATCCTATCCCCCAGCACTGCAGACCCCCTTCCGTTTAGGTGCAATCCATCACTACTATATAGGTTGTACCCAATCGCAAAGTCGGCCCAGTGCTCTAAAAACCCAAAACCCTCCTTCCTGCACCAAGACTTCAGCCACGCATTAACCTCTCTAATCTCCCGCTGCCTTTCCACTGTAGCACGTGGCACAGGTAATATCTCAGAGAATACCACCTTGGATGTCCTTTTCTTGAGTTTGCTACCTAATTCCCTGAAATCATTCTTTAGGACCTTCCATCTTCCTCTTACTTTGTCATTGGTACCAACATGGACCATGACCGCTGGGTCATCCCCAGCCCCTCCCAATAATCCATCCACTCTGTCAGCAACATGCCGGACCCGAGCACCCGGGAGACAGCAAACTGTCCGGTTGAGCCGATCAGAGTGGCAGATTGCCCTATCTGCTCTCCTAATGATAGAGTCCCCTACCACCACAACCTGTCTTGCCTTCCTTACATTTTGATCCCCACCCGTACTAGAGGGGCTGTCACCTCGGCTGTTAGAAGTAACAGCTTCCTCTAATACAGCTACTCCTGAGCTGATGCTCCCAACATCTTCCCTCAAACGGGCAAATCTGCTAGGTTGCACCAAATCAGGACTAGCTAGCCCTTTCCTCTTCCCTCCCCCCCTGCTTCCTCGCCCCACTGTCACCCAGCTACATGCCTGTTCCCCATCTGTCATATCTCCTCCCTCTCCACTACCTGACCCCACTAAACTCTGCTCAGTCAGCAGCAGACTCCTCTCAAGATTGTCGATCTCCCTCAAAGTTGCGATTTGCTTCTCAAGATCTCCAATCTGAGCTTCCAGAGAAGCCACTCGCACACAACCATCACAGAGGTATGGACCATGGACGGGTACATCCAGGCATCCATACATGCAACAAGATGTGCATTGAGTTAAACTAACAATCTTGCTAACACTCATTTCCCCAGATATAAATAAAAAAATTAAAAATTACCTTGATAGTTTAAACCCCTAGTTAGTCCCAACTCCTGGTTTTTTAACTCCTACTTCAAAGAGTCTACTTAATAGAGTCTGCTTCCAAATAATGTGAGCAAGCTCAGTGAGTTAGGGGTGTGCCTTTATAGGGATACAAATCCCACACAGGTGCAATTAATAAACACTCCCCCCAATCAATCAAGCAGCAGCACAAAAGGGGGAAAAACCAGAACACCAGGAAAAAAAAAAAAAAACAAACTTTTTTTTTCTTTTAACCCCTTAACGCCGTTACGGCGTTCCATGCCGTCGCGCTTTAAATGGGCTTTAAAGCCGTTGCGGCGGCATGGAACGCCGTAACGGTTTAAGCCCCCAGGAGCCAGCAACTACTCACCTCCGCCGCGATCCTCTTCTGGGGGGCTGCCTGAGAGCCCGGGCAGCCCCCCTCCGGCAAATGAGGCCCCCGGGGGCCATGTGATCGCTCTCAAAGAGCGATCACATGGCCCTCTATAGCTGGCTGTGGATCTGCCAGCAGGGGGACTGTTTGAAATATCAGACAGTCCCCCTGCTGGTAGGAGGTGTAAAAAAAATAAAATAAACATGTTTAAAAATAAATTAAATATATTTTAATATATATATAATATGTATATATATTATATATATAATATATATACATATTATATATATGTAACGTCATGCAAAGTGTATTTTAATATTAATATAAGTATATAAATTAATATTAAAATACACTTAGAATGACGTTACATATATATAATATGTATATATATTATATATATAATAGATGTACATATATATATTATATATAAATACGTATAATTAAAATAATAAATAAATAAAATAATAAAATAAATAAATAAAATATTGAAACAAAATTTAATATAAATTATATATGCATATGTAATTTCATTCTAACTGTATTTTGTTATTAATATATATATATCGGTAACAAAATACACTTAGAATGACATTCTATATATATCTATCTATGTATAAAATACAAATAACCGCAAATATATATATATATATAGATAAATACATATAATTACATAAAAGATTACATTAGTATACACGTAGAATTTAAATACCTATAAATGCATATATATTAAAATTCTACGTGTATATTTAAATAATCTTTTAACGTAATTATGTGATTTGATTAATTAAAATTTGATTGACATGTCTGACAACACAGGGAGAAAGTGCAGAGAATTTAATTCGCAAGCACTATATTTGACCCTGTAACTCTCCAAGACACCATAAAACCTGTACATAGGGGGTACTGTTTTACTCGGGAGACTTCACTGAACTCAAATATTAGTGTTTCAAACTGGTAAATTGTATTACAACAATGATATTTTAAGTAAAAGTGACGTTTTTCGCATTTTTTACAAGCGAACGGCACTTTTATGGTCTATATTATTGTTGTAATATGTTTTACGGTTTTAAAACACTAATATTTGTGTTTAGTGAAGTCTCCCGAGAATAACAGTACCCCCCATGTACAGGTTTTATGGTGTTTTGGAAAGTTAGAGAGTCACATATAAGGCTTGCATTTCATTTTTTTCACATTGAAATTTGCCAGATTGGTTATGTTGCCTTTGAGAGCGTATGGTAGCCCAGGAATGAGAATTACCCCCATGATGGCATACCATTTGCAAAAGTAGACAACCCGAGGTATTGCAAGTGGGGTATGTCCAGTCTTTCTTAGTAGCCACTTAGTCACAAACACTGGCCAAATATTAGTTTTTTGCTTTTTTCACACAAAAACAAATATGAACGCTAATTTTGGCCAGTGTTTGTGACTAAGTGGCTACTAAAAAAGACTAAACATACCCCACTTTCAATACCTTGGCTTGTCTAATTTTTCAAATGGTATGCCATTATGGGGGTAATTCTCTTTCCTGGGCTACCACACCGTCTCAAAGGTAACATTACTAATCTGGAAAATTTCAATTTGAAAATGGAACGTTCTATATTTGACCCTGTAACATTCCAAAACACCATAAAACCTGTTAATGGGGGGTACTGTTGTACTCGTGAGACATCGCTGATTACAAATATGTGCATTTTTTTGCAGTAAAACCTAACAGTATTATGACATTCACAGCTAAAATGGCAGACGGAAATACAAATTTAAAAAAAAATCTTATTTTCTCACCTTTTTTTTTATTTTATTCATAATAAATTATGTTCCATATATGAATAGTTAATGATAGATTAAAGCCCTGTTTCTCCTGAACAAAATGATATATAATAAGTGTGGGTGCATATAATTTGAAAGAGGGGAACTACGGTTGAACAGACATATAGCGCAAATTCCAGTTTTTGTTTACGTTTTGTTTTGATCAGAACGTGCACTATTGACTCCGTCCTGAAGGGGTTAAACTTTACAGACTGAACCAATTAAACAAAATAAAATACAAACCACTCTCCACAGTATACAAACCACTCCAAGCAACTCCTGGTTTTTTTTTTTTTTAAATTCTTTATTTTTGCAGTGCTTTTAGTGGTTACAGGCTTACATATGGTACCCCAACGGCATTCCATACGTTGATTGCTAAACATTTGTTACAGAGGGTATAGATAGACAAAGCACTTTTTTTTTTTTTTTTGTTGATATTACATGGTAAACAGGCTTAAACGTAGATTGAGATTACAATAGAAAAACAAAAGAAGCATTCTAGAGTTTTGCTTTTAACACATAGTAGTTGCTAGACTTTGCGCGTTTTCTAGTGGTTAATGACAAGATAAGGTTACACGCAGGCATTGTATTTATTTTAGCTAGTTACAAGCTTAGGTATGCGAGATATAGTATCTCCCCTCAGGCCTCCATAGACACCCTTAAATGCTGTTGACAAGGCATGGTAGACACTACTTCACCGCCTATTCTCCCAAATAATACACAATAAAGCATTTAAATCTGCTTGAAGCCACTATAGGTATACTTGCTGACTGTGTAGCGGGAGTAGCTTCTCTTTGTCACAGCTCACGAGCATTAGTCCCTTATACAGTTCATCTTGGTCTCTTGCTGGGTTGATTTTGTCTCCGCGTGGAGCCGCCATCTTGGTGGTCTCGAGGCCGTTCTTTGAGGGAAAGTTCCACTGCCGACCGATGCCAGAGCAGGTCGTTCTAGGCTGTGGGGGAGCAGGCTTCCGACCTCCGTCCCTCTCTGCTGTGTGCGCCAGCTTCTGCTTCTGAAAACACGAGGTCCAGGGAGCTTGCCTGCGGTAAGGGTTTTCGTGGGCTGTGGTCGCTTTGCGGATTACTCAGTCCCCTGAGAGCCTGGGTCAGCCGTGGTGGGAGGCTTAGAGTTTGCTGTTTGTGGTCGCTTGGGAGCAGGCTGGAAGTGTGGTAAGTGGGGTGTTCACCTTCATGCTTGGGCGCTCTGCATGGCTCCCTGCTTAGTCCTTGTGGCCTGCTGTAAACGGGGCTCAGGTCTCTCATGCACGTGGTGGTCGCCATTTTGTGTGCAGCAGTGTCGTCCTTTGCATCTCTCCCAGGCCCTTGGGGTGAGGACCGGGATCACCCCCCCGGTCCAGAGGGGGGGGAAATCAGGACCGGGTCCGCATGTGGATTCCCTGTTCGACGGGCTCCAGTGGGCAAGTTAGTGGTGTGGCGGCCGTCCACTCCTCTCGTTGCCGGGTGAGGTCTCGCCTGTTGCCGCAGGGACCTCTCCCCTGAGGGACTAAAACCCCGGAGGGCAAGCCTCTCCTCAGCTCTGGTAGCCCTAGACGACTGGGGTCGCAGTTGTGGGCTGGTCGTGCGATCCAAAAGCCCAATTTACAGGCATAAAAGGTGGATTGTAGCTTGTATTGAGCAGGAGCTGGTCTGTCTTACGACCGCTCGGCTCGGCGGCCCGGCCCCGCCCCCCAACTCCTGGTTTTTTAACTCCTACTTCAAAGAGTCTACTTAATAGAGTCTGCTTCCAAATAATGTGAGCAAGCTCAGTGAGTTAGGGGTGTGCCTTTATAGGGATACAAATCCCACACAGGTGCAATTAATAAACACTCCCCCCAATCAATCAAGCAGCAGCACAAAAGGGGGAAAAACCAGAACACCAGGGAAAAAAAAAAAACAAAAAAACTTTTTTTTCTTTTAACCCCTTCAGGACCGCTGACGGTTCAGGACCGTCAGCGGTAAAACGTGCGTTTGGACCGCTGACGGTCCTGAACCGTCATAACGGTTTTGGGCTACTTACCTGATCGCCGTCGGTCCCACGGCGGCGATCAGCTCTCCTCCCGGTCCAGGGGGACTGCCTGTCTGCCCGGGCAGTCCCCCCTCGGCAGATCAGGACCCCACGGCCATGTGATCACTCGATCACATGACCGCAATAGGGGTCTTTGTATCTGCCTGCAGGGGGACTGTCTGTGCTGACAGGCAGTCTCCCTGCAAGTGTAAAATCATAAAATAAAGTAAAAAAAAAAAAAACAATCAGTGTAAAAAAAATTATAATATGTGTATATATATATGATATATATACATGTATTATATCTATATATATAATATATGTATATGTATCATATATATAATGTCACACTAAGTGTATTTTTATATTTATATATACGTATATTAATATAAAAATACACTTATATTTAAATTACACACGAATATATACAATATATATAATAACTATATATATGGTATATATATATTATTATAAAATACAAATAATATGTTAATAAAAATAAATAACAAAAAATAAAAATAATTTTTAATAATTAAAAAAAAATTATATATATATATTCAATTTTATTCTAACAGTATTTTGATATTGATATATATATATTTATATCAAAATACACTTAGAATGTAATGATATATATATCTATGTATAAATAAATAAATAAAAATAATACGAAATATACATATGTCCACATACAAAATTACATTAATAATTTCATAAATATACACGTAGACGTCAAATATATAAATATGTATATATATTAAAATTCTACGTGCATATTTATGTAATATTTTTACCTAATTAAGTAATTTTAATGATTGCAATTTGAGGGACCTGCCTGCCAACCCAGGCCAAAAGTCCAGATAATTTAATTTGCTAGCACTGTGCTTAACCCTGTAACTTTCTATGACACCCTAAATCCTGTACATGGGGGTACTGTTTTACTCGGGAGACTTCGCTGAACACAAATATTAGTGTTTCAAAACAGTAAAACATATCACAGCGATGATATTGTCAGTGAAAGTGAAGTTTTTTGCATTTTTCACACACAAACAGCTCTTTCACTGAGGATATTATTGCTGTGATATATTTTACTGTTCTGATACACTAATATTTGTGTTCAGCGAAGTCTCCTGAGTATAACAGTACCCCACATGTAGAGGTTTTATAGTGTTTGTGAAAGTTACAGGGTCAAATATAAGGCTTGATTTTACTTTTTTTTTTTTATTGAAATTTGTCAGATTGGTTAGGTTGCCTTTGACAGCGTATGGTAGCCAAGGAATGAGAATTAGCCCCATGATGGCATACCATTTACAAAAGAAGACAACCCAAGGTATTGCAAATGGGGTATGTTCAGCCTTTTTTAGTAGCCACTTAGTCACAAACACCGGCCAAAGTTAGCGGTTTTTGCATTTTTAACACACAAACAAATATAAATGCTAACTTTGGCCAGTGTTTGTGACTAGGTGGCTACTAAAAAAGACTGGACATACCCCATTTTAAATACCCTGGGTTGTCTACTTTAAAAAATATGTACATGTTAGGTGTGTTTCGGGGATTTATGACAGATAACGGTGTAACAATGTCACTATTGATACATATAAAATATATATATATTGAAACAGCAATTTCCTACTTGTATTTATAGGCCTATAACTTGCAAAAAAAAGCAATAAAGCATGTAAACACTGGGTGTTTTTAAACTCGGGACAAAATTTTGAATCTATTTAGCAGTTTTTTTCATTAGCTTTTGTAGATAAGTAAAAGATTTTTCAAGTAAAAGTCCAAAAACATGTTTTTTTTTTTATTTTTCACCATATTTTATTATTTTTTTTAAATACAATATATGACATAATATAAATACTGGTATGTAAAGAAAGCCCTTCTTGTCGTGAAAAAAACAATATATAACTTGTATGGGAACCGTAAATGAGAGAGCGGAAAATTACAGCTAAACACAAACACCACAAAAGTGTTAAAACTGCTCTGGTCCTTAACGTACAAACATCGCAAAAACAGGCCGGTCCTGAAGGGGTTAAACTTTACAGACTGAACCAATTAAACAAAATAAAATACAAACCACTCTCCACAGTATACAAACCACTCCAAGCAACTCCTGGTTTTTTAACTCCTACTTGAAAGAGTCTACTTAATAGAGTCTGCTTCCAAATAATGTTCTGTCTGACTTTTTAAATGCATGACATTATAAGAACGTTTCTCTTTCATTGTATTCAATTTAATATTATATGCAAGGGTTTGTTTATTCTTTATTTTTTTCTTTGCAGTTAGTTCAAGTATGAACCACAGCACCAGTGAGCATAGAAGTAATTTGTTTTTTTTGGTTCTTGAGGCATTGAAATTGAAGGAAATAAAGTGGATAACCAAAATATGCATATTATTATAGTTGCTGTATGTTTACCTAGTTTATACTATAAAGCACAGGTGGCAATCTATTCTCTGCTAAATGCCACTAGACCCCCGAGAGGTGCTAGATTTCTGGCAGGTCCTATTTTGAACCTGACAAGTAGTGATGTCCCGAACGGGTCGCTGGTGAATAGTTCCTGGCGAACATAGCATGTTCGCGTTCGCCACGGACGGCGAACATATGCGATGTTCGGTCCGCCCCCTATTCGTCATCATTGAGTAAACTTTGACCAGCAGAAACATCCCAGCAAATCAGCAGAAGACCCTCCCTCCCAGACCCTCCCACCTCCTAGAGAGCATACAATTTAGATTAATTCTGAAGCTGCATTCATTTTTTTAAATTTATTTTTATTATTATTTTTTGTTTGTGTTTATTATACATTTCCTCCATAGCCAGTAACCTGTGTTTATTATACATTATCCCCTATAGCCAGTAACATGTGTTTCTTATACATTATCCCCCATAGCCATTAACCTGTGTTTATTATACATTATCCCCCCATAGCCAGTAACCTGTGTTTATTATACATTATCCCCCCACAACCAGTAACCTGTGTTTATTATACATTATCCCCCCACAACCAGTAACCTGTTTTTATTATACATTTTCCTCCATAGCCAGTAACCTGTGTTTATTATACAATATCCCCCATAGCCAGTAACCTGTGTTTATTGGGTGGGGGCCCTAGATAAGAATGGTGGGGGGGACCTACTGTCCTCCCCCCCGGCCCCCACCCCTGAGCGGTGGGTGGGGGCCCTAAAAAAACAATAAGGGGGGACCTACTGTCCTCCCACCCGGCCCCACCCCAGAGCGGTGGGTGGGGGCCCTAAATAAAGAGAGGGGGGACCTACCGTCCTCTCCCCAGCCTCCACCCCTGAGCGGTGGGTGGAGGCCTAATAAAACAATAAGGGGGGGACCTACTGTCCTCCCCCCTGGCCCGCACCCCTGAGCGGTGGGTGGGGGCCCTAAATAAAGAGAGGGGTGGACACCTACTGTCCTCCCCCCGGCCCCCACCCCTGAGCAGTGGGTGGGGGCCCTAGATAATAATGGTGGGGGGGACCTACCATCCTCCCCCCGGCCCCCACCCCTGAGCGGTGGGTGGGGGCCCTAAAAAAACAATAAGGGGGGACCTACTGTCCTCCCCCCTGCCCCCACCCCTGAGCAGTGGGTGGTGGCCCTAGATAATAATGGTGGGGGGACCTACCATCCTCGCCCCCGGCCCCCACCCCTGAGCGGTGGGTGGGGGCCCTGAAAAAACAATAAGGGTGGGACCTACTGTCCCCCCCGGCCCCCACCATTGAGCGATGGGTGGGGGCCCTAAATAAAGAGAGGGGGGACCTACTGTCCTCCCCCTGGCCCCCACCCCTGAGCGGTGGGTGGGGGCCCTAAATAAAGAGGGGGTGGACCTACCGTCCTCCCCCCGGCTCCCATCCCTTAGCGGTGGGTGGGGGCCCTAAAAAAACAGTAAGGGGTGGAACCTACTGTCTTCCCCCCCTGGCCCCCACCCCTGAGCAGTGGGTGGGGGCCCTAGATAATAATGGTGGGGGGGACCTACCGTCCTCCTCCCCGGCCCCCCACCCCTGAGCGGTGGGTGGGGGCCCTAAAAAAACAATAAGGGGGGGACCTAGTGTCCCCCCCCGGCCCCCACCCCTGAGCGGTGGGTGGGGGGCCTAAATAAAGAGAGGGCCTACTGTCCTCCCCCAAGGCCCCCACCCTGAGAAAATTCCAAAGAACTTTCCCACACTGTGTAAAATGACACAGAGCACTGTGATTGGATGGTTTTTAAGCCATCCAATCACAGTGCTCTGTGTCATTTTACACAGCGTGGGAAAATTCCAAAGAACTTTCCCACGCTGTGTAAAATGACAAAGAGCACTCTGATTGGCTTAAACCCACCAATCAGAGTGTTCTTAGCCTAATTGCAGGGCGGGGGAAGGCTTTATAAGCTTTCCCCCGCCCTGCGTAGCTCAGTCTGCGTGGAGCCCTCCATGGGTGAAGATGGATTATTTTTTTGCGCTCGGGTTTTTTCTTTTTCGTCAGGTTATTTTTTTGCGCTCGGGTTTTTTATTTTATTTTAAGTTCGTCGGGTATGATGGCTTTTTATTTGCCCTTTTTTGGGGCTGAAAAATTAAGATTTTAGAAAAAAGGTCAAATGGTAAGTTTTTTTTTTTTTACAGGTTAGTTATTTTATTCCCACCTCACTCTTTTTAGGGTGAGGGGGGTAGGTAGGGGATAGTTTGATTTGGGTGGGGGGGTGACTAGGGGCTTGGGGCCCCTAGTCACCTTGATTGAGGGTGGGATTTTCATTTAGGGCCCCCACCTGCCGCTCAGGGGTGGGGGCCGGGGGGGGACTGTAGGTCCCCCCCTTATTGTTTTTTTAGGGCCCCAACCCACCGCTCAGGGGTGGGGGCCGGGGGGAGGACGGTAGGACCCCCCCACCATTATTATCTAGGGCCCCCACCCACTGCTCAGGGGTGGGGGCCAGGGGGGAAGACAGTAGGTCCCCCCCTTACTTTTTTTTAGGGCCCCCACCCACCGCTCAGGGGTGGGAGCCGGGGGGAGGATGGTAGGTCCACCCCTCTCTTTATTTAGGGCCCCCACCCACCGCTCAGGGGTGGGGGCCAGGGGGGACAGTAGGTTCCCCCCCTTATTGTTTTTCTAGGGCCCCCACCCACCGCTCAGGGGTGGGGGCCGGGGGGATGGTAAGTCCCCCCACCAACATTATCTAGGGCCCCCACCCACTGCTCAGGGGTGGGGGCCGGGTGGAGGACAGTAGGTCTCCCCCCACCATTATTATCCAGGGCCCCCACCCACTGCTCAGGGGTGGGGGCTGGGGGGAGGACAGTAGGTCCCCCCTCTTTATTTCACCTTGATTGAGGGGGGGATTTTCATTTAGGGCCCCCACCCACCGCTCAGGGGTGGGGGCCAGGGGGGCAGTAGGTTCCCCCCCTTATTGTTTTTTTAGGGCCCCCACCCACCGCTCAGGGGTGGGGGCCGGGGGGAAGGTCGGTAGGTCTCCCCCCACCATTATTATCCAGGGCCCCCACCCACTGCTCAGGGGTGGGGGCCGGGGGGAGGACAATAGGTCCCCCCCCTCTTTATTTAGGGCCCCCACCCACTGCTCAGGGGTGGGGGCCGGGTGGAGGACAGCAGGTCCCCCCCTCCCTTTATTTAGGGCCCCCACCCGCCCCTAAGGGGTGGGGGCCGGGGGGACAGTAGGTCCCCCTTATTGTTTTTTTAGGGCTCCCACCCACCGCTCAGGGGTGGGGGCCGGGGGGAAGGTTGGTAGGTCTCCCCCCACCATTATTATCCAGGGCCCCCACCCACTGCTCAGGGGTGGGGGCCGGGGGGAGGACAGTAGGTCCCCCCCCTCTTTATTTAGGGCCCCCACCCACCGCTCAGGGGTGGGGCCGGGGGGGACAGTAGGTGGGGCCACGGGGGGAGGACAGTAGGTCCCCCCTTATTGTTATTTAGTAGGTCCACCCCCCTTATTTTACGTGCTTTAAAGCACGTTATTCCAAACAATTTAGGAATGTTAGGTGATTTATGCCCTTTATGGATTAAAACCAGACTCTGCATCAACTATGTAATTTTCCATGGGAGTTTTGCCATGGATCCCCCTCCGGCATGCCACAGTCCAGGTGTTAGTCCCCTTGAAACAACTTTTCCATCACTATTGTGGCCAGAAAGAGTCCCTGTGGGTTCCTGTGGGAATTCGCCTGCCTATTGAAGTGTACGGCGGTTTGCCCGGTTCGCCCGTTCGCGAACATTTGTGGAAGTTCGCGTTCGCCGTTCGCGAACCGAAAATTTTATGTTCGCGATATCACTACTGACAAGTCATGCACCATCTCAAATTGACCCTTTGGTATTTTTTTTTTTATATATTTTTGTTGTGTAGTAAGAGTATTAAGTGTATTGCCTATAGTAAATGTATTAATAGGTTCCTTGGAATTCAACCAAATGAGTACCTACTGAGTCTAGATGGGATGAAGCTGCTGCATGGCGGTGCAGAACATCTTTTTTTTTTTTTATAAATAAATCATAACACAATTTACGTAGTTACATAGCTGAAAAGAGACTTGCGTCCATCAAGTTCAGCCTTCCTCACATATGCTTTTGCTGTTGATCTAAAAGAAGGCAAAAAACCCAGTCTGAAGCGCTTCCAATTTTGCAACAAACTAGGAAAAAATTCCTTCTTGACCCCAAAATAGCAGTCAGATGTCTCCTAGGATCAAGCAGCTGATCTAGTTAGGGGCCCCTGTCTAGTTAGGGGCCCCTGACGAAGGTGCATCTCTTTAGCACCGAAACGTACGTTGGGCGTTTTTTCTCCTCATAACATGTTTATGAGCACTGGGCACTGGTGGCTGTAGCACCATGATTATCACTTAATTTTATTTACTTTATTTTTTTTCTTTCTTTCCTATGCCTGTCTAGTTAGATTTACAGGGATAGAGGCTTTTTAATTCAAATCATCAGTCTGCTTTTGACTGATTTTTCATTATATATAATTTTCCATCTCTCTCTGTATCTGAGCTAGCTCAATTTTTGAGCCTTTGCTATGCTAACATTTAAACTTCATCGGAGATATAGATGGTTGAGATTTAGTCAATTGATACTCATACCCATATAGCGAACTATAATAAAGCTGATAATTAGGGTTGAGCTATGATACTATATGTTGCAATTATATCCCTATCTATACCTCCTTTGGTTGGCATGGAATTCTAGTATCACTTGTATATACTTTATTTGATAGGGGTCTCCAATAGCATTTATTATTTTGCAAGCTAGGTTTTTGGATTAGACTCTACCGCTATATATATTTATCTCAGAAGATAGGGTTTTGGGATGTCGCTGAAATGCCTATAATGAAAGATAGAAAACGTAGTGCAATATTGTTTGAAACCAAATCAAGTTGTAAGGTGTGACAATACACTCACGAATTCCAAGCGTTTTTAGAGCATATCAAAGGTGCCTCTCCACAGTAAAAATGGGGGTTGGAATAGAAAGCCTCCTTAGATGATGACCGTAGGGTGCCCGGTTGCTAGGACAGAGCAAGTATCCAGCCTCACCAAACAGCTCCCAAAAACGGTTTTAATTGATGAATAAAATACAATACAAAATAACAAATTGATTCAATATAAGGATAAAAAAGTAGAATAAAATAGAAAGTCCACAGGTCCTACGCGTTTTGTTCTTATGCAAGAACTTCCTCAGGGACCAGATAATAAAACAATGATTAAGATTCATGCATCAAAAAATCAATCTAACAAACAGTTTCAAACATACTGCTTTAAATAGGGCTAACCCTTAAAGTTCATTGGAGTAATCTATGGGCGTCTTCACCTTCTAGCTTCTTTCATTTGCTCGGGGAATTCCTTCCATCTGTGGCAAATTACCGGTGTAATGAACCTTGCGACAGCTGTTTAGGATGACTTCCGCGTTCATACACGTGATGCGCTTGCGTTCCAGTGAAAATGGCCGTGCCGTGCAATTCAATTTACACGTAGATCCTTTTATTCACATAGTAATAAGTGTGGAAAATCGTAAGCAAAGACGCTGAAAAAAAGGCTCCAGTCTTCCTACATAGAAAAATAAAATATTATATGGGAAACCAACACTTGACAACAGAATTAATAACGCAGGTATTTTATTCTTATTATCAGGGATTATATAATCTGCCCAGACCACGAGGAACTAAAGACTCCATCTGTAATTATATTAGCTCAAATAGTACTGTGGCGAAACCGACCTCGCCACGTGTCCTTGGAGGGGGCTGCTTGCCCGCCTCTTGCCTTTGGACTATGGACCAGACTTTATGTGAATGTGTTAACCCAGATAGCTATACCATGGAGCCTATTCATATAATGAAAGACTATGGGAAAGACTTTAGCTCCATGGCAATTGTACTGTGTGAATAGGATCTGCGCGCTATTCGGTAGTTTTGTGCGCTCAGATCCCAGCTATCTGGGGATATGTGAAATGTCTGTGTGTTATGTATAAAAAGTAACTTTATGTATTTTAAAGTGTTTTACTGTCTTTGTGTCCCCATGTGTTCAATTGAGTCTGTCTCTATGCTGGGAGGTAATTGGATTACTTCTCCAGCACAGAGAAGGCTCTGTAAAACCGGGCTGAGCTGGAAAGCTAGGGGTTTTAAAAGATACTTTACTAACTTTTGAACCCCTGGGCTGATCCATGCCATTTTTTAATATGTTGTTCCCCTGAATGGATTGATTGTGGATATGTGATTTGTATGTGAATGTGATGTATGGTTTTGAAGTTATAGATATTGTGTAAAAGTTATGTTTTAAACTGTATAATAAGTGGATTATCTCTCAGGCTAAGGGGAGGGGAAGTGTGGGTTGTACCATATCTCGGATTGGTTATTTTATGCCTCCCCCTGGGTGTGGCCTGTATGTGTGAGATGGAAATAAAAGCCAGGCTGGATGAGCCAGTCCTGAGTTCCTGTTTTACCCTCAAAGTGAAGTGTCGTCTCATTATTGGGGGAAGGATTTATTGCATGCTGTTCCAGTTGACTCCTAGGAGTGTAAGCCTATTCGTATGGTTCCTATTCAACGGTCTACAGCATTCATATGCTTGAGAGGATTTATACGCTTCTCAGATTCGGTGATTGTGGTGTCTGCTAGAGTGCTTGGAGTCCACAGGAAACGCTAGGAGCATCCTTTAACGGAGGTACCCAGTCGGGGTGCCAGGCGATCCGTTACAAGTACAAAATAAACAGAAAATTTCTTCTAATGCATTAAAAATCGCTGGATGCCCCTATTACTGACAGTGAGTTCAAAAGGGAAATTAAATTCTTCCCAATGGGGAAGAGCCCAAGCCCGGATGGCCTTACGATCTGTTATAAATTTTTACAGTCTTATTTAGTAGAATATTTCCTAAAGGCATTTAATTCAATTGCTCCAGGGATAACATTGCCTCTAGGCATGTGCATGCGGAAAATTTTCGGTTCGGCATTCCGAAATTCGGGAATTTCGCAATTCGGGACTTCGGCAATTCGGCACTTCAAGACCTCGGAACTTTGGCGACTTCGGAACTCCGGCACTTCAGCACTTCGGAACTTCGGCACTTTGACACTTCGAAAATTCAGCAACTTCGGAACTTCAGCACTTCGGAACTTCGGCACTTCGACACTTCGGAAATTCGGCAACTTCAGCACTTCGACACTTCGGAATTTTGGAACTTCGGCATTTCGGGACTTCGGCACCTCGGGACTTCTCTTGCAGCCGCTTGATAGATAACTCCCTAATTCCCACGGTATTAGGGAGTTATCCACCAAAAGGCTGAAAGACCTAAATTGGTCTTTCAGCCAAATTGACTAATTTGCCCCTAAATTTTGCCCCTACTCGCTATACCACGAGTAGGGGCATGTCTAGTAAACAGTGAGCAGCCTGTGACTGCTCACTGGTTTTAAAAAAAATAGTACCCCCCCAGCCCCCACCCCTGAGCGGCGGGTGGGGGCCCTAACGTAAAATGATGGGGGGGACCTATTGTCCTCCCCCCTGGCCCCCACCCCTGAGCGGCGGGTGGGGACCCTAAATCAGAATAAGGGGGACCTAATGTCCTCCACCCTGGCCCCCACCCCTGAGTGGTGTGTGGGGGCCCTAAATTATAATAAGGGGGACCTAATGTCCTCCCCCCTTGGCCCCCACCCCTGAGCGGTGGGTGGGGGCCCTACAGTAAAATAAGGGGGGGACCTAATGTCCTCCCCCCTGGCCCCCCTCTCCACCAGCAGAGAGAGTGTCAGGGAGAGGAGCCTGTTAACCCCTCTCCACAGCGGCAGTTTACCGTCCAGAGAGGGAGCTTGTTACACCCTCTCTCCAGCGGCAGCCGAACCCACCAAGGGGAGATGTTACACCCCCCAACAGTGCAGATGGGACCGTAGTCTCTGCACTTGCAGCACAAGGGGTAGGGATGGTCGGTCCTGTCCCCTAGCCCCAGAGCTGTGTACCCAGAGGGGAGACGGTCGGTCTCCACCTCCCACAACCAGGCTCCAATCAGGCTACTTCAGTGGTAGCGCTGGCACCAGGGCAGAGTACCGCTGGTGTCTGCCCACTCAGCAACCCACCAAGGCAGTCTACCAGCTCCCCGCACAGCTGTGGTGAGGAACCTGGACCTGGACAAGCTACTTTATCCAGGTGGAGTAAACATTTATTGTGGGTGGGAGGTACTGCTGTTTGTGCTTCATGGGTGGGTTGCTGGACTAACCAGGGCACTGACCGGCAGGAGGTCAGATACCCTGTTAGTCTGGGTGGTAAAGGGGAGAAGTGTGGCGAAACCGACCTCGCCACGTGTCCTTGGAGGGGGCTGCTTGCCCGCCTCTTGCCTTTGGACTATGGACCAGACTTTATGTGAATGTGTTAACCCAGATAGCTATACCATGGAGCCTATTCATATAATGAAAGACTATGGGAAAGACTTTAGCTCCATGGCAATTGTACTGTGTGAATAGGATCTGCGCGCTATTCGGTAGTTTTGTGCGCTCAGATCCCAGCTATCTGGGGATATGTGAAATGTCTGTGTGTTATGTATAAAAAGTAACTTTATGTATTTTAAAGTGTTTTACTGTCTTTGTGTCCCCATGTGCTCAATGGAGTCTGTCTCTATGCTGGGAGGTAATTGGATTACTTCTCCAGCACAGAGAAGGCTCTGTAAAACCGGGCTGAGCTGGAAAGCTAGGGGTTTTAAAAGATACTTTACTAACTTTTGAACCCCTGGGCTGATCCATGCCATTTTTTAATATGTTGTTCCCCTGAATGGATTGATTGTGGATATGTGATTTGTATGTGAATGTGATGTATGGTTTTGAAGTTATAGATATTGTGTAAAAGTTATGTTTTAAACTGTATAATAAGTGGATTATCTCTCAGGCTAAGGGGAGGGGATGTGTGGGTTGTACCATATCTCGGATTGGTTATTTTATGCCTCCCCCTGGGTGTGGCCTGTATGTGTGAGATGGAAATAAAAGCCAGGCTGGATGAGCCAGTCCTGAGTTCCTGTTTTACCCTCAAAGTGAAGTGTCGTCTCATTATTGGGGGAAGGATTTATTGCATGCTGTTCCAGTTGACTGCTAGGAGTGTAAGCCTATTCGTATGGTTCCTATTCAACGGTCTACAGCATTCATATGCTTGAGAGGATTTATACGCTTCTCAGATTCGGTGATTGTGGTGTCTGCCAGAGTGCTTGGAGTCGTCAGGAAACGCTAGGAGCATCCTTTAACGGAGGTACCCAGTCGGGGTGCCAGGCGATCCGTTACAAGTACAAAATAAACAGAAAATTTCTTCTAATGCATTAAAAATCGCTGGATGCCCCTATTACTGACAGTGAGTTCAAAAGGGAAATTAAATTCTTCCCAATGGGGAAGAGCCCAAGCCCGGATGGCCTTACGATCTGTTATAAATTTTTACAGTCTTATTTAGTAGAATATTTCCTAAAGGCATTTAATTCAATTGCTCCAGGGATAACATTGCCTCTAGGCATGTGCATGCGGAAAATTTTCGGTTCGGCATTCCGAAATTCGGGAATTTCGCAATTCGGGACTTCGGCAATTCGGCACTTCAAGACCTCGGAACTTTGGCGACTTCGGAACTCCGGCACTTCAGCACTTCGGAACTTCGGCACTTTGACACTTCGAAAATTCGGCAACTTCGGAACTTCAGCACTTCGGAACTTCGGGCACTTCGACACTTCGGAAATTCGGCAACTTCCGCACTTCGACACTTCGGAATTTTGGAACTTCGGCATTTCGGGACTTCGGCACCTCGGGACTTCTCTTGCAGCCGCTTGATAGATAACTCCCTAATTCCCACGGTATTAGGGAGTTATCCACCAAAAGGCTGAAAGACCTAAATTGGTCTTTCAGCCAAATTGACTAATACTAAGTAAAAATTACTTAGTATTAGTAAATTTTGCCCCTACTCGCTATACCACGAGTAGGGGCATGTCTAGTAAACAGTGAGCAGCCTGTGACTGCTCACTGGTTTAAAAAAAAAATAGTACCTCCCCAGCCCCCACCCCTGAGCGGCGGGTGGGGGCCCTAATGTAAAATGATGGGGGGGACCTATTGTCCTCCCCCCTGGCCCCCACCCCTGAGCGGCGGGTGGGGACCCTAAATCAGAATAAGGGGGGACCTAATGTCCTCCACCCTGGCCCCCACCCCTGAGTGGTGTGTGGGGGCCCTAAATTATAATAAGGGGGACCTAATGTCCTCCCCCCTTGGCCCCCACCCCTGAGCGGTGGGTGGGGGCCCTACAGTAAAATAAGGGGGGGACCTAATGTCCTCCCCCCTGGCCCCCACCGCTCAGGGGTGGGGGCCAGGGGGGAGGACATTAGGTCCCCCTTATTTTACTGTAGGGCCCCCACCCACTGCTCAAGCGTGGGGGCCAGGGGGGAGGACATTAGGTCCTCCCCCTTATTATGATTTAGGGCCCCCACCCACTGCTCAGGAGTGGGGGCCCGGGGTGAGGAAAATAGGTCCCCTCCCATTATTTTACATTAGGGGGAACTTTTTTTTTTTTTTTACAGTGAGCAGCCACAGGCTGCTCACTGTTTAATAGACATGCCCCTACTCACGGTATAGCGAGTAGGGGCATAATTTACTAATACTAAGTAATCTTCACTTAGTATTAGTAAATTTGGCTGAAAGACCAATTTAGGTCTTTCAGCCTTTTAGTAGATAGCTCCCTAATACCGTGGGAACTAGGGAGTTATCTACTTATTCATTCCTGTCATTCCATTGACTGGCCAAGTAACTTACATTTTATATGAATGTATGTTACTTGATTGTTGTAAGTGTTGCAAATGCTTACAGCTGAATCCTGGCTATGTTTGTATACTTTTTATTTAAAATTATTTACAATGTAACATTCTTCTTCTCTCACTGGGTAAGTATATTAGTACTTAGGCAATACTGTGCTTCGGAACTTCGGCACTTTGACACTTCAGCACTTCAGCACTTCGACACTTCGGAAATTCGGTAATTTCGGGACCTCGGCAATTCGGCACTTCGGCAATTCGGCACTTCAACAATTCGGACATTCGGAAGTACCGAAACGAATTGCACATGTCTAATTGCCTCCACCAATGTTACAAACCTCAATTACACCTTTTCCAAAACAAGGGAAAGATCCTCTCATGTGCGGGAGTTACAGACCAATTTCTCTTTTTTTAAATTTTTTTAAAAAATTCTTTATTTTTCTGTGCAAAGCATAACAATACGCTTGTAAAAGCCACAACAGCTGTGACAAGCCAGACAGTAACAGTGTTAAACATCACTGTGGCATACAATTGACAGCACAATTTTATGGTAATAAGGTGAGAGATCAGGTTGATATATTTCGTGGCACATTTTATAATATAAAACATGAGAAGTCATAGGGTGAAACAAGCTAGGTTAGAAGATGACCTGTATGTACTTAGCAGATAACTAGCTAGTAATAACAGGAGAAGAGAAGTGTCAGGCATAAAGGGGTACACAGGCCTGTGCTGGGTCTTGTGGAGATCAAGCTGTGGAGGCTGCAAAAGGGACTGGAATGCGTCGGTTATGGTGAGGGAGGGATGTAATCAAGTTCTGCTGAGCCTTCCCTGTCGCTGGGTTTCCCCTCAGCCTATACCCAGCTGGGAAATGTCGGCATTATGCGGACCTTTTACATTGCGTTCCTGGTTGGGGTGCTCCCATGCTCTGTTGCGACTCCAGGTGCCTGGGTTGCCTGTCGGGGTAGTGGATGTGTTCCCCCTCGTCGCCATTCTGAGGCCTTTGGTGCTTCTGGCATGTTGATCTTCTGCTGTGGGCTTTGATTTGGCTGCCGGGGTGAGTAGGCACCTGGATGTGGGTGCGTCGTTCTTTTCTTCTCCCTCTCCTGCCTCTGCCTGAGGTTTATTGGTGTGTCTTGCTTGACTCCGGCTTTTGTGCTCCGGCGTGGGTGCTTCCGGCGCCATTGTAGTCGTGGCATGTCGCATGTTGAGTTTCATTGCCATGGGCGATACAGGGGGCTCCTGGGTGGCGTAGTGAGATTATAAGGTCCGGTTTTCGGTGCCGACAGGAGCGAAAGAGGCTTGTATACAGGCTATTCCCAGTTAATGGGTTTCAGGGTAAGAACCAGAAAAGTAAAAAATTAAAAGTAAACGATTAGGAGTAAAATAAAAAAAATAAAAAAAAAGAGTGTTGTGATGAGTGCCTAGAAGTCACCAGAGTCTCTGCATGGGCCTGCCCACATAGTCTCATTGGGGTAAGGACACCATGTTGCCCGGGTTCGTGGGATTTTTCGTTAACGTGAGGGGCCTGTGGTCCGTGTCATTGGGTCTCTGGTGGCCATGGTGTTATGGTGATGTGTACTGTGTCCTTTCCGGGGGCCAAACAGTGGGTCCAAGACTCCGTTGGGGAGTGTCTCTGTGCCTTTAGGTCGTAATTGTTGCATACACGTCTGGCGTGGAGTTCTGGGGGATGAATGGGGTGATCCGGTTTGGGTCCCAGATATGGGTGCGGTTTGGGGAGCCGTTGTCGTCGGTTGGGGTAGCTTGGGGTAGCGAGTCTGGAGGCAGGCCCAGGGCCGTCAGGAATGCCAGTGCGTCCCGGATGTCCCGAATGGTAAGCATGTTGGATCCTCTCTGGACTGTCAGTGCCCTAGAGGACCGCCAGCGGTAGTTGATCCCGTGGGTCCGGAGCATCGAGGTGACTGGTCTGAGCGACCTGCGCCAGGCTAAGGTGCCAGTGGACAGGTCTGTGTAAAATGAAAGGTCCATATTTTCGAAGCGAAAGGGGGTTTTGCCCCGGAGGGAAGATAGAATCGCCACTTTCTCTCTGTTGTCTCTCGTGGCCGCATCTAGTGCGCTTTTTGGTTTTGGGACTCTAAAGACCCCCGTTGGGGTGATCTTTGCGGTCTGTCTTTGTGGGAGCACTGCTGGTATCAGGTGCTCCATGAGTTTAGGCAGGTCAGCCTCCGGGACGTCCTCTCGTACTCCCCTGATCTTTATGTTCGAGGCTCGCTTGGTGTATTGCTGAGTCTGCTGTACAAGCAGGGCTTGTACAGTGTGTTGTAGTGTAGTGATACTCTGGGCCTGGAATGGTGAGGAGCCTTCTAGTTTTGGGATGCGTCCTGTCAGGCCTTTCAAATCGGCGCGGAGCGCTGTGACATCCTCGTGGATGCTGCGTTTCAGGTCCGCTAATAATGCCTTCAGGGCCTGGTACATTAAGCTGCCGCTGGGGAGAGGTGGTAACCAGCTCCTCTCCCATTAGAACACTCTGCCCATTGATGATCTGCCGCTGGGGAGAGGAGGTAACAATCTCCTCTCCCATGCCTACTTTCAGTCTTTGTGGAGGGAGACCGACTGTCTCTCCTCCCAATTCAGTGTCCTGCTGCTGGGGAATAGAGACTGGGCTCTCTATTCCCAAAAAATCACGCTGCTGCTGGGGGGTAGGACCAACTACCTCTGCCCCCTGTAACTCAGTCTTCTGCTGGGGAGGGAGGACGCTGCTCTCCTCTCCCTGCACTTCACACTGCCTTCCCGGCATATCACTCTGCTGCTGGGGGGTAGGACCAACTACCTCTGCCCCCTGTAACTCAGCCTGCCGCTGGGGAATGGAGACTGGGCTCCCAATTCCCTGCAATTCACACTGCCGCTGGGGAATGGAGACTGGGCTCCCAATTCCCAACAAATCACACTGCCGCTGGGGAGGGAGGACGGCCCCTTCAGCTCCCTGTAACTTGGGCGCAGAGACCACGGTCCCATCTGCGCTGGTGTGGGGCTTACTGTCTCCCCTTGGTGCGCTAAGCTGCCGCTGGGGAGAGGGGGTAACAAACTCCTCTCCCTTACACACTTTCAGCAGCTGGGGAGCAGGGCTGACCCTCTGTACTCCCTGTAGGCAGGGCGCAGAGACCACGGTCCCATCTGCGCTGGTGAGGGGTTTACTGTCTCCCCTTGGTGTGCTAAGCTGCCGCTGGGGAGAGGGGGTAACAAACTCCTCTCCCTTACACACTTTCAGCAGCTGGGGAGCAGGGCTGACCCTCTGTACTCCCTGTAGGCAGGGCGCAGAGACCACGGTCCCATCTGCGCTGGTGAGGGGTTTACTGTCTCCCCTTGGTGGGTTAGGTTGTCGGTGGGGAGAGGGGGTAACAAACTCCTCTCCCTTACACACCTTCAGCCGCTGGGGAGAGGGGATAACAGGTTCCTCTCCCTGAACCGTAGACTGCCGCTGGGGAGGAAGGACGACCCCTTCAGCTCTCTTTTTGTCTAAATCTGCTAGGCGCTGCAGGAAATCTGCCGTTGATTCCCTTATGAACTGCACAATTTTCTCAGAGGGGTTGGGTCCAAAGAAAGCCAGCCGTATGGCAATCTCTCTGTCCAACCGCTCCTGAGTGTAGCCAGGCGCCATGCTTGCTCTGCTGCAGTTGCTTCTTTTGTGGATAGGGGCGCTGTACGGGTACTAGCGTTGTCCTCCCTTTGTAATCCAAACGACCTGTGTCTCCGAGCTGCTTTACGTCACACTAGGACGCCATCCCACCGCTTGCCACCAATGTAACGGATCACCTGGCACCCCGACTTGGTACCTCCGTTAATGGATGCTCCTAGTGCTTCCTGAGGACTCCAAGCACTCTGGCAGACACCATAATCACCGAATGCGAGAAACCTTTAAATTCTCCCAAGCGTATGAATGCTGTAGACCATTGAATAGGAACCATACGAATAGGCTTGTACTCCTAGCAGTCAACTGGAACAGCATACAATAAATCCTTCCCCCAATAATGAGACGACACATCACTTTGAGGGTAAAACAGGAACTCTGGACTGGCTCATCCAGCCCGGCTTTTATTACAATAATACACATACAGTCCACACCCAGGGGGAGGCATAAAATATCCAATCACATACATGGTTCAGCCCACACATCCCCTCCCCTCAGATAACATTAAACCCAATTATCCGGTACACCTTTTCAGCCAAGTTCTGGATGTACCCCAAAACCCGGGGGTACACCTTTAAATCCAGCATCGCTGGATAGCCCTTATTCAGGGGGGAAACATATTCAAAATTCAAGTCATTCGGATGAACGGTTCGTGAGATATGGGGTTCCAAAGATTTGACTGACCGCATGGGTAAAGTATCCGAAAACAGTTCCATGCATTTTGGCCCTGCGGTCGGTCACAAACAAGGAAATGAAAACAGACGAATTGCCTGTGTTATAGAGCCTGGAGAGGGTTTGAATGAATTCCCTTGTTTGTGGGGTTCTTTCTACCGAACGGCGGGTCATTCGGTAGTTTCTATACGAATTTCTGGAAGTATGGAGGTCTCAGCGGTGTTTGCCTAGTCAAGTGTCCGATTTTAGTTCCAGACACTCGACGGCAAAACACCGCTGTTCGGTAGTTTAAGATGGCCGCCGCCACGTGTTTGTTTCCCGAATGGCGGCCACCCAGAGGACAAAGAATACATTACACTGATTGCCAATTACCCGTTTGCAACATTGTTGCAAACTGTAATTGGAGGCACACTTATTCCTGGGTGGTCTGGTTGTTCGGTAGTTTCACTCAATATAATGAATGGAGTGATTCTACCGAACAATCAGAAGAATGCTGCATACATATCCCAGGTTAAACTCAACACATAAATACATATGTAATATTAAAGGCAGTATACTGGAATATGCTCCACAGTCTTAAAGGGACAGTAGTCCCAAAAGTCCCAATATGTCCATCGCTGATTTTAAAGGGCCAGTAGCAGCAATATAAAGTACAATATGCCCCAAATAACCAGGGGCCATAGTCAGCAGGTAGGAGGCTAGCAAACAGGCTTCTCCAGGGCCCAGTGGCGAGGTTGGTTTCGCCACACTCCCGTTGCTGGCGTCCGTTCGCTTCGACGCTCAAGCTCCGCCCCCAAAAATACTACAATTTTAAATATTTATTTTGAAACATACACACACACTCTATCTATCTATCTATCTATTTCTTTCTATCTATCCATCTATCTATTTCTTTCTATCTATTTCTATCTGTATATTTTTCTATCTATCTATCTATCTATCTATCTGTCTGTCCGTCTGTCTATTTTTTCTATTTCTATCTATCTATTTCTATCTCTATCTCTCTCTATCTATCTATTTCTGTCTATTAATTTCTTTCTATTTCAATCTATCTATTTCTATCTATCTATCTACCGAATATACTCGAGTATAAGCCAAGGTTTTCAGCAAATTTTTTGTGCTGAAAAACCCCAACTCGGCTTATACTCGAGTCAATAGTCTGTATTATGGCAATTTGCATTGCCATAATACAGACTGGGGCTGTCAGAGAGTTTACTTACCTCTCCTGCAGCTCCTGTCAGCTCTCTCCTCCTCCGCGCCGTCCGTTCAGCACCTCGGTCAGCTCCCAGTGTAAATCTCGCGAGAGCCGCGGCTTTCGCGAGACTTACACTGTGAGCTGGCAGAAGAGCTGAACGGACGGCGCAGAGGAGGAGAGAGCTGACAGGAGCTGCAGGAGAGGTAAGTGTCAGGATCGGGACAGGGATCCAACACGCAGAGTACAAACAGTAGCCAGATACGTATACCGGACCTTAGAATGGCCGGACTAACGTAAGTAGTACAGTAGAGAATAGTCAAAGACAAGCCGAGGTCGAGGGTAACAGAAGACAGGTAAGCGATAGACAAGCCGAATCAAGGGTAACAGAGATAAGCAGAATAGAGCAAACAAGCCGGGTCAAAACCAAAAGGGATAACTAGAAAATACGAGCACTGAGTGACTAGAACAAGCTAGAACCACGACAGGGCAATGAGCTAATGAAAGAAGCACTGTTAAATGCCCTGTTCAGATAAGTAGACACACCTCCGTCGAGTCCTGATTGGTCCTGAACCAATTGAGTGACAGGTCGTTCCGGGTTGACGTCCTGACGTCGACCTCCGGGCGTCATGCTATAAAAGGGAGTCACTCCCTCGCGGCCGGCTTTGCATGACCGGATGGACCGCGAGGAAGAGGGAAATCAGGCCGTCCGGATGGATGAACGACCAAGTCTCTACCTCTCTCGGAGGTAGAGACCACAGGTACCCTGACAGTACCCCCCCTCTCAGATACGCCCACCGGGCGGAAGTAACCAGGACGAGAAGGGAAGCGAGAGTGAAATGCCCTGCAGAGACGGGGAGCATGAACATCCTCCTGAGGTACCCAACTTCTCTCCTCAGGACCATATCCTCTCCAATCGACCAGATATTGTACTTTCCCCCGGGAGATTCGAGAATCGACGATGGAATTGACCTCATACTCCTCCTGACCCTCCACCTGAACAGAGCGAGGAGGGGCGATCGTGGAGGAGAATCTGTTACAAACTAGTGGTTTCAGCAATGAAACATGGAACGAGTTAGGAATGCGTAAGGTAGTAGGCAAAGCTAGACGATACGCAACTGGGTTAATTTGAGCCAACACCCTGTAAGGTCCAATATACCGGGGAGCGAACTTCATGGAAGGCACTTTTAACCGAATGTTTCTAGTACTCAGCCATACTCTATCGCCTGGAACAAACACCGGTGCTGCCCTTCTACGTTTGTCAGCGTGTTTTTTCACCAGCATAGAATTGTGCAGAAGAATTTGTCGAGTCTGGTCCCACAACTTCTTCAAATTGGCAACATGGACATCAACCGACGGTACCCCTTGGGAAGAAGACTCAGAAGGAAGAACGGAAGGATGAAAGCCATAATTCATGAAGAAGGGGCTAGAATGCATAGAATCACAAACGAGATTGTTGTGTGCAAACTCCGCCCAAGGAATCAAACCGACCCAATCGTCCTGGTGTTCAGAAACGAAACAACGTAGATATTGTTCAACCTTTTGGTTGGTGCGTTCAGCAGCTCCATTGGACTGAGGATGGTAGGCAGAAGAAAAATTCAATTTGATGCCCAGTTGAGAGCAGAAGGACCTCCAAAAACGGGAAACAAATTGGGAACCTCTGTCCGATACAATTTGGGAAGGTATCCCATGTAAACGGAAGACCTCCCTAGCGAATATCTCTGCTAATTCGGGCGAAGATGGGAGTTTAGGTAAGGGAATGAAGTGAGCCATCTTAGTAAATCTGTCCACCACAGTGAGGATAACAGTCTGCTTTTTAGAGATAGGCAAATCAACAATGAAGTCCATAGCCAAACAGGACCATGGCTTCTCAGGAACCTCTAGAGGGTGCAGAAATCCGCATGGGAGCGAATGAGGTAGCTTAGTCTTGGTACAAACTTCACACGCCCCGATGAATTCTTTAATATCTTTACGTAAATCAGGCCACCAGAAATCTTTAGAGATCAAAGCATACGTCTTGTGAATGCCAGGATGCCCAGCCACCTTGCTGTTATGGAAACAGCGTAACACTTCTAGTTGGAGAGTGGCGGGAACGAAGTGTCGATCCCCAGGAGTCTGTTTGGGCGCAAGATGCTGTAATTTCATGATTTCAGTAAGCAACGGAGAGTGAATCCTGAGATTCGTGTTAGCGATGATGTTACCCTTAGGAACTATCGAGGAAAGGACTGGCTCAGTTATAGTGAACGGTTCATATTGACGAGACAAAGCATCGGCTTTAGAGTTCTTAGAACCAGGTCTGTAAGTAAGTACATAATTAAAGTGAGTAAGGAACAAGGACCAACGAGCTTGTCTGGCGGACAGGCGCTTAGCCTCCCCAATATAAGACAAGTTCTTATGATCCGTTAAAATAGTAACAGGGTGTAATGTCCCTTCTAGTAAATGTCTCCACTCCTTTAAAGCCTTAATGACCGCTAACAGTTCCCTATCACCGATGTCATATCTGCTTTCAGGCCCAGATAATTTCTTAGAGAAGAACCCACAAGGGTGTAACGGTTTGTCCACCCCTAACCTTTGAGACAGAACAGCACCAACTCCCGTCTCAGAGGCATCGACCTCGAGTAAGAACGGCAGAGTAGTATCAGGGTGAACTAGAATGGGAGCAGAGGCAAAAAGTTCTTTGAGAGTCTTGAACACAACAAGAGCCTCCGTAGACCAAGTCTTAGTATCAGCCCCTTGTTTGGTCATATTGGTAATAGGCGAGATGATAGAAGAGTATCCCTTAATGAAGCGCCTATAATTTTTGGAAAAACCAATAAACCTCTGAATAGCCTTGAGTCCTTTAGGCAACGGCCAATCTAAAATAGACTGGAGTTTGTCAGGGTCCATTTTAAAGCCTTCCCCAGAAATCACGTAACCAAGAAAGTCTATCTGCGACTGGTCAAAGCTGCATTTCTCCAATTTACAGTATAGACCATGTTGCAGAAGTTTGTGTAGTACCTTTCTGACTTGTCTATGGTGAGTCTCAATCTCCCTAGAGTGTATCAGTATGTCGTCCAGGTAGACAATAACACAATCATGTTGAAACTCCCTAAGTACCTCATTAATCAAATCCTGAAATACTGCAGGAGCATTGCAAAGTCCAAATGGCATAACTGTGTATTCATAATGGCCATACCGAGTATTGAACGCCGTCATCCACTCGTGTCCATACTGGATTCTCACCAAATTATATGCCCCTCTGAGATCTAATTTGGTGAAGATTTTGGAGCCCTTAAGACGATCAAACAACTCGGTAATCAATGGGATAGGATAGGCATTTCTGATAGTTATTTTATTCAAACCTCGGTAATCAATACAAGGCCTCAGCGTGCCATCCTTCTTTTTAACGAAGAAAAACCCAGCCCCGGCAGGAGAAGAAGACCTCCTAATAAATCCTTTCTCTAAATTCTCACGGATATATTCCTCTAGAACAGAGTTCTCCTGAACAGATAAAGGATATACATTACCCCTCGGAGGCATAGTACCAGGTAGAAGCTTAATTTTACAATCAAATGGCCTTTGTGGAGGTAATGAATCGGCATTCTTCTTGTCGAATACTGCCTTTAAGTCTTGGTACAGGGGCGGTATCTGTCTCTCAGTGGACTGAGTAGAACTACCTGGTGTATTAATATTGGCCAATGGAGAAACCCTGCGTAAACACTTCTCCTGGCAGCTGAGACCCCACGAGAGTATCTCCCCTAATTCCCAATCGATAATAGGGTTATGTCTCTTCAACCATGGATACCCCAGAACTATGGGAACAGAAGGGGACGAAATGAGCATGAGAGATAAATTCTCCACGTGTAGGATACCAACATTTAAGTTAATGGGTATGGTCTCACGAAAGATAACGGGGTCCAGTAATGGTCTACCATCTATGGCCTCAACGGCCAAGGGTGTCTCCCTTAACTGGGATGGGATATTGTGTCTAGTAGCAAAGGCTTGGTCGATAAAATTCTCAGCAGCTCCGGAATCTATCAAGGCCATAGCCCTTACCACTTCTTTCTCCCAGGTTAAGGAAACTGGTAGCAGAAGCCTGTGATCTTTATAATTAGGAGTAGAGGACAAAATAGAAACACCCAAGGCCTGTCGTCTAGAGAAACTTAGGTGCGAGCGTTTCCCGGGCGGTTAGGACAGTTCGAGAGTAAAGGACCTCTGGCTCCACAGTACATACATAACCCCTCCTTTCTCCTGTACTGTCTCTCCTCCTCAGAGAGGCGGGTATAGCCTACCTGCATAGGTTCATGGAGCAATGAGACCGTGGAGTCAGGACTTGGAAATGCGGGAGCTAACCTAAAGGAAGGTCTCCGGTTCCTCTCTCGAGTGTTCTGTATCTCTCTTAAACGTTCATCTATACGAGAAATGAACGAAATTAAATCCTCTAAATTCTCAGGAAGTTCTCTAGTAGCAACCTCGTCAAGGATTACATCTGATAGCCCATTCAAAAATACGTCCATATACGCCTGCTCATTCCACTTGACCTCTGACGCCAGAGACCTGAACTCTAGTGCATAATCCACAAGTGTTCGGTTCTCCTGTCTCAGGCGTAACAGTAATCTGGCTGCATTAACCTTTCTACCTGGAGGGTCAAAAGTTCTTCTAAAAGCAGCTACAAATGCGTTATAGTTATATACTAACGGGTTATCGTTCTCCCATAGTGGATTGGCCCATCTCAGAGCCTTCTCAATGAGTAAGGTGATAATAAATCCCACCTTTGCCCTATCCGTAGGATAGGAGCGAGGTTGCAATTCAAAGTGGATACTAATTTGGTTTAAAAAACCACGACACTTCTCAGGAGCACCACCATAACGTACTGGTGGGGTAATGCGAGAAGAAGCACCTACAGTGGCTACCTCTAGGCCTGAACCTACAGGAGAGATAGGAGTAGTACGTAACTCTTCTGGTGGATTATTGGCACGAGATAATAACGCCTGTAGTGCTAGCGCCATCTGATCCATTCTGTGATCCATGGTTTCAAACCTAGGATCAGGAGAACCAAGCTGACTGTTTGTACTTGCAGGATCCATTGGCCCTGTCGTAATGTCAGGATCGGGACAGGGATCCAACACGCAGAGTACAAACAGTAGCCAGATACCTATACCGGACCTTAGAATGGCCGGACTAACGTAAGTAGTACAGTAGAGAATAGTCAAAGACAAGCCGAGGTCGAGGGTAACAGAAGACAGGTAAGCGATAGACAAGCCGAATCAAGGGTAACAGAGATAAGCAGAATAGAGCAAACAAGCCGGGTCAAAACCAAAAGGGATAACTAGAAAATACGAGCACTGAGTGACTAGAACAAGCTAGAACCACGACAGGGCAATGAGCTAATGAAAGAAGCACTGTTAAATGCCCTGTTCAGATAAGTAGACACACCTCCGTCGAGTCCTGATTGGTCCTGAACCAATTGAGTGACAGGTCGTTCCGGGTTGACGTCCTGATGTCGACCTCCGGGCGTCATGCTATAAAAGGGAGTCACTCCCTCGCGGCCGGCTTTGCATGACCGGATGGACCGCGAGGAAGAGGGAAATCAGGCCGTCCGGAGGTAGAGACCACAGGTACCCTGACAGTAAGTAAACTCTCTGCAGCCCCCACAGCCCCCCACTGAGCTACCAATGCTGGACCACCAGGGAAGGAGAGCCCCCCTCCCTGCCATATATCAAGCAGGGAGGGGGGACGAAAAAATATAATAATACAATTTTAAAAATAATAAAATAATTAAATTAAATAAAAAAATAATAATAAGAAATAATAATAATAATAAAAACAAATATTAACATAATTAAAAAAATAATAATAAAATTGCCCATCCCCCACCAAGGCTCTGCATCACACACACACACACACACACACACACACACACACACCACATTCATACACACACACTGCACTCATACACACACTGCACTCATACACATACACACTACACTCATACACACACACACTGCATTCATACACACACACACTGCACTCATACACACACACACTGCACTCATACACACACACACTGCATTCATACACACACACACTGCACTCATACACACACACACTGCACTCATACATACACACACACACACTGCACTCATACACACACACACTGCACTCATACACAAACTGCATTCATACACACACTGCATTCATACACACACTGCATTCATACACACACACACACACACTGCACTCATACACCGCACACATACACACACGCTGCACTCATACACACACACTGCATTCATTATACACACAGAGATGCCCCTACAAGAGCACTAGCTGAAATTTAATCATTCATAAATAGGTAGAAAATAATCCCAAAAAGTCAGATGTTCCATATAAATGTATATTACACTGTTGGGCAATATGGCTGAGGTTAAGATTAATTTAGGAGAACATAGGTGAAGGAGATAAAATTGCTAAGGGCAGGTAAAAGGCAGGAGAATATCAGTTGGAATGAACAGGTGTAAGAAAGGAACAAGATGGATTTTAAGAGAAATACTGTCAGCCCAGGAAGAGAATTGTAGTGTGTTTTGAAAAGCTTATTTTAATATTTTAATAGCTCAGGCTGAGATAGGGGCCCAGATCGTCAGCTGTGACTTTTTGGGGACCCAGTGGGAACCAGCAGACGTGTCAAAAGAACTCCTTGCTCAGTACTGTGCCTCCTCACCCATTCAAAGGAGCCTTGTGGTCTGCACCCAGGGCCGGACTGGGGATACAAAGCAGCCCTGGAAAAAAAAAATCTATGCCAGCCCCATAAGTCATTGCGCCATATATTGTCACATGTAATATGTAGGGCTATGTCTTGCCACCCCAGATGATTGAGTAATATATATATATATATATATATATATATATATATATTGCTTTTTCTAATATAAAATATTGGTCCTTTCAGAGCAAAACATTTAATTATACAGTAAGCATACTCACATGCAGACACAGACAATCTCACTGACACACACAAGCTCATTGATACACAGCCTCATAGACAAACAATTTCACTAATATACATAAGCTCATTGACATAAAAACACAAGCTCACTCACTAGCAGGCACACACAAACATGTAAGCAAGCTCACTCACTAGCAGGCGCACACACACACAGCTTAATGTAGTGGTTCTGGTGTCTATAGCCTGTCCCTGCAGGCTTTTGAATGTAAACACTGACTTTTCAGAGAAAAGGCAGCGTTTACATTGCTTCCTAGTGACACCTCTAGTGACAGACACTCAGACGGTCACTAGAGGCGCTTCCTGTGTCAGTGCAGATTGGCTGAGATCTTCAAGCTTGATGATCTCAGTCATAGAGGCAGAGACCAGCACGACGAAAAAAAAAAAACTGAGTAAAACACTATTTTTAAAAACACACACAGACACCGCGACTGACACACACACACACACACACCACGACACACACCCCACGACAGACACACACACACACACACACACACCATGACAGACACACACACACCATGACAGACACACACACACACCATGACAGACACACACACCATGACAGACACACCATGACACAGACCATGACACAGACAGACACACACACACCATGACAGACACACACACACCGTGACACAGACAGACACACACACACCATGATACAGACACACTGTGACACAGACACACACGACACAGACACACACCATGACACAGACAGACACACACACACACACCATGACACAGAAAGACACACACAGCATGACACAGACAGACACACACACACACACCATGACACAGACAGACACACATCATGACACAGACAGACACACACAGCATGACACACACACCATGACACAGACACACACACAATGACAGACAGACACACACAGCATGACACACACACCATGACACAGACACACACACAATGACAGACAGACACACACACCATAACACAGACACCATGACCCAGACAGACACACACAGCATGACACAGACACACACACACACACACCATGACACAGACACCATGACACAGACAGACACACAGCATGACACAGACAGACACACACACCATGACACAGACACACACAGCATGACACAGACAGACACACACAGCATGACACACACACCATGACACAGACACACACACCATGACAGACAGACACACACAGCATGACACAGACAGACACACACAGCATGACACACACACCATGACACAGACAGACACACACAGCATGACACACACACAGCATGACACACACACACTCCCACTGACATACATACTTTTTGGTACCTGTGTGGGTGGGTGGGTGGGCAGACTGATAGCTGTGCTGGCGGCCGCATGGAGAGCTTGGATGTCGGCCGCAGGGGAAGCTCTTCTGGCGGCCGCTGGGGGAGCAGGCTTTTCTGTCTCTGCTCCCCCTCCCTCGCATGCAGCTTAATGAGACCGGGGCTGGAATATGACGTCATATTCCGGCCCCGGTCTCTTTCTAGTGCGCGAGGGAGGGGGAGCAGAGACAGAACAGCCTGCTCCCCACGCGGCCGACATCCAAGCTCTCCATGCGGCCGCAGGGCACCCACATGTCTCCCCGGCCCCAGGTGCCGACGGCCCACCGGGAAATTTCCCGGTATCCCGGTGGGCCAGTCCGGCCCTGTCTGCACCTCTATCTAGCGCAGATCATTTTAAGACATGTGTACTAATGGGGAGCGGGGAGGGTGGTTCGCGGGGAGCCATGATTGCCAGTGTCAGCTCACCCCCATCCATTCTTTTTTTTCAATCTTTGTTTTATTGAAGCAATGTGAGTATGTTACAGAAAGGAAGAAATATATATATATATATATATATATATATATATATATATATATAAATATATATATATATATATATATATATCAGCAAAAATGCACACATATGCAGTATACAATAACAGCAATACATTCTCTCATGAGTGCTTCATTTTATGTTTTTAAGGATATCGTTTTATCAAGCTAGATATGCAAAAATAGTTGCTGTAGAGTGGTCATGCTAAAGACTCGGTAAATTAATGAGTTTAGTAAGGAACTATTGGGGACAAGAGTAAGCCCCCAGGGAGGTCCCAGGTTGGTGACAGTTAGAGCATTGTTAAGCAATGACATGCTAAGCAGGATTCAGAAGTGGCAGACAAGGGGGTTAATTTCAGAAGAACAGAAAATCAGGCTGCGTATCTGAAGACGCATTTGCGTGGTATCTTAAGAGGTCGCTCGTGTTTGTGGAATCATTAATAAGGGAATAATTTATTTTCCTGTAACCAAGTATGCCTCTTCCTAAAACTACACAATATTATAATTATGAATAATGGCTAATCAGGCATGAGACAATAAAAAACTAGGAACCCTGATAAACTGTGCTCTTCAGGATTAACTATAAAGATCAAAACAAACAAGATGTATAGACCACTGAGGTCTCACACACCCGCTTCTCTACTGGGGCTGCAGCTTAAAGTAAGCCCTGCACCATTTACACTTATAAAATAAAATAATGATAAGGTAAGAACTCAAGGTTAGTTTAGTGTGAAGATAGATACTTAATGGCACATGAATGTAGGATGACTAAGCCTTGCGGCATGTCTACATTGGAGCTCAACCTATGCCGGAGGGTGAGATGGTGCTGTCAGCAAGGGAAGCCAATCCATTGGGCTGCATGGGGTTGTCCCTCTGGCCCCAAGCACAGCCGTGGGTCTTCAGAGCTCTCCCAGGGTAGGTGGGTGCTCCGTGTCGTCGCTCGGCCCTCCACTCTGCGCTCCGTCGCTGGTGTATCGTGGGCTTGTGCCGCCAACCATTTTGAGAGTAGCACAAGGCTTGTGGTAGCTACAGGAGCTGTCACGGTGCTGCCATATGTTCGTGTTTGCTTGACCCCCTGTGGGGACTGGAATAACCCCCGCCGGTCCATGGGAGGGGGAGCGGGTTAGCTGTAGTACACCCGTGGCCCCAGGCATACCCCATTTTGAACATCCTGGGTTGTCTTCTTTTGTAAATGGTATGCCATGGTGGGGGTAATTCTCCTTCCTGGGCTTCCATACGGTCTCAAAGGCAACATAACTAATCTGGCAAATTTTAATGTGTAAAAACTCAATGGGCAAGCCTTAACAGACAGAATAACAAAAAACAAAAATGAAGAAAAACGCATGTCAAAAAAGTTATAAATTGATTTGCATGTTCATGAGTGAAATACGTATTAGATCCCCTATCAATCAGCAAGATATCTGGCTCCCCGGTGTCTTTTATACAGGTAAGGAGCTGAGATTAGGAGTGCTCCTAATCTCAGCACTTTATGTGTATAAAAGACACCTGTCCACAGAAGCAATCAATCAATCAGATTCCAAACTCTCCACCATCGCCAAGACCAAAGAGCTGTCCAAGGATGTCACGGACCGTAGTCACCAAGAAAACAATTGGTAACACACTACGCTGTGAAGGACTGAAATCCTGCAGCGCCCGCAAGGCTCCCCTGTACAGGCCTGTCTGAAGTTTGTCAATGAACATCTGAATGATTCAGAGGAGAACTGGGTGAAAGTGTTGTGGTCAGATGTGACCAAATTCAAGCTCTTTGGCATCAACTCAACTCGCCGTGTTTGGAGGAGGAGGAATGCTGCCTATGACCCCAAGTTGGACAAAATCCCTCCTGAGATGTGTGCAAACCTGGTGGCCAACTACAAGAAACGTCTGACCTCTATGATTGCCAACAAGGGATTTGCCACCAAGTACTAAGTCGAAGGGGTGGCAAATGGTGAGATACCCGACAAGCAGGATCTATGATGTGTCCACAGAATCTTAGGTAGGGGATAACCCTTACATATATAATAACTAAGTAGACAGGTGGTGGTCAAAGAGCCCAAATAGGCACATGAACACCAGTAAAGATTCTGTGAGTCTACCCTTGATGGACAGGAAAATAAAAAACACCTTTATTGTAGGGTATAAATTCCCCTAAAAAGATAAAGGAAACTTATAACTAATAAACACATCTAATGAAATGAGGGGGAGATAGTGCTATATCAATGTGAGATAGGAGTGGATGATAAGGTAGTTCGTAATAACGTCATCAGATCCTTAGAGTATGGCTATGATCTGCATGAGGGGTGACTGATGCATACTGATCATAGTATAAAGATCTTGTATAGAGTGGTGGTAGATATTGTCCCTTATAAATAGAGCCTTTGCTTAGTATATGATAGGTGAGGGAATTGATACATTTGAAATACTTCAGCGTTGACGACAGTGTGTCAACTGTACTCGAGGACTCCCGAAATCCTATCTGTAAGCAATGGATTTTAGCAAGGGAATATCCAGACCATTCTCTCTAGAGGGAAACAGTAAACACTACAGACTTGCTGGTCAAAGACTATCTAGGACGTAATGTCAAACAGTATGTGACCGTTACGAAAGATATGTAGGCCAAGCCTAAGATGAGTGTCTATCGCAATTCCCCTATCAGTGAGACTGTTAGTGAGTCGCTTAGTTAAATAGGATATGATGTTGCCGTAGGGACACCTAGATCATAGCTAGAATGTCAGTTTCATACGGGCAGACCCTCTAGATCCTATCTGGGATAAGCGTAGAACAGAAAGTACTCTTATTCAGTAGGCTATAAGCAGAACAGTGTAGGTAAGCTGCGGTACACTGTAATTGGCAGATAGACGCTGCAGGACAGATATATAAAATCTATTAGTCGTACTATCTATCAAATGTGCAACATATTAAGGAATTCTGTAACTTAGTCTCTGAAGTCGATGTCTATACCGCTGAACACAAGGGTTGCTACTGCTCACACTGTAGCATAATAGGCTAACTGAAGAGTATCATACTGAACTGACTGCTGGAACTAAGAGTATACCACTGAACTGACTGCTAGAACTACGAGAAACTCCAACCTAATAGAAATATCAAACTTCTATATGAACCTCCTAGAATCTCCCCCCACCTAGTGAACACACAAAGTGCTAGTGATAAAATAAAAGCATAACCTAACGCACGTTTCGGCGCTATGCAAGCGCCTTTTTCAAAGGTAAGTGTGACACTGACACCTTTGTTCTAAAACAATCACAGACTCCGCAGATGCCACTACAATCCCCATAAAGCAGTTTTTTAACTGCAATACATCTGGTATGGTATATCTATTGACGTGTAAGTGCGGCATAAAGTATGTTGGAAAAACCATACGTCCTTTTAAAAAACGAATAATGGAACATGTCCACTCAGTGACATCACACAGAGATACACCAGTCGCAAGACACATTAGGTCTCAACACAGTGATACACCTCGCTGCATTAAATTTGCGGGCATTGAGAAGATCCAGATGGGGAAGAGAGGTGGAGACCTAGACCAGACCCTTAAAAGAAGGGAATGCTACTGGATTCACAAACTAGACACCCTATCACCAAAAGGACTCAATGAGGGGTTTACATTCACCCCCTTCATTGGTTAAGGAACCCCATAATTGTAATATATGTAAATATGTATATATATAAGAGCTCGTCTACCTGGAACGTAATTTTCTAAACCAACACCAGAAATGTAATAAGGATATAACATCTACATATGCTAACATTTAATGTGACACTTTATAATGACACTAACTCTATGGTTTACCTATAAATGATATATGTACTGTACAGCTTATGAAGACTAGACATGATAGAGACGGTGTTTTGATCCATTTATTTGATAATAAGGAAAGGATTAAATAAGAGCATAAAAATAATAAAATAATATAATATTACATTATATAAACTCTATGCTGGCTCCATATAAATCCTTTCCCCTCTTTCTCCTTTTCAGCTTTATTTGGGGGCTATGGTATATCTCCTTAAATGGTTACAAACAATTTCCATCCCTTAAGTCACAAGAAGCACCAATCCTTGGAAACAGTTTAACACAGGGCCGTTATGATGCCCTATCTAAACAGTACATTGTGGTGCTCTAAGATTTCGGAGACATGTGATGCTTAACATAAATAAACCGTCCTCTGACCATTGACAATATATGCTAATAAGCTCCAGCAATCACCATAGCGCACAACATCGGGATACGAGTATGCTCCACACACATACTCATTTTTGAAACACGCCTCCGAAATGACGTGGAGGGGCGGCACTAAGCGGTAGTGTCCGCCCATCCAGAATTTTGGCGCGCGAGGTGTGAACGAGATGCGCTCAGGGATTGGATATCAGTCTAAGGTAACATAATATAAAAGAAGAACTCATGTCAGTGTCACACTTACCTTTGAAAAAGGCGCTTGCATAGCGCCGAAACGTGCGTTAGGTTATGCTTTTATTTTATCACTAGCACTTTGTGTGTTCACTAGGTGTGGGGAGATTCTTGAGATATATAGGAGGTTCATATAGAAGTTTGATATTTCTATTAGGTTGGAGTTTCTCGTAGTTCTAGCAGTCAGTTCAGTGGTATACTCTTAGTTCCAGCAGTCAGTTCAGTATGATACTCTTCAGTTAGCCTATTATGCTACAGTGTGAGCAGTAGCAACCCTTGTGTTCAGCGGTATAGACATCGACTTCAGAGACTAAGTTACAGAATTCCTTAATATGTTGCACATTTGATAGATAGTACGACTAATAGATTTTATATATCTGTCCTGCAGCGTCTATCTGCCAATTACAGTGTACCGCAGCTTACCTACACTGTTCTGCTTATAGCCTACTGAATAAGAGTACTTTCTGTTCTACGCTTATCCCAGATAGGATCTAGAGGGTCTGCCCGTATGAAACTGACATTCTAGCTATGATCTAGGTGTCCCTACGGCAACATCATATCCTATTTAACTAAGCGACTCACTAACAGTCTCACTGATAGGGGAATTGCGATAGACACTCATCTTAGGCTTGGCCTACATATCTTTCGTAACGGTCACATACTGTTTGACATTACGTCCTAGATAGTCTTTGACCAGCAAGTCTGTAGTGTTTACTGTTTCCCTCTAGAGAGAATGGTCTGGATATTCCCTTGCTAAAATCCATTGCTTACAGATAGGATTTCGGGAGTCCTCGAGTACAGTTGACACACTGTCGTCAACGCTGAAGTATTTCAAATGTATCAATTCCCTCACCTATCATATACTAAGCAAAGGCTCTATTTATAAGGGACAATATCTACCACCACTCTATACAAGATCTTTATACTATGATCAGTATGCATCAGTCACCCCTCATGCAGATCATAGCCATACTCTAAGGATCTGATGACGTTATTACGAACTACCTTATCATCCACTCCTATCTCACATTGATATAGCACTATCTCCCCCTCATTTCATTAGATGTGTTTATTAGTTATAAGTTTCCTTTATCTTTTTAGGGGAATTTATACCCTACAATAAAGGTGTTTTTTATTTTCCTGTCCATCAAGGGTAGACTCACAGAATCTTTACTGGTGTTCATGTGCCTATTTGGGCTCTTTGACCACCACCTGTCTACTTAGTTACTAAGTCGAAGGGGTCAATTATTTATTTAACTAATTGAGATGCAAATCAATTTATAACTTTTTTGACATGCATTTTTATGGATTTTTTTTGTTTTGTTATTCTGTCTCTCACTGTTAAAATACTAACACCATTAAAATTAAAGACTGATCATTTCTTTGTCAGTGGGAAAACATTCAAAATCAGCAGGGAATCAAATACTTTTTCCTCTCACTGTAGCTAGGATAGCCTCATGCCTAACTCATTCACTGTGTTTACATCTACCACTTCAGCTGGAAGGCTATTCCATGTATATCCACTACCCTCTCAGTGAAGTAATACTTCCTGATATTATTTTTAAACCTTTGCCCCTCTAATTTAAGACTATGTCCTCTTGTTGTGGTAGTTTTTCTTCTTTTAAATATAGTCTTCTCTTTTACTGTGTTGATTCCCTTTATGTATTTAAATGTTTCTATCATATCCTCCCTGTCTCGTCTTTCCTCCAAGCTATACATGTTAAGATTCTTTAACCTTTCTTTGTAAGTTATATCCTGCAATCCATGAACCAGTTAAAATGTCATGCAAAACCTGGAAAAAAAAAAAATGTAATTTATCACACTTATTAATAATTTATTTTATTCATATTAAATTATGTTTCATATATATATATTTGATGTGAATTGAAAACCCTGTTTCTTCTGAACAAAATTATATATAATAAGAGTGGGTAAACTTAAAATGAAAGAGGTAAATTATTGTTGAACAGACTTATAGTCAAATAGTCCAGATTTTTTTTTTAAGCAGAACTTGAACAACTGCCTCTGTCCTTAAGGGGGTAATGTTGTGGCTAGAGTTGAGCGGACACCTGAATGTTCGAGTCCGGTGGGTTCGGCCGAACGTAGAAAAAAAGTCCGGGTTCGGGCTCGAACTTGACCCTGAACCCGAACCCCATTGAAGTCAATGGGGACCCGAACTTTTGGCCACAAAAAACCCTCTAAAAAAACTCCTTGAAAGAGCTAGAGAGCTGCAAAAGCAAGTAAAATGGGGGTAAGAGTAGAGTTTGCCCTGCAAACAAATGTGGATAGATAAATCACTTAAAATAACATAAAAATTAAAAATATAGGGGGGCGGGGCCTGACTGTCATGGAGGGAAGACGTGCCTAACTAGAGCTCCACACTAATCCTGGAAAAATGGTTGAAAGGGCACCCCTATCCGGCTACAAACCGCACCACAGGACCCCAAGCGACCTACTAGTCCTCTACCCTTACAGGAAACCGGTGATGCGGCCTGTGAGCGGACTACAGACGGCAGAAAGCTCCCGCGAGGACATGTGGCCTGGCGAGCACCGGGTGGGAGAGTCGGCCGATCTCCCAGCCTGGAACCAACCGGAGACCACCTGCCACGAGTGGATACCCCGCAACCCCCCCCTTTGGTCCAGTGGGGGTGATCCCAGACCACCCATGAGGGCCCCCTCCAACACCATGGAGACAACAGTGGGCCGGAGAGGTGAGCGGCCAACCTAAAATGTCAGAGACCACGCGGCCAGTAGACAGCCATGAGACACCACTAAGCTCCCTGTCCAGCATAGACAGGATATTCTTAAACTTCTGGCTCAAGCTCGAACACAGGCTGCAACAAGGCACCCCGCGACCACTCACTGTACGCCGCCCACCTCGACAAATGCCACCCGGCCCTCAGCACCAGCTTGCAGCCAAGACGGGGCCTAAAACCACTCTACGGCGAAGTAAGCACGCACCCATCTTGTGCAGAGCGGCAAGCAGGAGGAAAACGCGGAAAACAACCCCCGACCTCAAGCAGACACCCACCTCTCCACGGGAGACTCTATCTAGGCCCAGAGGCACGAACAACCGACCCCAACCACACTTGCCCACTCACCGCACCACAACGAAGCTGAGAGCATCAAGGGGGTTTTCCCCAAAGCACATAGCGCACCTACGGAGGGAGAAACCGCAAGTCCCAGCAAACACCAAACCGCATCGACATACCGATATCGGAGATGCATGCAGCCTGACAAGCTTGAACCGGGTTCCCACTTAAGCCTGGAGCAGACAGAGTGCCAAGTTACGGATCAATGGGACATTCACCAACCAAGGAGGATGGAAGACGAAATTGGGGATAGGGTGAACTTTTCTGTCATTCAGTATTTCAGTTACTGATATATTTTATGCATTTTATTTTGTTTACCTGACATGCAACAAACCCTACCTGGACTGCTGACACTAAGCACTTACTTCTCATCTCGTTATGTCAGCCTACCGCCAATTCAGTGTTTTTCCTTTTCAAACTCCCATCACCCATAGCCGAAATTGAGGTCCGCATACTATATTAAGCTAAGATGCTAAAGTAGCGAGGTGGTTTTACTTTTACTTTTCAAATCAGTGCTTTCACCTCATGCTTCACACAGTTAACCCACTAGCACAGTACTTATCTAGCTTATATGCTTTTCATAAAATATCACTGTGATTTGCTTATCGTTTAATAACTACTTAAGCGTAATAATTACTAAAATGTGCCAAACATAAAGCATACTTGTTAAATTCCTACTCGATTATATGCATTTGTCTACCTATTTTTCTTTTTTAATGTTATTATTTTGTTAAACTTGTTAGTAATAATATGTAAAGCCAAATTACAAAAATGTGCATGTTATCTATATACCACATATATGTCTATCACTATATGAAAATCGCGCTTGTGAGAGCTAATGTGGCTGTACAAGCACTGTTGAAATCTCCTATGCACAACAAAAATAAAGAATTAAAAAAAAATAAAAAAAATACAGCTGAGCCATAAAATAGCACTAGATGGAATCTTTGATTTTTGCTTTAAAAAACATAAATCTAAATCTAAAGCATGGTTGTCAGGAGGAACACCAGAATTATCCATTTGAGAGAGGGTTAGAGTGCAGGGTATTCTCTTTCATTGTTGAAACTGAGCTCAACTCCTGATGCATGGAGAAAAGGCCTTCACAAGCCTCTGCTATTGTGTACATAGTTTATACTAAGTGACCCACAAGTTGAGGAGGCGGTGACCGTGGCGGTGTAGGTGGAAGCGGCTTTGGAGGAGGAGGAGGTAGCCAACACTGTTTATATATATATTTTTTTTTTATTGGGGTAGCCCCCTTCACAATCCTCTGCTAATGTGTACCTAGTTTATACTAAGTGACCCATAGGTTGAGAAGGCGGTGCCCGTGGTGGTGGAGGAGGAGGATGAGGTAGCCAACACTGTATTTAATGTTTTTTTTTTTTATTATGGTAGCCCACAAAATATTGGGACATACAAATAAAGAAACATTTGCGGCCTGCAGTGCATTTCTTGCAGTCCTGATGCATGGAGAAATGCTCAACTCCTGATGCATGGAGAAAAGGCCTTCACAAGCCTCTGCTAATGTGTACCTAGTTTATACTAAGTGACCCATAGGTTGAGGAGGTGGTGACCGTGGCGGTGGAGGAGGAAGCAGCGGTGGAGGAGGATGAGGTAGCCAACACTGTATTTTATGTGGGGTTTTTTTTTTTATTGTGGTAGCCCACAAAATATTGTGACATACAAATAAAGTAACATTTGCTGCATGCGGTGCATTTCTTGCAGTCCTGATGCATGGAGAAATGCTCAACTCCTGATGCATGGAGAAAAGGCCTTCACAAGCCTCTGCTGATGTGTGCCTAGTTTATACTAAGTGACCCATAGGTTGAGGAGGCGGTGACCATGGCGGTGGAGGAGGATGAGGTAGCCAACACTGTTTTTATATATATATAAATATATATACATATATATATATATTTTAATTGGGGTAGCCCCCAAAATATTGGGACATATAAAAAAAGACAACTCTGTTCTGCAGAGTAGCTGTTGACATTATAGTTGCGCAGGAACTTTGTTGACTCTAGAGAACCTCGGGCAAATCGCACATCCCCGTGGCAGCGACTTTGCATGCGGATGTCATCCATATCAACTTTCGATGCCAGTTTCTGCGCCTACCTTGGTGATTCTCGAGCTAATACATGCCGACGAGCGCTAGGGGACGGCCGCTCCGCTTTTGCACCCTGCTCCCTCTTATGCTGTGCTGGTGCCTCTGTGCGACCAGCGCCTCTTCCTCCAAACTGCACACGTCACTCGCATGACCTTGATTCCATGTAGGGTCTAGGACCTCATCATCCTCCACATCATCTTCTACCCACTCCTCAACCCTGCCCTCCTTGTCGGCATGCACACTGCAGAAAGCCACATCAGTTGGCACCTGTGTTTTTCCAGCATGTAAAGTCTGCAAAGGACATATGGAAATTGTTTTAGAATTTCCTCCAGGCAACAGTTTTCCCTATAAACTGACCTCTCAGTTTGACTTGTGAGGGTATTGCCCCAGAATTACAATATTGTTGAAGTACCTCTTAGCTATTGATAATAGATAAATATAGCAGCTTGTTATATGGTAGTTTCTAGTGTAGAAAATATCAATCTGTTTTCTATCACTTAGATCTGTGTGACAAGTGTTGTAGGTGTGAAACAATATTACAAGTGACTGATGTAGTAAATTCGAATCAAAGTTACGCTTCAATTTGACTCTCAGATATGAAGTGAACACCCCAAATATACTATTTAGCGCCCCCCCCCAAAAATATAGACTTTTTAAAACTCCAATGTAAGCAGCTGATTAGCAGCAAACCAATTAGAATGTTTACAAGTGCGCAGTAAGCACGATATTAGACGCTTCGATTTGACTCTCACATATTAAGAACAGGCCCCAAAATTTACTATTTAGCAGATTAGCAGCAAAACAATTAGAATGCTTACAAGTGCGCAGTTACTGCACTATTTGACGCTTCTATTTGACTCTCAGATATGAAGTGCACCGCAGGCCCCAAAATTTACTGATTAGCAGCAAAACAATTAGAATGTTTACAAGTGCGCAGAAAGCACACTATTAGACGCTTCAATTTGACTCTCACATATGAAGAACAGGCCCCAAAATGTACTATTTAGCAGATTAGCAGGAAAACAATTAGAATGTTTACAAGTGCGCAGTTACTGCACTATTTGACGCTTCTATTTGACTCTCAGATATGAAGTGCACTGCAGGCCCCAAAATGTACTGATTAGCAGCAAAACAATTAGAATGTTTACAAGTGCGCAAAAATCACACTATTAGACGCCTCAATTTGACTCTCACATATGAAGAACAGGCCCCAAAATTTACTATTTAGCAGATTAGCAGCAAAACAATTAGAATGTTTACAAGTGCGCAGTAAGCGCTGTGCACTATTTGACGCTTACATTTGACTCTCAGATATGAAGTGCACCGCAGGCCCCAAAATGTACTGATTAGCAGCAAAACATTTAGAATGTTTACAAGTGCGCAGTTACTGCACTATTTGACGCTTCTATTTGACTCTCAGATATGAAGTGCACCGCAGGCCCCAAAATTTACTGATTAGCAGCAAAACAATTAGAATGTTTACAAGTGCGCAGAAAGCACACTATTAGACGCTTCAATTTGACTCTCACATATGAAGAACAGGCCCCAAAATGTACTATTTAGCAGATTAGCAGGAAAACAATTATAATGTTTACAAGTGCGCAGTTACTGCACTATTTGACGCTTCTATTTGACTCTCAGATATGAAGTGCACTGCAGGCCCCAAAATGTACTGATTAGCAGCAAAACAATTAGAATGTTTACAAGTGCGCAGAAAGCACACTATTAGACACCTCAATTTGACTCTCACATATGAAGAACAGGCCCCAAAATTTACTATTTAGCAGATTAGCAGCAAAACAATTAGAATGTTTACAAGTGCGCAGTAAGCGCTGCGCACTATTTGACGCTTACATTTGACTCTCAGATATGAAGTGCACCGCAGGCCCCAAAATGTACTGATTAGCAGCAAAACATTTAGAATGTTTACAAGTGCGCAGTAAGCACACTATTAGACGCTTCGATTTGACTCTCACATATGAAGAACAGGCCCCAAAATGTACTATTTAGCAGTTTAGCAGCAAAACAATTAAAATGTTTACAATTGCGCAGTAACCGCAGTAATAGACGCTTCGATTTGACTCTCAGATATGAAGAACAGGCCCCAAAATGTACTATTTAGCAGTTTAGCAGCAAAACAATTAGAATGTTTGCCACTGCGCAGTAATCTCATCTCATTGATTGGACTCCAGTTGGCTGACATCTCACTCCAATTAGCTCTTGGAGATGTCATTAGTCTAGGGGTTCACATGATACCGGAGAAACTGACGGAAGCCAAGCACAGAGAGATGGACACAGGTTTCTTCAGGAAGGAAGAGATTCTTTATTGGATCACCGATCGGGACTCAGAGGGACTAGCGTCACCAAAATACAGCAAGTTCTGAGCCCCGGACAATAGTGCAGGCTCCTTATATAGGCATATAACTCCTCCCATATTAAGCTCCACCCGCACATTCCCTTGACCAATCAACACAAATAAGAATTAACTTCCTGTTTGACCGCATGGCTTGTCCAGCACAAATGGAGGAGGGGGAATACTATATCCTGTATTCTTGCACATGCTCCGTACACTACTGATCGTATCTTGCCACGTGCAACTAACTGATCGATACGTCAGCATATGCACGTACACATGCCACGTGGTAATCTCGGCCTACTAAATTTATTTTTACCGAGATTCCACCACATTCCCCCCTTTGATGCCTCTTGATATTTTACAATTACTTGAGGCATCACATAACCTTAGTTTTGCTTACACCGCAAGTTACCTTGAACCAGACCAGACTTATCTTATGATGTGAATCTTTTAACACTCATCTTCCTGCATTGGTTCTCCCTGATCTAAAGCCTTATACTTATAAATCGCCATTATCTGTGCAGCAGCCTTCCTCTCTGCTATACTTCCTATCAGGCTTTGCACAGACCTAACTACTAAGGGTATAAGACACGGCAGGAGTAGACACAACAATAAAATCAGTAGGACTCCACCTACCACTGCCTTAAGCCCTCCAAACCATTCATACCAGCTACCAAACCAACTACTTGGATTGTACCCTTTCCATACCTGAGTAGGCACATGCGCTAGTTTAACCATATGGCTAGTAAGCTCAGCTATTGCTTGCCCTTCGTCGTCTATTTGAAGACAGCAATTGCTTAGGTTAAACTTCCCACATACACCTCCCTCTACTGCCAAAAGGTAATCCAAGGCTAATCTATTTTGGTAGACTGCTGTCCTCATCCTGGTGTTATGCTTCGCTAGAAGATTGAGCGCCTGTGATGTTTCATTAGTGATAATCTCAACCACCGCCTGTAACCTTATAATACGGTTGAGCATATAAATAGGGGTTCTATAACCAAAGGTACCATCCTCAGCCCACGTGGCTGGCCCATAATAGTCTATGATACGCTGGGGAGGCCATTCATTATCTTCCCAGGTGCCTATCTCTATGGGTCCCCTTTTCTTCCTATGATTCACATCATACACTTTAACACCTAAAGTCTCACCTGTTTCAATCGGTAACAAGAAGAAGGATGGTTTGAGCATACCCAACACACATGCCCCTTCCCAGTCCTGTGGCAACTCTGAATAGGCTTTCTTACCACAGATCCAGTACAAATTTGCTGGGGCTCTCCAGGTAGATGTGATGGATAGATCAAACCACACATCCTTTAAATTGGCATATCTAGCAAACGGGTTAGATGGTTCTGAGACATTTGAAGCCGACCACCAAGTTGTATTCTTTGTATCATCATCATAAGCTTTTTGCCCTAGACAAGTTAATTCTCCTACAGAAGTATTATACATTATTCCTTTCCTTGCTATGCAAACATAACCTATGATGGAGGTCTTTAATCTCCACTCAGATTTACCTCTAACACTCATATGATAATCGGCTTGTGTAGATATTAATTGGTCACCTGCCTCAGAACCGGACATTACCTCCTTTGCTTCCCATGGCCATTGGTCTCCCATGTTAGTACCTCCACACACATAGCAGTTGGTAACATTAAGACTACCGGCAATACTTTCAGCTAAATCGATGAACAGGTTTTTAGCATTATGGGGGATCTTATTATCTATACTCATCTCTTCATAAAAGGAATGGTATACTTGATGAGTCTGGGAGGATACCGTATCAGTCTCTATTCCTATAAACAATAATGTCCCAGGATCTAAACCCGTCCCGTATATCTGAAACCCAAATAAATTGCCATACTTATCTAGGAACTTGTCGGGGTTATTAATAAGTATATGGACTGGGTTACATTCCATAGACTTACAATAAGGGCTAGTCGGCAACTTAGTCACTATCATGTCTTTGTCTACTGTCTGTCCCCAAGTCGCCCACCCCACACAAGACCAATATGGACAAAAGTTATAGTCTTTATTTGGGCATCTAGGACTCACATATTTATTTTTGCTACTGGGACAAATGTATTTATCGTTAGACCCATACGTCCTCTCCCATCTAAGATCCCCACATACATTCCACGGCTTTCTACCACTCGATATCGCTTTACACGCATCAAACAGCAGAACACCCGAAGAATGTACGGATTCTAACACCGTCTTATTAATTAGGGTCCCCTGAGGATCTCCATTCCTGAGAGTCAACCAAATTGTACGAGGTTGATACTCCGGACTGAAGCACTTAGGTTCTCCTACTCCTAAATGGCACACACTATAGTCTATATTTAAGTATCTACATCTCGATACATCTCCTTTACACTCGTATTGTGAATGCCAGATTAGGGTTTGGGAAATATGGTTACCTGTTCTCGTAGTCTTAATGCATACCTCACAGCTAGGAGTGTCGGTACCTCTACCTTCCTGAATATAAAAACACATGTAAATAAACACAATCAAAAGCACATCTTTCGCCGTCATCCTCAGTCTTCGTCCGTGCGATGGAACCTCAGCTTCCAGGATGTGAGGGCTGCAGGGAATGGAGTTCTGCTCGTCTTCACAGGTGTCCCTTCGAGACTTTCCTGGCTTATACACTATGTGATGGTAAGCGGACAGGCTTTATTATGGCCTTCTCACTCACACCTGTAACAATAAAATTTGTAATCCACAATAATTCCTCGTTACTCCGACTGAGTAGTGCGTTTTAACCGGATCTTGCAGGGATTCTCTGGATCTGCTGTAACTTGCCAAGAATCGACTGCTGCTGGTTTAACCCTGGAGTGATGTATCCACGGAGTCACTTCTGCTACTTTTATCGCTGTAGGGGTAGACAAAAGAACAACATAAGGACCTCTCCACTTGGGCCCTAACGGTACATTATTCCACTCTTTAATCCACACTTGGTCTCCTGGATGATAACTATGAACAGGGGGATAAATATTCACAGGTAATCTATCTTGTACCCATTTCTGTACCTCCTCCATAGTCTTACCCAACTCTACAACCTGCTGCCGGGTAATTCCTTCTCCCAACTGACTCAAGTCCCCCCTTAAGTTACCAAGTACGGGAGGTGGTCGCCCATACATAATTTCAAAAGGAGAGAGGCCCATCCTTCTGGTAGGGGTACTGCGGATTCGCAATAGAGCTATAGGTAAGAGAACGTTCCACTTAAGTTGGGTTTCCTGACACATTTTAGCCAACTGGTTCTTTATAGTTCTATTCATTCTCTCTACCTTACCAGAACTCTGGGGTCTATATGCAGTATGAAGCCTCCACTTTATACCAAGCATATGAGTCAGTTGTTGTAGGCACTGGTGAACAAAAGCTGGACCATTGTCCGATCCTATAGAACAGGGTAGTCCATATCGAGGTATTATTTCTCGTAGCAGGAATCTTACAACTTCTCCTGCTTTCTCTGTACGAGTAGGACATGCTTCTACCCATCCTGAATAGGTGCACACAATTACCAGCAGGTAACGATGTCCACCCGATTTAGGCATCACTGTAAAGTCTATTTGTAGATCGGACATGGGGAGTCCCCCCATAAACTGGACTCCTGGTGGCTTTACTGGTCCTTGTCTTGCATTATTCTTAGCACACGTTACACATCTGCGTACAATGGCCTGAGTCAAGTTGGACAATCTTGGTATGTAGAAATGTTTCCTGAGAGATTCTTCAGTACTGTCTCTCCCAGAATGTGTCCCGTTGTGATAATTTTGGACAATTTCTACCGCTAGCGATGCTGGTATAACTATTCTTCCATCTTCTAGCTGATACCACTTGTTCTCCAGATACTTTCCCGGTTCAGTCTTTAACCACTCCTCTTCTTGAGCTGTATAAACTGGAGTCCATTGGGACAGTGGAGTTGGTATAAGAGCAGCTATATGCCCCACATACTCCTGTCTTCCTGATTCAGCAGCACGCTTAGCTGCACTATCTGCCATCCGATTTCCCTTGGTTACATCACCATCTCCTCTCAGATGCGCTCGACAATGAATAATACCGACTTCTTTCGGCTCCCACACTGCTTCCAATAGTTGTAGGATTTCAGCTGCGTATTTGATTTCTTTGCCTTCTGAATTCAGTAGTCCTCTTTCTTTATACAAAGCTCCGTGGGCATGAGTGGTTAAGAACGCATACTTAGAGTCCGTATAGATATTCACTCTTAAACCTTCAGCCAATTGTAACGCTCGTGTTAGTGCTATTAATTCTGCCTTTTGTGCTGATGTTCCTTTCGCCAGTGGCCGAGCTTCTATCACCTTGTCTATTGTTGTCACTGCATATCCTGCATAGCGGATCCCTTCTTTCACATAACTACTGCCGTCGGTATAATATTGAACATCGGGGTGCTGGATGGGAAAATCACGAAGATCTGGTCTACTTGAGAATACTTCATCCATTACTTCCAAACAATCATGTTGACTTTCAGTAGGTTGTGGCAAAAGGGTAGCTGGATTTAAGGTGTTTACAGTCTCTAAATGCACTCTTGGGTTTTCACACAACATTGCTTGATACTTGGTCATACGGCTGTTACTAAACCAATGATTTCCTTTGTAATCCAACAACGTCTGTACTGCATGTGGGACTCGTACATAAAGTTCTTGACCCAGAGTGAGTTTATCGGCTTCAGCTACTAGCAGGGCGGCTGCAGCTACGGCTCTTAGACAAGGTGGAAGTCCGCTGGCCACTGCATCCAATTGCTTAGACATGTAGGCAACAGGTCTTTGCCATGATCCCAAGTACTGTGTCAATACTCCCACAGCCATTCTTCTTTGCTCGTGTACATATAAGTAGAATGGTCGTGTGTGATCAGGTAGACCTAATGCTGGGGCACTCATCAAAGCCTTCTTCACATCTTCAAATGCCGTTTGCTGTTCTTGGGTCCATAAGAAGGGGTCGTGCTCTGTACCTTTGATGGCTGCGTACAGAGGTTTTGCTAGTATCGCATAGCTGGGAATCCATATCCTACAGAAGCCTGCTGCCCCCAAGAATTCTCGCACTTGTCTTCTATTCTTGGGTATTGGTATTTGGCAGACAGCTTCTTTTCTCTCTGGCCCCATAATTCTTTGACCTTCAGAGATATGGAATCCCAGATACTTGACAGTTGGCAAACACAACTGAGCCTTCTTTCTAGACACCTTGTATCCTGCCTTCCAAAGAATATGTAGTAGATCGTGCGTTGCTTGCTGACATTTTTCCTTTGTAACTGCTGCTATCAACAAGTCATCTACATATTGTAACAATACACACTCTCCTGGGATAGACTCGAAATCCAGTAGATCTTGACTTAGGGCTGAACCAAATAGGGTAGGTGAATTTTTAAACCCTTGGGGTAGTCTTGTCCAAGTCATTTGGCGTTTTGAGCCCGTTACAGCGTTCTCCCATTGGAAAGCGAAAATACATTGACTTTCTGCGGCAATTCGGAGGCAAAAGAAGGCATCTTTGAGATCTAAGACTGTGAAGTAAGTAGCCCCGCCCGGAATTAAAGCAAGCAGGTTATATGGATTGGGTACAACTGGATGTATGCTAACAACCGCATCATTGACTGCTCTTAAGTCCTGTACAGGTCGATACTCATCTGTACCGGGCTTTTGAACAGGCAGCAATGGGGTGTTCCAGGGGGAAGTACAGAATTTTAGGATACCATACCGTATGAACTTATCCAGATAGGATTGGATGTTCTTCTTAGCCTTCTGCGGAATGTGATATTGTCTTAGGCTCACTGGATAAACCCCATGTTTCAGTTCAATTTTTATTGGTGGAATATTGCGGGCCAGTCCTGGTGGGTTGTTCTCTGCCCAAACTCCTGGTATGTTAAACAATGTCTCATCACTCCTAGGGTTTTGGCTAGTCAACACTGTATAAAGTCGCCACTCTTCTTCCTTTGGTACGGATAAAGTCATAATACCTGAAGGTCCATTAAACTTTAAAGATGTTGTTCCATTTGGTAGGAACGTAATCTGCGCTTGTAATTTTGATAGCATATCACGTCCCAGCAATTGGACTGGACATTCAGGCATATAAAGGAATTGGTGTTTTACTACGTGGCCTCCCAATGTACAGAGTCGACTTTTAAGAACCGGTCTTTCAGCACTTCTTCCAGTTGCTCCTATCACAGTAATAGTCCTTCCAGATGGAGGAGCAACTAGATTAGTCACCACTGAATGTTCAGCACCAGTGTCGATCATGAACGCACTCCTTTTCCCCCCTATTGATACATCGACCATAGGCTCCGCTCGACCAAGGGGGATGGAGCCCGGTCGGTATCAATAGTCCTCCATGACCGTGTCAGCCAATCCTACGAAGTCCCTACCTTCTCTATCGCGGGACCTTTGCGCTGCTGGAATATACCTATCTTCCCTAACACTTCCTCTGTTCCCATTACTCCCTCTATACCCATTACTCCCTCCGGGGCCTCCTCTACCTCTCGCTCTGCCTCTAAAGTTTCCGTAACCTGACCTAGGTCTGTCTCTCTCAGACTGTTCTCTTCGCGGACACTCATTTCTCCAATGCCCTTCTTCCCTACAGTAAGCGCACTGATTTCTACTTAGAGGTTCCTCATTCCACTTACTATCGCCTCTATCTGGGCCCCGTCTATCTACGCCTGCGATCGCTACCGCTAGCATATCAGCCTTTTTACGCATCTTGCGCTCTTCCTCTTTCTTGCTTTCTGTATCCCTGTTCATGTAAACCTTATTTGCTACCTCCATTAGTTGGGTGATGGACATACCTGCAAACCCTTCTAACTTTTGTAACTTGCGCTTAATATCTCCGTATGCTTGGCTGACAAAGGCGGAGTTAACCATTCGGGAATTATCTGCGTCTTCCGGATTAAAGGGGGTATACAAGCGGTATGCCTCCAATAATCGGTCATAAAAGACACTGGGCGCTTCATCGCTTTTCTGAATCACCTCAACTGTCTTCGACATGTTAATGGCTTTCTTTCCTCCGGCTTTCATGCCAGCAATTATAGCGTCTCTATAGGCTCTGAGTTGAACCATATCAGCACCATTTACGTTCCAATCGGGATCAGTGTTGGGATAATGTGTTGCGGCCCATGCTGCTGGATTAGCTTGGTTCAAAGCACAGGCTCTATCTTCTAATGCTTTAATGGCTGCTTGATTTATTCTTGTTCTTTCCTCATTGTTAAATAAAGTCATTAGTAACTGCTGGCAATCAGCCCATGTCGGATTATGCGTCTGTACTATTGAGGTGAACAGATCAGTCATGGCTTGTGGTTTCTCAGTATACGAGGAATTATGGGTCTTCCAGTTTAAAAGGTCGGTAGTGGTAAATGGGACATATACGAAGACTGGGTCAGCGTGTGCCATTTGACCTGCGGCATCGATATAAGCTGACCCGGGATTTAGGCGAAGAGGCATCTGATAGTGCTTTAATTGTTGGGCACCAGTCAACTGTCGGGTTTGGATAGGGCTACGTAGAGAGGCGTCAGTCATGGGTTCCGGTCGGGGAGAGATAGGGTATGGGGATGTGGGAGGTTGGTTTTGGGAAAAGGTGGTAAATAGAACACTTCGGGCCGAGCTAGATGAAGCTTGACCGGAAGTCTGAAGTGGCGCCAAATCAGGATATTCGTTTTTAATGGGGGTGGGTTCTGGTTCCGGAAGGGGAGATTTAGTACGAGGGGGGGTGGATCCTGTACTGGAGGAGGAAGCGGAAGTGGATGAGGGTAATGAGGGGAGGGGTGCAGGACTTCCTGCGTTTGCGTCACTTCTTCTTAACGGAAAGTAAGGGGGCGGCAAAGGGATCTCGGACTCAGGGGGCGTGTCCAAAATGGGCCTAACACCAGTCCTAGTGGACGAACAAGTCCTAGCTACCATGAGGCGACACTGCTCCTCGTGGCATGTCTGGAGCCATTTTGGCGAGTCATTTACGGCCTGTCTCCAACAGTCAATATAAGGAAACTGGCCGTAAAGTTCAGGCCTACCTGATACAGCCACGTGTAAGCGCTGTACCAGAGTTGGATCCAAACTGCCACGTGGCGGCCATGCCGCAACCAAAGTAGGCCACTCCCTAGTACACAAAGTGACCAAACGTACAGGAGACATCTTAACCCCAAAATCACAAACTTTGAATCCCTTTTTAAAATTCTTAACCATACATCCTAAGGGATCCGGAATCGTTGACTGCGACGCACCCATACTTAACAATGGAACGTCGTCGACAACGAATACTATACACGCGTACTATTCAACAGTCACACCCGTTTCCTCTGGCAACAGCACCACGTGGTACGGTTACCAAGTGAAACGTACACAATAACAATAAACACTCAGGGAATTCCCGTACACACACAGCTGTTACACCAGTCACTATATAATCAATATTATGCCCTTTGGCGTAACTATACAGTCACCCACGCTATAATTCTCTATATACGAATTACCCGTCTATAACACACCCCAGTAACATCGTCTTTTACAAATAGCGGTTACAGTACGGTTAGCATAGGTCAAAGCACAAGTTAAGGTCACAATACAATTATTAGTGGTTATGGTGTTAAACATGCAATGGACGACAATGATTAGTACTTATTATACAATGTCAGTAAATATACAGGGTTATGGTACCGTGCACTATAATACAGCAACACACTATTAACACTCTCGCTAGACGGCTGAGCTCGCGCTATCTAACAAGATATATACTTTACTAAACAATCGCTAACACATTTACAATTCCCAACTAAACTATTGGCCAGTACCTTGAATGGACTACCTAAAAACAATCTACATACGTTTTGGTTAGCCACACTGCCCAATCACCACATATATAGCGAGCTAGAGAACCGAATTTACACAGACGCCTCTTAGTCGCACTATACAACGAGCTAGAGGACCGAATTTACACAGACGCCTCTTAGTCGTACTATCAAAAGTCTAGTGGGTTCCAAATTTACACGCCTTCCCACTTAGCCCAGATAGGATGAGAACTAGCGAACCGGATTTACACAGACGCCGCTTAGTCTCCCGGTCCCTCCGACCTAGCGAACAAAATATACACCCTAGAACGCTAGTCTAGACAAGACACCGGTGTCCGGCTAGGGCTTATTTTACACCAGAGCGCCCTGCCTGACTAACCAAATCAAACGGTCTGACTAAAGAGCGTTCGATCGAGCGGTGCGCCTTCGCTCCTTCCCTCCGACAGAGGGGGCAGATACAGATTCAAAAACCCCTTTGGGCCTACCGCACAATCGGTATACCCCTAGCGGGTCCTGCCGTCTAAAACAGCAGTTGTCTTACCTCCTCGTTCCTGAACCTGAGTTCACACTCATCGACGGGGACACCCCAGCACTTCTCACGTAGAGGCCGATGATCTCCTGGACAACAGACCAGTGGCGCCGAGACGAAGGGAGGTCCACGCAGAAGTTCAGGGGTGCAGCCGTAGAGAACGTGGGCAAAGATAGACCGTCTCACGCCTCTGCCTCTCAGCTACCGTTGAACGATGAGCTTCCCGGCCAATGCACCAAATGATACCGGAGAAACTGACGGAAGCCAAGCACAGAGAGATGGACACAGGTTTCTTCAGGAAGGAAGAGATTCTTTATTGGATCACCGATCGTGACTCAGAGGGACTAGCGTCACCAAAATACAGCAAGTTCTGAGCCCCGGACAATAGTGCAGGCTCCTTATATAGGCATATAACTCCTCCCATATTAAGCTCCACCCGCACATTCCCTTGACCAATCAACACAAATAAGAATTAACTTCCTGTTTGACCGCATGGCTTGTCCAGCACAAATGGAGGAGGGGGAATACTATATCCTGTATTCTTGCACATGCTCCGTACACTACTGATCGTATCTTGCCACGTGCAACTAACTGATCGATACGTCAGCATATGCACGTACACATGCCACGTGGTAATCTCGGCCTACTAAATTTATTTTTACCGAGATTCCACCACACACATACTTTTTCCACCTGCACTGTGAATGTTTACATGGTGTGTTCAATAAAAACATGGCAACATTTCATTCTTTGTGTGTTGTTAGTTTAACCCCTTAAGACCTTAGCCAAATGTACAAGTTGTGAACGAAACAAAATGTAAACAAAACCTGGCATTTGCGCTATATGTCTGTCCAACCGTAATTCACCTCTTTCATATTAAATGCACCCCCCCCCCCCTTATTATATATCATTTTATTCAGGGGAAACAGGGCTTTCATTTAATATCAAATATTTAGCTATGAAACATAATTTAATATGAAAAAAATGGGAGAAAATAAGATTTTTCTTTATTTTTTTAGTTCTACATGACATTTTAACTGTCAATGTCATAATACTGTTTGCTTTTACTGCAATAAAATACCCATATTTGTATTCAGCAAAGTCTCACGTGTAAAACAGTACCCCCTATGTACAGGTTTTATGGTGTTTTGGGAAGTTACAGGGTCAAATATAGCGTGTTACATTTGAAATTTAAATTCGCCAGATTGGTTACGTTGCCTTTGAGACTGTATAGTAGCCCAGGAAATAAATTTACATCCATAATGGTATACCATTTGCAATAGTAGACGACCCAAGGTATTGCAAATGGGGTATGTCCAGTCTTTTTTAGTAGCCATTTGGTCACAAACACTGGCCAAAGTTAGCATTAGTATTTGTTTGTGTGTGAAAAATTCAAAAAACGCCAATTTTGGCAAGTGTTTGTGACTAAGTGGCTACTAAAAAAGACTGGACATACCCCATTTGCAATACCTTGGGTTGTCTACTATTGTAAATAGTATGCCATCATAGGGGTAATTTTCATTCTTGGGCTACCATAGGGTCATAAAGGCAACGTAAGCAATCTGGCGAATTTTAATGTGAAAAAAATGGGATATTTGACGCTGTAAATTTGAAAACACCATAAAACCTGTACATGAGGGGTACTGTTGTACTCGGGAGACTTCGATGAAAACAAATATTTGTGTTTCAAAACAGTAAAAAGTATTGCAGCAATAATATCGTCCGTGTAAGTGCTGTTTGTGCGTGAAAAATGCAAAAAAACACTTTTACTGGCGATATCATCGTTGTAATACATTTTACTGTTTTGAAACACTAATATTTGTGTTCAGCGAAGTCTCCCGAGTAAAACAGTACCCCCCATGTACAGGTTTTATGGTGTCTTAGAAAGTTATAGGGTTAAATATAGTGCTAGCAAATTAAATTCCCTATACTTTCGGCATGGGTTGTCAGGCAGGTCCCGCTAATTGTAATTAAAGGGACTCTATAGTCACCATATAAAAGCAAGAAAGACAGGTCCCCCAGCCTTCCTTCTTGCTTTTATATGAACTTTCATTAATTAAAAAAAAAAATTCGGTGTTTTTATATTAAAAACTTACCTCCGTTCCAGCGCCGAGCTCCCCGCTAGGCCGCGCCCCCTTTTTCGTCAAAATGACGAAATCGCGGGGCCCAATGGGACGGCTTCGCGCTGCACCAATCGCGTTCTTCATAGAGCGGCATTGAATGCCGCCCTATGAAGAACCTGAGCGCTTTACCGCGCATGTGCGCGGAATGCGCGTTCGCGAGCTGAGCTGTCTGACTGACAGCTCAGCTCGCTTTCTAAAATTATCAATAAGGGGGGGGACTTACTGTCCCCCCCCGGCCCCCACCCCTGTGCGGCGGGTGGGGGCCCTACAATTATCAATGAGGGGGGACCTACTGTCCCCCCCCGGCCCCCACCCCTGAGCGGCGGGTGGGGGCCCTAAAATTATCAATGAGGGGGGGGACCTACTGCCCCCCCCCGGCCCCCACCCCTGAGCGGCGGGTGGGGGCCCTACAATTATCAATGAGGGGGGACCTACTGTCCCCCCCCGGCCCCCACCCCTGAGCGGCGGGTGGGGGCCCTACAATTATCAATAAGGGGGGGACCTACTGCCCCCCCCGGCCCCCACCCCTGTGCGGCGGGTGGGGGCCCTAAAATTATCAATGAGGGGGGGGACCTACTGCCCCCCCCCGGCCCCCACCCCTGAGCGGCGGGTGGGGGCCCTAAAATGATCAATAAGGGGGGGGACCTACTGTCCCCCCCCCGGCCCCCACCCCTGTGCGGCGGGTGGGGGCCCTAAAATTATCAATGAGGGGGGGACCTACTGTCCCCCCCTGGCCCCCACCCCTGAGCGGCGGGTGGGGGCCCTACAATTATCAATAAGGGGGGGACCTACTGTCCCCCCCCGGCCCCCACCCCTGTGCGGCGGGTGGGGGCCCTAAAATTATCAATAAGGTGGGGGACCTATTGTCCCCCCCGGCCCCCACCCCTGAGCGGTGGGTGGGGGCCCTAAATACAAAGGGGGGGGGACCCTAGTTAACTCTCCCCCCCCCAAAAAAAAAAAATACCTCCCTACCTACCCCCCTCACTCTAAAAACCTGTAAAAAAGAAAAAATGAGATAAAATCAACTTACCATTCGATGTTTTCTTTCTTCTAAAATCTTCTTTCTTCAGCCCCAAAAAAGGCCAAATAAAAATCCATAATAACCGACGCAATTAAAAAAAAAAAAAAAAAAATTATCCATCTTCACCCATGGAGGGCTCCGCGCAGACTGAGCTCCGCAGGGCGGGGGAAGGCTTATAAAGCCTTGCCCCGCCCTGCAATTAGGCTAAGAACACTCTGATTGGTGGGTTTGAGCCAATCAGAGTGCTCTTTGTCATTTTACAAGCGTAGGAAAGTTCTTTGGAATTTTCCCACGCTTGTAAAATGACACAGAGCACTGTGATTGGATGGATTTCAAGCCATCCAATCACAGTGCTCTGTGTCATTTTACAAGCGTGGGAAAATTCCAAAGAACTTTCCCACGCTTGTAAAATGACACAGAGCACTGTGATTGGATGGCTTGAAATCCATCCAATCACAGTGCTCTGTGTCATTTTACAAGCGTGGGAAAATTCCAAAGAACTTTCCCACGCTTGTAAAATGACACAGAGCACTGTGATTGGATGGCTTGAAATCCATCCAATCACAGTGCTCTGTGTCATTTTACAAGCGTGGGAAAATTCCAAAGAACTTTCCCACGCTTGTAAAATGACACAGAGCACTGTGATTGGATGGCTTGAAATCCATCCAATCACAGTGCTCTGTGTCATTTTACAAGCGTGGGAAAATTCCAAAGAACTTTCCCACGCTTGTAAAATGACAAAGAGCACTCTGATTGGTTTAAACCCACCAATCAGAGTGTTCTTAGCCTAATTGCAGGGCGGGGCAAGGCTTTATAAGCCTTCCCCACCCTGCGGAGCTCAGTCTGCCCGGAGCCCTCCATGGGTGAAGATGGATAATTTTTTTTGCGCTCGGGTTTTTTTTTTTATTTTTTTTTTTTATTGCGTCGGTTATTATGGATTTTTATTTGGCCTTTTTTGGGATGAAGAAAGAAGATTTTAGAAGAAAGAAAACATCGAATGGTAAGTTTTTTTATCTCTTTTTTTTTTTTTTACAGGTTTTTAGTTAATGTTCCCCCCCTCATTATTTTTAGGGTGAGGGGGGTAGGTAGGGAGATAAAAAATTTTTTTTGGGGGGGGGAGGGTTAACTAGGGTCCCCCCCCTTTGTATTTAGGGCCCCCACCCACCGCTCAGGGGTGGGGGCCGGGGGGGACAATAGGTCCCCCCCTTATTGATCATTTTAGGGCCCCCACCCACCGCTCAGGGGTGGGGGCCGGGGGGGGACAATAGGTCCCCCCCCTTATTGATAATTTTAGGGCCCCCACCCGCCGCTCAGGGGTGGGGGCCGGGGGGGACAATAGGTCCCCCCCTTATTGATCATTTTAGGGCCCCCACCCACCGCTCAGGGGTGGGGGCCGGGGGGGGACAATAGGTCCCCCCCCTTATTGATAATTTTAGGGCCCCCACCCGCCGCTCAGGGGTGGGGGCCGGGGGGGGACAATAGGTCCCCCCCCTTATTGATAATTTTAGGGCCCCCACCCGCCGCTCAGGGGTGGGGGCCGGGGGGGACAGTAGGTCCCCCCTTATTGATAATTTTAGGGCCCCCACCCGCCGCACAGGGGTGGGGGCCGGGGGGGGACAGTAGGTCCCCCCCCCTTATCGATAATTTTAGGGCCCCCACCCACCGCTCAGGGGTGGGGGCCGGGGGGGGGGACAATAGGTCCCCCCCTTATTGATAATTTTAGGGCCCCCACCCGCCGCACAGGGGTGGGGGCCTTATTGATAATTTTAGGGCCCCCACCCGCCGCACAGGGGTGGGGGCCGGGGGGGGGGACAGTAGGTCCCCCCCCTTATAGATAATTTTAGGGCCCCCACCCACCGCTCAGGGGTGGGGGCCGGGGGGGGACAATAGGTCCCCCCCTTATTGATAATTTTAGGGCCCCCACCCGCCGCACAGCGGTGGGGGCCGGGGGGGGGGAAGGAGAGTAGGTCTCCCCCCCCCTTCAACCACTATGGACAGTAAGCGTCCCTGTGGGTTCGGGCTTCAGCTGTCAGCTGAAGCTGAAGCTGTCAGCTGAAGCCACGCCCACAGCAGTGCTGACAGGCTATCAGCACACAAAGCGCGTTCACAGTGCTTTGTGTGCTGATAGCCCGTCTGATGCATTCACCCAGAATGCATCGGACGAGAGGCCTTTTTAGGGCCTCTGAACTCGGAAGTCCCTCTGGTGGCCGTCTGATTGACTGCAACAAGAGGTGTTCCAAGCTTCCAATGTAAACACTGCATTTTCTCAGAAAATACAGTGCTTACAAGAAAAAGGCTCCAGGTAGCTGTAGCACTCACCTGAACAACCTCATTAAGCTGAAGTTGTTCAGGTGACTATAGTGTCCCTTTAATTAGGATACCTAATTATGTAAAATTATTACATAAATATATGTGTAGAATTAATATATGTATATATATACATATGTGTATATATATGTATATATATATATATATATATTTTTTTTAATATTTTTATTTATATATAGGTATATATATATAGTGATATATACGTATATATTTATGTATATAGATATATATATTATTTTGTTCTACGTGTATTTTGATATAAATATATATATATATATTAATTTCACAATACAGTTAGAACGAAATAAAACACATCTATATATTTTTTAATATTTTATTTTTAATTATTTTTTTATTTTATTTTTTTACGTATTTACATATTTTTTATATTATAGATAAATATATATATAACAATAATTATATATATTTATTTAATCAGTATCAGTCTATGTGTAATTTGATATTAATATATATATATATATAATTATATATATATTAATATTAAAATACACCTAGACAGTGTATGTGTGTGTATTTATATGTGTATATATATACTTAGATCATATATATATATATAATATATATATATGATCTAAGTATATATATATTTTTTTTACACTTATTTAATTATTTTAATTTGATTTCCAGCCAGCAGGGGGACTAACTGTCATTACAGTTAGTCCCCCTGCTGGCATTGCTGCAGCCAGCTATCCCGGCCATGTGATTGTGAGGTCCTCGCAAGGACCTCACTCTCACATGGCCCGGGGGGGCTGAAGAGGACGGAGGTGCCGTGGGATCGCCGGCGACCGGGTAAGTAACAAAAAAACGGAGGGCGTACTATTACGTCCTGCAGTGTTTAGAGCCGCTTTAAAAAGGACGTAATAGTACGCCCTCTGGTCTTAATGGGTTTAGCAGACTGTGATTGTCTATTGTTGTGACTTAGATGATGATCAGATCACATTTTATGACCAATAAAAAAACAATTAGAATTTTTACCACTGCGCAGTAAGCACACTATTATACGCTTCTATTTGACTCTCAGATATGAAGTGCACCCCACTAATGTACTTATTAGCACCCAAAAAAAATTACGTTTTAAAACTGCAATGTGACAGCAGTATTTGATGATTCTATTTGACTCTCAGATATGAAGTGCACCCCACTAATATAGAAACAAGAAAGGAAATATTCGAGATGGACCAAGTCTACCTCAAAAAATTCCCAATGGGTTACAGAGATATCAGAAGGGCATGAACCCCATATGTGTTAAAAGAAAAAAGACTAAAGTGAAATTGGGTATTCCATTACAGTTGGAAAAAATTGGACCCCCGTTTCACTAAAAGATATCTCTAGAAAATTTGAATAAATGTACGGTATAACCTTTATTTAGCCGCTTACGGACAACACAAAAAACAAGTGAAGTAATAGTGACACACTCGTGAAAATACAAGTGAATTAAAAACTGAGTAGATGCAGTATGGATATTGTCCACAGGTAATGGAAATGGCAGTGATATCTGAATTGTAATTAGAATACAGAATACAATATATAGTACGTTATAGATTAAGTCAGATATCACATACACCAAATTCCTCTAGAACTAGATATCCACAGTCTGTAAGACTTTATAGGTATCTCGGCTATAGAGGTGGGATTGCACCGTCAGGCTGAGATGAATTGTATATCAATACTATTATTTGTTAAAATCAATAGTAGTACATAGGAGACTGTTTGGTCAGTGAAGACCGTGATAGCAGCACCTATGTGTATATACATATACACAACCACACAGAATAGACCAGTGAATACCATCTAATATCCAGAGTTCTCCTTGTAATAGTATACAATAAACGGGAGGTACATTTGATAGTGGATAGATGGTACTTCACTGGGTCGAAACAGTAGTGAAGGGGAGTGTCTCAGAAAAACGATAGGGGTATATAATACATAGGTATAGGTTGAGGGTGAAGGGATTGGTATAGCAAAACGTATCTAAGAGTAAGTTATAGTAACTGGTTAGGCATACAGGTCCCATACACAGACTGATACTCGCCAACCACCCCAATATTTCCCAGATATAAAAAACCACAGAAAAACCACTTAGACATATAAACCACCTAGGTAGGTTGTTATTAGATCTCTAATAACAACCTACCTAGGTGGTTTATATGTCTAAGTGGTTTTTATATCTGGGAAATATTGGGGTGGTTGGCGAGTATCAGTCTGTGTATGGGACCTGTATGCCTAACCAGTTACTATAACTTACTCTTAGATACGTTTTAATAACGAAAAATAGTATATATAATGTATAATAATAGTATTGATATACAATTCATCTCAGCCTGACGGTGCAATCCCACCTCTATAGCCGAGATACCTATAAAGTCTTACAGACTGTGGATATCTAGTTCTAGAGGAATTTGGTGTATGTGATATCTGACTTAATCTATAACGTACTATATATTGTATTCTGTACTCTAATTACAATTCAGATATCACTGCCATTTCCATTACCTGTGGACAATATCCATACTGCATCTACTCAGTTTTTAATTCACTTGTATTTTCACGAGTGTGTCACTATTACTTCACTTGTTTTTTGTGTTGTCCGTAAGCGGCTAAATAAAGGTTATACCGTACATTTATTCAAATTTTCTAGAGATATCTTTTAGTGAAACGGGGGTCCAATTTTTTCCAACTGCACCCCACTAATTATTATTATTATTATGATATTTATAGAGTGCCGTCAAATTCCGCAGCGCTTTACAATGGGTGGACGAACAGACATGTAGTTGTAACCAGACAAGTTGGACACACAGGAACAAAGGGGTTGAGGGCCCTGCTCAATGAGCTTACATGCTAGAGGGAGTGGGGTAAAATTACACAAAAAGGTAAGGATAGTATTAGACTAGTGACAGTTGCAGAAGAGGAATCAGTTGGGAGCTATTAACAGTTTAATTCATACGCTTTTAATGTACTAATGTACTACCCCACTAATGTACTATTTAGCACCAAAATAAAAATTACTTTTTAAAACTCCGATGTAACCGCTGTATTTGAAGCTTCTATTTGACTCTCAGATATGAAGTGCATCTCACCCCACTAATGTACTATTTTGCAGAATTCTTTCCTAAGCTGTCCCTATGAGCGGCAGCATCCTCTCCCTACACTAATAAGACCGCATGTGCGTGCGGCGCTACGCGACTCCAGCTTATATATAGAGGCTGGGTCACATGCTGCACTAGCCAATCACAGCCATGCCATTAGTAGGCATGGCTGTGATGGCTTCTAAGGACACACGAGTCAAACTCTTGTTGATTGGCTGCCTTGCAGCCTTTCAAAACGAGCCATTAAATCGCTGAACACCGAACTCCAACCCGAACATACAGTGATATGTCCTTGTTCGGGTCCGGGGTCCAAAAAAACCTAATGTTCGGTAAAAGTTTGGGTTCGCTCAACTCTAGTTGTGGCTGATCAGTGTGTATATTGTTTCAAAGTAAAATATGATAAATTTTTGCTGTTGAACAGAAAAAAATTCAGAGTATTTAAATCAAGACATAAAGAAGAGTAGTATGACTAATATGGTGAAATGTTAAAAGCTATTTTAATTAACAGATATTCATCATGTGTATCCACAGAAAATCAAGATGACCATAAATCAGACATTTTCTGATAAAAATGTTTATTGCATTTTGTCAATTTTGCAATAAGTTAGGTTACAATAGTGTTTAAAAATATACAGGCAGATTTGCTAAATACATTGTCTTTACAGGCTTTTCCTCCACCAGCCAGTCACCTGTTTTCTAGTGAGGTTCAGTTTTGCATCTAAATGACACAGGCATGGTGGTAGCTGCAGTTATTTAGTGCTCCATTTATCATTGCCCCTTATCCATGTAACAAATGTAGATTGTGGCGAGCAGTGAATGAACAAATCAGTGAGTTCTGTGTGGTTAATGCTTTCAGCTAAAATGCCTTTATCACAAATCTCATTATGTTTCTGCCTACTCTGGCTAAGTGAGATCTGTACGCATCCACAGTATAATAGACAATGCCCCACAACTACAACATTTGAGGCAGGTATCCATGCTAAAACGTATCTCTTGCCAAATGCATTGCTAATACAAACTGAAACTCAGTACACAAACATTGAATGTGCTTTATTTCAGATACCAACATTTTGTCCACATTGACTTTTGTTAGTCTGGCTGTGCTGTGTCTCTTTTTAATTACATGACCCTCTAGAGAATGCTCTTTTTTCCTAGGCCATAACTGCAGTACACAGCATAGCCCCCCAAATCGGCATACAGAGAAGCAAGCTAACAGTCGGAGGGGGGTAAATGGGGCCGGCTAGTGACACGTTCCAGAAAGGTGGATGGTCAGCCCTACTTACTGACAAGTCCGTCCTGAGTGTAGCGCAAGTGTGGCTAATGATGGATAAGGGTATCTCTGTAGTCTACCTAGTATCCTAGTACCTGTGCATTTAATGGGTATCTTTTTTGTTGGACCCAGCTGTATGTATAATTATCTCTGTATTTAGCTGTGTATTCTGTGTCTTGTATTGGTATCCCCTTATTGTACGAGGTTCTTTGTATTGTCTGAGTATCTCTGTATTGTACCTGGCTCTGTATATTATATGGACAACTCTGTATTTAACGGGGACTACCATTAGGGGTAGAGTACATGAAGTTAAGCGGACAGATGCCAGAGTTCAGAAGATGGTGGCTACTGAGTTAAATGACAGTCACATTCTGGGTAAGAAGCTTGGCTTCCCACTTCAACAGCCGCCACTGCATGTAATATGTGATGGTCTTATTGGCATTACTCAGCTCAGTAGAATGTGATTTGCTGATGGTGGATTGTCTAGCTTCCTGGAATATAGTGCTGCTTCTTAAATTAATCTGCTGTCTTTCAGTTATTTAGTACATTATTATACTAATGCTTTGCAAAGCCACTGTAGAGAGCATGCAGCATGTCAGTCAGGTGTCCAGCTTAAATAAGCCCAGCATATTTGAGAATGCTCTGATCCTCCTTGATAGTTGTTGGTTTAACACTTGTTGAAGTTGGAATGGACTCCAAGCCGTCGATTCCAAACATCATAAACATTACAGCTTGCTGTAGTGTATTGTATACCAAAAATGCCCTGGTTACCCCACTGTAAGTAATCAAACCATTTTACAATGGTTGGAATTCTTATCTGGGGTTCCTATTCTCAAGGGCATCATTTGAAGCTCTTACTTAGGAGTTTCCATTGGCTCTCATGAACTAAGTCCTGCAGTGAAGGGATAACTCATTGGCTGAAAGCACTAGCTGACCCCTCTCACATTCAGCTCTCTGGATGCTGTAGTGGAGACAGGGGGCTGTGTCCTGATGGATCCCTGGTAATTCTAAAATGACTGTACTACTTACATTGGGGGGATGCCATGGCATTCCTGCAACCATAACCGTTACAACATGCTGTGGTGGTTATGGTGCATGGAATGTTATTTAACTGCTTTACTACCTCTCTCTCATCATCCATTTTAGCTTTGTATCTATGTATCTTAATGAAGTGCCAGCTTCCATAACTGACCTTTGGCTTTTCTGTCAGACAAATCATTACAGAAAGACTTTGTCGATACAACACTCTAGCCTTTCACATATGAGAATTTGCTGCTGTAATACATAAGGGCATGCTATTACCCTTCAGTTGTTTTTACACAACAGTGAAGAGGATGTGATGGAAAAACAAACCATGTTCTGGAGAGATCATACCTCAAAACCAATGTCTTTAGAACTCTAAAATGCCTGCAATACATACTTCAGCCCCTCTAGCAGTGGCGCACCTACCACTGTTGCAGGGGTCACCACTGTGACCGGGCCTGTCACTCGAGGGGGCACAGGTGCAGCCACGACCCCTGCAAACGCGGGCCATCTGCATGCCTTTTGGGCCGGTGTACTGCCACACCGGCCCAGATCCGCGGTTCCCGGGTGTTTGGCAGGAGGGAAGAGCTGTGCTGCTCCCCTCCTGCGAGTGTGTATTGTGGCCGAGTGGTGAGAAAGTGAGAAGCACTGAGAGAGAAGCAGGTACAGGAGGGGGAAGAGAGGGAGGAATGGGACACATGGATGGGAGGGGTAAGACAGGGAGGAGTGGGAATATGGCAGGTCTGGGGGGGGGGGGGGAGGAATGGGACACATGGAGGGGTTGAGGGAGAGGGAATGGGACACATGGAGAGGCTGGGATAGGCTGGGAGTGAGAGGGTATGGGACACATGGAGAATGATTGTCTAAATTGATGGTCGCAGTGGACGTTAGTAGTTGTTGTCCAGAGGTGTAACTCACTCTAAGCCCTGAGATTTGGGGCCATGTATTGCACAGCTGAAGAATAATTTGAAATAATGGGCAGACCATATACTATATTTGATGTTCATGCAATTATTTAGTCATAAGTACAACAAAATGTGTATACTGTTTTTTTTATGTTCTCCAGTTTATTTCAGCTACAACTTCCATCAGATTGATAAATTGTCAGCAAAGTGTTATCCTAAAATGTATGCTCAGTTAAGAAACAATTATTGTCTAAACCCTGTGAATAATGGCAGTCATTGGCTAAAGAGATATATATATTTGTGCTATAAATCTACCTTAGTGAACAAGAGCCTCTTTGTAATTCAATAGCTTGCTTTGTTCTGCAAATTGTCCAGCTAGAAACAAATCTCCTACCAGTCCTGGATTTAGTGGGCCAAAATTAGTTCCCTTGTGTCTCACTTCTGGGGTCACACGAGATAATATCATTGGTCCATTCAGCCCATGCCAGAAAGCTTCAGTAGTGTCTTGCTTAGTATTGTGTTATCATCATGCCTCTTCTTAACATACCAACTCTCTATATGTCATTGATAACCCCAATGTTGCAAGGTAAGCAGCATTTTTACATCTTACAGACATGTTTTTATAGATCTGCACTAGTTTAATACAGCGTTTACTGATCTCCCCTTTAGGTAGTATGCGTGCGTGCGTCTGTGTGTATATATATATATGTTTGTCTGTCTAGATCTAGTTGTCAATACCCCATGATCTGCCTGGAATGCATGGATGTGATATCATCGGTACAATTATTCCTTGTAATGAACGTTGGATAATGTACGTATCATGTCTGTGCAGTCTGAGGGGTCCTAATCTCGGATGCAACTGGCACATACATGTCCCAGTCTGCCCCAGATTAATGGGAGTTACACTCTTGAGCGGCTTTTGCTGGAATAATATGACAGTGACTAAAATAGCTGCTGTCCAGGCTGCAACTCTCACTAAACTCAGGTCAAAATGAAACATGTGTGTACCAGCACTGCCCTTACAGTAAAGTTCTCCCCTTAACCACTATATTAACCTTTACTACAAAACATTGATTCCTGCAGTGATCTGCAGTATCCTAAAACTAGCCATTAACCCTCTACTCTGATGTGGAAGGTAAACTAACACACCTTACCCCGCAAATATATCAGTTATCAGGCATAAGTGATACATAGTGGTCTTGTGGTTTATTATGATATGAACCCTCAATGGCACTATTGTCAATAGAGATAGACAGACATACAGACAGATACATTATGAAACTAAGACATAGTTATTGTTTTGTTTTTGTTTTTTACCCAGAAGTTACTGTAGGGGTTTACGATAATTTCTTTTTTTTGGTAGTATAGTGCAATAGATTATAATAATGTCTTTGACTTGCAATACATTTAAAAATACATTAAGCATTTATCAGTTGCATGTCATTTATAGCAAAATAAAAACTGTTCAGCTTCCAACTTTGCAAACAGAAATAAATAAATATGCCCTCATTTTCTTTTCTCTTTGATCAAAATAAATACAGATATTCGTCAACATTTTATCAAAGATCTTTGGTGCTTAAATATATGCAAATAGTCTAGCAAAGTTATACACTGGAGTAAATATGAAAACTTTGTTCTCTCTCTTTTTTTTAAATAAATTAAATGATCATAGCCATAATACTGCTCTATGATATTACATTATGTGATCATATGGATGTATGGCTACATACCATATTCTCTGTGTGTGCAAATATTCACAGATCCATTATAGGAACATCTATAAGGCAATACTGATATGAATGTGCAGGGGTCACCATCCTTTATGGTGCCTTAAATATTAATATGTAAATGTTAGACATGACCAGGGAGTTAATAAGTATTTTTTTGAAGTCAAGACAGCTCAACACAGATGACCCAGTAGGACAATACGAATATGAATATGGCAAGATGAATGACCTAAGAAAGATCTATTTGTGCTATCATCAATTTTCTTAGTACATACATACCATAAAGGTTTTTATGATGCATGGTTTCAGTTTCTCATAGCAAAATTGTGCAAAACTATATATATATATTTATATATATGTATTTGTATGAGTCTTGGAACTTAAATAGTGGTTACTTATGCAAAAACATTAAAGATACTCTATTTATATCCATTTCAGAGAGATAATACTGTCCTGTAGTGTTGAGTCAGGCAAAAAGCAGCAGCAGTAAGAGCAGTGCACTGACGGGACAGAAGCTTAAAATATAAGTCTCTGTTCTCATTGTCAGAAGCCTTCTTGATAGCCTGAATGAATTGATTATATGTGCATATAAGATCCCGGAGATTAGTGTGGACATCTAAGTGACGCTTAAAACACTGTGCACAACTGGAAAACTGGAGGCACACTTCTGTCATCTCCATGAGATCAAAGAACGTTTCTTCAGCTACTTGGTACATTTCGTCAGATGACTGATCTGATCTGAGTATTTTCTGGGAGGTGGTCATCATCTTACGAGACACATTACAAAGACAGGTCTTCTGTTCTGAAAAAACTTTAGCACATTTGTCGGGAGGATGTACTCTGGATTCTTTCTTAAAATCCTGTATGATTGTCTGCAAGTCCAACACACTATCTTGTAGCATGCTGTAGCCACTGGGAGAGTTACCTATTCTAACTCTTAAGAGATGAAGAGTTTCACCAACCATACTGCTACTAGTGCCATTTGTAATGGCAAAGTGATTCTTTTCTGTAAACAATGTGTTACCTGATACAGGAGGTAATGTCCGCGGTAGTGATGAAATGGTTGCCTCAGAGTCTACAATCTCATCATCTACATCAACATTTACACCACGAAAACAACTTGTGTATGACAACTGACAGCTGCAATTTCCAAGGTTTCCCACTTTAGGTATCTCAGGACTTTTTGGTTCTAGATTGTGTAAACTACAACTTCCATTTTTCAAACTGTGCTCATCAAGGTTGTTACTGTAGTCTTTGTGAGAAGACTCGTATATGTTATGTTTTATTGTGTGGGTGTTTGAGCTTAATAAAAGGTCACCATGCTCTTTTTCATCACCATTTTCGTCAGAAGAAAGTTCAAAAGTGACTTGTGCAGCTTTGGATGAATTTGGAGACGATGACAGAAATCTATTCCTTTTCACATCAACAACATCTAAATCCTCAACGTCTGACTCTGATGTATACTTCAAAAGATGTTCTTTCTCCTCACAAGGAGGCATATTCTGGCCATTTGATACAGGACTAGTAGATCCAACTTTAAATGAGTTAATTGGGAGAGATGTTAACATATCTGTGATACCTTTAAAATCAAAAAGTAAATCTGTGGCATGTGAGAAATCAAATAATTTCTTTGATTTAGAATTGTTGGAAGGACTCTGATTAGGATTATCATTTTTAGGTGAAGTAAGTCTTTCAATATTTCCATCACATTGAGGTGAATCATTTTTTATTGTAGGCTTCATGAAAGGGATTGGCTCTTCAGCAACATATAATGACTTTCTGCCTTTAAGATCTGAAGAACAATTTGACCCCAAATATGTACTGGTGTCTGTGCTAAGAGATACGTTTTCAAATATATTCGTAAATGCAGCTTTAATCTCTGGTTCAATGTCATCCAAAATGTTTGCCTCTTTCAATAAACTGATTGAATTGATATCACAAATCAACTCTGGGCATAAATCAGAGTGTTCACTAATATTCTCCATTTGTAATGATATTTGAGAAGGACTGGCTCTACCACTGTGTTCTACAGTGCTCCAATGTGGAGTATGTTCTCCATTGTTTGGACCATCTTGAAAAACTACACCAATCTGTTCTTTTTCCTCCGCTCCAGAGTCACTCCTGAAACGAATAGCAGAAATAGAAGATGCTACAGTATCGGTCACAGACTTTATCTCCATGGTGTCAGGTTCCATTTCCATAAGAGTCGGGGAATGTGTTTTCCTTTTTGTTTTCAGTATAGATTTATGCTTGATAAGAGGTTTCATCTCTAATAGAGCGGGTTCCCCCTCAATATCCTTCAGAGAAGATACAGTTTGAGAGTGTGAACCAGAAGACATGTGAGATTCTTTCTCATAGCAACATACATGGTCCATAGCCTCTGAAGAGCTGGAAGGTGACAGTGGATAGGTGACCTGAGCTGTGTAGTCTGTCTGTAAGAAGGATCTTCTTTTCCTTGAGAGTTTTGTTGGCCTCCTGGAATTCTTGGGTTTTATGTTTTTTTCCATTGATCTATTTGAGTCATAGGATTCTGCAATATCTGGATAATAAAATATATTCTCTCCTCTGTTGGAACTTGATTTTGGACCTAAGAATAAAAAAGCAAAAATGGTTTTCATACAACTTGAGTAGTAGGCAGATAAACAGATAAGCAGTTTGCATATTACCCATGTATATGTATGTTATAAGCAACAAAGCATAAGTATGTTTGCAAGTCATGATGGAATTTTATATTTAAAGTCTTTTACAATAAAAATGCTAATTTGTGGGCATGGTTTGAATCTAGAGAGAAAATAAAGATTGTGTCACATGTGTTTTCACCGTCTCCCAGTGATCTAATCTATGACATTAGTAGCTGTGCTTGCCGTACGCAGAGCGTGTATCAGAAAGGACAGTAATAATGTGGGTGATGGGATTAATGATGCAAGAATACACAGAACATCTTATTTTTATTGCAATATACAATGTGGGGGGTGCAAACAAGAAGAAAACAAAATAAATACTTATACTTAATAGTCGTGAGTCTTGAAATTAATCTGAAAGATATAATGGTATATACATAGCATAATACTGTATATGTACAAATATAATGTATGACAGAGGTAATGGATCACTCACGATATATAGAGCCTAGGATAGCAGGCTCTAACTGTAAAATCACTTTTGAGAAATCAACTTTTTCAGGCTATACACACGGTCTTCCTGTAGTATCTGATGTCCTCTCCCAGATGCATAAAGGATGGATGCCAAACAAGGGTAAATGAGGTATAAAAAGTATTTACTCAAATAAAAAGAGATAACAATAAAAGAGCTGCGGTAAAAATATAACATAGAATAAAGCACTAACGTGTTTCGACCTTCAGTCATTGTCAAAGTGCAACAAAGGTCTAAACGCGTTAGTGCTTTATTCTATGGATATACCGTTATATCTTTCAGATTAATTTCAGGACTCACGACTATTAAGTATAAGTATTTATTCTGTTTTCTTCTTGTTTGCACCCCCCACATTGTATATTGCTATTCCACTATTTGTTAGTGTCTTTTAGTGATTTTAGACACTGGGGGTAGTTGCTGTTCTGTACTATCTACCGCCAATCCACCTGTACGTTTTCTCCTTTGAGGTGAAAATTAAATTTTTTCTTGTATCTTATTTTTATTGCTAAAATCTGCATTAGAAAAATGTATTTAAAGGAAAACTCCAGCCTTACAGATAAATACATTAATGTATAACGCCTAAGTTAGGGTACTAATAGTGGAGCTCAAATGAACAGTGTATATGTATAAGGGACTAAAGGACTTGGACAAATGCTAAAATACATATAATGTCCTCTAATAATAGTAGATATGCTTGTCAGCTGTCAAGTTTAATGCATTTTTATAAATGGTTCTCTCTCTGGCTGTGCATGTGTGCAGCTGCTACACGAGTAACATAAATATTACTTAGCATAAACACATTGTACAAGATCTTGGATGGAATCGGGATAAGCCATGTTATCTCCAAGACAACACAAATCAAAGAAGTTGTAATAAAGTTTAGATACATTTTACAAATCATTGCTGAACTATAGAATGAAAGAAAATGAGAAAGAAACAAGTAGCACTTTAAGGTGTATATTGTGGTGTCATTGTGGTGCTAAATATTAACAATTTGGGCACGGGCGTATAAATCCCACCATATACCATCATATATTATTGGTATTAGTCATTGAAACAAATTGATTTAAAAAAATATATATACAATGTGCAAGAAAAAAACAAATATTTAAATATTTATTCCCCGATATTTATTCCTTATTATTGTAAAAAGATTAAAACAAAATTTGAATATTTTAGGCAAGGCAATTCTATTGCATGTTTTTCCATTGTATTTTTTCCTTTAAATAACTCAAGTATTCTAATATACAAAGAAACAAAACAAGAAAATCATGTACCAGGACAAAGACAGATTCCTAGAGCCTGCTCACTAGTTGACACCCCAGAAGTGTCTAAGGGCTTAACCCTATCATACACTAACTACTTATACTGAACACATAATTTACAAAATGTGAAAACGTGCTGTCTGGAGTAAATGTAATATCCTTTCAAGTATGGTCTCAATATGTTCACTGTGTGACCAAAAATCACAATACAAAAAAGTAAAAATAAAATAAATAAAGTGTCAATACAAGCCTTAAAGGCTACTCCTGTTAATCTAAAATAGTACTGAATGTAGCTTGCTATGAAATTGTAGCAGACTTTATTATACAGGTCTATTCTAGCATGCCATATAATATCAATAGAAGAGGTAAAAAGTGAGATACCCAGGGTTGAGAGGGCTAAATGAACTCTACAGCTGTATATTGAGTTAATCTGTATTTAAATATCACAGAGTTACCTGCCCACAATTAGACAGCTTAAAATAAAGCTGCAAGTGGCTATGATAAGTTTTTCAGTGCGCTATCCACTATATATATATATATGCTATGATAAGTATGTTTAGACACAAAAAAGTGTCTCAAATGCATTTGTGGTAACCAGAAAACTAATAAAGTTATCAGATAGAGAGAGAGAAATAACGTAAGCCTCACTCCCTGGTAATCTAGCTAGACAGATAAGTAGAAGGAGTCAGAGAGAAAAAGTAACATAATTAAAATTAAATATGCATGTCTATTATAATATAGACATACCCAAGTGACAAGGTGATAAGTGCCCAAACCAAAAAGCAAATAACCTGACGCGCGTTTCGGTTCACACTCCTGTGCACCTTCGTCAGGGGAAAGGAGTATACTGAGTGCGATCCTGCTTATAACTGTGTAGCCGGCGTGGGAAACTAGATTGTTAGCCTATCAGAGATTGACACGTCATATGATGGGCGTGAGTAGTAACAAAATTATGTCATCATGCTCATACTCCGCTTTCTGTGTGTGGTCTGAGCAATCAGCTTATTATTGATAATTCTAGTTATCACTCGTATTGCAACAACCAGCAAAATTATGCCAGTATTGTAAGTTTCTCAGATAATTCTTATATTGCAGACTATCGGTATACAATGCAAATAGAGGTAAATTAGATAAAAAAAGGATAAAAGCCTCATATTGTTCAAGTATATATATGTTTGACTGAAAATTACATCCAAAACAGATAACATCATGAAATGCCCTTCTATATACACATTTTTTTTACATATATAATTAGGTGATTACCCAAAGATATATACAGAGGCTACAAGATTATTGCAGTCATTTATCCCTATAATGGAATGTGTGACATTTTGTAATATTTTCACAATATTAAGTTATTTTGTGACCTTATGCTTGTGAAGGAATACCCCATCACTGTTCGGCTATTTTCCTTAGTTTCTAATCATGTTCCAGTTTGGTTCTGTGGCGAAATTAACCTCGCCACTTGTGCCTGGAGAGGACTGCTTGCCAGCCTCTTGCCATGTGATTGTGGTCCCTGGGAGATTTGGCCCTTTAAAAACATTATTTGGACTAATGGATTTATATTGTGCTGCTGCTGGCCCTTTAAGAACTGCATTGTGGCTTATGGACTTGTATTGGACCATGCTGGCCCTTTAAGAACCATCTGGGGACATATTGAGACTTTGTGTGACAATGCCCCTTTTAGACGGTGTCCCCAGTGTCCCCAGACTTAGTTAAAATATTTTGTTCCTGGCTATTTTCCACTTGGTTCAGTAAATGGGGCTTACTGAACCAAGTACCACACAGGCGGACCACCCAGAAGTGGAAGTGTGCAGGCAATTTACTTTCCAGGCTGTGCGGTTACTGCAGGTTAATTGCCGACCGCTGGGTGGCCGCAGTTCGTGCAAACGAACACGTGGCGGCGGCCATCTTTGTTCATTCGAACGAGGTCAGCGGTATGTGTAGCCAAATCCATGGAACTAAAATCGGCTACACATTTCCCCGAACACCGCTGACCCTTACCTTCTCCTACACTGAACTTTCAGCTGCAGAGACTAAGTCCCGTTCGAAGATTCGTTTTTCTGCATAAAATTGACCGGCCGCACAGCCCAAATCTATGGAACTGTTTTGGGCATGAAAATGTGCTTGCGGTCGGTCATAAAGGGACCTCCAGCTAACTTTTTAACCCCTGGATGGAATTGGCTGAATTTTCACTATGTTTATAATTAAAGTGTTCGAATATGTGATTTTTATGTTTGTGGCATGCATATTTTTAAAGTTACAGTCTATGTATAAAAAGTGTATTTTTCCTGCCTGTCATAAATTACATTAACCCATTGTGTTCAGTAATTATATCACAGGCAGAGGGGAGGGATTGTATGTTTGTGCTGGATGTGTTTTACGGTTTGCCTGTATATGATTGGTTGTACTGTGTCCCACCCAGTGGGATGTCCCCTTGCATGGGGACTTGCATAAAAGCCAGTGTTGGGTCATTAAAAGTTGAGATCATCTTGAACCTTTCTTGAAGCCTTGGCTCATGTTTGGGGGAAGGGATACCTACACTCTGGGGATTGCTATAATCACTTACTCCCCAGAGTAAGCTCTCGCAATAGCTTGATTTGTTCCTGCTACGCTCTCTGGATTTAGGAGAGGTTCACCCACTGGGAGCTAGATCCTGGTCGTGGATCCAGGGTGGGTGGAGACGGCGAGACCCCGGCGCAGCTGTATCGCTGGAAGTGGGGTCTGTAGTGCTGATGGTGTCAGTTGGAGTGCTTGGAGTCCTCAGTGAGCCCTAGGCGCATCGATTGGCGGAGGTACTCAGTCGGAGTGCCAGCGTTCCGTCACAGGTTCCTTATTTTGTTCGGTTCCCGAACCGAGACCAACCAAGAGACCAATTAGAACATAGAACGTTATGTATCTTGTTCGAAAACCACAGAGGAAATCATTAATAGAATGCTTCACTAAGTGGCCGTCATTTCATACATACGAATACACGTGGTTGGGACAATGGATGGCGGTCATCTTGTCTCCCAAACGCTGTCTGTCAGCGGGACCTGGACGTCGAGTGCCTGGAACTCATTACGGCCAGGCATTCTCATAAACACCGGTCTCTATGGATCTACTCCTCGTTCTCATTCACCTAGACGAACCGAGTTCGGGAGATCCAGAATACCGAACATGTGGAGCATGTAACAGATAACCTGGCACCCCGACTGGGTACCTCCGTTGAAGGATGCTCCTAGCACTTCCTGAGGGCTCCAAGCACTCCAGCCGACACCATAACCACTGTAGACTCCTTCTGAGAGCAAGACAGGAATAAGCTCTTAAAAGAGCTTAGAAGTGATTATTCAAGGGAGCATGCAGCGCATAGCAATCCCTTGTAGTGATATAGCAATAAGAGACAGAACTCTAGATTGAGGGTGAAGAAGAACTCTGCTTACTTTGCACCAAAGGGCCTTCTTTTATGCAGGTTTAACACATACAGGAACGCCAACGGGGTTTTACAGAACAACCAATAAGCACGTAGTATACAGTACAAACACTCCCATTCATCTCCTCCCCTCTGCTAGGGAGATAATTGAGTTTCTTACTGTATCTACTCAATTATCTCCAAGCTGAAAAATCATACTTTTTATACATTTTTATAACTCCCTGATTTTACATCACATACTGTAACCGCTGGCGGTTCCCTTATTTACCTCTATAATGTCTTAAAGCATAGAACTTAGCAGGGCTAACCATACAGATATCTTAGCCATAATGTTATATAGTTAGTAAGAGATCCTCTATTTAACATATGTAAATAATTGAGAATACAATATAAAATAAGGATTGTCTTGGAAGCAATAGTTTTGTCTTTTAGATATTTATTATATAAAAATATAAATATAGACATATAAAATCCATTATAGCAGAGTTTATAAGATGAAATTAAATGCTTGCAAATATCATTAGTAGGTTAACATACCCTTCTGAACATGTCATCATGTCAGCCTCTCAGTCATTTTAAGATGGAGCAGCGTCTGTCTCCAAGTCTCTCCTCCGTTTCTTAACATTTTAAAAGTACACCTATTTATACCTTAAGTGTCGTCATTTTAGAGTCACCATAGTTCATATATGAAAAAGTAACTTGTCTACTTTAAATCAATTTAGGACCTCCCTTAATTTGGCAAAGATACAAGGCCATAACTAAAGGGTGTATACGTCATGGAAATTTTCCTGACTTAGTTCAAGATGGCATCTTAAAGTCTGAATAGCTTATCTGTTGTTTATACTAAGACGTAAGTGCACAGTCGTGGGAGATTCCCGGATTTGGGGAAGTTCCATTAACTTGGGGTTACCACAGTATATTGTGTACTGAAAGAGTCGTAGAATAGCCTTGAAGCTTGTTTATGCATTATTGTTATTGTAATTCGTCTGGGACAAAATGGCGCAAACATAATATGCACTGAGGTTATTGCTTAAAGAAACAGTTATGAAAAACAATATGTTCCATTTCTAACACCTTGTCAATTTGCAATATCTCTTAAAGACAAAGTACACAGTTTAAGAAATACAACATTTCATTCTAAAACTTGTAATATTTGCATGTGCCCATAACAATACGAATAAAACTTATATTTCTGTTATCAGCATAACTTGGGGAGCAACATATGGAAAAATCACATGAATCCGTCCAGGGGTTAAAAAGTTAGGTTGAGGTCCCTTTAAGACCGACCGCCAACACATTTTCATGCCCAAAACAGTTCCATGGATTTGGGCTGTGCGGTTTGTCTATTTTACACTGAGAAAATGACCCATTCGACCGAGTGTTAGAATCTTCGAACGGGACTTAGTCTCCAGCCGCAATGTCGAAGTAGAGTAGAAGGTACGGGTCAGTGGTGTTTGTGCAATTGGGTAGCCGAAAACAGTTCCATAGATTTGGCTGCACACACCGCTGACCACGTTTGAATGAGTTAAAATGGCCGCCGCCACGTGTTCGTTTGTCAAATGGCGGCCACTTCGACTACTTCGGCACTTCGGCTGTATCCGAAGTGCCAATTTAAAGTTGTAACACTGCTCCAAAGTAGTTAAAGGGCCAGGAACAGCAATATAAAAATCCATTATGCCCAAATCAGTTCCTAGAAGGGCAATACATCCCAGGGACATAGTCGCAGGGCAGGAGGCTGGCAAACAGGCCCCTCCAAAAACCAGTGGCGAGGTTACTAACCTCGCCACATATCTCCCCTTTGGGGGGTAGACTAACCAGGTACCTGACCTTCTGTCGGTCGGTGCCTGAGTTAGTCTGACAACCCACCCACAACAGCAAAGTACAAGAGCAGCCCACCTACAACAAACAGTTACTGCACCTGGGCATTCCTCTGAGGTCACTGGGCAACACGCTGTGGGGGCTTGGGGGGCAGAGGCCAGCTGCACTCTGCCCCGATGCCAGCGCTTCTGCTGGGGTGGGGAAATAGTACTTACCCCATCCTTCTGGTGTCCCTGCGAGGGTAGTTGGGGATCTGGACAGGCTGTCCAGCATCCCTGTAGGTCGGGTGCAGACCATCTGCGCCGTCTGTGAGATTGGTGTCTCCCCTTTGTGGGGTAAGCTGCCGCTGGGGAGGAAGACCGGTTGTCTTCTCTCCCTGGAACTCACTCTGTCGCTGGGGAGGAAGGACGGCACCTTCGGCTCCCTGGGGAACACACCCCGGCTGGGGAGAGAGACCGGTTGTCTCCTCTCCCTGGAACTCACTCTGCCGCTGGGGAGGAAGGACGACACCTTTGGCTCCCTGGAACTCACACTGCCACTGGGGAGAAAGGACAACACCTACGGCTCCCTAACACTCACACTGCCGCTGGGGAGGAAGGACGACACCTTCAGCTCCCTGGGATTCACACTGCTGCTGGGGAGGAAGGACGGCACCTTCGGCTCCCTGTGGCACACACAGCCGCTGGGGAGAGAGAACGGTTGTCCCCTCTCCCTGGAACTCACACTGCCGCTAGGGAGGAAGGACAACACCTTCGGCTCCCTGGGACTCACACTGCCGCTGGGGAGGAAGGACGGCACCTTCGGCTCCCTGGGATTCACACTGCCGCTGGAGACTGGGTGTCCATATCTTCAACCTCCACAGGTTTTGCTCAAAGTCCATTGCTGCATGGTTCTCAGCACTCAACTTATGCATTACTTGGAAGACCACCTCGTTCGAAGGGTCTGGGCCATACCAGAGCAACCGCCTCATTACCTCCTCAAGGTAAGCGTCGCCCTCGTAGTGACGTATCAGGTTGAGGTGCTCTTCACAGGGTTCTATCCAGGGTCTTGCTCGTTCCATGCTGCTGTAGGTAGGGATGCTGCACAGTGGCTAGCGTTGCCCTCAATAATCTCTCATACGATACCAGTCAGTGTCTCCAGGGTGCTGCTCCTTGCACTAGGACGCCATCTCACTGTAACGGATCACCTGGCACCCCAACTGGGTACCTCCATTGACGGATGCTCCTAGCACTTCCTGAGGGCTCCAAGCACTGGGGTTAAAAAGTTAGGTTGAGGTCGCTTTATGACCGACCACAAGCACATTTTCATGCCCAAAACAGTTCCGCAGGGAAGATCTGACCGGTCTGCCCAGAAATAGTTCCATGGAAATTGTGGCAAGAGCCATTCATGAGATTTTGTATGAAAACCACATAATATATAGTCAAGCTGGTTCGTGGAGAATGCTCTGTGGCGAAAGTTACCTCGCCACTGGTTTTTGGAGGGGCCTGTTTGCCAACCTCCTGCCCTGCGACTATGGCCCTGGGATGTATTGCCCTTCTAGGAACTGATTTGGGCATAATGGATTTTTATATTGCTGTTCCTGGCCCTTTAACTACTTTGGAGCAGTGTTACAACTTTAAATTGGCACTTCGGATAGAGCCAAAGTTCTGAAGTAGTCGAAGTGACCGCCATTCGACAAACGAACACGTGGCGGCGGCCATTTTAACTAATTCGAACGTGGTCAGCGGTGTGTGCAGCCAAATCTATGGAACTGTTTTCGGCTACCCAATTGCACGAACACCGCTGACCCGTACCTTCTACTCTACTTCGACACTGCGGCTGGAGACTAAGTCCCGTTCGAAGATTCAAACGCTTGTTCGAATGGGACTTAGTCATTTTCTCAGTACAGTTCCATGGAACTGTTTTGGGCATGAAAATGTGCTTGTGGTCGGTGAGTTTAGTACATCCTCTGACTCAATTATCTCCCAGGTTCAGAGGAGGGGTTTACTGACTGTATACATTTGATGCCTGTTCTCCATTAAAATCAGTTTTACCCCAGCATTAAGCTTTGGCTCATGTGTGGGGGGGTTATGCGATACCGATATTCTAATCTGTGGATTATTGGCGTAATATTATTATGGGAAAAGGGTATCCATGGCGGTGATACCTTGACAGACCGCAACAATGCTCATATTCGATCATTCATTAATGAGGAAATATTTCCGAATAGATGGGATTTTAAAACTACAATGCCGAGTATATTGAAATTTTACTGCAAAGAGGAGGGATTATGAGAGAAAGAGATGGCTAGTAAAACACCTCTTGGGGGCAACAGGGAACTGACAGCTATCTAAATTAACCCTGTCAGTGACATGTGATGTAAATTCCCACTTAGTTTTAAGAGAGAGAGAAAAAAAGTTTTATTCTCATATTTGGGATTTCGTCAATTTGGTTCGGTTTGGCACTTTGTAAATTCGGCAATTCGGACATTTCGAAGCATCTGAAAATTTTAATTCAGACTGGAACGAAGTGCACATGTCTTGAGAAAATGAAAAGGTTCCAATAGATGATAATACTGAAGAGAATTTTAACATTTTTAACCTCTCAGATAAGATTTTAACTCAAGCATATGAGGATGTTTTTTTTTTTAAGTATGCACAGAGTTGCAATATTAATACATTTTAGTCTTTTTCGTATATTAATGGGTTTTTAAGTGATTATGTTTAAAGAATTTTTTTAGAAATTGTCCTACTACAGATACCACTACAGTGGAGGTAAAAGGATGATTTTAAACATACTGCTTGTAAAAGTAAATCAACTTTTCAAAATCCACTATTCAAAATCCGATGCCTTGAGGTTGTTTGAGAAGGTATGTGTGAAAGATTTAAGGAGAATTAAACCCATTAATAAATATCAGAATAACCTTACAAAAGAAGAAAGTAAGGCCTTAAAAGATCTGAGGAAAGATACCTCTATTGTTATTAAACATGCTGATAAGGGGGGTGGAGTGGTGATATATGGCAAAGAGAAAAATATATAAAAGAGATTTATAACCAATTAAGAGTTACCGAGACATATGTAGAACCTCCCAAGAATCCACTAGAAGATATTAAAACTAAATTTAAAGTATTCCTGGATAAAGGTTTAGAAAAGGGTATTCTAAACAAAACAGAGTATGAATTCCTGTATGTCAGTTATCCCAAAACACCCATTATATAGATTTCTTCAGAAAATACTGCAAAATATCCCACTCCGCTTCTCTCCTAGAAGAGAGACTATCAGCATAGACTCTTTGCTGATGTCGGTCTGCCTGAGAACACACCTTTGGGCCTGAAGGCCTGTTTTCAGTGAGTTCCAGCTTCCCACACAGAGGCAGTCCTAGAAGAAGTTTGACGCCCACGATGGCAGGCTAATGGTTTATGCAGGTTTATGCAGGTTAACTTTAAAGGAACACTATAGTCACCTAAATTACTTTAGCTAAATAAAGCAGTTTTAGTGTAAAGATCATTCCCCTGCAATTTCACTGCTCAATTCACTGTCATTTAGGAGTTAAATCACTTTGTTTCTGTTTATGCAGCCCTAGCCACACCTCCCCTGTCTATGATTGACAGAGCCTGCATGAAAAAAAAAAACTGATTTCACTTTCATACAGATGTAATTTACCTTAAATAATTGTATCTCAATCTCTAAATTGAACTTTAATCACACACAGGAGGCTTTTGCAGGGTCTAGCAAGCTATTAACATAGCAGGGGATAAGAAAATCTTAATTAAACAGAACTTGCAATAAAGAAAGCCTATATAGGGCTCGCTTTACAGGAAGTACTTATGGAAGGCAGTGCAAGTCACATGCAGGGAGGTGTGACTAGGGTTCATGAACAAAGGGATTTAACTCCTAAATAGCAGAATATTGAGCAGTGAGGCTGCAGGGGCATGTTCTATACAAAACTGCTTCATGAAGCTAAAGTTCAGGTGACTATAGTGTCCCTTTAAGTCCATAAAGACATTAATAATCCACCAGGGAGACCGATAGTCTCTGGGATTGGTTCTCTCCTATTCCCTCTATCGCAACATTTGGACCAATTTTTACAAAGCCCAGTAAAAAAATGCCCATCGTATCTAAAACCATGAGTCTTTTACAGATTTTAAATGATTTTAAATGGGAAAACGTTTTTTTAATGGCCACATGCGATGTTAATAGCCTCTACACCATGGGTCGTCAACCTGGTCCCTACCGCCCACTAGTGGCTGTTTCAGGATTCCAGGTGGGCGGTAGGGATTTTTAAACTTTTTTTACAGATTGGGTGAGCGGGCGGGTGCGAGCCGGTGGTACCCGTGCAACCGGGTACCGCCATCACCACTTGCGGCCCCGGCCCGGGCGGCAAACCGCCGGGGCCGCATGTGGAGGGGTCCATTGGGTGGCCCATGCTGTCAGGGCCACCCGATGGATGTGGATTGTGAGGGGGCCCGGTCAGCGCTGGGTGCTTTAACAACGCGACCGGGCCTCCTGTGATGACATAATCTCTGCTGGGAGGAAGTGATTTCCCGGTCACTCCTCCCAGCATACTGAAAGCCCGCCCGGGAGGAAGGAGGAGGAGGGAGTCGGAGTGGGAACTCTGACTCCCATCCACCTGAGCCACCACTGGACCATAGGGAAAGTCACCCTCCTTCACCTTAAAGGTAGGAAACAGGAGGGTGACTTAAATATAATGTGTATTTGTTTGTGTATGTGTCTTTGTATGTATGTCTTGTGTGTGTCTGTATGTGTGTCTTATGTATGTGTTATGTGTCTTATGTATGTGTCTTGTGTGTGTGTCTGTATATATGTATGTCTTGTCTTTGTATGTATGTCTTGTGTGTGTTTGTGTGTGTGTGTGTATGTGTCTTTGTATGTCTGTCTTGTGTGTGTGTCTTTGTATGTGTCGTGTGTGTGTGTGTGTGTGTGTGTGTGTGTCTGTCTGTATATATGTGTGTATGTATGTGTGTCTTGTCTTTGTATGTATATGTTTCTTGTGTCTGTATGTGTGTATGTGTCTTTGTATGTATGTCTCGTGTGCCTGTCTGTATGTATGTGTCGTGTGTGTGTGTGTGTCTGTATGTGTGCCTGTCTGTATGTATGTGTGTCTTGTGTGCCTGTCTGTATGTATGTATGTATGTATGTGTGCCTGTCTGTTATAGTGGGATACCTAGCTCAGCCTTCCTACTGGGCATTGCTATAAGGAAGGTTAAAAAAAGGGAAAAAAAGGTGGGGAGGGGAATTGAGGAGGGAGAAGAGAGGAGCTGACGCACAGATGAGAAATCATATTATGCGCAAATAAAGTCATCTGAATATCACCGAAAGAGGAGACCTTCGTTTGTTCCTTACGAAAATCGAACCAGATATCAAATATTTAGTCTTGCAGCATCAACCTCAAGGACCTCATTAATCACTAGTAAAGGTTATTTCAATTTACTTTATTGTTTTCTCATTAAACTTTATAAAGTTAAAAACATTATAAACATGCATTAATTGGAAATAAAAAGATAAATGTATGTACATTTATTTATTTTTAAAACACCCTCCTTTCGAAAAAAATATTCTACACTTGCGCGAAAACTGGTGGGCGGTAAGGACATTTTTTCAACCAAAAAGATGCATTAGTGGGCGGTAGCGATGTCGCGAACACAAAATTTTCAGTTCGCGAACGGTGGACGCGAACTTCCGCAAACGTTCGCGAACTGGCGAACCGGGCGAACCGCAATAGACTTCAATGGGCAGGCGAATTTTAAAACCCACAGGGACTCTTTCTGGCCACAATAGTGATGGAAAAGTTGTTTCAAGGGGACTAACACCTGGACTGTGGCATGCCAGAGGCGGATCCATGGCAAAACTCCCATGGAAAATTACACAGTTGATGCAGAGTCTGGTTTTAATCCATAAAGGGCATAAATCACCTAACATTCCTAAATCACAATGGATATGGATTGACACCTGACATATGACATATTGACACCTTGACATATGGATTGACAGATATGAGTGGTGGCACTGGGCAAGTGGGCACAGTATCCACTGTGAGCCTGACACAGAAGCTGGCAGGCAGGCAACTGCAATTACATTACACAAAAAAAAAATCAGACTGATGTTTTAGCCCTAAAAAGGGCTTTTTGGGGTGCTGTCCTTACAGCAGAGATCAGATGAGTCCTTCAGGACTATAGTGGACACTGAATACCCTAGCCTAGCCATCCATTTCCCTATCAAATGAGCAACAGCTACACTTTCCCTCCTCTATCTAAGAATGCAGCTTCAGAATGAATCTAAAATGGATGCTGTACAGGAGGTGGGAGGGTCTGGAAGTGAGGGTCTGCTGCTAATTTGCTGGAATGTGTCTGCTGACCGTGAGGCACAGGGTCAAAGTTTAGTCAATGATGACGAATAGGGGGCGGATCGAACCGCGCATGTGTTCGCCCGCCGTGGCGAATGTGAACACGCTATGTTCGCCAGGAACTATTCGCCAGCGAACAGTTCGGTACATCACTAGTGGGCGGTAGTTAGAAAAAGGTTGACTACCATTGCTCTACACCATTATTCAAGACGAGAGAGGGTGCAAGGCTACTAGGTATATTTTAAACAAATTTTAAGATTTTAAGGATATCCAAATAGATTTTTTAATCAAGGGGATTTTAATGATTTTAAAAAACATATCTTTTTGGTTCAATAATAAGTTTTATTTACAGACCAAGGGAACGGCGATATGGACCAGATTTGCTGAGTGACGCTAACCTTTTTATGTCCTACTGGGAAGAATCACATATTTTCTCCAGGAAGGACACAGGGGAAAATCTGGTCTTCTATAAATTTTGTTTATATTTTTATCATCTGGAGAGGAACCAAAGAATCACTTTTTAATTTTATTCTTGGTTTAAATGAAAATGATTGAAATATTAAATTAACATATGAGATTAGTCCCCACAATATAATTTTTTTAGATTTATTTATCTATGTTAAAGATGGACATATTAATAGTAAAACTTTTTTTAAACAGGTAGATGTAAATAGTTTTATTAATTTTAATAGCTGTCACTTTAAGCCATGGCTGACCAATATTCCCAAAGGTCAATTCCTTAGAATCAGACGTAATTATTCAGAACTTGAGGAATATAAAAGTCAGTCAAGGGGGCGGAGCCAAGCAACCGACCTGAATGGCCGCACGCCAAGCGAGCTCCGCAGCAAACGAGCACTTTGGTCCCGCTAACTGGAACCCATCTCAACAAAACCAGCACTAAACTGACCCACGAACTGCCGCTAACGACATGGGCCGCAAAACTAAAAAGCCAAAGCCCGACAACCCGCGGCAACACCAAAGTATAAGTGACATGTGGAAGCAAGCGCTCAGCGCCCAAGGCCCAAACATGGCCGCCTACAACGACTACAGCTCGGAAGTATCGGACGACTTCACCACAGAGGCAGAGATGGAGAATCCACATACAGGGATACCACCCCGCCAGTCACCCCTGAGACCAGACTCCTCACCGGTGACCGTCAAGGTCATGAAAGGCCTCCTGGCGGAGCTCCGACTAACAATACAGGCCGACATGGCCCAACTGTGTGAGGACCTGCATGGCCTAACGGGCTGCCTGGGCACACTGGAGGCAGACTCCCAGTGCACCAAGCCACACACACAACTCCTGCAGCAAACGGTCCAAGACCTCAAACAACAGCACCTTACCTATGAGCAGCGCATAGCAATGTTAGAGGATCAGAGTCTCAGCCGGAACATTAAAATCCGAGGCATCGTAGAGGAGATACCGGAGACTGAGCTGCCTCACACACTGCGGAGACTAATACAGACGCTCCTACCTCCCAAGCAAGCCAGACAGGTGCCCATAGAACACATGTTTCACTTGCCACGAGCAGCTAAGGCCCCAACAACGGCCCCACGGGACCTTCTGGTTCGTTTTCAAAACCACGGGGACAAGAGGGCGGTAATGCAGACCACACGAAACCACTCACCATATCCGTTCCAAAACATGCAGCTTTCCTTCTACGCGGATCTGTCGGTATCCACTCTGGCATGGCGACGCACACTCCAACCCTTTACAGCCCTCCTACGCCAGCATAAAATCATCTACCATCGGAGAGGTTCGCGCACACTGCTAATCAACCACGGGAATGTTGCCTATACCATCCGGGACATGCAAGAGGCAAATGAACTGCTACCGACACTGGGAATCCCCTCGATCCCTCATCTCCCCTCGGAGACCAGCACTATGCCGGCTCACAGCTCCACTTGGAACCAGGCAACAGTGGTCTCATTTGTCCCCAGACGAGCCGTGACAGCAACCAAAGCAGCAGCCAAAACCTGAGGCAGCCCCGAAGTCACCCTGCTTACCAACCACCATACCTCAGCAACACCACTTGCTGCACCCACTGAACTTGTAAACCAGTTAAACCATATTGTTGTTAAAGTTTTTTTTTGTTTTGTTTTTGCGGCTTCTTGTTATGGAGCACCCACACTAGCACTTGCAGCCATGGGCACCCTATGGCCACTCACATATAGCTCTTCTAAGTCCTCCCCCCCCCCCGGGGTAATAGGGGCCACCTAGACAGCAGCAGACGGGGACACTAGACCACTCGCTATCGCTCGGCACCAGGGGGACAGACCACATGGGCCATCAGCGTACCACATCACTATCATACGAGACCCGGCTCTACAGCATACACAGTCGCTACGACCTCACGCCACGCACCACAGCACGGCTTCCACCAGCATAGCACGGCCCCAGCACAAGACAATACACTACAGACCATCACGCTCCAGGCCCAAACTCTAGGCTACCTATGCTCATACCGACAACTAGTACCCCCACACCAGCCACACCAGCTACATTCCCACTGCGCTACAGCTATGTGCCATGAATGTTTCTCTCCCAATGTTTTACTGTTATATGCCAAATGGTTACCAACTTTACTGATGCTACTGTTATTCCTAGCTTATTCCAACTTATAAACAAAAATGTGCACTTCTCTGCAATGTCACTGTGATAACCCTGATGCTCAATTTATGCGTGCTGTTGAGGCACCTGATATATGCCTGTAACCACCTCTGCACAGAAAAATAAAGAATTTAAAAAAAAAAAAAGTCAGTCAAGAATTTTCGAAAATGAAATTTATAGAGAAAGGATAGGACCCTGCTCCAGTGCAACAAGTACGTGAGGAAATAGAATGCCAACCAACGGATCAATTATTGGAATATAAATCTAGATCAAAAACAAATATGGAAAAGGACAATGAGATTCCTCTAATTTATAATTATTGTTCCAATACCTCTCATCTACGTAAAATTATAAATAAAAATTGGTATATTTTAGAAGATCAGGGTATCCAGAATTTCCTGGGTAGTAAACCTAAGATAATTTTTAGGGGGGGTGGGATGAATAATTTTAGGCAGATTTTGACAACAGTTTTTTAGAAAAAGAAGAAGTACCAAGTAATAATTTTCTTAAGGTAGAAAATGGGTTTTATTATTGTAAAAATTGTAGAGGTTGTACACTAAGAAAGAATAAAAATAAAAATGTTCAAAAATTCACCTAATTTACCGATAACATACAAAACTATATTAAATCTTTTATGCAATTCTAAAAATTTAATATACATGTTAACTTTTCCCTGTGGATTCCAATATATAGGAAATTCTATCGACATAGCGTATCTTTAGAGGTTCATAAGGGCAATGCCAGTGGACTAGATTCTCTGGGAATTGAAAGCGTTAAAATTAATTGGAGAGGAGACGATATTAATAGCCTTTTTTACATTGATACTCGATTACCACACGGCTTAAATGCCGATTTTGAAATAAACTCATTTATATGAAATATGTTTTTATTAATCTATGCTTTTATTAACTATGCCTGATGAATTGTTATTTTTATTTTTACATAGGTTTTATTCATTTATTGATTTTATAATATCAACTAGGATGCTTTTGTATTGTCTCTTTAAACCTTTATTGATATGCTCTAATGCTGACTATGTTTTAATATATATATATATATATTGTGTCAATGAATTGTTTTTATATTGTAGTTATTATGTGTCTGTAAACTGCTCTTATATACAAAATGAACTCCAAAAAAATGGCAATGGAGTGCCTTAGAAGTAAGGATGCTCGTTGGTAGTATGTTATATTTATAATGGACTCCAATAAAATGCCACTAGATTTCCCCAGGAGTAGTTTAGAGCAAGAAGTTTATAACTCCGAAATCGATATCCGCGTAATGACGTCATTGCGTAATGACATCAGGACGTTGTTACGCAAAGGAATGGACCTGCCCAGACGCAGCCCAATGACGTAAGCACAACCAGGGACCGGAACTACGAGCGGATGTCGCCAAATCTAAAGGTTTAAAAGAGAAGATCACGAAGGAGCATGGTAGCAACCCACTTTTGAGAAAGGCGTTAGCCGAAACGCATCGAGTGGACAGTGGACTTTTATGTTATATGTGAGGTAGTTTTAATCTTTATTTTTGTCCAATAAATATGTGTTTTCTTCACCTATTTCCTGCATCCTGGAGCATTTATGGTGTAAGATCATCTGTACAGGGATTGGCAAAAGTAAAATATTGACCCACTACTACCATTCACTTTATCCTCTATTTCATACTACTAGTCTGAGTCAGCTTCGTTAAGTGGTTCAGAACCATGTAAGTTGGACCAGCAAAGTGTATATAGATTTTAACTGTGCTAACAATATTACCCTATGGTCTTTTTATATTTGCATTTATAGATTCCACATTAAACATTTATTTGTGGTATTTATGCAATATTGTGTGCTCTCACTATTATATTTTTATATTTGTGTGTTTTTAGAGTGATTCACACAGGTGATTGAGCACCTTCTTTTATCACATTATGACTATTGTTTTATATTTTCATGATAATAGACAGATATATTTAATTATTTCACTATATCTCTCTGACTCCTTCTATTTACCTGTCTAGCTAGATTACCAGGGAGTGAGGCTTACGTTATTTCTCTCTATCTAACTCTATTAGTTTTCTGGTTACCACTTTTTGTGTCTATAAATATGTACTTATCATAGCCACTTGCAACCTTATTTTAAGCTGTCTAATTGTGGGCAGGTAACAGTGATATTTAAATACTGATTAACTCAATATACAGCTGTAGAGTGGTTTTAACCCTCAAAACCGTGGGTATCTCACTTTTTACCTCTCTTATTGAGATTATTTGGCATGCTAGAATAGACCTGTATAATAAAGTCTGTTACAATTTCATAGCAAGCCACATTTAGTACTATTTTAGATTAACAGGAGTAGCCTTATAAGGCTTGTATTGTCACTTAATTTATTTATTTTATTTTTACTTTTTGTATTGTGATTTTTGGTCACACAGTGAACATATTGAGACCATACTTGAAAGGATATTACACTTGTTTCAGACATGTATTCACATTTTGTGAATTATGTCCTCAGTATATTATAATATACATAATTTTAATAATTAGATAAATAGTTTTGATACCTGGAGAAGTTTGAGTTGGAGTAAATCGATCAGCAGCATCAAAAAATTCATCTTCAGAACTACTGTCCCCAAAGCCAGGTGGAGGATCAAGAATGAGTGTTTCCACTTTCTCACTGAGGCCCAAATTAGATGCCCGCTCCATTCCCCTTGCTCCAGCTAACAGCTCTTTAACACAGTTGCTCTCTGGACTACTTGGAACATTCTTGTCAATACTGCTGGCTGGTGAAACATTGGTGCATAGACTGTAGTATTCCATGATATTGCTTTCTACAAACTGACATCCAACCGAAAAGCAGAGGGACTCATTTTCTTCCTTGCCCTCCATATCTCTGTGGGATGTTGTCATCTCCTTAGTGTCCAAATCGGCATCTACTCTACCATTGGGTAGTTGCAAAAAGCACAGCAATGGATCCGATTCTAGCCCTCCATCTCTTTTATCTTTTAATTCTTGATTCTCACTAAAAACAACTTGCTCATCCATACCCATATTTTTTAAGACAGGAGAATAAAACTGGAAGAACTCTGGTCTACTTGATGAACATGTCTCCAGGTCATCTTCTTCCAAGGCATCAATGGAATCACTTGACCAGCTTATTTTGTAACCTTGGCTCTCAGTATTGGCAGAATCTGAGGCATCAGAAATACTGTCTGTATCATTATTTCCTCCATCACAGCCTTTTCTTTCACTATCGTCACAATCTTTCTTCTCGTTATCTTGCTTTAATTCCTGGATGCCTTCTTCCTCTGTATCTTCTTCCTCCTCCTCTTGCAATGGTTTTATGTCTTTGTACTTCAGAAAGTGCCGTTCTGATAAAAGTTCCAGAGAAGAATCAACATCTGATGATTCTTCTGAGTCACTGCAGGCTCTAGATTCATATCCTTCAAAAAAAAAAAAAAGAAATCTAAAATTAATACTCTTTTTTTTAAATGCCAACAAATTGACTGGACTTCAACTAACTAAACAAACAGGATGGTCCACGCACTCAAGGTGTCTGTGGTCCAACCTTTGGTCCAGCTAAGCATCTTGTTTGTGAAGGTGGTACAGGAAACTTTTGTGTCTTTAGTTGACTTGAACTAATGACATTTATAATGTATTCTTTTACTCTACATCTAACATACTTTTTGTAGAATAGTAAAACAAATACAACCATTCTGTATTTAAAACCCAAGATGTTATATTGAAGTGCTGGAAAGCCCTTCAAAGACCAACTATGCAGACTGATGATATGAAATTCAACTTATGATGTGGGTACATGTTGCCCATGAAGCTAAGTACTTAAAGGACCACTCTAGGCACCCAGACCACTTCAGCTTAATGAAGTGGTCTGGGTGCCAGGTCCAGCTATTGTTAACCCATTTTTTTTTATAAACATAGCAGTTTCAGAGAAACTGCTATGTTTATTAATGGGTTAAGCCTTCCCCCTAATCCTCTAGTGGCTGTCTCATTGACAGCCGCTAGAGGCGCTTGCGTGATTCTCACTGTGAAAATCACAGTGAGAGCACGCAAGCGTCCATAGGAAAGCATTGTAAATGCTTTCCTATGCGACTGGCTGAATGCGCGCGCAGCTATTGCCGCGCGTGCGCATTCAGCCGACGGGGTGGAACGGAGGAGGACCGGAGGCAGAGATCTCCCCGCCCAGCGCTGGAAAAAGGTAAGTTCCCCTTTTCCCCTTTCCAGAGCCGGGCGGGAGGGGGCCCTGAGGGTGGGGGCACCCTCAGGGCACTCTAGTGCCAGGAAAACGAGTATGTTTTCCTGGCACTAGAGTGGTCCTTTAACAAAATATATATGTACAATACAATGAGTTGGTGTCATCATGTGTACTGTTTTTTTTTGGGTTTTTTTTGTAAATCTGTTTTATTGATATGGAGCATAGAAAATATGAGGCTCACAGGCCCCCAGATATAACATAGCAAATAAGTATAGCAATTGGCATTTGGCATGTAGGTTACAAGTTGCAACATAACAAGTTTAGTTACAATGTATGATGTGTTAAAGATACGGATACAGATATGACCAGGGGGTTCATAATATGTCTAAGTATCTTGGGAATGTATTTCCGAGTAAGTCACCTTCCTTTGTGAGGTGGGTGTGTGCGTTAGGTCAGCGTTTTTTTTTTTTTGTTTTTTTACTCTCGAGTTGCCCCCGTGTGCTATCCTTGTCTATTGCAGTCAGTTATACCATGAACAGCTGTTGTTTCCCTACTGTCAAGAATGGGTAAGGTGTCGTTCAGAGAGTTGGTTAGATAGAGAGAGGGTAAGGTAAAGGAGATAGGTATGAGGAGGTTTCCCCCTTCCATCTTTGGCGTCCCTGCGGGCGATTACTATGTGTGTCGTCATTGCCTGTAGTGAGCAGTCCATTGCTAGTGGAGTTTCGCATGGTGCGTATGTAGAAGGTCGTGTGATATTCCACAGAGATGTACCGGCCGGCCTGTGCTGGGTGTAGCTGGGGGGTGTTGGTACGGCCTCCGTCCCTAAGTGTAGCTATCCAGGAGTCTGTCGGTGTTGCAGTGGGACCAGCCCACCGAACGCCCGACCATGTGTAGTTTCTCGCATTCGATTTCAGCGACCGTGTGCCATGTGTCAATGTGCGCATGGCAGTGATCATGTGTACTGGTTATGTAGTTGCATTATTATAATATCTAAACAATTAGCAAATTAAATGATGCAAACTCAAAAGACTAATTATTAACTCAGACAACACATGTGTTGATCAGAAATTATAGGACACATGACTCCAATACATGGAGTAGAGCTATGTAAGTATACATGAAACCAAATTTTGGCAAATGATATGGAGGATTTGTACTTAACAGAATACGTGGATGTAGAAAATAATTATTGTGGCATAACAGTGAGTTTTACCTTCTTCAGTAGATACTCGATGGACTTGGCTATTTCTTGGCCATGTAAATATATTTGCTCCAGGATCCACAAACAACTTGCAATATCCAGAAATTAGACATGCTATATCCTTTGCATTGTTTGACTCCAACAACAAAGATATTGGCTGTAGAAGCGAAAACATTTACAACATAATTATTAAAAAAAAAAGTGGACTATGAAAAAAGATGTGCCTGTAACCATTGGTTACCATAACTATTCTTAGACATTTTTGATTTAGGACATAGACATGTTCAGCCTTGGTCAATCTGGGCTAATCCATTAATGAACGCTCTCTCTTTTACTCCCAGAGAGATTGTCTCTTGAACAAAGAGGATGACAATTTCCATAACAATATGAAGTTTGACTTTGGGTGTCTGAAAGAGCTCCAGTCTTTGTTAACTTGTTCTAAAACAATATGACAAAAAACGCTTTTAGCAGCATTACAACTACACAGAGCTGCATTGATCATGGTGCTTAGAATGCCCCTTTAATCTGGAATATTTTATTATAGTTATTTATAGATTGCATAGCGGACATCTTACCTTAATGTCCTGCAGGTAGACCTTCACCAGGCTCACTTTCTCAGACTCGGGATTCAGTTCTATCTTGCTGATGCTGGCAAACTCTGCCAAGGTGGTCATGATGTTGAGTTTGTTGTTGATAATCTGACTGATGCCATATTTTGCTCCAACGAGAAGTGTGACATGGGATTCTCTATCCTGAAGCTATTTGAGAAAAAAATAGACAGTTTAAACCACTGACGACAACCTTTCACACAAGAAACAGTCACAGTGGATTTCTTTGTTCCATTTAGAAAGCTAACTCTGATGTGGTATCTTTTACTTTTACATCCCATTGTTGTAAAACATTAGCTACCCATGACAAAACAAATATAGGCATTTCTAATAAAAGAAGTAAAAACATTTAAAGATTAGCTGACATATGCTGCTTAAGTTAACAATAGATTTACAGTAAAGAATATAGTTAAGGCTACACATTCAACCCTCACAGTGGGATAAATGGCCATTCACGTTTTTCTTTTTATCTCTGTATTTGCACTGATCTCATGAATTGATACTATAAATAACTTTTATAACTAAATAAGTTATCACATACATGAGAGGTGAATATAATTATATCACACTAGGAATATATACAGGTAATAATATGAATTCACCCCCTTCTGTCCTGATAGTAATAATAACAGATTCATTTTTTTTTTTTAAAACAATTTTGATACTGTATGTAGTTTATATCTGTGTGTACCTTTTAGCAAGCATGATATGAATACATGTATTTTTAACACATTTTCCTGTGTAGGTATGACACTGCAAACTTTGATTTAATGGACTTTTATTTATCTGGACTTTTACAAGTAAGATGCCTTTAAGAGCACCAATAATTTTATTCATGCAAAAAGGGTATATATTTGCGAGATTTCCACCGCGCCCTTCTATCTTGAGAAAGCCTGGTTTTACGGGCGAAACTCGTGGATCGTTGCTTTGGCAGCATTTTCAAACTTTGAAGGCTAGGTAGCCAGTACAATGAGACTCCCGAGGTGGATGAGGTCCAGGTCAGCTTCAGTGCACGGAAGCAACTCGCAGCATCACACCAGCGGAGTAGTAACTCTGCCATTACCTTCTATTTGTACTGCACCGTATGCCTGTTTGTGGTCCTTAGAAATAATTACCACCACTATTTTGTGTAAGAGTTCCATAAAGGGATTCCATGTTTTTTTTTGTATTTAGATAAACAGTGTAACACAATATTTGTTTCTTTCCTGTCTATAAGGTGGATACATAGTTTCCGCTGGACTGGAGATTAGAATCACTTAGTAACACCACAGAACATAGTGTTATCTACACCATACCCCCTGCAGTTTTGGAATATATCCTGTGATGAACTGAACCTCGACATGGGCTCCTGGAGCAGCCTGCTAGCCAGCCTCATGCCCCAGGATTATGGGCCATGCAAAATACTCTGAAAAAAGGCTTGGTTTGTGCAATTTGGCTTACATTGTCCGGGAACCGAACAGCCGCATGAACCACTCGGATGCATGTTAAGCCCAATTGATATTTTGTAGCAATTTCCACCGCAGTGTTCTAAGTGTTCGTCTGGGTGGCCGCATTTTGTATGAACGACCACAAGGTGGCGGCCATCTTGTTCCCACAAGCGCAGGCAGCGGACTTCCACTGGACTTCCGTCATCGCCTGCGTTCGTTCTATCCCACTTGGAAAGGCACTGTTCGGTGGAAGCGTTCCCATGAACAAGGGGAGCAGGGGAGCAAGCCACACAAGTAACTTAAGGATTCCGTTTTGGTGTTTTATGTACTTTTGTGCTCCCGAAAGAGACCGACCGGTAGCCCTGATTTTCTGGAACTGTTTTGGACATAGGACCATTTCCACGTTCTTTCAGATAATTGACTTCCATGAAAATCCCGAACCCCTAAACCGATCTGAGTGATTTTTGGATATGTTGGTCACCAAGATCGGGGCTATCAGGAGATGTGACTTTTGTGGGGTTTCCATGTGTTTTGAGGGTATTTTTTTTTTTTTTATATTATATGTTTTTGTACCTGAGAGATAATTTAATTATATGTTTGTGTGCTCAGGTAATTATCTCGCCAGCACAGGGGAGGAGTGTGAAGAATGTTTGCTTGTAACTAGTCTCCTCTCAGGTCCAGTGGGGAATGCCCCTGGAATATGTTCAAGGAAACCCCTTGCATGGGGAGTTACATAAAAGGCAGTGTGTGGCTCCCATTAAACAAATTTGTTTTACACCTTCATGAAGTTTAGGCTTTGGAGAGCTCTAATCACTACTCTGCTGGAAACAGGAGAGCTATAATTACTGCAGCACTTGGAATTCGGGAAACTACTAACGGATATACTCAGCCGGAGTATAGGGGATCCGTTACATATCCTCTTAAAACTAACTTTGATTTTGGGACTCTCACTAATCAGTAATTTTATTTTTCATGCTTTTTTCCCCAATATATCTTAGTAGGGGAAGATTGGATAAGTGTTGATACTTTTTAATTTTTGTACTTGCTATTTTAGGAACTTGGGAAGGTTTTATTGCATCTAGCTGCTTTTATTTGTTTTATTGTTTGACATATTTTATATTGTTTGTGCGCTCTCTTATAAGTGTATACTTAGGTCTTCAGAAGGCCTGTCTCGTTAGCCAAAGTTGGTTCGGGAGAGCATCTATAGTATTTGAACCTAAGGGTACATAATATGCAAAAACCCACACAGTAGATGGAGGAAATTTACTTAGCAATTGTATGCTCCTCTATTACGTCTAATATCAGATTTGCTTCAGAAGCTTGTTAAGATAATTTTCACCTATATGTCAAACATGTTTTGTTAGAATTACTTTTACTATTTGTCTTCTTTTACCTGTTGTACAGTGCTGCAGAATATGTTGGTGCTATGTACATAATTGTAATTGTAATTCATGACCAAAGTTAACAAGTTCTAAAAGAAAATCTTAAAAGGGACACCAAAGGCACCCAGAACACTTCAGCTAATTAAATTGGTCTGGGTGCACTGTCCCTTTTGCACTTAGTGCTTCAATGTTAAACATTGCAGTTCCAGAGAAACTGCAATGTTTACATGGCAGCTCTAAGTCTGCCTCCAGTAGCTGTCTTCCAGAGAGCCACTAGAGGTCTTCCTGGATTGAAACGGACCAGCGTCAGATTTGTCCCCATAGGAACCATTGATTCAATGCTTTCTTGTGGGGAGGTTTAATGCGCGCACGGCATGCACATTAGAGCCCGCTTGTTGCGGGACGTCGGAGGGGACAAAGCGTGGGGCCAGCGCTGAGGGACATCGGTGCTGGATCAGGTAAGCAAATAAAGAGGTTTTAACGCTTTATTTAACTCGAAGTGGGGGTTGCTCAAGGGAGGGGGGAGGCAGGGGAAGCAATAGTGCCCGGAATACAGCTTTGTATTACTGGCACTCTAGTATACCTTTAACAACAACAACAAAAATCATCTTTATTGCTTCTTAATTTATCTTTCAAATCCCAACTCAAATAATCAATTTAACCCCAAACTCTGCTTCTCATTGGTCTTACAACAGGACAGGAGGAGGGTCTGTTCACAGAAATAGTGGGCACAATGCTCACTACAAAGTTTCCATAATAGATTTGACTGTTAAGTAGATTAACATATTTGATTATTCACTAAAGTGATATTGGTTAGAAATTAAAAGTGAATTCCAAATTTACAATTGCGGAACTGGAAGCATAGCTGACTTGGAGAATTCTTCAGCTCATCTATTTAACCCTTAATTTGACATTTTCACTTTAGTAAATCACCCTGTTTGTATTAGAATGGAAGAATATGCTTCACTCCATGAAAGAAAGACCCATATGTGCTAAATGATTTTCTTTTGATCTTTCTTTATTTTTCTCATAGTAAAATTACACCTTATAATATGTACACACATACCATTAATGTGGCATTAAATATTTTTCCTCCATACGTTTTCAGATCTCCGAGTAGCTTTAGATACTGTATTCGCAACTGTGTTGCTGATATAGGTTGCTAAAACGATAAACAAGTTTGTAATGATCTGATAAATAAGTCTACTTCTCTTATAAAAAAAAAAGTTATTTATTCATGTCATTACATTTATTCTTGGAAAAAAATAAAATAAAACAGAATTAACCTTGATAATTTTATAAGAGGTAAAATATTCATAGAGAAAAAGAGAGTGAAATTGTGAGAGATAGACAGAGAGATTGTGACAAAGAAAGACTACAAAAAAGACAGTGCGACTGACTGGATACACAAACAGAGAGGGTGAGGGAAAGAGGGCAAGTGAGAGAGACACAGTGGGCTAAAGAGGGAGAGGATGTAATAGAGAAAGAGAGAGAGAAACTAGTATAATGTCAGACAGACTAAAATGAATGCCGTATGCATCCCTAATGAGAAGAGATCAGTGGGAACTCCCACTTCCAGTTTGTGAGGGCATGGTCACATTATGTAATGCACATTTTAGCCTATTTTTTTTTTTCACAAAGCTTTAGCAATCTAAATTTTGTAATATTTACCCTTGTGGATAAAGTCTTCTTTGCATAAATTATTTCCCCCTGTGTGGAATATCTGCAGAAGTTAAATGAATGGTGGCAACTATCATAATCAAAATGTAAATAGAGAACTATGGAACTGTATTTTCCCATCTGGTTCTACACAGGTTTTACACATTTTAACTATGCATGCAAAAATGTGTAGACTTTTTGCATTTATGAGTTTTCCCTTCAAAAGTAGAAGATTTAAAAGATGAGTTTCAAATAAGAAGGGCCATATTCATATAGTTTTGTATTTTTCTAGGGGAATTTCACCCGTATCAACCAATGAGCTTCTGATTAGGCTACACATTATTCACATACCTCCCAACTGTCTCACATACAACGAGACAGTCCTCTGTTCTTCTTTCTTGGATGTTTCTCAGGTGTCCTTTTTCTGGGGACACCAGAGAACATCACTCGAAAGCAAAGCATCATTGCTTTCTTTAATACTCTTACAGGAGTTTAACACCTATGGCATGCATTACTATACATGCAAGAGTATATTAAAATCATTGCAATGATGGATTATTTGTTTTGGGATTAAAATGTAATTATTATGCATCCTTGTTTAAAAAAGAAATAGTTGTCTGGTCAGTGGTCACCCTAATATTTGTCTATAGCTGACTTACCTTTTGTCTTGGCTCAAGTATGTATTGGTTTCTTTTAATGTGAAAGCTAATAGCCTTTTTGATGTCCTTCCCTCTCATGTTGCGCAGCAAAGTTGGCGATAAGAAGTTGTCTATACCCCAGTCCTTTCTAAATGGAAACAAAAACATAGATTGCACTGATTGCTGGAATTCTGACTCAGACACCCCGCCATCACTAAATCCTTTGAAGTGTCTCCATTTGTATACCTTTCCATCAGGGTTATGTACTAAAACGTGAATTAAATTCAAATCATAGTCACAATTGTATTGGCCTAAAATTCGGATTCAAAGTAAAAGGTATGTCTACTTGTGTAGGATTTTGTTATGTAGTTTTAAATTCAAAACTGATGAGTGATAGCTGTGGTTATGAATAATAGCCAGGCAATCAATATGCAATATTAATCCCAATACTATTGACAAGTGAGTTGGAATACTAGAGTTGGAAATGTAAATAAGGAATAATAAATCTACTTTATTAGATCCTGGAGAGGGGTGAATTTAAAGAAACACTATAGGGTCAGGAACACAAACATGTATTCCTGATCTGTAGTGGAAAACCCACCATTAAGGTGGCTTGCCCCCTCCTTACCATCCTTAGAAGCATGAATTTGAATTTATTCATATACATTTGGAAGGAATATTTATATAAATGTGGTGTCTTAACAACTTACTCTATGTACTTGAAGGATATCTTCTGTGATTGTCCACACGAATGAATCCGCTCCTGTATATGTAATGCAGCCAGTCTCAAAGCCACACTGCATTTCATCTCCACTGCAAACCTTTCCTGCAGTACATCACTGCAGCTCTTCAAAACAAAGCACCATTATATCAGAAAAAGAACATATACAACTCAGACAAACATGTTTATGAATGGACATAAGAAATGCTATTTGAGAAGTAGAAAAGGAAGAAGAATGGATGACTAATAAAGCAGCGGGGTAGTAAGTGTTCGACATTCACTCGGGATGTATTGGTAGGTGTTTAGCTGGAACACCAGGCAAACACTGAAAGACATTTAGCAGAATAGAAAAGTAGAGTGAAGTCAAGATGAAAATATAACTAGAACATATGAAACTCATATTACATAATAACCGGAACAGTAAAAAAAAGAGTTGCCATTGTAAATTAATATCATTTGTACATGGATAAGAAAGGGGTACTTGACATGTTAAATTATGAATGACACCAGAGTAAGACACTCCTGTATCTATTGTCCAAGACCTAGCAGAGCATCATGTAAAATCATCGTGATTATGTTTCCTAGGTGCCAAATGAATATATTTTTTATGCAAATCACCATCCTGATGTCTCCCAGATAAAATACATCTCTGCATTTTCTAATTTATTTTTTAAAGAGGTGAGCTTTTCTGTTTGTGCATGAACCTCCTCTATACATCTCTTAAACGTCTACTTTGATATGCGTGGCTATTGATGGTATCCTACATACGTTGCATGCTGATGTCAGATGTAAGATAGATTCAATTAATGAATCATTTAATCCGCAAGGTAGCAGGAGCAGCATCTGTGCAGCAATAATCACTTAATTAAAATGAAGTGTTTTTTTAATGCTTAGGCTGTCCCTTTAAGTTACTTTTTACAGTCTCACAGGTATTTGGATGGTTTCTGACTTTTGACTCACACTATATTTTAAAATGATAAACACTTTAGAAAATCATGGAATAGAGAGAAAGTTATATATATATATATATATATATATATATATATACACACTATTTGTGATTATGGAATATGTGTCAGGGGTATGCCTGGAATTTGTTTATCTTTCTTAAAGTTCACGCATAAATATAACAAACAGTATGCTACAAACCCATATAAAACTAAGGTAAAATGATTCATTGAGCCCTCATTGCCAAAAGTCTCAACACTGAACATGGGTGATGGCAGGGGGTGCTCAATTACACTGTCAGCCAAAGACATTATAAATCCAAAGTGTAAAGGTCTCGTTCAAGTCATGCCTGCCAGAGCGTTGACATCTTAGATTCATTTTCCAATATATTACTTTCTAAAACATTGACACGACTGTTGCAGAGTGGCCATATATAGTATATTATCATCAACAATTGACATTTACCTGTAAATATAGATACTCAAAGGCAACTGGATCCTCTTGCAGAAGACTTAATGGATCCCTGGGTACAAAGCAGACCCTGAGGAGGCACCTATAATCATGTGACTCTCTTTTCTGCACCACCTGGAATGCACAAAGAAGGTTTTATTTGGCTATTATCAAGCAGACAATAGCTTGAAGGTGCCAGTTCTAATACTTCCAACGCTGAGATAACAAAGGACCAGTATAGAAAACAGGGGTAATGTTAGAGCAATATTAGTGCTCTATTGCCTAAACTAGACTTCTCGCTATTACATTTGGTGTGCCCATTATTAAAAGCACTTTTTATGCCGCTTATGTATATTATAATGTGTTTTTGTCTAATTAAATCCCAAAGATGCCAGTTGTGTCCTGAGGCCAAGAATCCAACAAGTTGGTGTATAAAAGTGATACTTTCCTAACAGCTGAACACAATGGTTGCTAAGTTATATGCAGCATGGTGTATAAAAGGGAAATATATTTCCGCCCAGCTTTGAACAAAAAAAATGTGAGGATTCTTTAATAATTGGGACCTTGTGGATTGGCACAATAATTATCAGTGAAGGGCCATCCCCTTAGGACTTCACCGGTTATTGGAGTTTCCTTTGGATCTCATCATCATGTTTTTAAAGATTAGCCAGTTGCAAGTTCCTCTTTTAATTCAGTAATTGGGTCCTCCAATACATTTCCAATAGCAGCAGCAAATAAGAGTTTGTTGTCCCTCTATCCTGTAGCTCTTAATTGATTAATTGAATTGTTAAAGGTTGTAAATGCTTAGTGAGGCACTAAGCTTAGTGCATAATGTTGGAAGGATATTTTAGTCATTGAGTATTCTTCTCAGCTATTCTCTTTTGGATTGCACCACATTTCACTAAATGAATAGGAGTTATATCAGCATGAAGTATACAAATAAAGCAACATAGCTTTCAGTAAATAAAACTATAACAAGTTTGCTGACTAGAACGAGAAGAAAATTTGAAAAAAGGGGGTAAATACAAAGCATTTTGACATTACTTTGTCTGTCCCTCTGAATTTCAATTAATGTCAGAACCTTTCTCTTCTCTTCTTGCCAACATAAACTTTTGTAGGTAAAACTTTATGGTTGTATTGTAACAGCTAGGGAAAAGGGAAGGAGATGGAAGAATTCTATTTCATTAAGTAAATTTCAGGGATTCTTTGCAGGCTGCAAAGCTATATATAGTACAGATGCTTGGTGCAACTGGTATTAGTGTATTGTGATCATCATACCCACACACATACATAGCAAATAACTGCAAATTGCATAAATACACAAATAAACAGCACTTTATATACAAAAAGGTAATTTTGCCTTTTATGTAGTAATTATGTAGTAGCTATTAATTACATATTTTCCATCAACAACTTGGTAGTGAAGTGGTTAAACCTCAAATCCCAGAATTCCTTTTTATATAGATACCAAGTCTCTTATACAAACTTATGGACAGAATAAGGTTACTATTTAAGTATGCATTATTACATTTGGCAGAAATTACCTGTTCAATAAGTTCGTCCTCATGAAGAAGAAAGAGCTTTGAGATATTGTACTGTTCTTCCAGAGCTAGTGCAAAGTGCTCAATGATATTGATTGATAACTTCTCCTTAAGGGTCATGATGATATCCTGCAATAAGAGATTATATATTATCTAGATTCTGACCTCTAATGCCAAGAAGTTTAATAAATAAATACATTAATAAATAACAAAGGGATATACATACAGTGAATAAGATTATATATATATTACTATATATAGTTATTTAATCAATGACCTCATCAGTGACAACCTCCTTTTTGAACTAGTCCAGTTGAAGATGAAATGTCATTAGCAACTTCAGTAGGCAAGTCACTCAGGTGCAAGACCTGTAGTGTGATAAGTTGGCCAATCATAATGCAGTAAAAAGTGCCACTCACAACTGGCAAGGCAGTGCTTTATCTTCTATACTCCAGTAATTACTTTCTTATTTTGAAATGTTTTTTTTTTTCTGAGGTTTTTGTGATAATTTTAAATAGTAAATGTCTAAATGTTTTATTTTATATGGTCAGGTAAATTTCTACTTAAAGAAACACGATAGGGTTTCAATTGCCTATATAACGTTTTCCTTCTGGTTTTTAACCCCTTCAATCAAGTTTAAAAAAATGTATTTTCATGAATTTTTCATGGAAGTCCACATTTTACTGAAAAATACTTAAGGAAATTGTACTGAAGTAGGTAGGGATATTTATTTACATTTTTGAGTATGAGGAATAATGTTAAAATTGAGAACAATTTTAAAACTAAAATTTGAATGACAGAGATATGCAGGTGATGCACAACAGTAATCTGTAGATAACAAAATACGTATCATTTTGCAAAGATCCCACTAGGTGTCAATTGGTAACAAGCTATTAATGATAATTGTAACAATCATATATTTAACTTTTTAAAGGGAGTTTTTTTAGTGAGATAGCTCACTTAAGTGGTCTGGGTGCAGTGTCCCAGGTGTGCCAGTTCCCTTAACCCTGCAATAGTAATTATTGCCGTTTTTGATAACCAGCATTAATTGCCTTGGAGTGTTAACGCCATGCTTATTGGCTTTCTACCAGACAGCTACTAGAGAGACTTCCGGGATGTTAGGCGACTTTTGATGGCATAACTGACACTGGACGTACTCACGCTCTGCATGAGGACATCCAGCGTCACCCAAAACCCTTTAGGAAAGCGTTATGTAATGCTTTCCTATAGGGGAAGTCCTAATGTGAGTGTGAATACCTTATTCAGGCATTCAGGTAAGTTTTCAACCCCCTCTGCGCTACTGTGGTGGGGGGGAGGGGACAGCGGGGTTGGTGCAAGGGAGCTTCCTTATTTTGCTATACCTCCTTGAAAACAAACAATTTAGCGAGGATACAAACTTACAGATTTAAACACTACAAAAGTAACATCGGCACACTGCATTTCTTACAGGTATAATTCGGGTTTGATTGCAGATATAGAAGAACTGATAATTTATCAGGATTTCACAGAGCTGGTAGATTTTACACTTTGGGAGGATCATTAGATATGTACAAGGCTCTATAGGAATATAATCCTTATTTTATTTCCATGCTATAACAGGGAATGGAGTATTATAGTAACCTTGATGTACTATATCAGACGTTGGCAATCTTCGGCACTCCAGATGTTATGGACTACATTTCCCTTGAAGCTTTGCCAGCAATATGGCCCAAAGGTTGCCTACCCCTGTATTACATGATGTAATACTTAAAGGGACTCTATAGTCACCATATAAAAGCAAGAAAGACAGGTCCCCCAGCCTTCCTTCTTGCTTTTATATGTACTTTCATTCATTAAAAAAAAATTTCGAGGTGTTTTTATATTAAAAACTTACCTCCGTTCCAGCGCCGAGCTCCCCGCTAGGCAGCGCCCCCTTTTTCGTGGGGCCCAATAGGACGCTTCTCACAGAGAAGCGTCATCGCGATGTGGTGCGCATGCGCGGCTTCGCGCTGCACCAATCGCGTTCTTCATAGAGCGGCATTGAATGCTGCCCTATGAAGAACCTGAGCGCTTTACCGCGCATGTGCGCGGAATGCGCGTTCGCGAGCTGAGCTGTCTGACTGACAGCTCAGCTCGCATTCTAAAATTATCAATAAGGGGGGGACCTACTGTCCCCCCCCCCGGCCCCCACCCCTGTGCGGCGTGTGGGGGCCCTAAAATTATCAATGAGGGGGGGACCTACTGTCCCCCCCCGGCCCCCACCCCTGAGCGGTGGGTGGGGGCCCTAAAATTATCAATAAGGGGGGGGACCTACTGTCCCCCTCCCGGCCCCCACCCCTGTGCGGCGGGTGGGGGCCCTAAAATTAAAAATAAGGGGGGGACCTATTGTCGTCCCCCCGGCCCCCACCCCTGTGCGGCGGTGGGGGCCCTAAAATTATCAATAAGGGGGGGGGAAGGGTTAACTAGGGTCCCCCCCCCTTTGTATTTAGGGCCCCCACCCACCACTCAGGGGTGGGGGCCGGGGGGGACCATTGGGGGCCCTAAATACAAAGGGGGGGGACCCTAGTTAACCCTTCCCCCCCCAAAAAAAAATATCTCCCTACCTACCCCCCTCACCCTAAAAATAATGAGGGGGGACCATTAACTAAAAACCTGTAAAAAAGAAAAAATGAGATAAAAACAACTTACCATTCGATGTTTTCTTTCTTCTAAAATCTTCTTTCTTCAGCCCCAAAAAAGGCCAAATAAAAATCCATAATAACCGACGCAATTAAAAAAAAAAAAAACGAGCGCAAAAAAAACAATCCATGTTCACCCATGGAGGGCTCCGCGCAGACTGAGCTCCACAGGGCGGGGAAGGCTTATAAAGCCTTGCCCCGCCCTGCAATTAGGCTAAGAACACTCTGATTGGTGGGTTTAAACCAATCAGAGTGCTCTTTGTCATTTTACAAGCGTGGGAAAGTTCTTTGGAATTTTCCCACGCTTGTAAAATGACACAGAGCACTGTGATTGGATGGATTTCAAGCCATCCAATCACAGTGCTCTGTGTCATTTTACAAGCGTGGGAAAGTTCTTTGGAATTTCTTTTGGAATTTCTTTCAGCGTTCACAGTGCTTTGTGTGCTGATAGCCCGTCTGATGTATTCACCCAGAATGCATCGGACGAGAGGCCTTTTTAGGGCCTCTGAACTCGGAAGTCCCTCTGGTGGCCGTCTGATTGACTGCAACAAGAGGTGTTCCAAGCTTCCAATGTAAACACTGCATTTTCTCAGAAAATACAGTGCTTACAAGAAAAAGGCTCCGGGTAGCTGTAGCACTCACCTGAACAACCTCATTAAGCTGAAGTTGTTCAGGTGACTATAGTGTCCCTTTAATTTATCTGCACATGGAATCCTTACATTGTAACTCTTTACTCCCTACATGTCTACTTGCCTGTGAATTAGTGGGAGCCTATTAGCAGCCAAAATATTTTTATCTCAAGGAACAGATGGTTCTTATAGGAAACTCTTATTTTTTTTTCTTTATCATTCATTAATCCATTAAGACTAGGACTGATTCAGCATTGGGCACAGTCTTTTAGAAATGCGATGAGCTGGCAATTCAAGCATGCATTACAAGCAGTATTAATCAAAGCAACATTTATCTGGATTTTAATTGTCCATTGTGAATACCGCTCTCGATTAACCATGTATTGTTCCTACTTACCTATGTATTGGCACCTGTTTAATATTTTTAGATAAGTTTTTCAAATGATTTTTCAAAATTTTAAAATGTCAAAAATATATCATATCTAAAAAATATACCAAAATACAAAAAAAAATCCAAATATTACAATATTAAATATTTTTGCAAGTTTATCCAAGAATATCATTATTTGAAAAGCACATACTTTGTAGTTAAATTAAATAGCGGTGCATTCCTCCAGCGAATTTTTCTTTTTTTCTTACCTTCACAGTTGTTTTCTTTTCAAATTTAAAAGCCTTTGTTTGGCCATTTTCCAAATAAACCTTAAGAACATTGGGCATAAAAAGAAGTGAATTCCCCTGGAAGAAAAAGAGATAGTGTTAAATGAATAAATGCTTTTTAAAGATATTTATTGGTCCTGTCTCTCCCCATGTCATCTCAATTTGAAAAAAACATATAGTTATAAGAATTGGGAAATGACATGGGAGAATCAACAATGTTGTAAACTTTAGCTCAGTTTCTAACTGATTGCTGTAAATACTTGCTTATAAGCTCTTTCGAGCAGGGTCTTCCTCAACTAATATTTCTTGTAACATTTTGTAATTGTCTAATTTTTATGTTAAATTTCCCCCCACTGCAGAATAAGTTGGCGCTATATAAATATGATAATAATAATCGATTAGCATGTCGAATGTCATCTATAAATTGTGCTAATCAAATTGCTAGGATGCTAGGACACGCATAGAATGAGAGTTATTGCATTTATATTGTTGTACCCTCCTTTCTTATTTTGTGACCTCCAGTTTTGTTTCTGCAGTGTCACCGGATCTTGTTTTGCTCTTATGTGGTTAATCTGCAAATATGTAATTTCTTTGGGAAAAAGATTTTTGAGAAAATAATAAATTATATAGTGAATCCATAATAGTGGAGATGCAGTCTGGTCCCTAATTCCTAAATCAACAATATACATTCTTAATCACTAATTAATATTTACATATATTACATATTTAGGCCAAAACTGGTAGACATCACATTCCAATGTATTTGTAAGTTGAGATAAAGATTTCTGTGGGATAAAAATTACAATTGACATTCATGCTAACAAATCCATTTTCTGCAGATCTTGACTGGTTGGATTCTACCCATACACTCGACCAGTCCAAATATTGTTTGATTGGTAACTCCCGGCACTGAAAGTCAAATCCCCATTCCCATCTCTCTAGTTTCCAAAGTTTTTTTTTTTAATAGTTTGCCCATCCTTCTCTCCTCTCACATGTTCTTGCTCTCTCATCTTCTTCTCCTCTCTATCCTCCTGTCATTTTCTTCTTTTGTCCATCCTCATACCTTATTTATTTTCTCCTTGTATCCAATGCTCCTATTAATATTTTTTATACATCCAATGCATATATTTACTACTCATCTTATATACACTTCTATTGAAAAGATATGCTTTTCAGTTTAAAGCCATAGTTGGTGTTCCACAGCCTTATTTCTCAATATGTGGTACAGTGCCAGTGGCCACCTCAGCACCCACCAGGAGGCAGTCAGCTGTGCACTAAGGCAAAGTAGGCACCTGCAGGTGCTCTTTTAGCACTTCTCCCTTGTGCTCCCTGTGATGATGCTGGTAGCCGGGTAATAATGTCACTCCGGCCCTGGCATCACTAAGCAACATGAGAGAGCAATGCTGGAAAAGCGCAAAGATTACACAAGTCCTAGTGCACCCCATGGAAATGAACCACTCCAGCTCTCCCAAAAGTAGGGAGGCTGGGTGGGCTTAAATAAAAATATATATTTTTAAAAGTATTGTGTGAGAGAAGCTATATGCGTCTGTCAGTGAATTTGTGTGTGTCTGTTAGTGCATGTGTGTGTGTCTATCAATGTGTGTCAAATCAGTGATAGTGTATTTGTCAATGAATATGTGTTTGTCAGTGAGTGTGTGTGTATGTTAGTGAATGTATGTGTGTCAGTAAGTGCATCAGTGCGTGTTGAATCAGTGAGAGTGTGTTTGTGAGTGTGTCAGTGTCCTCTGTGTGTTAGTGTGTGTGTCATTTCCATCTGTATGTAAATGTGCATGTCAGTTTCCTATGTGTGTGTTAGTGTCCTCTGTGTGTAAATTTCTTTGTGTGTCAATGTCCTTTGTGCGCAACTTTGTGTGTTAGTGTCCTCAATGTGGATGGATTATTGGGAGGGGCTGGGGATAACCCAGTGGTCATGGTCCATGTTGGTACCAATGACAAAGTAAGAGGAAGATGGAAGGTCCTAAAGAATGATTTCAGGAAATTAGGTAGCAAATTTAAGAAAAGGACCTCCAAGGTGGTATTCTCTGAGATATTACCTGTGCCACGTGCTACAGTGGAAAGGCAGCGGGAGATTAGAGAGGTTAATGCGTGGCTGAAGTCTTGGTGCAGGAAGGAGGGTTTTGGGTTTTTAGAGCACTGGGCTGACTTTGCGATTGGGTACAACCTTTATAGTAGTGATGGATTGCACCTAAACGGGAGAGGGTCTGCAGTGTTGGGGGATAGGATGGCTAGAAGGTTGGAGGAGATTTTAAACTAGTAGTAGGGGGGGGAGGGTCATAGCAATCTACAAAATGGAGATAGGACAGAAAAGAGATGGGCTTTAGCACAGTATAAGGGGGATGGAGGCAGGGGGAGGGGCAAGCTCAGAACAGAAAAAGTAAGTAATGTTGATAATTCACAAAATATACAAGTGACGCATGATATTAAATGTATGCTTACAAATGCAAGGAGCCTAAATAACAAAATGGGGGAACTAGAGGCATTAGCATACACTAAACAATATGATACAATAGGCATAACTGAAACATGGTGGGATGAGACACATAACGGGGCAGTTAACTTAAATGGGTACATGTTATTTAGGAAGGATAGGAAAAACAAGAAGGGTGGTGGGGTATGTTTGTATGTCAACCATGAGTTAAAGCCAAATCTTAAGCAAATGGAATGTGATGAGGAAAATGTGGAAGCTTTATGGGTAAATATCTGCTTGGGGGAAAATAAGGGAAACCAACTATTGGTTGGGATATGTTATAAACCACCTAATGTTAATATTGACGAGGAACAACATCTGTTTGAGCAAATTGAGAAAGCGGCAAATCTGGGTAACACTTTAATTATTGGAGATTTTAATTACCCGGACATAAATTGGGACAGAGGGACTAGTAGCTCAGCAAAGGGAATTGGGTTTTTAAACTTGTTAAATGACACCTTCATGTCATGTACAAGCACCAACTAGAATGGACGCTTGTCTGGACCTGGTTTTAACAAACAACGTTGAGCTTTTTTTTTTTTTTTTATCTTTATTTTTCATTGTGCGGGTAGGTACATAATAGTTTCAGGATGCCACAACAGTGTATACAAAAGCGAATAAACACATGTTAGGTAGTGGCATGATGTGTCGCACATTTTAGATAATGTTTCACTTCAGTCATTAAGTCTCCAGCGTATAGTAATTATACTTGGATAGCCCAAGGTGTCTGTCTGGCTGGTGTGCCTCTGTGTCTAAGATGGTAAAAATCGTGGATCTCTCGTATGTGTGTTCCATCGTGTGTATGGTCAGTAACCAACATGTGTGTTAATCCCCATTAATGGGGGTCAAGGTTGTCTACGTGCAAGCCTGTGAGTCCGGGGTCCCTGCCATGAGGTCGGTAGGCCAATTAAAATTTTGCGAGTGTCGCGGGGAGTAGAAGCTAGTGGGGCAGTTCTAGAGATGCGAGTATGTCATCATGTATGCTGTCAGTGTAGGGGGTCCACTGTCCTTGGTAGTGTATACTTCTGTGGGCTATGCGAGTACATGTGGCAATGGGCCCTCATCCCCAAAGATGTATTACGCCTCTGACGTATCCCACAGGTGTGGTTGTGGTATAGAGGCAGGGGGTCGTGAGCGGTCGTGTTTGCAAACTAACGTCATATAGTAGGAGTAGCAGGCAGAAATTGCTCGGTAGAAACTTTGTGAGCTCGTAAGGGTAACCGAAAAATTTAACTAAACATAAATATAAACAAATAACCAGGTAGTAGAATGTCAGGCACTATAGAGTCAGCTGCCAAAAGAGGGCTAATCTGTATGATATAAACAGTTCAAGTCCCAAGAGGCTGTCTCTGTGCTTCATGTGGGGGCTGATGCCGGAGTAGCAGAGTGTGCCTTGGATGTCGTCGCTTGTGTAGCCAGTGACCGGATCCTCGTGTGCTGCGTCGCAGGGGTCCCCTTCATTGCGGGCAATGGGAGAGAGTCACTTGGGAGTCCTAGAGTATTCCAGAGATCAGCCGCTTGTTGCAAGGTTTGTACCGAGTAGGTCACCTCTCCCTGCTGTATCTGAAGTATACGCAGCGACCTCCAGCGGTAGATGATGTCTCGAGCCCTGAGTTGACTAGTGAAGAGCTGCAAGGACTTCCTCCACATCATGGTGTCTCCTGTAAGGTCCGCATAAAATGAGAGCTGCATGTTCTCAAAGATATGGGGGGAAGTTCCCCTCAGCACATTTTGTACCAGCGTTTTGTCTCTGAGGGAGTGGAAGCGTACCACCACATCCCTGGATGCTTGTTCTGGGGCCCCTCTTGGCTTCGGAATCCAGAACACCCCCTCAAATGATATGCTTTTTGCTTGTTTGGGTTGCAAGAGGGACTCCACGAGTCTTCTCATAAGGTGCGGGAGCTCCGTGGTAGGTATTTCCTCTGAAAGCCAGCGCACCTTAATATTAGTGCGGCGCCTGGCATCCTCTGTTTGCGCAAAGCGTTGCTTCAAAGTAGTTTGTTGCTTCTTTAAGGCTTGCACCTCCGCTTCTAGGGTTTTGAGTGACTTTGCGTGGGTTTCTGACGCCGTCTCCACGGTAGTCAGCCGTCCGACCATGCCTGAGAGGTCGGTCCGGATTTTGGCCATATCAGCCTGCAGTGTGTTTTGGAGGTCGGTGAGCATTTCTTTCAGCGTGCCCGTTCACAGGCACTGACTGCATGTTCTGTGAGGCCCGCAAGGGCTGTAGTGACTGCAGGAGGTCCGCTGCGCCTCTGCTTTGCAACATCTCCTCAGAGGAGTCAGAGTAGCCTTCCGTGTCGGCGGCCATCTTGGATCCGCCGACTCCATGCGCCCGACGGAGGTATTCCGCGATGTTCCTGCCTTCCGAGGGTTTATCCGCCCTGGATTTTTTTGATTTTCGACCCATCGTGGGTGGAGAAGGTACCCTGCGCGTTTTGACAGAAAAATTCCCGCAGGATACCGCCGTTTTGGCTCGGAGCTCAGCAAGGGGTCGTCTGCCTGGTTTGGCTGCCTAGCTCCGCCCCCAACGTTGATCTTTTGAACAACATTCAAGTAGGTGAGCACTTGGGAAATAGTGATCACAATATAGTGTCCTTTGAAATAAACTCAAAAAGACAAAAGCACATGGGGTATACTAAAACATATCATTTTAAAAAGGCCAATTTCAATAAGTTAAGGGAAGCTTTACAATATATTGACTGGCATAAACTCTTTAGTTAAAAGAACACTGAGGATAAATGGATCATCTTCCAACAAATATTAGAAAGGTACATTTCTCAGTATGTACCATTGGGAAATAAATATAAAATAAACAAATTAAAACCAACGTGGCTTACTAGAGAAGTAAAACAAGAGATTAAAAATAAGAAAAGGGCATTTAAGGCATTTAAATCGGACAAATCAGATGCATATTTTAAAAGAAATAAGGAAGCAAATAATGCGTGCAAAAAGGCAATTAGACTTGCTAAACTTCAAAATGAAAAAACGATAGCTAAAGAGAGCAAAACCAACCCCAAAGCATTTTTTAAGTACATAAATTCTAAAAAACCCAAAAATGAAAGTGTAGGTACACTAAAAACTGAAACGGGGGTGTTAGTTAATGAAGACCAGGAAAAGGCAGGAATTTTAAATAACTATTTCTCCTCCGTATATATTAAGGAAGAACCCATGGCAACAAATGTGCAAATGATTGCTACTAAAAACTTGCAGAATAATTGTAATTGGTTAACTCAAGACAAGGTTCTGCAGCAACTAAAGAAAGTTAATATAAACAAAGCTCCAGGGTCTGACGGCATCCATCCACGTGTACTTAAGGAACTAAGTGTAGAAATAAGTGAACCTCTGTTTTTAATCTTTCAAGATTCTTTTCTTTCAGGAAGTGTTCCGGAGGATTGGAAAAAGGCAGATGTGGTTCCTATATTCAAAAAGGGTTCAAAATCCTTGCCTGGAAATTATAGACCTGTGAGCTTAACTTCGGTGGCTGGTAAAATATTTGAAAGGTTATTAAGGGATAATATTCAAGAATTCCTTGAGAAGAACATGGTTATCAGCAAAAATCAGCACGGTTTTATGAAGCACAGGCCATGTCAAACTAACTTGATTGCTTTCTACGAAGAAATAAGCAGAAGTATAGATCAGGGTGTTGCAGTGGATGTGATCTATTTGGATTTTGCCAAGACATTTGATACAGTTCCACACAATAGATTAGTGTTCAAACTCAAGGAAATCGGTCTAGATGAAAATGCTTGTTCTTGGGTAGAACATTGGCTTAAAAACAGAGTACAAAGAGTTGTCGTTAATGGTAAATTTTCAAGCTGGACAGAGGTGGCAAGTGGTGTCCCTCAGGGGTCTGTTCTGGGACTGGGACCCCTTCTATTTAACATGTTTATAAATGATCTTGAAGACATCATTGAAAGTCATGTTTCAGTGTTTGCAGATGACACAAAACTTTGTAAAATAATACAATGTGAGCAAGATATTACTTTGCTGCAGAGGGATTTAGATAGACTGGGGGCTGGGCACTCAAATGGCAGATGAAATTTAATGTTGAAAAATATGCACTTCTGCATAAACTAAAACAATAACTTTTTAACTGTAATAAAGTAACTTAAATGTGGTACATGTTATGGATTTAGAGATTCATTTTAGCCCTGCATGGGTGCTTCTCCATAATAGGTTGAGAAACACTGTTCTACTGTATCTATGTTCACATGGTGTATACATCTTGTATTTTGCATGGAAATATTCTTGTTTTAGCTTCTTAAATACCTCAACTGCATATAATAATAATGCCACATTTCATGAAACATTCTCTTTAGGCATGTGCAGTCTGACAATCCAGTTTTAGAATACCAAGCCGGAGACAGATGCTCCATCCTCTTGGGTCTCATCTCTGTTTGCTGCAATTTAACATTGGAATGGGTTCTAATACCAGCTAAACACTGTGAATAGTGCATAGAAAAAGGTGAACAGACGTTGTCAATTCATTAATCAGAGTCATTTTTAATTTTAATCATTTGGATTGAATCCATCAACACTCTAAACACAACACAATTATTACTGTTGTTTTATTTACATAATGTCTGCAGATTAACACATTTAGTAATTTTTCTTATATATTTGGTTTTCATCTCATTGTATGAGTAGTGGTAGCTAAGTAATGAACAATGTTTCAGTTACATTTTGTTCTCTGGGGTAAACTATTTTGTAATTCCAAACTCCTATTTTATTTATAGCAACTTCATTTTTATTAATAGTGGCTTCACATTTGTTTACACAGAAAAGATTCATAAAAAATATTATATTAAAAATAGCTTATAGATAATATAAGCTTTGATGATAAGAAATCAGTAGGATGTGTAATGGGAATGGAGTAAAATGTATCATTATTGATAGAAGGAATGGATCATTTTAGTTTTGACGTTTAACAAATTTAAATTTCTTTAGTTTTGAAAAACGGCTCCTCAGATGGGATATGATAGCGCTATACATATACAGTTGCAAGAAAAAGTATGTGAACCCTTTGGAATGATATGGATTTCTGCACAAATTGGTCATAAAATGTGATCTGATCATCATCTAAGTCACAACAATAGACAATCACAGTCTGCTTAAACTAATAACACACAAAGAATGAAATGTTGCCATGTTTTTATTGAACACACCATGTAAACATTCACAGTGCAGGTGGAAAAAGTATGTGAACCCCTAGACTAATGACATCTCCAAGAGCTAATTGGAGTGAGATGTCAGCCAACTGGAGTCCAATCAATAAGATGAGATTGGAGGTGTTGGTTACAGCTGCCCTGCCCTATAAAAAACACACACCAGTTCTGGGTTTGTTTTTCACAAGAAGCATTGCATGATGTGAATGATGCCTTGCACAAAAGAGCTCTCAGAAGACCTACGATTAAGAATTGTTGACTTGCATAAAGCTGGAAATGGTTATAAAAGCATCTCCAAAAACCTTGCTGTTCATCAGTCCACGGTAAGACAAATTGTCTATAAATGGAGAAAGTTCAGCATTGCTGCTACTCTCCGTAGGAGTGGCTGTCCTGTAAAGATGACTGCAAGAGCACAGCGCAGACTGCTCAATGAGGTGAAGAAGAATCTTAGAGTGTCAGCTAAAGACACTGGCAAATGCTAACATCCCTGTTAGCGAATCTACAATACGTAAAAAACTAAACAAGAATGGATTTCATGGGAGGATACCACAGAGGGAAACAACTGCTGTCCAAACAAAACATTGCTGCATGTTTAAAGTTTGCACAAGAGCAACTGGATGTTCCACAGCAGTACTGGCAAAATATTCTGTGGACATATGAAACCAAAGTTGAGTTGCTTGGAAGAAACACACAACACTATGTGTGGCGAAAAAGAGGCACAGCACACCAACATCAAAACCTCATCCCAACTGTGAAGTATGGTGGTGGGGACATCATGGTTTGGGGCTGCTTTGCTGCGTCAGGGCCTGGATGGATTGCTATCATCAAAGGAAAAATGAATTCCCAAGTTTATCAAGACATTTTGCAGGAGAACTTAAGGCCATCTGTGTACCAGCTGAAGCTCAACCGAAGATGGGTGTTGCAACAGGACAATGACCCAAAGCATAGAATTAAATCAACAACAGAATGGCTTAAACAGAAGAAAATACGCCTTCTGAAGTGGCCCAGTCAGAGTCCTGACCTCAACCCGATTGAGATGCTGTGGCATGACCTCAAGAAAGCGATTCACATCAGACATCCCAAGAATATTGCTGAACTGAAACAGTTCTGTAAAGAGGAATGGTCAAGAATTATTCCTGACCGTTGTGCACGTCTCATCTGCAACTACAGGAAACATTTGGTTGAAGTTATTGCTGCCAAAGGAGGTTCAACCAGTTATTAAATCCAAGGGTTCACATACTTTTTCCACCTGCACTGTGAATGTTTACATGGTGTGTTCAATAAAAACATGGCAACATTGCATTCTTTGTGTGTTATTAGTTTAAGCAGACTGTGATTGTCTATTGTTGTGACTTAGATGATTATCAGATCACATTTTATGACCAATTTGTGCAGAAATCCATATCATTCCAAAGGGTTCACATACTTTTTCTTGCAACTGTATATTCAAGGTCAATACAAACCATTTTCTGGAACTCTATTCATATATAAGACTCTATATAGGACATGAGGCCACGCATTTAGACTGGAAGAAGGGAGATTTAGTCTAAGGCAACGTAAAGGTTTTTTCAGTAAGAACAATAAGGATATGGAATTCTCTGCCTGAAGAGGTGGTTTTATCAGTCCATACAGATGTTTAAACAGCAATTGGATAAATACTTGCAAAAACATAATATACAGGGATATAGAGTTTAATTAGTGGTGTAACAGCTTCTTGATCCCAGGAGTTATCTCACTGCCATTCTGGGGTCAAGAAGGAATTTTTTCCTAGTTTGTTGCACAATTGGAAGCACTTCAGACTGGTTTTTTTTCCCTACTTTGGGATCAACAGCAAACATCAAATGTGAGAAGGGCTGAACTTGATTTTTCAGTCATATGGACTTTCTTTGGCAATATTCAGGCCTACTCTTTGGGTAGTGTGTGTGTGTGGCTTGAACCCTCTGAACCTGGGTCTGTCTGTCAGTGTGTATCTGAGTGATTGTGTGTGTCTGGCTGTCAGTGTGTGTATGTATGGCTGTAAGTGTGTGTATGTCTGTCAGTGTGTATGTGAGTGATTGTGTATTTTTTATGTATGTCAGTGTGTATCTGAGTGATTGTGTGTGTCTGGCTATCAGTGTGTGTATGTCAGTGTGTATGTCTGGCTGTCAGTGTGTGTATGAGTGTGTATGTGAGGGATTGTGTATGTATGTCTGTCAGTGTGTATATGAGTGATTGTGTGTGTCTGGCTGTCAGTGTGTGTATGTCAGTGTGTATGTCTGGCTGTCAGTGTGTGTATGTCTGTCAGTGTGTATGTGAGTGATTGTGTATGTATGTCTGTCAGTGTGTATCTGAGTGATTGTGTGTGTCTGGCTGTCAGTGTGTGTATGTCAGTGTGTATGTCTGGCTGTCAGTGTGTGTATGTCTGTCAATGTGTATGTGAGTGATTGTGTATGTATGTCTGTCAGTGTGTATCTGAGTGAGTGATTGAGTGAATGTGTGTGTGTCTGAGTGATTGTGTATGCCTGTCAGTGTGTGTGTGTGTGTCTGCATCATTGTGTGTGTATGTCAGTGATTGTGTGTATGCCAGTGAGTCAGTGATTGTTTGTGTCAAATCAGTGTGTGTATGTCAGTGTATCTGAGAGTGTGTCTGTCAGCCAAAGTGTGTGTTAGTTGTTTAACAGGAAGATGTGTGTCAAATGTAAATTAAGGGGTGCCCGAGTTCCGTCATGCCTAGGGCAGCACAGATACTAAATACATCACTGACTCTGCTACAATGTAAAGTAGTACGTGTACAGCCTGTATAACAGTGTAAATTTGCTGTCCCCTCAAAATAACTCAACACACAGCCATTAATGTCTAAACTGTTGGCAACAAAAGTGAGTACACCCCTAAGTGGAAATGTCCAAATTAGGCCCAATTAGCATGTTACTCGTTAGTTTTACAAGGTCTCAGGTGTGAATGGGGAGCAGGTGTGTTAAATGTGGTGTTATCACTCTTACACTCTCTCATACTGGTCACTGGAAGTTCAACATGGCACCTCATGGCAAAGAACTCTCTGAGAATCTGAAAAAAAGAATTGCTGTTCTACATAAAGATGGCCTAGGCTAAAATAAGATTGCCAAGACCCTGAAACTGAGCAGCAGCACGGTAGGCAAGACCATACAGCAGTTTCACAGGACTGGTTCCACTCAGAACAGTTCTCGCCATGGTCATCCAAAGAAGTTGAGTGCACGTGCTCAGCGTCATATTCAGAGGTTGTCTTTGGGAAATAGACGTATGAGTGCTGCCAGCATTGCTGCAGAGGTTGAAGTGGTGGGTGGTTAGCCTGTCAGTGCTCAGACCATACGCCGCACGCTGCAGAGGAAGCCTCTTCTAAAGATGATGCACAAGAAAGCCCGCAAACAGTTTGCTGAAGACAAGCAGACTAAGAACATGGATTACTGGAACCATGTCCATTGAGATGAACTTAATTGGTTCAAATGGTGTCGAGCGTTTGTACTCCTCACCTGGTTGCCGCCACAAAGACAAGTGTGTCTTGCCTACAGTCAAGCATGGTGGTGGTAGTGTCATGGTCTGGGCCTGCATGAGTGCTGGCAGCACTGGGGAGCTACAGTTCATTGAGGGAACAATGAATGCCAACATGTACTGTGACATACTGAAACAGTGATAGCATGATTACCTCCATTCGGAGACTGGGTCGCAGAGCAGTATTCCAACATGATAATGACCCCAAACGACCACTGCCTTGCTAAAGAAGCTGAAGGGGAAAGGTGATGGACTGGCCAAGCATGTCACCAGACCTAAACCCTATTGAGCATCTGTGGGGCATCTAAACTGAAGGTGGGGGAGCGCAAGGTCTCGAACATCCACCAGCTTCGTGATGTTGTCATGGAGGAGTGGAAGTGGAATCCAGTGGCAACCTGTGAAGCTCTGGTGAACTCCATACATATGAGTGTGAAGGCAGTGCTGAAAAATAATGGTGGCTACACAAAATATTGACACTTTGGGCCCAAGTTGGACATTTACACTTAGGGGTGTGCTCACTTGTTGCCAACGGTTTAGAGATTAATGGCTGTGTGTTGAGTTATTTTGAGGGGACAACAAATTTACACTGTTATAGAGGCTGTGTACTTACTACTTTACATTGTAGCAGAGTGTCATTTCTTCAGTGTTGTCACATGAAAAGATATAATAAAATATTTACAAAAATGTAAGGGGTGTACTCACTTTTGTGAGATACTGTATATGAAGACTGCAATATATATTCCTATTTTCTTTTCAATATTATTGTATATTCTACCTTAACTATCTGTTACATGGCAGCATATAATTGTACGCCACCAAATAGGATGATTTTGTTCTGTAATAGTGTTTTTGTAGTACAGTAATGCTGCCAGCTGCAATTTAATCCGAGTAAAGCAGAAGAAAGCTCAGCTGGGTTATTCATTAAAGTGACAATTGTCAGGAATTAAAACTGCTTTTTAAATTTAAGGCAAAAGTAGCCAAGCTTAAAACATTGATGACTTGGAGAATTGTTCAATTTGGCTACATTGGCCTTACATTTTAAATTCCCTTTGAATTCCTGACAATACTCACTTTACTGAATAGCAATTTCTATGTGTTTGAACATTACCAACATTGGACATTACCATTAAACCTTCTCAAATAAGTTGTAACCTAATCACCACTTTGATGATGGACCAAAAGGACAAACTTTTTGCCCAGTAAATCAAAATATGGACAAAGGTCAACAGCCAAAGAGTTGCTGGTAAGTCCGCACCTCTCAATCTGATAACCTCTGGGCAATGTATATCATAATGTCTTAGAATACCATGCTAATGGTCTGTAATTGGAGACATTGTTATGATATTGAATAAAACACCTCACCACTATTTTCAGTGTCAAACCTGATCGTTGGCCTACAGGAAGGTGATGATTGATTGTTGATTAAATAAAAAAATCACATGTTTAAACTGTATTATTTGAATTATTTACCTGAGTGTGGCCATTTACAATCACTTCCTCAGCAAACCTCACTTTTACTGGATTACTTCTTAATCTGGCTCTTTTTTCTGCTGTAAGAAAGGACGATTTGGGGCTCTGCAAAGAATATTAATGATGATTATAATAATAAAACTCTAATTTGAGTATTAAACATAATAAACTTTACATCAAATAGAAAACATTTATATGGATATATAAACATAATAATTGGCAGCATTCAGAGGACTTCCAAAAAAAGAGTCTTTACTAGTGATGTACCGAACTGTTCGCTGGCGAATAGTTCCTGGCGAACATAGCGTGTTCGCGTTCGCCACGGCGGGCGAACACATGCGCGGTTCGATCCGCCCCCTATTCATCATCATTGACTAAACTTTGACCCTGTGCCTCACAGTCAGCAGACACATTCCAGTCAATCAGCAGCAGACTCTCCCTTCCAGACCCTCCCACCTCCTGTACAGCATCCATTTTAGATTCATTCTGAAGCTGCATTCTTAGATAGAGGAGGGAAAGTGTAGCTGCTGCTCATTTGATAGGGAAATGTATAGCTAGGCTAGTGTATTCAGTGTCCACTACAGTCCTGAAGGACTCATCTGATCTCTGCTGTAATGACAGCACCGCAAAAAGCCCTTTTTAGAGCTAGAACATCAGCTTTTTTTTTTGTGTAATCTAATTTCAGTTGCCTGCCAGCTTCTGTGTCAGGCTCACAGTGGATACTCTGTCAGTGCACCGTGCCACTCATATCTGGTGGCACAATAGCGTGCATTTAAAAACCCAAAAACTGTTTTTCACTGTAATAGATTGAATAGCAGTTAGTTGTCTGCAAGCGTCTGTGTATCAGGCTCACAGTGGATACTGTGCCCACTTGCCCAGTGCCACCACTCATATCTGGTGTCACAATAGCTTGCATTTAAAAACAAAAAATTATTTTTCACTGTAATAGATTAATTAGCAGTTAGTTGTCGGCAAGCGTCTGTGTGTCAGGCCAACAGCGTGTACTCTCCCAGTGCAACGTGACACTCATATCTGGTGGCACAATAGCGTGCATTTAAAAACCCCAAAACTTTTTTTCACTGGCATAGATTGAATAGCAGTTAGTTGTCTGCAAGCGTCTGTGTGTCAGGCTCACAGTGGATACTGTGCCCACTTGCCCAGTGCCACCACTCATATCTGGTGTCACAATAGCTTGCATTTAAAAACAAAAACATTTTTTCACTGTAATAGATTAATTAGCAGTTAGTTGTCTGCAAGCGTCTGTGTGTCAGGCCAACAGCGTGTACTCTGCCAGTGCACCGTGCCACACATATCTGGTGGCACAATAGCGTGCATTTAAAAACCCCAAAACTTTTTTCACTGTAATAGATTGAATAGCAATTAGTTGTCTGCTAGCGTCTGTGTGTCAGGCTCACAGTGGATACTGTGCCCACTTGCCCAGTGCCACCACTCATATCTGGTGTCACAATAGCTTGCATTTAAAAACAAAAAAAATGTTTTCACTGTAATAGATTAATGAGCAGTTAGTTGTCTGCAAGCGTCTGTGTGTCAGGCCAACAGCGTGTAATCTGCCAGTGCACCGTGCCCCTCATATCTGGTGGCACAATAGCGTGCATTTAAAAACCCAAAAACGTTTTTTTCACTGTAATAGATTGAATAGCAGTTAGTTGTCTGCAAGCGTCTGTGTGTTAGGCTCACAGTGGATACTGTGCCCACTTACCCAGTGCCACCACTCACATCTGGTGTCACAATAGCTTGCATTTAAAAACAAAACAATTTTTTTCACTGTAATAGATTAATTAGCAGTTAGTTGTCTGCAAGCGTCTGTGTGTCAGGCCAACAGCATGTACTCTGCCAGTGCACCGTGCCACTCATATCTGGTGGCACAATAGCGTGCATTTAAAAACCCAAAAACTTTTTTTCACTGTAATAGATTGAATAGCAGTTAGTTGTCTGCAAGCGTCTGTGTGTCAGGCTCACAGTGGTACTGTGCCCACTTGCCCAGCGCCACCACTCATATCTGGTGTCACAGTAGCTTGCATTTAAAAACAAAAAACATTTTTTCACTGTAATAGATTAATTAGCAGTTAGTTGTCGGCAAGCGTCTGTGTGTCAGGCTAACAGCGTGTACTCTGCCAGTGCACTGTGCCACTTATATCTGGTGGCACAATAGCGTGCATTTAAAAACCCCAAAACTTTTTTTTCACTGGCATAGATTGAATAGCAGTTAGTTGTCTGCAAGCGTCTGTGTGTCAGGCCAACAGCGTGTTCTCTGCCAGTGCACCGTGCTACTCATATCTGGTGGCACAATAGCGTGCATTTAAAAACCCCAAAACTTTTTTTCACCGTAATAGATTGAATAGCAGTTAGTTGTCTGCAAGCGTCTGTATGTCAGGCTCACAGTGGATACTGTGCCCACTTGCCCAGTGCCACCACTCATATCTGGTGTCACAATAGCTTGCATTTAAAAACAAAAAATGTTTTCACTGTAATAGATTAATTAGCAGTTAGTTGTCGGCAAGCGTCTGTGTGTCAGGCCAACAGCGTGTACTCTCCCAGTGCAACGTGACACTCATATCTGGTGGCACAATAGCGTGCATTTAAAAACCCCAAAACTTTTTTTCACTGGCATAGATTGAATAGCAGTTAGTTGTCTGCAAGCGTCTGTGTGTCAGGCTCACAGTGGATACTGTGCCCACTTGCCCAGTGCCACCACTCATATCTGGTGTCACAATAGCTTGCATTTAAAAACAAAAAAAATGTTTTCACTGTAATAGATTAATGAGCAGTTAGTTGTCTGCAAGCGTCTGTGTGTCAGGCCAACAGCGTGTACTCTGCCAGTGCACCGTGCCCCTCATATCTGGTGGCACAAAAGCGTGCATTTAAAAACCCAAAAACGTTTTTTTCACTGTAATAGATTGAATAGCAGTTAGTTGTCTGCAAGCGTCTGTGTGTTAGGCTCACAGTGGATACTGTGCCCACTTACCCAGTGCCACCACTCACATCTGGTGTCACAATAGCTTGCATTTAAAAACAAAACAATTTTTTTCACTGTAATAGATTAATTAGCAGTTAGTTGTCTGCAAGCGTCTGTGTGTCAGGCCAACAGCGTGTACTCTGCCAGTGCACTGTGCCACTCATATCTGGTGGCACAATAGCGTGCATTTAAAAACCCCAAAACCTTTTTCACTGTAATAGATTGAATAGCAATTAGTTGTCTGCTAGCGTCTGTGTGTCAGGCTCACAGTGGATACTGTGCCCACTTGCCCAGTGCCACCACTCATATCTGGTGTCACAATAGCTTGCATTTAAAAACAAAAAAAATGTTTTCACTGTAATAGATTAATGAGCAGTTAGTTGTCTGCAAGCGTCTGTGTGTCAGGCCAACAGCGTGTACTCTGCCAGTGCACCGTGCCCCTCATATCTGGTGGCACAATAGCGTGCATTTAAAAACCCAAAAACGTTTTTTTCACTGTAATAGATTGAATAGCAGTTAGTTGTCTGCAAGCGTCTGTGTGTTAGGCTCACAGTGGATACTGTGCCCACTTACCCAGTGCCACCACTCACATCTGGTGTCACAATAGCTTGCATTTAAAAACAAAACAATTTTTTCACTATAATAGATTAATTAGCAGTTAGTTGTCTGCAAGCGTCTGTGTGTCAGGCCAACAGCATGTACTCTGCCAGTGCACCGTGCCACTCATATCTGGTGGCACAATAGCGTGCATTTAAAAACCCAAAAACTTTCTTTCACTGTAATAGATTGAATAGCAGTTAGTTGTCTGCAAGCGTCTGTGTGTCAGGCTCACAGTGGTACTGTGCCCACTTGCCCAGCGCCACCACTCATATCTGGTGTCACAATAGCTTGCATTTAAAAACAAAAAACATTTTTTCACTGTAATAAATTAATTAGCAGTTAGTTGTCGGCAAGCGTCTGTGTGTCAGGCTAACAGCGTGTACTCTGCCAGTGCACTGTGCCACTTATATCTGGTGGCACAATAGCGTGCATTTAAAAACCCCAAAACTTTTTTTTCACTGGCATAGATTGAATAGCAGTTAGTTGTCTGCAAGCGTCTGTGTGTCAGGCCAACAGCGTGTTCTCTGCCAGTGCACCATGCTACTCATATCTGGTGGCACAATAGCGTGCATTTAAAAACCCCAAAACTTTTTTTCACCGTAATAGATTGAATAGCAGTTAGTTGTCTGCAAGCGTCTGTATGTCAGGCTCACAGTGGATACTGTGCCCACTTGCCCAGTGCCACCACTCATATCTGGTGTCACAATAGCTTGCATTTAAAAACAAAAAAATTTTTCACTGTACTAGATTAATTAGCAGTTAGTTGTCTGCAAGCGTCTGTGTGTCAGGCCAACAGTGTGTACTCTGCCAGTGCAACGTGACACTCATATCTGGTGGCACAATAGTGTGCATTTAAAAACCCCAAAACGTTTTTTTCACTGTAATAGATTGAATAGCAGTTAGTTGTCTGCAAGCGTCTGTGTGTCAGGCTCACAGTGGATACTGTGCCCACTTGCCCAGTGCCACCACTCATATCTGGTGTCACAATAGCTTGCATTTAAAAACAAAACAAATGTTTTCACTGTAATAGATTAATTAGCAGTTAGTTGTCTGCAAGCGTCTGTGTGTCAGGCCAACAGCGTGTACTCTGCCAGTGCACCTTGCCACTCATATCTGGTGGCACAATAGCGTGCATTTAAAAACCCCAAAACTTTTTTTCACTGTAATAGATTGAATAGCAGTTAGTTGTCTGCAAGCCTCTGTGTGTCAGGCTAACAGCGTGTACTCTGCCAACCTCTGCCAGTGCACATTGCCACTCATATCTGGTGTCACAATAGCGTGCATTTAGAACCAAAAAACTTTTTTCACTGGTATAGATTGAATAGCAGTTACTTGTCTCCAAGCGGGTGTTTTAGGCCTACAGCGTGTACTCTGCCAACCTCTGCAAGTGCACATTGCCACTCATAGCTGGTGTCACAATAGCGTGCATTTAAAACCAAAAAACGTTTTTCACTGGTATAGATTGAATAGCAGTTACTTGTCTCCAAGCGGGTGTTTTAGGCCTACAGCGTGTACTCTGCCAACCTCTGCAAGTGCACATTGCCACTCATAGCTGGTGTCACAATAGCGTGCATTTAAAACCAAAACACTTTTTTCACTGTTATAGATTGAATAGCAGTTACTTGTCTTCAAGCGGGTGTGTCAGGCCTACAGCGTGTACTCTGCCAACCTCTGCCAGTGCACATTGCCACTCATATCTGGTGTCACAATAGCGTGCATTTAAAACCAAAAAACTTTTTTCACTGTTATAGACTGAATAGCAGTTAGTTGTCTTTAAGCGGGTGTGTCAGGCCTACAGCGTGTACTCTGCCAACCTCTGCCAGTGCACATTGCCACTCATATCTGGTCTCACAGTAGCTTGCACGCATAGTACCACTAATCAAAAAAAAAAATGACAGGCAGAGGCAGGCCACCCCGCAGGGGCCGTCGTGGTCGTGGTGCTGTGATTCCCTTTTGCCCTAGAATAATGCCCAATTTTCAGAGGCCACATACCCTGAACATGAAAAGTTCTGAAGACATAGTTGACTGGCTAACACAGGACACCCAATCTTCTACAGCTTCCGCTCGGAACCTTGACGCACCATCCTCCTTCAGCTTAGCTTCGGGCACCTCTCAAGATACCACTCACCCGCCTGCCACCACCACCAACACTAGCACCACAGCCGCTTCACTTTATCTGTCAGAGGAGTTATTTACACATCCGTTTGAAGAAATGAGTGATGCGCAACCATTATTGGATGTATAGGATGTAGATAACAGGGATATGTCTCAGTCAGGCAGCATTACACACATGGACGTACGGTGTGATGATGATGATGTTGTACCCGCTGCTGCTTCCTTTGCTGAGTTGCCAGATACAAGTGAAGTGGTTGATGATGATGATGCGTCCATGGATGTCACGTGGGTGCCCGCTCGGCAAGAAGAAGAACAGGGCGAAAGTTCAGATGGGGAGACAGAGAGGAGGAGGAGACGAGTTGGAAACAGGGGGAGGTCGTCGCAAGGAGCTAGTGGTACAGTCAGACAGCATGCATCGGCACCCGGGGTCAGCCTGACAGCACGCCAATCAACGCATGCTGTGTCCACCACCAGAATGCCATCATTGCAGAGCTCAGCAGTGTGGCATTTTTTTTGTGTGTCTGCCTCTGACAACAGCGATGCCATTTGCAACCTGTGCCAAAAGTAGCTGAGTCGTGGGAAGTCCAACACTCACCTAGGTACAACTGCTTTGCGTAGGCACATGATCGCACATCACAAACGCCTATGGGATCAACACATGAGTACAAGCAGCACACAAACTCAAAGCCGCCATCCTCCTCCTGGTCCAGCATCTTCAGCCACGTCAACCACTGCTGTCCTCCTTGCCCCCTCTCAACCATCCGCCACTCAGTCTCTCACCTTGAGCAGTTCCTGCTCATCTGCCCACAGTCAGGTATCTGTCAAGGACATGTTTGAGCATAAGAAGTCAATGTCAGAAAGTCACCCCCTTGCCCAGCGTCTGACAGCTGGCTTGTCTGAACTATTAGCCTGCCAGCTTTTACCATACAAGCTGGTGGAGTCTGAGGCATTCAAAACATTTGTGGCTATTGGGATACCGCAGTGGAACCACGAAATTTCTTTGCACAAAAGGCAATCCCCAACCTGTACTCGATTGTGCAAAAGGAAGTAATGGCATGTCTGGCACACAGTGTTGGGGCAAGGGTCCATCTGACCACTGATACCTGGTCTGCAAAGCATGGTCAGGGCAGGTATATCACCTACACTGTGCATTGGGTAAACCTACTGACGGCTGCCAAGCATGGAATGCGTGGCTCTACAGAGGAGTTGGTGACACCGCCACGACTTGCAGGCAGGCCTGCTGCCACCTCCTCTACTCCTCCTACTCCATCCTCTTCCATAACCTCCTCGGCTGAGTCCTCTTCTGCTGCTGCTTCTTGCTACACATCAACGGCACCCCCCCAGCTCCCCAGGTACTATTCCACATCCCGGATACGGCAGTGTCACGCCGTCTTGGGTTTGACTTGCTTGAAAGCAGAGAGTCACACCGGACAAGCACTCCTGTCCGCCCTGAACGCACAGGTGGAAAAGTGGCTGACTCCGCAGCTAATGGATATATCGGCAAAGTGGTTTGTGACAACGGAACAAATTTGTTGGCGGCATTGAAGTTGGGCAAGTTGACACATGTGCCATGCATGGCACATGTGTGTAATCTGATCGTACAACGCTTTGTGCATAAGTACACAGGCTTACAAGACGTCCTGAAGCTGGCCAGGAAGGTGTGAGGCCATTTCAGGCGTTCCTACACGCCCATGGCGCACTTTGCAGATATCCAGCAGTGAAAAAACATGCTAGTGAGGCGCTTGATTTGCGACAGCCCGACACATTGGAATTCAACACTCCTAATGTTCGACCGCCTGCTCCAACAAGAAAAAGCCGTTAATGAATATTTGTATGACCGGGGTGCTAGGACAGCCTCTGGGGAGCTGGGAATTTTTTTGCCACGTTACTGGACGCTCATGCGCAATGCCTGTAGGCTCATGCGTCCTTTTGAGGAGGTGACAAACCTAGTCAGTCGCACCGAAGGCACCATCAGCGACATCATACCATTTGTTTTCTTCCTGCAGCGTGCCCTGCGAAGAGTGCTGGATCAGGCCGTAGATGAGCGTGAAGAGGAAGAGGAAGAGTTGTGGTCACCATCACCACCAGAAACAGCCTTATCAGCATCGCTTGATGGACCTGCGGCAACGCTGGAAGAGGATTGTGAGGAAGAGGAGTCAGAGGAGGAATGTGGCTTTGAGGAGGAGGAGGAAGACTAACCACAACAGGCATCCCAGGGTGCTCGTTGTCACCTATCTGGTACCCGTGGTGTTGTACGTGGCTGGGGGGAAGAACATACCTTCATTGAGATCACTGAGGAGGAGGAACGGGAAATGAGTAACTCAGCATCCAACCTTGTGCAAATGGGGTCTTTCATGCTGTCGTGCCTGTTGAGGGACCCTCGTATAAAAAGGCTGAAGGAGAACGACCTGTACTGGGTGTCCACGCTACTAGACCCCCGGTATAAGCAGAAAGTGGCTAAAATGTTACCAAATTACAACAAGTCAGAAAGGATGCAGCATTTGCAAAATAAATTAAAAAGTATGTTTTACACAGCGTATAAGGGTGATGTCACAGCACAACGGGAATCTAACAGGGGAAGAGGTGAAAGTAATTCTGCTCTGTGTCAGTGTGTATCAGGGTCCCTGAGGACAGGTGTCAATCCATATCTGCCAAGTGACCCTATGTAGGGGGAACAGTCCCTATTCTGCTCTGTGTCAGTGTGTATCAGGGTCTCCGAGGACAGGTGTCAATCCATATCTGCCAAGTGACCCTATGTAGGGGGAACAGTCCCTATTCTGCTCTGTGTCAGTGTGTATCAGGGTCTCTGAGGACAGGTGTCAATCCATATCTGCCAAGTGACCCTATGTAGAAGGAACAGTCCCTATTCTGCTCTGTGTCAGTGTGTATCAGGGTCCCTGAGGACAGGTGTCAATCCATATCTGCCAAGTGACCCTATGTAGGGGGAACAGTCCCTATTCTGCTCTGTGTAAGTGTGTATCAGGGTCCCTGAGGACAGGTGTCAATCCATATCTGCCAAGTGACCCTATGTAGGGGGGACAGTCCCTATTCTGCTCTGTGTCAGTGTGTATCGGGGTCTCTGAGGACAGGTGTCAATCCATATGTCAAGGTGTCAATATGTCATATGTCAGGTGTCAATCCATAGCCATTGTGATTTAGGAATGTTAGGTGATTTATGCCCTTTATGGATTAAAACCAGACTCTGCATCAACTGTGTAATTTTCCATGGGAGTTTTGCCATGGATCCCCCTGCGGCATGCCACAGTCCAGGTGTTAGTCCCTTTTGAAACAACTTTTCCATCACTATTGTGGCCAGAAAGAGTCACTGTTTTAAAATTCGCCTGCCCATTGAAGTCTATGGCGGTTCGCCCGGTTCGTGAACATTTGCGTAAGTTCGCGTTCGCTGTTCGCGAACCGAAAATTTTATGTTCATGACATCACTAGTCTTTACCAATACATGTCCAAACAAATTGACGTTTCAAACCTGTAGTTTCATTATCAAGGCCATATAGGGTCCAAACTTTGATTTTGTTGGAAAATACTATTTTTTCAGAAGTCCTCTATGTGCTCAATTATTATGTTTATTCATATTTGCGTGAGTTAGCACCTAGGCATATTGTAGATTACTGATATTTTTTGTTGAGTGCTGGGGTTTTGGATAATCATTTTTATATATCAGCCTAAACTCTGTGTAAAAAAATTATAATGAAATGCTGGACATGGATTGATATGAATCACCAAAAACATACCCAGATCATACATTTCCTTACTGACAAACCCTTTATTCTAGCTTTCTTTCTGGCATGAGTATATATCAATGTATTATGTTGCTCTGTCTATGAAGGCAAAGTTTCTGTAAACGCAAAACACTTTGTTAGACCTTTAAATCATCTTATTGTCAAAAAGGATACTTTGCCATTCTTTTAGTAACATCATTGGAAAATCCATTGAGCTCAGACTTTCTTCCTTTTTTGAACAGAAGCAGAAACACGAATATGTTGAACTTGATATGATTTGAGACTTTCTTCAACCAATTTTCCTATGTAACTATTCTGCATATTGTGGCGGTACCGCTGCCTAACTTTGAATTGCCCTCTCCTATGTGTGGATGTGCTCTCCTGGAATGTGTGTTTCCCCTTTGCAATTTTCCCCCTTTCAGTAAATTTGACCTTAAATCGTGCAAACTACTTTTTAACCACTCGGGGGCGCTCCGATACCCCATTTAGAATGTTTAGTTGGAATTTTCACACCTTGCTAATGAGGTGTGAAAAACGAAAACCGCAAGTTTCAACCACACGAGGGCATACTCCATTTAGAACGTGTGGTTAGAATGTTCATACCTCGCTAACGAGGTGTGAAAATTGCAGACCGCAAGGGAAACAAGCGGCACGTGCTTGCCCTGGGTGGCCGCTGGTTCGTATCCCTGAACGCCCACCAGGGGGAGCATTTGCATCCTGAACCGGCCTGCGCGCACTGTCTTCGATCCCCGTATTGGGGATCATCCTATCCGCTCCCAACGCAGCTATAACCAGTCTTTACAGCCCAACTTGAGAGCTACGAGGCTAGGCTCATGGCTACCCAGGAAAGTGCTCTCTCAGGTGGATATCAGCCCGGGGATATCCACCAGGGAAAGGGATGCACGCCAACAGGGAATACCTGGGGCTGTGAATCGGTTTTACGGCCGCAGGGCCCGATGGCCGTGTGGAAGTCTGTGCCGACCAATGGGAGAAGGAACGCCAAAAACAAACTGGGTTCGCACCATTCTCCTGGTTGGTCGACACAAGGGAGCGCTGATTGATCGCTGCAAGGAGCCAGTGCCCAGTCAGAGCAGAACACCCATTCCAATGGGGTTTTGCGCCCTTTCTCTTGATCGAACCCCCTCTCCTCCTTGAGCACTGATTGGCGCGAATGGGTTTCGCGCCTTTCAGCGGATTGGTTGTTGCTTGGTTTGGGCGCAAAGTTTTCATTCACCGGACCAAACCAAGCAATGCTATGGAACTGATTTCGGGGATGTCCAGAGCCTCGAGCCCCAAACTTTAGAAGCTGGTATCTCGGACAAGACATTAGCCGCAGATCCTTTAAGTCCCACAAGATGGGGCCTCCATGGATCAGATTTGTTATTCCAGCACATCCCCCATATGCTCAAACAGATTAAAACCTGGGGAATTTGAAGACTAAGGCAACACCTTAAACTCTTTGTCATGTTTCTCAAACCATTCTTGAACTATTTTTGCAGTGTGGCAGGTTGCATTATCCTGCTGAAAGAGACCACTGCCATTAGGGAACACGATCACCATGGAGGCGTGCACATGATCTGCAACAATTTCTAGGTATGTAGTTTGTGTCAAGGTAACATCCACCTGGATGCCAGGACCCAAGGTTTCCCAGCAGCACATTGTCCAGAGCATAACACTGCCCGTGCCTTCTTCCCATAGAGCATCCTGCTGATATCTCTTCCCTAGGTAAACGATGCACATGCACCCAACCATCCACCTGATCTACAAGAAAACATGATTCATCAGACCACTGTTCCATGGTTCAGTTCTGACTCTCACATTCCCGTTAATGGCGCTTTCCGCAGTGGACAGAAGTCATCATGGGCACTCTAAATCAAAAAGAGAGAAAAAGCCAGTGACAAGGTCAACCAGCCTCTTAGTGTGTCAGGGGGATCCTTTAACCCCTTAAGGACACATGACGTGTGTGACATGTCATGATTCTCTTTTATTCCAGAAGTTTGGTCCTTAAGGGGTTAAGGGGGTAATCCTTACATACGTTAGAAAAAACAATATATACAAAAAAGGTAGACCTAGGGAGAGAAGAGGAAACTCCTCATCCCTACACTAAGTCGACCCAATAGGAAGCCCCTCCCTTAGGTAATGCTTCAAAATAAAACTTAAACTTTATTGTAGTAAATAAAATAATGCAAACACAGACAAAAATAAGAAATAAAAAGAAAATGAAAAATAATGAGGAGTGCCACAAAAATCGCTGTAGGTGTGGACAATAATAATCAATCATATATTGTCCTACCAAAACCACCTCCAGATAAGAATCAAGCAAAAAAGCTAAATACCTAGATAAGGTAAGGTATATGGAGGAGAGAAAGAGAGGGGAGAGAGATAATTAGAATAATTCTGGGTCTCTATTGGATATAACATCCTTGTATACTTTGTGGCAAATGGAAAAAAGTGTATCTAGTGCAAGTAGAAACTAAGTTGCATTTGGATCAGTAATCCCTGTGATATGGGATACTAAACTACATAGTGTTCCCAACAGAAGCCAATATTGTTTGTATATAAGAGACTGTCCAAGCAAAGAGTGAGACTGGGGGTTTGTGAAGGGAAAAAAGGGGGGGGCTTTTGATGTTCAAGTAACGGGAAACCCCACAAGACTTGCCCTTTTGGAGATGCTTTGACCCAGTCGTTTAGCCATCACTATTTAGCCCAGTCAGATATTTTTGCTCGCCCATTTTTCCTGCTTCCAGCACATGAAATTTCAATTCACCACTAGCCACTGGTGAAAGTTTAGCTCTGATGAGTAAAAATCTCACCCCTGGTAAGTGTGCCATAGACTTGCAATAGCACTAACTTTTAAGGCTTTGCTAGTTGCGTTCCAGGAATTTTAAGCCCTGATTTGATGACATTCCAAATAAAAGCCTGATTTTGATTATGAAATGAGATGTTAGACATTCAGGTGTCCTCAAAACTGTAGCCATATAGCATAATTGCTGGCCCTTTATCATATCTTTATCTAGATGAATGGGTGGATTGTTTGATGAGATAATAATATAGTGTGAACATCACACACAGGAATCTTGGAGAAAGCTTGCATAGTGAGTCGTTTTAATCTATTTTAAAGATAATGGTTTAAAAGAAAATTTTGGTATGATTAATTCATGTACTAATAATTGCAGGTTTTAACTCGTTACAGAAAAAAAAGCACTAATTGCACAGGAATCCATTAGTGACATTAGGGCAATTTAATACCAGCACCATAATAACAAGCGATATTCTTAAGTCACCAGAGGCTAAAGTGTTCCACTTAAAAGGAAAGCTTTTCTCTAGTTTAAAAGCTATATCGCAGAAATCCAATGGCATTTATTCACTAAACATCAAATTGTAGTGAAAAGAAAACCAAAGTGCAAAGCTTAGGAAAAATAGATGAGCTGGCAAAATTCTCCAAGTCATTTATAGTCACAGTTTGACTATTGTAGCCTACACTTTGCAATTTGGTTTTTAATCCATTACATGCTTTAGTTAATAAACCCCAAGGAAGAAAGTGTGGTGGATTTATTTAATAAATACCACGTAGGGAAAAGTAATTGACAAATGTAGACAAAAAGTACAGGTTTAGAAGAAAAAAACTAGCAACTTTTATTCATTCCAGGGAACTATAGTCACAGCTATTTGAAATTAAATTTTGAAATTCAGTTTTTAATTTACTGCAGTTTGGGGATTTAATATTTCAACACCTGAATCCTAATGCTTTGACTCCCACCGAATGCTATTTTCTAGTGCTTGTAATAAGTCGAGATCTTTACCAAATCCCATGTAGGCACGTGTCCAAAATATGTGACTGTTATAAGACTTCTTTTGGCCTTCACATTGAAAAAATCTCTTCAAAACTTTACCCAAAACTAGGTGCCCTGTACAGGAACAAATCCTGCCTAAGCCCTACAGGAAGGAAGCAGATAGTGAAACAAATGCTAATGCCGGTCATTGATTGTGGGGATGTAGTGTATGCACCCGCACCGCAAACCCACCTTAATAAACTTAATACGTTATATAATTCGTTCTGCCGCCTTGTACTAGAATGTAATTACATGACCCACCACTGTGATATGTAAAACTGGATGTCGCTGGAATCCCGACGCACTCTTCATCTTTCCAGCCTTGTGCATACCAGGATTTCTGGGAAGCTCCCATCCTACCTGAGTAGAATGCTCTTCCCGGCTGTTTCTACCTCCTATAACCTCCGATACAGTACTAGCACGATATTTAGCATACCGCAATACAAAAATAAAGTGGCTCGATCCTCCTTTTCCTACAGAGTACCACAATTATGGAATAACCTCTGGGACACAGTCAAATCTTCATTCAATCTAAAATCTTTTAAGAGATCTATGGCAATATCCCTCAGCACAGAATGCACCTGTCATGGTTGAATATATTTATTACCTGTTATGTATTAAATCTATATATGTGTGTATATGTAAAGTTTGTATATTGTATTTTTGTAATATTGTATTCTATTGAAACAATGCAATGTTTTGTGGACAAAGAACCAGGACATACTTGAAAACGAGAGAAATCTCAATGTATCCATCCTGGTAAAAATATTTTATGAATAAATAAATATGGTTTTAAAAAATGTTCACAGTTCAAGTAAGAATTGAACAACAGAGGGCAAAAAAGGCAGAGCAGTAAAGAAAAAGCTAAATGTAAATATATATATATATATATATATATATATATATAAATATCAAAAAATAAAGGCTTGCACTCACGGTCTGTTATTAGAATTAAAACTCTTCTTCTTTATTCAAAATTGCTTAAAACATAGTTGCTGTCATCTTATCGAGCTTAAGCTGAGTTGATCCTGATGAAAGCCACTGATGTGGCTGAAACGTCGATAAGATGACAGCAACTATGTTTTAAGCAATTTTGAATAAAGAAGAAGAGTTTTAATTCTAATAACAGACCGTGAGTGCAAGCCTTTATTTTTTGATATTTCTACATATGTTCTGGCTATGGCTGGAATGCACCCGGCATTTTTTGACAATCTGTGAGTGTGTGTGCTGGGTACAATTGGATACTATATATATATATATATATATATATATATATATATATATATATATATATATATATATATATATATATATATACATATATACATATATATATATATATATATATATATATATATATATATATATATATATATATATATATATACACGTGGATCCAGCACTCACTCTCCCAGTCTTATCTTTGTCTGAGTGCAAAATCAATTATGCCAAAATATAAGTATCAAGGAAGGTGCACTCACAGGACTTTGTAAATAAATCTTATACACCAGAAAATGTATCGATGTTTCAGTCCTCTATGGCGATCAAATACTTATTTCACTCATTGACATGCAAATCAATTTATAACTTTTTTGACATATGTTTTTCTGGATTTTTTTTTGTTATTCTATCTCTCACTGTTAAAATACACCTACCATTAAAATGTTTAGACTGATCATTTCTTTATCAGTGGGCAAACATTCAAAATCAGCAGGGGATATATATATATACACATCAAGTTAGAAAAAGGAACCAAGAGGGAAGAGTAAAGGAGGAGAATTAAAAAAAAAAAAGCAATAATAACATACACAATATATATGTATGAATGCAGCAAACACATACTCATGAGCAGGGCCGGATTTAGATGAAAAGATGCCCTAGGCTATTCCACTTATGTAAATTACATGAGAGACAATAAAATACATCATTACTGTGATATATATCGAAATTTTAAATGAAACATGTTGTGATTGGTACTAACCTTTATAAAAAATGTGGCATGGATAATACATAAAAAAAGTCAAGATGAGGAGGGGGTGATTGTGAGAGGGAGGGGTGATGAGGAGGGGGTGGGGTGATTGTGAGAGGGGGGTGATTGTAAGAGGGAGGAGATTGTAAGAGGGGGGTGATGAGGAGAGGGGGGTGATTGTGAGGGGGGTGATTGTGAGAGGGAGGGGGTGATGAGGAGAGGGGGGGTGATTGTGAGAGGGAGGGGGGTGATGAGGAGAGGGGGGTGATTGTGAGAGGGAGGGGGGGATGAGGAGAGGGGGGGTGACTAAAAAAAATTACCTTAAATCCCTGGTGGTCCAGTGGGGGCTGCATGGTGGTCCGGTGGAGTCCCTGGTGGTCCGGTGGCCCTCATTTCCGGTCTGCAGCTCTGCAGAGCTGCAGATCATGGATCTCGCAAGACCCAATCAGAGCATTGCCGTGGTAACCCGCAGCAACACTCTGATTGGGCAGTGCACGCGAGATCCATGGTCTGCAGCTCTGCACATTGCAGAGCTGCAGACTGCCGGTCTCGGCGATCGTGGCAGGAGGGGCATTGCAGTCTGCCCCGGGCACCCCCCTAGTAAGTGGCACCCGGGGCGGACCACCCCCCCATAGTACGCCACTGCTCATATCATATGCATAGAATTTCTCCTTATTTTCGGTTCAGTGTTTTAGTGTTCACTGTTTTTAGAATAGTGTAATTTTAATTTTGCTAACAATTTGAATGTAGGCCCCTCTTGATCTTGAGGCCATTGGCTGAAGCCTAGTTAGCCTATAGGAAAATCCGGCCCTGCTCATGAGTTGAGCTCATTTGCATATGCTTACCCAGAATCCCTTGCAGTAGTGAGAGCACTGTTAAAGTGAGATTTCTGTGCTAAAAGCAAGTCTTATGGCTTCTTGCCTGGTGTGTGTATTTGTGTTTAACATTGCATTAACTATATATATTTGTATTTTGTTTTTTTATTTCCTCCTTTCCTCCCCTTGCCCCCCTTGGTTACTTTTTTTACTTGATGTATGAATCAAAATGGTGGGAAAATGCGCCTATTAGTGTACTGCAAAATCTATATACAATGTTTATATTATGTATATAAATTGCATTACACTGATTGGCCCATTTTTGCACCGTGTGTTCAAATGTTTTTCGCTAAAATTATTGGATAAAAATGGTCAGAGCCAAAAAGCCACATGGATGAATTTTGGTCCACCCAAACAAAATTTCTTTCTGACAAATATTTACCTCTTCTTAATTAATCCGTTAAAAGGCAAAAAAAATTCACCTGTTAGTGTACTGTAAAACATTTACAAAATATTTCTACTATGTATATATTTTGCTGTAAACAAAGAAGCACATTTTTGAACCAGTTTGATTTATCCAAAATAATGTTTTAGGAAATGATCACAAGACAAATTATGTCCAAACCGAAGTACCACATTTGGTCCATCCGAATCATAATTTTTTTTCAGATGAATCAATTTAGATGAACAATTTTTTTTTGCCTACACTAGATGTCCACTGTGCCCAAAGAAAACTACAAATGTTTTTTACATTTTATGTAAAGATATTTAGAATAGATGAAAAATTACAGACATAAGCTACGCATTTTAAAATGTTCAAATAGCATCATTGACAAAAACTTCAAACTTCTTTTTATAACTTAGCTCCTAAACAAATACAAATTTGTGAATAGACCCGATTGTGACTTTCACATTATTCAGAAAGACTTTCATTTAACTATAGCCATAAAAAAAGAAGAAGAATTACCGAAGTATTTCGTAGTACTGTCATTTTAATTGAGTCCCCGGATTCCCTAAAACACAAAATATTACACATTTTACATTGTAAATATGTAACCAACTGGCAAATAACAAAAAAACACATGGTATGGAGTCAATCACTTGCTAAATTGGAGACATATTATAAATAGTTTAGCCACGTTGGGGTAACGCAGAATATATTAATTACCTGACCATGTTTGCTGCTTTTTCAACTGAAATATTTTCCACATCTTCGTTGTTTATCCTGAGTATCTGATCACCTGGTAAAAGCTTCCCTTCAGCTGGACTGCCTAGAAGTGGCGACAAGCACATTATTCATATTTTGAATCACATTTGGATGGCAAGATATAATGCTTTGAAATATGTGACTACTGGTTCGAAAAATAAGTAGGGTGTTGGGTGAGACTAATACAATTTGCCATAATGTACAGTATACATGGTACTTATCATGCTCTTTCAAATCAAAGAGCCATGAAGGATTAAAAAAAAAAAAAAAGCATAATTGTGTGTATTAAGTATAAGGATGTTAAGTCTATTTAAATAACATTATTCATTATGCTCCATATTAACAAAGTCAAATCCAGAACCGATATTCAGGACAAAGTAGGACAATTCAGAGTAAAACATTTTCAGATACAATTTACCCCAAATTTGTTCTACATATTATGCTATGTTTATGTGCTAGATACGTGTCACATATTCAAACACATTTTATGTCAACAAAAAGAGCTTAGTTGTGAAGGTGTAACAAGGAAAATTTTCTAAGAATGCATTCTTCAAGGTTAAACTGGATCAAATGCAATCCAATTTTCCAATTTTTTTTTATTTTTTTTTTATTATTGTGCTGTAGTACCAGAAGAGATACTCTTACCTGCAGTTACAGCTATTACAGTAAGAGGAGGCTTTCGAGATATATCAAATCCGTAGTTGTGAAGGAATAAGTCTTTCTCTATGACCAATGTGAGTGTTAAAGAACAGCCAAACTGATTGGGCCCTCCAGGTGGACTTTCCCCGGTTGAGACTCTGCCACTATTTATTATAAAAATGGAAACAGATGACGAGAAATGTAATCAGACTGTTTTTGGTTTTTTTGAGGCAGCATACAACTATTGAATTAATATAATACCAAGTTAATGTACATGTCAACAGACATGAAAAGAAATGACAACACAGCCCCATGCAATAAATGTTATAGCCCTATGCAAAAATATATTCTATTATAAAAGACAGAAAAAAGGAAAAAAAACCACAAGGCAATTCACCTATAAGAGTGGAGTGTTTAGTGATAAATTGGACACCTACCCTATAGCTGTTGTTTTATAGGGAGCAACCTTATAATTATCTCTATAAAAGTGTAATAGAGAGATGCCTGGTTAAATAAATGTCTGGAACCACAGGGGGAAGTGGCTAAAATACTTAAATTAAATGTACAAGTTTCCAATGTAGTCTTAGGCATAAAACTGTCTTAATTTGTATATATATAATGTGGTATTAGTCTAAATAAGAAAAATACAATAATAAAAAAATTACACATTTCGGGGGGCGGGGCCTGACTGCCAAGATGGCCGGATGCACTCACTGAAAGCTCCGGCACCAGCGGGCACAAAATCATAAATCCCATTCTACCAAGCAATGTCAGCAGTGCATGGTGCCCAGAAAATGATGCAGGACTCTGCACGGAACATGCCGATACCTGTCTCGCATCAAAACGCGACACGAGCGATTGAACCGGCCACGAGGCCTAAACAGCAGTGGAGCCTAAAGCCTGGGGGAGGCGGCCGATCTCCCGGTTAAGGGAACCGCTCATAAGCATGAACCAAACGCTGCCCTGCTACCCCATCCTCTGGACCGACGGGGGATATCCAGGTCCACGCTGGGGGTGCCCACCCCTGCAAAGCTACGCGAACAAGCGACAAAAACTGCGGTGAGATGAAACTGCCAGGGCACAAGCAAGATGGTGCCACTGGCATGGCCAGCGGCGCAACACACCCGTTTAAAGCCACCCAAGCATAGCTTGGACTTCTCCGACCAGCTCTGCGCAAGCCTCTGGACGAAGCTCAAGGCTAAAGGTCAGGCCTTCAGGCTTGCGAGGAGACTGGCGGCGGCATGGATTCACCCGGCAATCCAGCGACACCTGTGCGGACTCCCGCCAAGAACCACTAGGGCGGCCTCCCAACGGCGACGACAAACAAGATGGCGGGAAAAGGCGACATGTCCCGTGGACGACAGCACTCACTCCCACACACACCAGGGCAAGACCAGCCAGCATACCCTAGCTGTCTACCACACAGAGACCCCGGAGACTTCCGACCTCCATGCTAACCTCACCAACTCCCGAACCCCAGCCCACGACAGCAAGACTCACCGGAACGGTGAACACCACGCATGGGCCTTGGGAAAGGTCCGGCGAGAAAAACAACCGAAGGCCTTAACCCCTGGTGCGCTGGCAATCGAGGGAGACAGACACATGTACACCTGCAGCTTCCCACTACAGGGCATCGGCTGAGCAGTCTACAGGGTTGCTCACAGCACGCTTAGGACACAGGCGGTAACCAAATTGCATAGAGCCCTAAGGACATCCAGAGGCAGGACCGGGGATGATTACTTTGTCTGACCTGTTAAAATCACTGGACTTTGACTCTGCAAAGGGACTATTGAGGGGTGAATGGGGCCCAATAATTACAGCAGCACTGTGAAGAGAACAGAGGACGGTTATTGACTCTGCGATAAGATTGTAGCTTGTTTCCAAGACAGAGCCAAAATCGAGAGACAATATGCCCTACAGATGGAAGAGTGGACCCGAAAGTGGAAGCCTCTGGTAGTCAGTAGTCCCATATATGGCTCTCTCCTACGTGATTGACAATCATTTATGGCTGCCATGGAGCGGCTCAGCGAACTTCACACACAGATCCAAAAGACTTTGGTAACCAATGATGCTGATAAAATACGCAACTGGCAAAGGGAGATATATCATCGCAAGATATTTGTGAGATTGACAATGGGTTCTGCAAGGTACAGAAGCCATAGGCAAAAAAGTTAAAAAAAGGTAGAGAAATCCAAGGCAGCCTATCACAAAGCGAGCACTTTGCCACAATCCGAGAAAACAATGGAAAGATCAACCTGGAACTGTCTCCCGAGAAACTAAAGAAACTAACAGAAGACCATGATAAATACACACATGATAAGGAAAAGGTGAAGCAGAGGTATGATAAATCTCTACAGGAGCTTAATAAGTATGGAAACAGTGTTAGACCAAAGCCAACAGATGCAACAGAAAAATAGTGTATAATGACCTGAATCAGGCAATAATGACCGTTAACAAACAGGATGACTTGAAGTAATGGAGAAACAAGCATGGCCTGGGGATGTTAATCAATTGGCCCCAGCTGGAGGAGTGGAGTCCAGATGTAGAGCAGCAGATTGTGAAGAAGAAGAAAGTGAAAAAGACGGATAAAGTGAAGTTATACAGTGTCACACCCACGGAAAGCAGCATGAACAAACCTCCTGTAAATGTGACAGGAGTGCGTGTGCGAGCCGTGTACGATTACTCAGGACATGAAGCGGATGAACTCAGTTTTAAAGCAGGTGATGAATTGACAAAGATTGAAGACGAAGATGAACAAGGCTGGTGTAAGGACGTGACAAATCATGGACATGTGGGACTTTATCCTGCCAACTACGTGGAAGTGATTTCTTTCTAAATGACAGGAAAAAATCTGAACCCAGTGTACACAGATCCAGCCCCGCTGACAGAGACCACACCGTGTGGGCTTCAACAAACTTTCCACATGGATATTGTGTTAACCACTTGCAGCCTTGGCAAAACAGGAAATGAAACTATTATCAAGTAGTGTAACTATTTAGCGGGACACTCAAGGAGCCATATAACCACTTCATCTCATTGAGGTGATTGTGGTGCCTGGAGTTGTCCAGTGCCGTCTCACTGTTGCATATTAATCTGTTCGAAATGAGTGTCCCTAGTCACTCACATTAGCCCGAGCAGTGATAGGATGACGGCCTTGTAATGCTCTCAGCCTATTTGCGCTGCACACCGCTAGTATAACTTGGTATGGCTGATGTGTAAGAGCCTCCTCATTCACCACACCCTCAGGATTTTGCTTTGACCCCAAGCGGTTGGACGGCGCCGGGGGACTCCGGGCACTATGGCTACTTTAACATGATGTGGTTATGGTGACTTAAGTGTCTTTCAACATTCTCCTTTTTAGCCTACTAAAATCTATTTACAGGAATATTTCACACAGATCCCGGACAATGTACATGGTGTGGGATTTAGAGAACCGATGGGCACCGCAGACTTCATGCATGCACTCTACTCTTTATGCTTGTAGAACAAAGAATGCTGTGTCAAGACAACAAAGAACATAGGATTTTTTTATAGTACATAATGATTGAATAATTAAAATGTTTACTATAAAACAAATTTCCCCCTAAAAAAAAAAAAAGAAAAAAAAAGACACATTTAAAAATCACTATTAAGGCCTGCGGAGATCATAGTGTTAAGATTGAAGATCCATTTCATCTCGTATTGACCCATCTTTATAATTGGGTCCTCTCCCCTCCAATTTATGTCTACCAGTTGGATGCCCATGAATGTGAGTTGGGTTGGGTCGCAATTGTGGTGCTGTTTAAAGTGTGCCGATATTTGTGTCTCTTCGATATCACTATTTACATCTACCTGTTTGAAATACGTTTTGTTTTTAATTTTGCCTCCATCTATATATATCTGGTGCGTCGAAAGTGACCTCGCCACTGGTTTTTGGAGGGACCTGTTTGCCAGCCTCTGCCCTGCGACTATGGCCCTGGGATGTATTGCCCTTTTAGGAACTGATTTGGGCATATTGTATTTTATTATGCTGCTGCTGGCCCTTTAAGAACCATCTGGGGACATACTGTGGAGTTACTGGGTGGCCACCATTTCAAGTATCAGAGGCACATGGTGAGAACAATGGATGAAGAACATGGTGAGAACAATGGATGGCGGCCATTTTAACTCACAGACACTGTTTGGACTTTTCTACACGGTGCCATCTCGCCGGTATTTGGTGCACAAATACATTGTGCAGTAGTTTTAAACTATACAACAGGGGACACATTATACAGTCATTATTTTTCATATACCCTGTATATGTTCTGCGGAATCTGCATTAAACTGTATCTTCCAAACTACTGAACGGATCTGGGTGAATTTTGGATATGTGGTATTTTTGGGGTTATTGCATGTTTTAGGGTCCCTGTGATATGTTTTATAATACTGTATTTCTCTGCCTGTGATAATTATATTAACCATTGTGTTCAGTAATCATATCACAGGCAGAGGGGAGGATTTTGTGTGGGAGTGTCTGTGTGTATTGTATGGATTGATTGGTTGTATTTCAAAACCCTGTGGGCAGTACTATGTTTGTGGATTGTGAATAAAAGAGGCTGTATGTGCCAGTACAGTCAGTTCTGCTTGACCTCAAAACGATGTGTCGTTTCGTTATTGGGGGAATTTGATTGTATGCTGATTGCCAGGAGTGTAAGCTGATTGTATGCTTTTCCTGTTCAGCTGTTTACAGCATTCATATGCTTGAGAGCATTCGTATGCTTCTCCGGTTCGGTGGTTGTGGTGTCTGCTGCAGTGCTTGGAGCCCTCAGGAAGCGCTAGGAGCATCCTTCAACTGAGGTACCCAGTCGGGGAGCCCGTCGATCTGTTACATTGGTGGCAAGCGGTGGGATGGCGTCCTAGTGCGAGGTAAAGCACCCTGGAGACACCGTTCGTGGAGTTACAAATTGAGGGCAACGCTAGCACACGTGCAGCGCCCCTGGGAGCAGAGGTATCCAGCGACTTGGAGCAGACAAGTATGGAAGGCTCTGGCGATGATTGGCTGGCCGAGGTGAGGCAGCAAGTCGCCCAGTATGGTGATAATGTGCCCATGGATATATTCCAGGCAATCTGGAACCAGGTCACAGCCGAGCAAAACGCAAAGATGGACCGAGAATTCCGGCTGGCGAAAGAGAGAGAATACGCTCAGCGGAAGGAGTGTTACAGCAGCCAAAGAGAGGCTGCATTCGAGGAGGTTAACCATTTCCCCCTGAGGCGGCCAGAGGAACCAGAAGTAGGGGTCCTCATAGACTGATCCTGTGAGGAACCACAACAGGCAGGTGGAGATGGGACCGAGGTCTCTCCACCGGGCCCAACGGGATGCTGGGCAGATCCTCAGCAGCAGCCGGAGTTACCGGGTGCGGAAGCCAGTGGTCCTTACTCGTAAATGTTGAGGGGCCTCACAGACTGCTCCTGGGAAGACCCACAGATGGCAGGTGGAGATGGGACCGAGGTCTCTCTACCGGCCCTACAGGGATGCTGGGCAGCCAACCCAGATCTCCAGCGACAGTGTAAGTCCCAGGGAGCCGAAAGTGCCGTCCTTCCTTCTCAGCGGCAGTGTGAGTCCCAGGGAGCCAAAGGTGCCGTCCTTCCTCCCCAGCGGCCGTGTGAGTTCCAGGGAGAGAAGACAACCGGTCTTCCTCTCCAGTGGCAACTTATCCCACAAAGGGGAGACACTAATCTCCCAGAAGGTGCAGATGGGACCGTGGTCTATGCACCTGACCTACAAGGATGCTGGACAGCCTGTCCAGATCCCCAACTACCCTCGCAGGGACACCAGGAGGAGGAGGTAAGTACTATTTCCCCTCCACAGCCAAGGCCTAACCCAGCTGCCCCAGCAGAAGCGCTGGCATCGGGGCAGAGCGCAGTTGGCTCCTGCCCCCCAAGCCCCCACAGCGTGTTACCCAGTGACCTCAGAGGAATACCCAGGTGCTCTTGTACCTTACTGTTGTGGGTGGGTTGTCAGACTAACTCAGGCACCGACCGACAGAAGGTCAGGTACCTGGTTAGTCTACCCCCCAAAGGGGAGATATATGTGGCGAATATATATGTGGTTTTTGGAGGGGCCTGTTTGCCAGCCTCCTGCCCTGCGACTATGGCCCTGGGATGTATTGCGCTTTTAGGAACTGATTTGGGCATATTGTATTTTATTATGCTGCTGCTGGCCCTTTAAGAACCATCTGGGGACATACTGTGGAGTTACTGGGTGGCCACCATTTCATGTATCAGAGGCACATGGTGAGAACAATGGATGAAGAACATGGTGAGAACAATGGATGGCGGCCATTTTAACTCACAGACACTGTTTTGGACTTTTCTACATGGTGCCATCTCGCCGGTATTTGGTGCACAAAGACATCGTTTTAAACTATACAACAGGGGACACATTATACAGTCATTATTTGTCATATAGCCTGTATATGTTCTGTGGAATCTGCATTAAACTGTATCTTCCAAACTACTGAACGGATCTGGGTGAACTTTGGATATGTGGTTCACCCAGATCCCCCGGTTCCGAGGATACAGGGTTATTGCATGTTTTGGGGTCCCTGTGATATGTTTTATAATACTGTATTTCTCTGCCTGTGATAATTATATTAACCATTGTGTTCAGTAATCATATCACATGCAGAGGGGAGGATTTTGTCTGGGAGTGTCTGTGTGTATTGTAAAACCCTGTGGGCAGTACTATGTTTGTGGATTGTGAATAAAAGAGGCTGTATGTGCCAGTACAGTCAGTTCTGCTTGACCTCAAAACGAAGTGTCGTCTCGTTATTGGGGGAATTGGATTGTATGCTGATTGCCAGGAGTGTAAGCTGATTGTATGCTTTTCCTGTTCAGTTGTTTACAGCATTCATATGCTTGAGAGCATTCGTATGCTTCTCCGGTTCGGTGGTTGTGGTGTCTGCTGCAGTGCTAGGAGCATCCTTTAATGGAGGTACCCAGTCGGGGTGCCCATCGATCTTTTACATATGGAGATCCAATAAATTAACAGAGCTAAAACTGTAATTGCTTTCAAGTTTAATGCCCCATAAATTGTCATTTAGTTCTGACAAAAATCCAAGTAGGGAGGATTTGTCTCTCTTTCAAATAAAGAAAATATCATCTATATATCGGCGATATAGCACCAGGTTCGTGCCCCAGTCCTGCCTGGTATACACGCACCAAAAACACAGAAGTGACTCCAATCACCACATAAGACCCCTTCATAACAGATTCAATAGTCTAGCGAGATCCCCTGAACGGGGTTTTTTTCAAGGTAAATGTAAATAGTTATATCGAAGAGACAAGCTGCCATTTTTCACCATGACTTACTAATGCCCCTAAAGCACAATTAATGAGGATGAAAAGGAACGATGACGTTTTTAAAATACAATCCTGCAAAATTCTTAACGATTTTAAACAAAAAGTATACACTGTCCAAATGTTAGATCAGGCCCAATATGAAGTCACTCAAAAAGATTGTGAATCATTATTAAAGTATAAAACACCAATTAATTCGACAGAGGAACATAGCTTAGCTTTTATATGTGATTTTAGTTGTTAAAGTTATAAATTGAAGAGAACTTTTCAGAAATATTGGCCTATTTTACAAAATGATGCATTTTTAGGTAAAATGTTACCAGCTAAACCTATTTTCACCTATAGGGGAGTATCTAGTTTGAAGGATAACTTGGTATGAAACCACATAAAGGTTTCAATAGGGAATAGAAATGTCTTTAATAAAAAAAAAATGGGTTCTATGGATGCGGCACATGCGGTGCCTGTAGAAATAGTGATTCAAAAAAAGACGTTACCTTATTCTCTAACCCCCATAAAAATGATAAGCAAAATGACACCTTTAAGATTAAGCAACTCATAACATGTCACTCTAAACGAGTTATTTACTTAATCATCTGTAAATGTGGCTTGAGATATGTGGGTAGAACCACTAGGGCCCTTCAGGTACGAATACAGGAACACATTCAGAACATTAAGAAAAACACAGCCTTTCGGCACACTTTAAACAGCACCACAATTGTGACCCAGCCCAACTCACATTCATGGTGTCAGGGCTCCGCGGGCGGCTGTGAGGGGAGGCTGCAATCCTCTCGCAGCACTCACCCTCGGTCCGTCGCCGTCCGCGGTCCCCTCTCCCCTTACCGATAAGCGAGCGCGTCCTCTCCCCTTGACACGCCGCTCGCGTCCTCCTCTCCTCCTCCCAGCGGCAGCATGTCTAACGCTGCACGCTGGGAGCCGGCACTATTATCTAAGCGCCGGGGTCACTCACGTGACCCGGCGTTAATGCTACAGTGCAACAAACACAGTGGGGGGTATAGATATGCCCCACTTGTGTTTGTTAATACTGATTGGTGGTTAGCCAATCAGGATTCAGGCTAGGATTTAAATACCTTACCTTTCCTGTCTCTCTGTGCCCTGTTGTGGTCTTTGCTTTATAGTATTGATTGTGAACGTGCGCTTTCTGGTTACGTACTCTCTGGCTTGTTATAGTGACTTTGTGACTTTCTCCTACCCTTTGACCTCGGCTTGTTTCTCGTTATTCTGTCTTCTGGTTCCCCTTACTCGGCTTGTCTCCTGACTATTCTGTGTGTGCTTAGCCCGGCCACTCTAAGGTCCGGTACTGCACACTTTCTGTGTGTGTGTCTGTGTGTGTGTTAGCGTGTTGGGTTCCCCAAATCGTGACATTACAACAGGGCCATAATGGAACCTGCTGACATTCCACAGCTCCTAGTTAATCAGGAGGCTAGAATGGATGGCTTGGACCACCGTATGGATCAGTTTGCTCAGGCTTTGCAAACCATACTGGCTCGTACTGCACACTTGCAGCCTGCCGTTCAGGAGGCTGCTGCTGCTGTGTCCGAACCCATCCCTACTCCAGTACCCGTTCCTGCTCATGTAGTTCACATGACGCCGCCACAGCGCTATAGTGGTGACCCAGCATTGTGTCGTGGTTTCCTCAACCAAATCGACATCCATTTGGTGATGAATCCACGTTCCTATCCCACTGACAGATCCAAGATCGCCTTTTTGATAAACCACCTGTCTGGGAGAGCTTTAGCATGGGCAAACCCCATGTGGGAGAATATGTCTCCTATGTCCTTTGCAGATTTTTTTGTCAGCATTCAAACGCACGTTTGATCAACCTGGTTCGACAGGGTAATAGATCTGTAGCGGATTATACTATTGAATTCCGCACTCTAGCAGCTGAAGTGGTTTGGAATAATAACGCCCTCGTAACAGCCTTTCAGGAGGGTTTGGCCGCTTACATACTGGATGAAATAGCATCCAGGGAACTGCCTGTTCTTCTGGATGATGTTATAGACTATGTAATCCTTATTGATAACCGTATTAGAGAGAGGCGTAGTCAAAGACGGCTGGATACAAGGGTGTTACCTGCTTTACCCAGTACTGCATTACTAGCATTACCCGCTCCTAGGCAACCATCCCCCGAACCCATGCAATTGGGTGCTACAGGGTTAACTGAGGCTGAAAGAACATATCGTAGAAGTGAGGGGTTATGTCTTTATTGTGGTAAGAGGGGGCACCACTGTAATACCTGCCCTAAGTTACAGGGAAACTACAGCACCTAAGGCCCAGAGAGGGGTCGGCCTCGGGTGTTATGACCTTGTCCCCTCATGTGTCCATCTCCAGACCGTTTATTACAGTTTCTCTTTTGGTCAATAAAACCACTATAACAACCAAAGCCTTGATCGATTCAGGTGCGGCAGACAACCTTATGGATGAAAACTTTGCCAAAACCGCAGCCCTGACTTTGATCCGAAAGGCCACACCCTTGGCCGTTGAGGCCATAGATGGTAGACCACTTGAGAAACCTCTGGTGACCCATGAAACCCAAGATATAGTTATGTCTGTGGGTGCTTTACACAAGGAACGATTAACCTTCCAAATAATCGACTCCCCTACTGCTACCATCATTCTGGGTTTTCCCTGGTTAGTTAAACACAACTCTGTACTTGATTGGGGTTGTTTAGATATACTCTCCTGGGGGGAATCTTGTCAACGAGACTGTATGGCCCAGGTACGTCCCGTTTGTTTACTCAACGTGCCCACAGCTAAACCACTTTCTGTTTCTGTCCCTTCTGTATATGCAGACCTTGCATTGGTTTTCGAAAAAAGGGAGGCAGATAAGTTACCTCCACACCGTGAGTATGACTGTGCCATTAACCTATTACCGGGTACTATGCCTCCTAGGGGTAAGGTCTACCCTCTTTCTGAGAAAGAGAACCAGGTCATGGAGGAGTACATACGGGAAGCCTTAACTAAAGGTTTTATTAGAAGGTCCTCCTCTCCAGCTGGTGCTGGTTTCTTTTTTGTGGCGAAAAAGGAGGGCGATTTGAGACCGTGTATAGATTACAGAGCACTAAACAATATAACGATTAAAAATGCCTATCCGATCCCTCTCATTACGGAGTTGTTTGATCATGTCAAAGGTTCTAAATATTTTACAAAACTAGACCTCAGGGGGGCTTATAACCTTGTTCGTATCAAGGAGAACGATGAATGGAAAACGGCGTTCAATACACGCAGTGGGCATTACGAGTATCTAGTCATGCCTTTTGGATTGTGTAATGCTCCTGCCGTATTTCAGGATCTCATAAACGATGTCCTTAGAGACCTACTGCATGTCTGTGCCGTAGTCTACCTTGATGACATACTGGTATATTCTCCGGATTTCGAGACACATCATACTCATGTTAGGATGGTGCTTAAAAGGTTGTTGCAGAACGGTCTTTATTGTAAATTAGAGAAATGCTTATTCGACCAAACTTCTGTACAATTCCTGGGTTATGTTATTTCTGAACAAGGATTCAGCATGGATCCTCCAAAATTGGAAGCTATACTGTCCTGGCCCCTTCCCCAAGGACTTAAGGCAATACAGCGATTTATAGGGTTTGCCAATTATTATAGGAAATTTGTTAAAAGCTTCTCATCCATCGTTTCCCCTATCACTAAACTGACTAAAAAAGGTTTACACCCCAGGGTTTGGAATCCTAATGCTATTGTGGCCTTCGAGACTCTTAAAAAGGCGTTCGCCACTGCCCCTGTGTTACACCATCCTGATCCTTCCCTTCCCTTTGTACTGGAAGTAGACGCCTCTGAATCAGGTATAGGAGCAGTGTTGTCACAAAGACAATCGTATGACGAACCCCTCCTTCCCTGTGGTTACTTTTCTAAACGCTTGTCTGAGTCTGAAAAAAATGACGATGTTGGGAACAGGGAACTATTAGCTATAGTGATGGCTTTTAAGGAATGGAGGTACTTGTTAGAAGGAGCTAGACATAAGATTCTGGTTATAACCGATCATAAAAATCTATCCTATATCGCAGACGCGAAAAGGTTATCCTCTCGACAAGCTAGATGGTCTTTATTTCTCTCACGCTTTCAGTACATAATCACATACAGGCCTGGGTATCGAAATGTCAAGGCGGATGCTATCTCCCGCCAGTACGAGCCTGTAGATTCTATAACCTCCACTCCTGAGCCCATTGTGCCTACAACTAATATAATAGCTACTACCCGTTTGGTGATCTCGTCCCTTTTTCTTGATGGTATCAAGTCATACCAATCCCAAGCACCCCCTGAGACTCCTATTGGTAAGCTATACGTAAATGTAAAAGACAGAAAGAAGTTATTAACTTTATTTAACGCAGCCAAAACTGCTGGTCATGCAGGGGTTACCAAGACTTACAAGGGTCTTCTCCAACAGTTTTGGTGGCCCTCACTCAAAAAAGACGTGGTAGATTATGTGCAGGCTTGCCGTGTCTGCACACAGTGTAAGTCCCCTAATGTTAAACCCCTGGGACTCCTTATGCCCCTATCCGTACCCAAGAAACCGTGGACACACTTATCCATGGACTTTATTGTGGACCTTCCTTCATCTGATGGACAGACAGTAATCTTGACTGTAACTGATAGGTTCTCCAAAATGGCGCACTTCATTCCGCTTACGAAGCTACCTTCTGCGGTTCAATTGGCTCAGGTGTTTGCCAAAGAGGTGTTCCGCTTGCATGGTATACCGCAAGATATCGTATCTGACAGGGGTCCTCAGTTTGTCTCCCGGTTTTGGAGGGGCTTTTGTGCTGAGATGGGGGTCTCCTTATCGTTTACTTCCTCCTATCAACCGCAATCTAATGGAGCTGCCGAACGAGCAAATCAGTCTGTGGAGTTGTATTTACGCTGTTTCACTAATGCACACCAGGACAACTGGTCCCATCTCCTTCCCTGGGCTGAATTTGCCAGGAACACTGTGTCTCATTCTTCGACTGGCGTGAGTCCTTTTATGGTGGCTTATGGGTTCCAACCTGCTGTCCTTCCCGGTGTGTTCTCCGACAAGGGAATGCCCGCTTTGGACGAGCACCTCGCCTCCTTACGGAAGATGTGGGATCAGGTCCATGCTGCTCTTTGTCGTGCTGCTGCTACTCAAAAGAGATTTGCTGATCGTCGTAGGTGTGCGGCTCCTTCTTATGCTCCGGGTGATAGGGTTTGGTTGTCCTCTAGGAATCTCCGCCTTAGGGTTCCCTCGATGAAGTTCGCGCCCAGGTTCCTTGGTCCCTATAAGATATTGCGTAGGGTGAATCCTGTGTCCTACTCCCTGGCCTTGCCCCCCTCCATGCGTATACCTAACACCTTTCACACCTCCCTTTTGAAGCCCTTGCTCTGTAATCGGTTCTCTGAGTCTCTCAGGCGTTCCGATGCCCTCCGCGCGGTCTCTAGTGATGTGTACGAGGTGGCTGCTCTCCTTGATTCTCGTTTCTCTCGAGGTTGGTTGCAGTATCTAGTTGATTGGAAGGGTTACGGCCCTGAGGAGCGGTCGTGGGTTTCTGTCTCTGACTTGAGCGCCCCCTCCTTGATCCGCTCCTTTCATGCGCGGTTTCCTTTGAAGCCTTCGGCTTCCCGCCCTCTGGGCGGTCTTCGAGGGGGGGGTTATGTCAGGGCTCCGCGGGCGGCTGTGAGGGGAGGCTGCAATCCTCTCGCAGCACTCACCCTCGGTCCGTCGCCGTCCGCGGTCCCCTCTCCCCTTACCGATAAGCGAGCGGCGTCCTCTCCCCTTGACACGCCGCTCGCGTCCTCCTCTCCTCCTCCCAGCGGCAGCATGTCTAACGCTGCACGCTGGGAGCCGGCACTATTATCTAAGCGCCGGGGTCACTCACGTGACCCGGCGTTAAAGCTACAGTGCAACAAACACAGTGGGGGGTATAGATATCCCCCACGTGTGTTTGTTAATACTGATTGGTGGTTAGCCAATCAGGATTCAGGCTAGGATTTAAATACTTACCTTTCCTGTCTCTCTGTGCCCTGTTGTGGTCTTTGCTTTATAGTATTGATTGTGAACGTGCGCTTTCTGGTTACGTACTCTCTGGCTTGTTATACTGACTTTGTGACTTTCTCCTACCCTTTGACCTCGGCTTGTTTCTCGTTATTCTGTCTTCTGGTTCCCCTTACTCGGCTTGTCTCCTGACTATTCTGTGTGTGCTTAGCCCGGCCACTCTAAGGTCCGGTACTGCACACTTTCTGTGTGTGTGTCTGTGTGTGTGTGTTAGCGTGTTGGGTTCCCCAAATCGTGACACATGGGCATCCAACTGGTAGACATAAATTGGAGGGGGGAGGACCCAATAAAAAGATGGATCAATACGAGATGAAATGTATCTTCAATCTTAACACTATGATCTCCGCAGGCCTTAATAGTGATTTTGAAATGTGTAATTTTTTCTTTTTTTTTATTCTTGATTTTTCGTAGTTTAAGTCTTTTTCAAGACGGTTGGGGTACAGAATGGAGATAAAGGGTGGGGTAACAATCATCTCAATTACATTGAGGTACAAGATCATAACACTATGTAGTTCAAAATTTTTACAGCAAGTATTCGTTTGGTGGTGCTAGGTCCTGGGTCTTTCTAATCTTTTCGTCTCATTTTGAGAGGGTCATGTGGGTGTGGCGTTCCGTGTTCTAGTGTTTGGGGTTGTGGTGTCTCTCCTGGTGTTGTTGTCAGCTGAGTTGTGTGTACTTCGGTGTCGTGGGGTTATTTGGTTATCGGTGTTGTGTGTGTGTATTTTGTGGAGTGGGGTAATGTTGAAGGGGGTTTACGTTTGTCCGTTGTGTAGTTATTTGTCCCCTTTGACTTTTGTATGTGGAGTTATGTGGACATGTGTCTTGGGCTAGGTTCCCTTAGATGGCTTTGGTGCTTGTTTTGACCGTGCTTTTGGTTGTGGAGGTTTTGATGTTTAAATTGCGAATGTTGTTCAAGTTTGGGCACTGGTTTGTATGGGTGAGATGTGGTGTGTTTCACAGTATACAAGTGTGTTATCTATGTGTGCTTGGGTGGCTACTTTTGTGACCTGGTTTAGGGGGATAGGGCAAGGGGGGTTCTGGTGGGGTGGAGGGAGTGGGTTGGGGTGGGGGAGATAGGGTTGTATTTAGGGGGGTCCGCTGTGTTCCAGGGATTGAGCTCAGTTTATTGGTAGGGAATGTTGTGTCCATGGGTCTCAGACCTTATGGTAGTGTTGTGTTGTATCATGGAGCAGTGCTGACAGTTTATCCATTTCCATGGCTTCATTTGTTTTATTAATCATAGTGTTTATTTGGGGTGTGTTGTGGTTGCCCCATTGTTCTGCTATCGTGAGCCTGGTTGCTAGCGCTATTCTCGCCACCAGTTTGTTCTGGGTTCTGGTTAGGGGGGCGTGTTGTTTGGAGAGTAGCCATATCCAGGGGTCCCTGGGTATGTCCGTCTCCAGTATGTCACATGCAATTGTGGCCACCCTCCCCCATATTTGTGCGATCTGTGGGCATTCCCACCATAGGTGGATATGAAATGTGTAATTTTTTATAAAAAAATATATAATTTTTTTGGTCTCTTATTTTTCTTATTTAGACTAATACCACACTATATATATATATATATATATATATATATATATATATATATATATATATATATACAAATTAAGACAGTTTTATGCCTACATTTGAAACTTGTACATTTAATTTAAGTATTTTAACTGCTTCCCCCTGTCTTAGTAAGGATTTTGGTTCCAGACATTTATTTAACCAGGCATCTCTATATTACTCTTGTATAGAGATAATTATAAGGTTGCTCCCTATAAAACAAAATCTATGCAAAAGAGTATCACCATTTCTAAATTGTGAATATAATTTTTTTATGTACAAGTTTGTTTTAATTTTTCTGATTGAATTCTCTATTTTATATACACTGATGAATATAATGTTCTCTTTGCTTTCTCTCTTTCCTTTGAAACAACTATGGTAACTATCAACTAATGATGGGAGGTATATACCCCTAAAGTGTGTTTGAACACGTTTCCCCAATGCAATATAACAACAACGGGCGAGAGGGTAATGGCAAGCACATTCAGTGGTGCCGTGCCATTCCCTGTTATTTGCCCATAAAGAAAATGGCGATTTCAACATCGGAAGTGACGCGGCAAAGTGCGTGACGTCACTTCTGGTATGGTCTTGTTGAATCAAATGGGACTAACCTGAATGGATTTTTTGTGCTGAAAAACACTCGTCTTATACTCGAGTCAGTTGTTTGTATTATGGCAATTTCCATTGCCATAATACAGACAAGGACCGGGGGCTGGCAGAGAGCTGTAACTTACCTTCACCGCAGCTCCTGTCAGCTCCCTTCTCTCTCCTCCGTCCGTGCAGCTCCCAGGTCAGCTCCCTCTGCAACTCTCGCGACAGCCGCGGGGTCAGAGCATTGCCACGGGTTACCGTGGCAACGCTCCGCGCGGCCGCGAGAGTTGCAGAGGAAGCTGCCCCCCCCCCCCCGTGATCCCGTGTACGAGTCTGCATGGCAACTAATGGGGAAAATTAAGGGAAATTAAGTCATCTGATTAAGTTGTTGCGGGAGTTCATGTAAGGCATGTTGAGAGCGGGTGACAGTGCACACCTTGCCTGGCATGAGATTTCAATCTCTGTAGTGTCAGCCAATGCCTTGTCTGGGCTGAACACTTTCTCGCAGCCGGTGCCTTCTCCCTTGTGAGTGTGGACCCAGAGCTCTTGTGTCTTGCGGCGATCTAGTGGTCTGTGAATGAAGTGCCTGCCAGGCCGCTTGTTGCGCTGGGTTCACCTGCCTTAGGCCGCGGCCGTGCCATGTTTGTCGTCTTGATGCTTGCTAGTACTCCCGTCGGAGGTACAGCGCGCGTGCGCACTACTGGGCAGGGAGCCCCGCGCGTGTGCAGTTTAGGGGTAGGGAAATTTGATGGCCATTTCGCCTGTGAAATTTCCCTACCTCACATTGCGCACGCGCGGTCTATTGGGTCCACGCATGCGCAGTATAGGGGTATGGAGATTTCACAGACGAAATGCCCATCAAATTTCCCTACCCCTAAACTGCGCATGCGCGGGGCTCCCTGCCCAGTAGTGCGCACGCGCGCTGTATCTCCGACGGGAGTACTGTGAGGCGCGTGCGCACTGTGGGCTTAATGTCCTGCTCGCTGTAAAAATCCCCTACCCAGTCGGCGTGCGCTTGCGCGGCGGCGCACACCCCCCTCCCAACGTCACTTCCGGTGCGGCCGCGTCACCGGAAGTGACGAGGGTATGACTTTTTCACGGGTATGTCTTTTTGATAGAACACCGGTGCTTCATTTTTGTCCCACTCCAGTCCTGGGTGTGAGCTTTATATTCTGCAGAGGAACACATTTTACATGAAACAATAGGGAGGGCAAAATGAAACAGTTTAGCTATTATGGAAGAACTGCTGTTATTAACTTGTTTCTATTAGTTTAGAGTTAGTGTTAATGTAAGTGTTAAGGTAGCGTAAGAGATAATGGTTAGTGTTAGAATAGTGAAGTGGATTCATGTTTAGTGTAGCTTAGTGTAACATGTTAGGGTAGTACATGCCCAGTGCTCTCTGAGATTATTGGGAGTTAAAATCTAAGATAGCAGCTATTTCAACCATTTTCCTGCTGGTAGGTGCCATTCAGGAGTGTAACCCAAACTAATTTCTGGCAGACTGGTATTAATATGCACTGGTTCAGCCTGAGAGTAGGGTTACCAGACTGCATTATTATCCTCCATTAATTATATTAAAATGTTAATATTCATAAAAATAGAACTTAATAACAGCATGGATGATGTCACCCTATGTGCAGCATGGCACTTGAGTTCATGACCTGCCCCTTGCATATTTTGGTATGTAATGTTTTGATGCATGTACACTGGGAAAAATAGAAACAAAATGAGATTCAACACGGAGTTAGGTAATCAACAAATGGCCTCCCAAACAGCAAAGAGTTAAGGCTTGAGTAAGTAGCTTATAGTGAGCTTACCGTGATGAATTATCTCTTGACCGTCGTAGCCATCTGACTACCATCTGTTCTATTCGATGTCCTTTGCGTGTCTGTAATAAGTGAGTTTCTGAATCTTCCATTTACCTATAGGAATTAGAACACGGAAATTGAATGTGTCAGTTTTCCAGCGTCATACAAACTGGGAGTGATTCATTGGGGTCTAGATTCATAGTTTATTTATAAACTATTTATAACACACATTCAGTTTATATAAAGTTTTTTATATTTTTTATATAAGTTTTTTTAAAGTCAATAACATTAATTTTGCCAGCCTTGGTTGAACGAAAGATTGTATTTACTACGCTGGGCAAAGTAGTTGTGCCTGAAGTTTGAACATTTTGTATAGTTGGTGATTTGAACAGAATAAGTTATCTCACAATTTGCGTACTGTATATGCCTCTGAGCTTCTATAGTTAAAGGAACACTATAGTCACCTAAATTACTTTAGCTAAATAAAGTAGTTTTAGTGTATAGATCATTCCCCTGCAATTTCACAGCTCAATTCACTGTCATTTAGGAGTTAAATGACTTTGTTTGTTTATGCGGCCCTAGCCACACCTCCCCTGGCTATGATTGACAGAGTCTGCATGAAAAGAAAACTGGTTTCACTTTCACACAGATGTAATTTACCTTAAATAATTGTATCTCAATCTCTAAATTGAACTTTAATCACATACAGGAGGCTCTTGCAGGGTCTAGCAAGCTATTAACATAGCAGGGGATAAGAAAATCTTAATTAAACAGAACTTGCAATAAAGAAAGCCTAAATAGGGCTCTCTTTACAGGAAGTGTTTATGGAAGGCTGTGCAAGTCACATGCAGGGAGGTGTGACTAGGGTTCTTAAACAAAGGGATTTAACTCCTAAATGGCAGAGGATTGAGCAGTGAGGCTGAAGGGGCATGTTATGTACACCAAAACTGCTTAATTAAGCTAAAGTTGTTCAGGTGACTATAGTGTCCCTTTAAGAAAATCATATATGCATTATTTCTAGGGACAGTTTCTTATTATGAAATAATAATAATTTAAATTAAGTCAAATAAAAAGGTCTCTTTAAGCACCACAATTACTTTACATTATTGCAAAGTGTATGGTGTGGAGAGTACTCTGCACCCACTCCCAATCTTGAGATAACTTATAATTGCAGGACTTAATAATAACGTAACGATCTCTGGTTATAAACAGTCACCCAAAATGTCTGTCAGACAGACAGATTTCTCAGTTCTTGGCATCAGTAAATGTATTTTAAGGAACACTTCAGGCACCATAACAACTTCAACAGAATGAGTTTGTTATGGAGCCAGGAGGTGCCAAGTGCTGACTTACCTTTAGGGGTTAAACCACGCATAAACAGTTTAAACCCAAAGACAGCACTGTTTAGCTCTGCCCATTCCCGTCCGCTTCTCTGATTCTTGAAACAAGGAAGCCTCAGACAGCCTAGTACATGGGCACCGATGATTGGCTGATGCTCTAAGCCAAGCAGTAGTTCTCCATTCACAAAATGGCTTGCCCCGTCCAAGGCCGTCTGAGGCTTCCAGTTTCGAGAATTAGAGAGATGAGGACGGGCATGGTAGACCTGAACGGGGCTGGTTTCAAGACTTTAAGGGTTAAAATTTTTGTGAACAGTTTTACTCCTAAAGGTAAGCCATTGCAAGGGACCTCTTGGCACCATAACAAGTTCATTCCGATAAAATTGTTTTGGTGCACAAGGTGTTACAGAAATCTGTATAACCAGGCAACTGTCTGCATTATAATGGAAAAACATGCAAAAAAACGCTGCTTTGACAACTTCTTAATGTCATTGATTCGAGGACTAGAATTCCTCCAAGCGAAAGGTCATTTTAACAAATAAAATGTAATTTCCCAGAAACCCAATTTTCAGTGTCTGTAGCAGCCAGCAGAGAATGTCTGCCTGCTAAAGTTTTGCAGTAATTTTTCAATGAAAAGTACAGATAAGAAAATCTCATTCAAGCATAAATTAGAATTTTACTGCCAATTTCTAAAAGACTGAAATAAGGTTGAGAAAAAGAAAATGATTTTTTTTAAATTTAGATGAAAGGCAGGATTGTAATGATGATTATTGTCATATTGTCAAAAAGCAACAAAGAAAATCAAAACCATGAGACAGCCTTTCACTTTCAGGTAAAAACCATATTTTAATATAATCAGATAAAAATAGCAGTACTTGTGAGCGCCGCATTATGAATATTTAATAGTAACTTAGAAACAGGATCTGGCAATGCTTGCATATGTCAACTCACAGATAGCTTTATGGCTGTGGCTTTATAATTGTCACTTAGGTAATATTAAGAGCTGTTTGTTCTTTTTTAGACACTACCCAAGTCTCAACTCATTGCCCTTGCCTACAAAGTCAGAATACGTTGGTGTTCCAAATCTCGAACTAATACTTTACAATGCCATATCAAAGATTCATTATTAAAGGGACAATCCACTACTCAAAAAACTACTCAGCAATGGAAGCTGAGGCAGCATCTAAAAAAATAATAATAATGTTTAGTAGATGTACCTCAAGTAAAAAAAATTGTGTGCATTTAATTATGATTTTTCTCATTGGGGGTTTATCTAAAAGCAGTTTGTTTTTTCTTGTCTGCTGCCTTTGCAAGCCCACCTCATCTAAATTAGTACAGTATTTCTGTGCCTGTCCAAACACAGACATACCAATACAGTCCAATGAGAAGTTTTGGCAAGGCAAGTACAAGGCAAGTGGTTAATTGCCTGCATCTTGAGATTAGCTCCACTGAGCTAAACAACCAGGAAGTAACAGGACCAGTTGTCTGCTTAACAGTCAGGGGATGTAACAAGGTTAATTTATAAAAGCGCCAATGTCTTTTAAAATCAGAACCTTTTGTAAAATAAAAAAAGAGGACACACTCTTCACACATTCAACAATTCAGCCAGGGTTGGCCTCAGGCCATTAAGCGCCCTGTGCAGGAAATCTTCACAGCACCCTCCAATCCTCCCTAGTCATACACCTTCATCCATGTATGTGTGTGTGTGTAGAGGGGTGTAGTGTTTGTATATAGGGGATTTATTAAATGAATAATAATTTAAAAACAAATATTAATTCCCCCCTTCCCTGTTGTTAACTTGCAGTAAGAGAAGAATGCGGATCTATGGCATTCCAGTGTGCTGCGAATCAGGTCTGCCCCTTCACCGGGTGCGGACTATTAGTAACTGTCTCGTTAGCGCAGGCATTTACAGTGTCAGAGCTTTCCTCTGGTAATTCACAGCAACAGTCTCATTAGCCGGAGCTCAGAAGACAGCTACTTATGGTCTGCAGCCGGCAGAAGTGCAGACCAGAGGTGCCAGGCTGACTCCCCTGCATTACAGAGGGGCAGACTAAGTATGTCACATAATACTGTGACACACAGTTACAGGCAGACAGTCACACATGCTCAGTTACAGGCAGACAGTCACACACACAGTTATAGACAGACAGTCTCACACACACACACAGTTACAGGCAGATAGTCACACATGCTCGGTTACAGGCAGACAGTCACACAGACACACACTCAGTTATAGACAGATAGTCACACAGACACACACTCAGTTACAGGCAGGCAGTTACACACTCAGTTACAGGCAGGCACTCACACGCACAGGCAGACTGAAACATACACTCAGTTATAGGCAGTCACACACACAGGTGCTGTCATACACACAGTTGCAGTCATACACACAGTTACAATCACACACACAGGCACATACACACAGGAGGACAGTCAGACACAGTCACAGATACAGGCACACACACAGTTACACACACAGGTATACAGTCAGTAACAGTCACACACACAGGCACAGTCACATTCAGACAGTCACACACACACACAGGCAGACAGTCACACGTAGAGTACAGTCACACAGACACGCACGCACAAAATCAATTACCTCTTTCCATTATGACTGGAAGTGAGGAGTGGAGGCAGTGCAGCTCCTGTAGCCTAGTTGTTGAGGAAGCAGGGACTCCTTCCTTCTTACCCCTTCCTGTGCAGCAGTTACCAAGAGCTTCTGGGAGCTTTAAGCTCACCCCTGCTGCCATTTTAGTCCCGCCTCCTCCACTCAGTAAGCCCCCCCTGCCGCTCAGTAAGCCCATTTCACGCTGCCTTGCTCTTTGCTTTTATAGTGGAAAGAAAATGAATCCTCCACTCGGGCACTTGTTTTCACTCCCCCTGCACTCCTGTCACCCGGCCATGTGTGTGCTGTCTCGGCCACATGGCGCCCCATGCTCCATGGCGCCCTGTGCAGCCACATAGCATGCACACTTCTAAGCCCGGCCCTCAATTCAGCAAGCTAAAGTACTTTATGGGTCTCATGAGAACATTACCCAGAGCATAACATTTCCTTTTTACCATAGTGCATCCTGCTACCATCTCTTTTCCCAGGTAAACGACAAACACACACCCAGTCATTCCCCTGATCAAAAAGAAAATGTGATTCACCAGATGATGCAACTTTCCAATATTGCTGCATGGTCCAGTTCACTTCCCCATGTAACGTCTCAAATCATTGCACGTTCTCTCACCTAAAAATGAGCACATCCTGACATACAATTAAAATACTAAGAATGCAATTTTCAAATAAGAGCAAAATGCATATCTGTCTCCGGGGGCGCTGCAGGGAAAAATATTTGAGATTAGTTTGGATGTGTCGGAACTTCACCTTATTGGTATACAGAAGTTAATTGTTGGTATTTAGTAGTTGATTATTTTTTATTTGCAATTGGTGCTTAGGCGCAATTCTGGTTGGGTGATTGTGACTGCTATACAGGTCAAATTCCCGGAGAAGGATTAGCTGTCTAGAGGGACTTCAGGATCATTAGGTGCTTAACTGACGCTGGACGTCCTCACGTTATGCATGGTTACATCAAGCATTATGTCAAACCCCATAAAAAAATCATTATACTATACTGTACTATACTATACTATATATATGTGAGAAAACCTAATGCACTTTAGGTCTCCCTCCCCGGCTGACATCTTCTTCTAATTTAGTTTCTGAATTACAATCTCAATATGGAAATTGTGCGTCCAGAAAAAAAATCTAGTTGCTACAAAAAACAGCACGGCTAGTCTGAGTTTTCTCGCCACGCACAGGTCTTAGCATTACTCATTTTGTTGGATGATTTCCATTTTGTTTGCCAATTTTGGTGGGGTTTAGTCAAAACAGATATTCTAAAGCCATGCAAAGCATCGTGGAATCTACCTTTTGGCCACCCCTGCTCCTTTTTCATGCTGTTGATTATGTAAAACTGCAATAAAATGCCAGTAGTCAAGACTTGAGCTTCACTAAGAACCGAAATGTTTACGATAACTCCAATTTAGAAACTTTAAATTCGTGCTGTAAAATGTTTTTTTAGCATTCATTTACTCTGGAGGTGTTGCGGCAAAGGTACAATTTCCTTGCATCTATCATAGGAGACAAGAAGGGGATTCAATATTTTAATATAGTCAGTCTATTAATTTCTTTAAATTATTTTTCTAGATGAAATCCAGATGTAGATTCCCATACAAAGTGTTTAAAGGAAGGTAAATGCTCAATAAATAAAAACAGAAGCACTATAAGGACATGTCTGGATGCCTTCTTGGCAGCAGAAAATTGGCTGAAAAGTAAACGTGTCACGTGGACTTGTAAATATAGCGTACTGTTTTATATGTGGTCACTACAAGGCTCAGACTCAAGCTCAAGAGCCACCTCCAGATCTTCTAGCAGACGAGCAGATGCAGAAGCCGACTTAGCAGCCAAGGTAGAGCAGGCAAAGGCAATGCAACAGATGCATGAGCAACATGCTAAGCTGAACAAACTGGAGAGTGAATTAAAACTTAAAGAGGCACATGCTTTAAGAAATTAAACTGAAGTTGGATGAGGAAAAGACAAGGCTACACCACCTTCAAGCAGAAAATGAAGTCAAGGTAGCAGCGGCACAAGTGAAAGCTTACAATGCCTATGATGGTCTTGAAAATTGTGAGCAGAAGACAGACCACAAGGTGCAATACCTCTGCCAAAATAATGAACCTCAAACCTCATTGAATCCACAAGCTGTGCCATATCATCCTTCAAATACACCACTTGAGGTGTCAAGACCACAAGAAGAGATTAAAAACAAAAGTATTCTGATATCCAAAAATTGAATATACAGAGGAAAAGAGGGAGTAAGACAAAAATGGAAACAGCTCTAACTGGAAGAGTATAGGGATTCACCAAAAACCTATAAGAACACAAACTGAAAATAGCACTATATGATATAGTGCAAGGAATCCAAGAGCTGTATAATAGATTCAAAGTATATAATAAAATATATATATTTTTAGACACAATAATATGTTCCCTAGATACAATATATACGGTTTGTGTATCTTAATCCCTGGTTTGAAGAAATAACACAGTGTAAATGATACCAAATAATATACTTTTATAAGAAAAAATATTAAAATAATGTCCATTTGTAATAAAGCATACCAGTATGTGGAACTGGTTGCTCAAAAGTAATATAGTCAACGTATCGCCAGAACCACTAATAAGATAAAACTGGAAATATAAATGAAAAACAGTTTATTACAAGTTAAAAAATAAACCTAAAAATCTATGCACAAAAATATAACCAGTCTATTACAGGTCAAAAAAGCAAGAAAACCTTAACTTCCACCCGTGATGGATGAAGATACTGTTAGTGAATTCGTCCTCTGGATCCTGACCGCCGGTGAGGACGGCGTGCGTTTCAAGGTGCATTCCACTACGGACCTCACTCTTTGGTATGTCTGGAATCCAAAAATGGATGGTAGTTTCTTTCGACTGGACCTTGGCTGGCAGTGGTTGTGCTTCTTGTATTGTCTGACACGTTTCGTATGTGTAAAACCCTACTTCTTCAAAGACTGTATAACTAGTACAACGTGGGTGGTTCTTATATATCTAACAAATAAATTGGTAATTAAGAAAAATTTGCTATTTCTAATTACAGAAGGTGAAAAACATAACTTAATATGCATTAGGACATTGCAAATAAAACAATAATATCATAATAAATCAACCATTATACAATTTATTGTCTTAGTTAAAAAATAATATATTTATTTTTATTTTTACTTATAACAAGATATTTCCGATTTTAAGTTGCACAATTTATGACTCAAAATGTTATTAAAAGCGATAAAACATCTATATAACATATATGGTTTGTTTTCACTCGGTTCATAAACCCCGATCTATTTCATACATAAACGTTCAGTTATTCTAATTTAAGACAAGTCTATTGCAGTGATTGTAGCACATTGTGGCTCTATATAGATACGATCACTGCCATAGACTTGTCTTAAATTAGAATAACTGAACATTTATGTATGAAATAGATCAGGGTTTATGAGGGGGCCTTAGAAATTGACTTTCTTGAAAGAAATGAGGACAAGTACGTGTCTCAAGATGTCGTTCACTTTGTGCAGTTTCTCTCTAAAACCATAATGAAAAGAAAAGCTGGACACTCTGAGATGCCGTTACCCTTCAAAGAAAACAGTCAACTGGCACTACCCAACAATAAAAGGCTGCCCATTGTTCGACTTCATCTAAAGAAAAATATGAAGGCCAACAAACCGTACCATGAACACTACACTGCATTCATGGAAGAAATTATCAGAAAAGGTGATGCAGAAACAGCCCCTTTCTTGTCAGAGGAAGAGACAGTGTGGTACATCCCACATCACTGGGTCTGTCACCCCAAGAAGCCAGACAAGTTAAGATTTGTCTTTGATTGTTCTGCAAAGTTCCAGGGCATCTCACTAAATTACACTTTACAGACAGGTCTCGACCTGATAAATTCTCTAGTGGGAGTTCTGTCGCTTCAGGAAGGAAGCAGTTGCTGTGATATGCGACATTGAAAAGATATTCCATCAGTTCACTGGAAATGCGCAACCATTTAAGGTTCCTTTGGTGGGAGAGCGGTCAGTTGGAAACAGAACCCAAAGAGTACAGAATGGCAGTTCACCTTTCGGTGCCAGCTTCTCTCCAGAATGTGCGATCTTCAGTCTTAAGTATCTTGGACGACAACACAAGGCAGGTTATCCCTCAGCATCAGCCTTTATTGAGAAGAACTTTTGTGTCGACGACAGCCTAACTAGTGTTTCAACAGTCAGTGAAGCTACAAATCTGGTAATCGAAGCGCAAGAACTATGCAAGAATGCCGGCTTACGATTGCATAAGTTCATATTTAGTTTAACAATGAAGATGACCTGTCTTTGTGTAGCTTCATCAGAAAGAGCAACAACCAGTGAACCTCTCAAACTTAACCCAGACTCAACACCAGAAGGACAAGTGCTTGACATTCAGTGGGCAATTGAAAACGACACTTTCAGTTTCAGCGTTGACATAAAGGATCAACCCTCAACTCGTTGTGGTGTCCTGTCAGTGGTGTCCTCCCTTTATGAACCTCTAGGGTTCATAGCTCCTTTTATATTGAGTGGCAAATGCATTCTCCAAGAGTTTTGCCGCAGGGGCATCAGTTGGATGAAGCACTTCCTGAGACTGTAGGCCCACGGTGGGAGACCTGGAAGAGTAGTCTGCAAGCCTTGAAGGAAATCAAGATACCCAGATGCTACCATCCTCCAGACTTCAGTAACACAGTGAAGGTGGAACTACATCACTTCTCAGATGCCAGCATCTGTTCTTATCATACGTACAAGAATGAAAGAGGTCAAGTCCATTGCAGCTTTGTAATGGCCAAAGCAAGAGTTGCGCCGATGAAGATTGTGAGCATCCCAAGGCTTGAACTCTCAGCTGCAGTCACCACAGCAAGGTTGAGTGTCATGTTGAAGACAGGACTTGAGATAGAAATTGACGAAGAATTCTTCTGGACAGACTCCCAGGTAGTTTTGGCCTACATCAATAATTAAGCGAGAAGATTTCACGTCTTTGTAGCCAATCGTGTTCAACTCATAAGAGAGATTACAGATCCAACTCAGTGGCATTGTGTGGATATAGCACAAAACTCAGCCGACCATGCATCCAGTGGTTATCACATAGCAGAGATTTCTCCCTAAAGCTGGTTATCTGGGCATAGTTTCTTATGGAAATCTGAAGTACTCGCATCTCCAAGCTCTTCAGCAGAGCTGATTGTAGGCGACCCTGAAGTTAAACCCCTTGCATCACAAGTCATATGACTAAATCATATGAACAAGCTTTCCAGTTGGTTAATGCTCATTAAAGTGATTGCAAGATTCAAGAGAATAAGATTTAAGACACATCACTGCAGCAATCCTGTGACTGTTGAGGAATGTAGGAAGGCTAGGGAGGTAGTTAAACAGCACATTTTCCCCCAAGAGGTAAAACTTCTTCAAAGAGGAGATAGTCTTCCAAGTTCAAGCCCTCTTGGTTACCTTGACCCCATTCTGGTTCAAGAACTTCCTCGTGTTGGTGGAAGACTGTCAAGCACCCAGTCATCCTCCCAAAAGAAGGGCACATTATCCACTTAATCCTGCCCCACTACCATGCAACCACTTGTCACCGGTGTCTCAGCCAAACTTTAACAGAACTCAGAGCAAATGGATGGTGTGAGCAAGTCAGTTGCCAAGTTAGTACATAAATGTGTACAGTGTCGAAAGTTCTGGCGCCGCACAGAGGAGCAGTGCATGTCAGAGCTCCCTGAAGAATGTGTATAAGTTTTAGCTCCCTTTACATACTGTGGTATAGACTGTTTCGGTCCCTTTATCATCAAGCAAGGTCGTAAGGAGTACAAGAAGTATGGACTCATCTTCACATGCTTCTCCTCACATGCAGTCCACATTGAGATGCTCAAAGATTTATCTACAGATTCCTTTATCAATGCCTTAAGGTGTTTCATCAGTTTGAGAGCCGTTCGCCAACTCCACTGTGACCAAGGCACGAACTTCATAGGAGCAAAGAACGAACTTAAAGAAACTCTGAAGCAATGTGACTCCAAGGCAAAAGAAGCTTTCCTAGCTGATAAATAGTGCGAGTTTATCTTCAATGCCCCCTCTGCAAGTCACGCAGGTGGAGTCTGGGAACGTCAAACTAGAACCATTCATAATGTGTTAAATGCCACAATTGCTCAATGTTCAAGTAGACTAGATGATACTTATCTTAGAACACTATTTAATGAAGCCTAGATGATACTTATCTTAGAACACTATTTAATGAAGCCATGGCCGTTGTTAAAGGAACACTTTAGTCACCTAAATTACTTTAGCTAAATAAAGCAGTTTTAGTGTATAGATCATTCCCCTGCAATTTCACTGTTCAATTCGCTGTCATTTAGGAGTTAAATCACTTTGTTTCTGTTTATGCAGCCCTACCCACACCTCCCCTGGCTATGATTGACAGAGCCTGCATGAAAAAAAAACTGGTTTCACTTTCAAACAGATGTAATTTACCTTAAATAATTGTATAACAGGAGGCTCTTGCAGGGTCTAGCAAGCTGTTAACATAGCAGGGGATAAGAAAATCTTAATAAAACAGAACTTGAAATAAAGAGAGCCTAAATAGGGCTCTCTTTACAGGAAGTGTTTATGGAAGGCTGTGCAAGTCACATGCAGGGAGGTGTGACTAGGGTTCATAAACAAAGGAATTTAACTCCTAAATGGCAGAGGATTGAGCAGTGAGGCTGCAGGGGCATGTTCTATACACCAAAACTGCTTCATTAAGCTAAAGTTGTTCATGTGACTATAGTGTCCCTTTAACAGTGGTCCTTTAACTGTTGATGGAATCAACGACCCCAAAGCACCAGAACCTCTAACTCCAAACCATCTCATCCTGATGTAATCTAAGGTTGCATTAACCCCAGCTGGGAAGTTCGTAAAGGAAGATGTATATGCAGCAAAAAGGTGGCGTAGAGTTCAGTATTTAGCAGAATAGTTCTGGACTTGGTGGAAAAGGGAATACCTTGTGAACGTTTTCGCTAGACAGAAATGGTACACACCTCAACGTAAAGTAAATGACATGGCTGTAATCAAAGAAGATATGTTTCCAAGATGCCAGTGGCAGCTGGGATGTGTGATCAAAACTACAATAGAAAATGATGGTATAGTTCGTCGTGTCAATGTGTTAGTAGGTGACAGAAGATTGCAAGAGAAGAAGGACTACACATCAAAATCTTCAATTATTGAATGTCCTATTCAAAAGTTAGTGGTTCTTATAGAGAGTAAATAATTTCTCAGCTTTAGTGATCCACGAGCACACTACCACACAATACAGTAGCCAATTACAGAGGTACCTATAAGCTAAATTGTTGACAACTCCTGTTCATAGCGGCCCATTGTTATGTTCTCTTATATTCGTCATAACATAATTTGGTGGGAGTGTAAATGTCCGCTTATAACGTTAAATCTTTGTACCGCACTGACTGCCTCAGACGGAACCTTTCTGCCTTCCTCTTGTTTCCCCGGGGGAATGTTTGATCATCAGACCCCTCCTTCCTCTAGTTCTGGTGGCAAAAGCTCTCTGTGACTCAGAATTCAGAAGCAAACCAAACTAGCAGCACCTCGTGGAAAGGCGATTGCTATCAAAGTTTTTCTAAAGTTTAAAGTTGCACCCCTTGGCAAGCGGAGCGAGGTACGCTATAAAAGTACAAAATAAAGTGTAAAATCTTTCACTATATCATAAATATATAAAAAAAATATATAAAAAAAAGACCGCTACAGTCTGTAATGAATGCTGCAGCTAGACTGATTTTCCTATCCAGTCGGTCCTCTCACACCTCGCCCCTCTGCCAGTCCTTACATTGGCTCCCTGTATCCTATCGGAGTCAATTCAAAGTGCTAACCCATACATTTAAAGCACTGAACAATTCCAGCCCCTCTTATATCTCTTCACTGATCCAGAGGTATGCCCCTCCTCGTACCCTCCGCTCTGCCCGCGACCACCTCCTGACCGCTGCTCGCACCCGTACGGCCAACTGGCGCTTGCAGGACCTCTCACGGGCGGCTCCTCTCCTTTGGAATAACTTGCCTACTGCCATCAGACTCTCCCCTAGTCTTCAATCATTTAAGAAGGGCCTTAAAACCCATCTCTTCAGGAAAGCGTATGGCCTCCCAGAGTAATCTCTCCCTTACATACCTGTCTCTTGCTCTCTCCTATGGGATAGTGCTTTGCTCTCTTCTCCAGCTCTGCTTCACTCCTACCTGATATTTCCTATCCTAATGTTTCTAATATCCCACCTCCTATAGACTGTAAGCTCATTTGAGCAGGGTTCTCTTCAACCTATTGTTCCTGTAAGTTTTCTTGTAATTGTCTTATTTATTGTTACATCCCCCCTCTCAAAATATTGTAAAGCGCTACGGAATCTGTTGGCGCTATATAAATGGCAATAATAATAATAATAAACAATTATTCAATGCAATGAAGGAATCACACCAATTCCACTGTATAGTGTTCAAGTACGTATTAAGTGCTCAGACAGTGAATGTATATTTATATATAACTTTCCTTCTAGTAATGGATATAACCCAAAGATCTCCTCAAATCTTCCACAAATATACAGACAAAAATAGGGTAAATCCAACTAGGGGGAGATAAAAAGATACATAGTGCAACTCTGTAGAACCCAAATTAGGTATTTTTTTGTGCCAGTGGGTCACTCACACTTTTGCTGGATAATTAGGGCATTCAGTAATCACTGGAGATCTCAGATGGTATCTTTTTTTTTTTTTTCAATAGCTGATATTGCAGGTCTCAGCAGCATGTAAAGCAAAGTGCATCCAAAATGAGATGGAGATAAATAGAAGTAAAGTATAAAAAATATTTATTACTTACACAGAAGTAAGAATCAATCTGCATAAAATCCAAGTAAAATCTGTCCACAATCGATAGCATATTCAATATGTGGTCTTACCAGTGATTTCTAAAGAGTCAAAATGATATTCTCATCCCGAGAATGAACTTCCTTATTCATCCATAACAATACCTTACTGGCCTTAGCCACTGCTGATTGACATTGCACCGTGTTGCATAGATTGTTGTCTATAACAATTCCCAAGTCCTTTTCATGTGTTGTTAGCCCTAATTTGCTTCCATTAAGGGTATACGTTGCTTGTGCATTCTTTACGTCAAAGTGCATAACTGTATTTTTCAACATTCAATTCATTTTATAGTGTTTTTGAAAGTTACTGGGTCAGGTATATGGCTGTTTTTTTCACATTGAAATTTGCCAGATTGGTTATGTTGCCTTTGAGAGCGTATGATAGCCCAGAAATGAGAAATACCCCCATGATGGCATACCATTTGCAAAAGAAGACAACCTAAGGTATTGCAAATGGAGTATGTTCAGTCTTTTTTTAGTAACCACTTAGTCACAAACACTGGCCATTTTTAACAAACAAACAAATATAAAAGCTAACTTTGGCCAGTGTTTGTAACTAAGTGGCTACTAAAAAAGACTGGACATACCCCATATTGAATACCCCGGGTTGTCTACTTTTCAAAAATATATGGTTTGATAGGGGTAACTTTCATTTGCCGGCTAAAATGTCCCAAATAGGAAAACTGGAATACGCACCCCCAAAATAAGGTCTTTTAGCCCCCAGAGAACCCGACACACCTGTACATGGGTGGTATCAGGAGATGTTGCTAAACACATATTGCAATGTTCTCTGGCAGTAACCCTTAAAGTTCTCAGTACACTTATTCTTAAATTGCTATATGTGTTAAGAAAATCACCAATTATAATTTATTTTTTTATTTGGCATAAATTGGTGGTAAAATGGTTACATGAAAAGAGTCAAAATACCCCAAGTTTAATACCTTAGGTTGTCTTCTTTAAAAAATATATACACGTAAAGGATTCAAGGATTCCTGACAGATATCAGTGTTACAATGTAACTTGCGTTCATTTTGAAAAAAAAATATTTGGAAATCGCAAAGTGCTACTTGTACTTATAGCCCTATAACTTTCCAAAAAAGCTAAGAACATGTTAACATTGGATATTTCTAAACTCAAAGTTTAGAAACTAATTAGCACCAGTGTTTTTTGACGGTTGTAGATGTGTAACAGATTTTTGGGGTCAAAGTTCGAAAAAGTGTGTTTTTTGAAAAAAAATGTCATCAACATGTATAAAAAAATTTTATAGTCAATTATATGATATGATGAAAATAATGGTATCTTTAGAAAGACCATTTAATGGCAAGAAAAACGGTATATAATTTGTGTGGGTACAGTAAATGAGTAAGAGGAAAGTTACAGCTAAACACAAACACCGCAGAAATGTGAAAACAGCCCTGATCCCCAAAATTGAAAAGCGGTCTGGTCACTAAGGGGTTAAAGGAGATGCAAAGTCCCTTTGTTTTGTTTGTCTTAAGTTAACACTTTAAATATTATATTTTGTAACTTGATGGCACATTATGTTGGTATCTAAATTTGATAAACCAAAATATGATAGAGGACTCAGGTTACAAGATCTGCAAAATTACAACATGGCATCATTAGTCAGACAAATCATTAGTTAGATAATTTCAACAAACATACTTGTAGATATTACCTCTGAATCAACATTTTCAGTGTCTCTTTTATCTTTGTCTCTCTTACACACATCTATATTATTATATGAGACATACAGCATCCCTCAATCTATAACAGGAGCAAATACATAATACATTCTCCAGCGTTGTCTGCTCTTGACAGGCATGTAGACAAGGTGAATCTCACTCTAGTGGTGAGGGTAAGCCTCAGTAAGGGGAGGAGAAACTTGAGTTTCTTTTTTTTTTTTTTTTTTTATTAAAAATGTTTTGTTTTTTAAAATATTTGCCCATCAGCCTCTATCCCCCTACAGCCCTACCCCCCCCTCCCCCCCGCCCACATACAACAGCCCTTACACTAAAGCTCTAATCTCCCACACCACAGCTCCTATCTCCTGCCAACAACAGCCCCTATGCTTCAGTATACTCCAATCTGCATGTCCCCCATACATTACAGACCCTGTCCCCCCACACTGCAGCCTCTATCTCGCCCAGGGCCGGATTTAGATGAAAAGAGGCCCTAGGCTATTCCACTTATGAGGTCCTTTCACCTCCCATTTTTAAGTTTGTAAATTACATGAGAGACAATAAAATACATAATTGTGATATATATCAATATGTTAAATGAAACATGTTGTGATTGGTACTAACCTTTATAAAAAATGTGGCACGGATAATAAATAAAAAAAAAGTCAAGATGAGGAGAGGGGGGCGTGATGAGGAGGGGGGGTGATTGTGAGAGTAGGGGTGATTGTGAGAGGGAGGGGGTGATGAGGAGAGGGGGGTGATTCTGAGAGGGAGGGGGTGATGAGGAGAGGGGGGGTGATTGTAAGAGGGAGGGGGTGATGAGGAGAGGGGGGTGGTTGTGAGAGGGGGGTGATTGTAAGAGGGAGTGGGGTGATGAGGAGAGGGGGGTGATGAGGAGAGGGGGGTGATTGTAAGAGGGAGGGGGGTGATGAGGAGAGGGGGTGATTGTGAGAGGGTGGGGGTGATGAGGAGAGGGGGGGTGATTGTGAGAGGGAGGGGGGTGATGAGGAGAGGGGGGTGACTAAAAAAATTGCCTTAAATCCCTGGTGGTCCAGTGGGGGCTGCGTGGTGGTCCGGTGTGGTCCGGTGGCCCTCATTTCCGGTCTGCAGCTCCGCAGAGCTGCAGACCATCGATCCCGCGAGACCCAATCAGAGCGTTGCCGTGGCAACCCGCGGCAACGCTCTGATTGGGCAGTGCACGCGAGATCCATGGTCTGCAGCTCTGCACATTGCAGAGCTGCAGACCGCCGGTCTCGGCGATCGCGGCAGGAGGGGCATTGCAGTCTGCCCCGGGCACCCCCCTAGTAAGCGGCACCTGGGGCGCACCGCCCTCCCCGCCCTCCCCTTAGTACGCCACTGGTCATATCATATGCGTAGAATTTCTCCTTATTTTCGGTTCAGTGTTTTAGTGTTCACTGTTTTTAGAATAGTGTAATTTTAATTTTGCTAACAATTTGAATGTAGGCCCCTCTTGATCTTGAGGCCCTAGGCTAAAGCCTAGTTAGGCTATAGGAAAATCCGGCCCTGATCTCGCCCAATGCTACAGTTCTGATCCCATACATTCTACATTATCTATTGCTTGTATATACAGTGACCTCCAGAAGAATGTTGACAACAAGTTCCTCCAACAGACCAATGGGCCATTAGAGAGCAGAGCTATGATCACAGCCCCACTGGGCCACCAGGAAGCAGGGCCTTGATTAAAGCTCCATTGGGCCACCAAGGAGCAGGTCCATAATCCCATTGTCAGGATACTGAGAGATTCTCAGCAAGCTATAGGTCAGCAACCTAACCAAGAGTCAATGATGGAAAGAATAGACAGACATATTACAGGACCAGGCCAAACTTACAAAAAAACTAAGTAAATGTGAGCAAAGTTTGGTACACTCAGGGCCGGCCTTAGGGGTGTGCGAGCTGTGCGGCCGCACTGGGCGCCATGGAGCAGGGGGCGCCCTGTGGCCGCACAGCTCACACATGGCAGAAGGAAAAAAAAATAAAAAAAAAAAAAAAATTTGCGGAGGGGGCGGAGCTTAGCGTGCGGCGGGGGCGGAGCTAAAATGCCGTCTTATTGCTGCCAGAATCCAGGAGCTGCACTGCCTGTCTGCCTCCAGAAGGAACAGAGGTAACTATGTGATTGTCTGCTTGTGTGTCTGTGTGTTTGACTGTCTGCCTGTGTGTGACTGTGTGTGTGTGTGTGTGTGTGACTGTCTGTGTGTCTCTGTGTGTGTGTGTGTGTGTGTCTCTCTGTGTGTGTGTGTGTGTGTGATAGCAATAGCCAGAGCACTTATTCGTTCACCCAAAGTTCTACTTCTAGATGAAGCCACTTCTGCATTGGACAATGAAAGTGAGAAGGTAAGAACACAGAGTATAATATAAATCCCAGTGAATGGTGAAAGAGATCTATTAGAGCAAAACTGTAATGGCTCTTGTCTAGATTAACACCAAACATTCAGAGTTCCGTTTTTCATGTAGCTGAGTTGTTTTTAATTACTTAAGCAGGTGTAAACACTACAAATTCCTGTGACCCATAGCCTAAAAAAGTTTTTAAAAAACAAAAGAATACTGCTCCATTGCCAAATTGTGAGCTCTAATTAATATATTGATTGCCGTACAAATGTGTAGAGTGAGGAAATACAAAACTGTCAAGTCACTATGATGGATGCCTTTAACAGCACTCCAGATAACCAGATCTATGACAAAATGTCTTTGAAAATGGTTCTCTCAGGGAGTACAGACACTGCCAGATGGGAAGAGTGGAATAATTATGTACATTCCAGATTATCCTCATGCACAATCCCTAGTATGATACTTTAACCAATCCTTCTACACTTCTGTTTAGCTACACAAGGACATTAGATAGGAGAAAATTTAAAAAAAGACTGCTTATCTAATTTTTGTGAAACCCTAGCATATCATAACGAAAACATGATTAGATACCTCAGACTTAAAAATTGTGTCCCTTCATATTAAAACAAATATAAATAAACGATTAAAAAGAAAATTAGGGTTCCCTGACACACCCCCAAAAAAATTTCAAGAGGCCCAACAAGGGACCTCTCCTCTTCATCCACCACCACATTGGCTATAGTGTGAAGAATAATAGAAATAAAGGCTCAAGAGATGCTAAAGATCCAGAGGACCTTACCTCAACAAATCCAATATTTTGAAAGCGGGTTAATATACAACAGTGGATAAGAGTATACTCTTTGGTTAATTGATTTCCTTGCGACTACAGTTTGTTTGTCTGTTTAGAAAAGGTTGGAATGCCTGTTCCCGTTTAGTAAAAAATTGACATCAGGCACTCCAGCAACCTTTTTTCGATTGAGTAGGTTTTTTGGGGTAAATTTTGACAACCACATGCTTTTCTTAGCTTAAATGTTGGTCATCATACATGTAATAGTTAGCATGTACAAGTGCATCCTTTGAAGAAAAAATATATTTTACACAGCAACTTCTACCATGCATTTCTGGGCCCAACTCTTTTTAACACACCCATGTATATTAAATCATCCAGACAAAACATACAACATTTTGCATTGTGGATTAAGAAAGAATAATGGGGTCACAAGAAATTTCAAAACTTCCCTATCCTTTCAGTTAGACTGATCTCAATTATAGAACTGCTGGCCTTTTCCAAATTGACACTGAATTTCATCTGAAATTTCCATTAGCTGTCTATGTGATTGTCTGCTTGTGTGTGACTGACTGCCTGTGTGTGTGACTGTCTGCCTGTCTGTGTGTGTGACTGTCTGTGTGTGACTGCCTGTGTGTGTGACTGTCTGCCTGTCTGTGTGTGTGTAACGGTCTGTGTGTGTGACTGTGTGTGCGTCGCTGTCTGCCTGTGTGTGTGTGTGTGCGTGGCTGTCTGCCACAGTGTGTTTGGATGTCTGCATGTGTGTTTGTGTGTGACTGCCTTCCTGTGTGTGTGGCTGCCTACCTGTGTGTGTGTGTGTGGCGGTCTGTCTGTGTGTGTGTGTGTGTGGCTGTCTGCCTGTGTATGCTACTGACTGGGCAGACTAGATGGGCCGAATGGTTCTTATCTGCCGTCACATTCTATGTCTGTGTGTTTGTGTGTGGCTGTCTGTGTGTGACTGCCTGCATGTGTTTGTGTGTGCGCGTGTGTCAGGGTGTGTGGGAAGGGGGAAGTAGTGGGGGCGGGGGGAACGGGAAGGGGGGGCGCTGTGAAGATTTTTCGCACAGGGCGCCTAAAGGCCTAAGGCCGGCCCTGGGTACACTGGAAAACTGGAATACAGGAACAAGGGAAAAGGCAATGTCCACAGTCAGGGACAAGCTGGGTCTGATATACAGTCTAGGCCCAAGACTCCAAAAAGGCACTGTATAAATGTCAGAAGGGGTTTGTAGTTCATAGTTGCATCAGTTTTGCTCATGCACATTATGCCAGGTAGCATGCCAACTCATTAAGAAAAAAATACTAACATCACAGCTCTTGTCACTTTAGAATAGATGATTTTATTGAACCCACTCCATCACAACGTTTCGACCTACACGGTCTTTGTCAAGCAGTATGTCAAAGACCGTGTAGGTCGAAACGTTGTGATGGAGTTGGTTCAATAAAATTGCCTTGCTTGTACCTTGGAGTGCCTGGACCGTTCTTCTATTTGTTATTCAGCATTTGGTCTCTGGTACTGAGACTGTCCGAGTTGCACCCAGCTACATACTGCTTAAAGGGATAGAGTGCAGTTCCACACCCTACCATAACTACTTTAGAATAGATGATGGCCATAATAGCGCTAGTGTGATCTAGTAATAATGGACGCATACAGATTAAACTGTTTGGCCTGGTTTTCTGAGTGGGTTTTGATGTCAGTGCCTAGTCTGAGAGTGAGATGTCTTTGGTGTGTTATGTTGGTAAGTGCCCTGGTATTATGGCAGAGATTTCTGGAATGTTGGTTAATTCCTGGTTTTGATGTGGGAATGTAAAGGAATTGGAACTATCACTGTCAGCCTTAGATGAATCTGTATCACTATCAGAAGAGGATCTCACACTCAGTTTCACTGAGCTACTAGCAGGGCCATGATCATAGCTCCACTGGATGACCAGCAAGCAGAGGTGAGACCACCAGGCAAGAGGTCATAGGTCATTTAGGGTGCATTTTTTTACATTTTTCGTTTTTTAACAATGTGCACACACAACACACTCAGCTACCCACACAAAGCACCACATATCACTCACAATTACCTACACATCACAACATTCATCACTCATAGCTACCCACACACATCATTTATAGCTACCCACCCATCACTCAAAGCTACCCACACACATCACTCAATACTATGCACACACAGCTAAATCCATTATTTACAGCTAGCTACATACAATTTACTCTCACAAATAATTTGCTTTCACTTTAGGGTGCATTTAAAAAATATATTTTTAGTTGTTTTTTTTAACAATGTGCGCATAGCAACACACAACACACTCAACTATTCACACAAAGCCACACACATCCCACACGGACTGCCACATACATCATACATACAGCCAACTCATACACAGACCAAACACATACATCTCACACATGTACCACACGTACAGCCACTCATACACAACACAAACACAGTCAATCCCTGCGCACACACACAGTCTTTACATGCACACAACTCACTGTTTTGATTTGTTGGATTAAAAAGACACTAGTGCAATTTGAGTGTTTAACCCCTTAAGGACGCATGACGGACAGCACTTAACGACGCTAAAATTAACACCAGATTGCCGCGATCTGCGCTATCACAGAGTTAACGGTCCTCCGGTCAGCCTTGGTGTTCGAGGCAGACCGGGAGCACCCGATCGCGCTATCCCTGCAGCTGTGATCGCTCTGACAGGCTGTCAGAGCAAGCACATGTGCTGCAGGGACTTCTGATCCGCCTCCCTGCTCTTCCGTATTCAGTGTGACGTGCAGGGAGACGAATCAGTGATGATCCTCTTCACCCTGTAAAAAAAATAATAATTAAAGTTTATTCCCCTCCCCCCCTACCCTGGCTTTGATATAATTACCCCTTCCCTGCCAATTGATCACTGACTACAGTGTCAATTGGCAGGGACTACAGTTTACTGTGATCTGATTTTTATTTTTAACCCCTGAGGGTTAGGTTTTATTTTTTTTCAACCCTCAGGGGTTAAATGTATTTCATTAATTAATTAAAATATTTTAAAGTGATATATTTAGCTAGCTGGGGTGGATGGAAATTAGTGGGGAAATGGGGAATCTGGTGTTAGGCTAGCTAAGGGTTAACATTAAAAGATTTTTTAAAGGCTTTAAAAAGTAAAAATAACATTTTTTAAAAAGTTTAAAAAATCCCACCCCCCTCCTTTACCCAATCCTAATAAAAAATAAACACCTTCCTTGCCAGTTGATCACAGCCTACAGTGATCAAAATACAGATCACAGTATTATACTGTGATCTGATTTTTTTTTTTTAACCCCTGGGGGTTAACTTTTATTGATTTTTTTTAACCCTCAGGGGTTCAATTCATTTAATTAATTAATATAAATATTTGAAAATTATATATTTTGCTAGCTGGGGTGGGTGGGAGTTATGGGAATCTGGGAATTGTACTGTTAGTGCTGCTTACTGCTAGTTAGGGGTTAACACTAAAAAAAGTTTATTAAAAGTGTAAAAAAAGTTTCAAGAAAGTTTTAAAAAGTAAACAAAATGTAATAAGTAAACAAAAAAAGTTTAGAAACAAGTTTTAAAAAGTTTAAAAAAAACATAAAAAAATGCTCATTACCACTACACCTGGAACATACTAGCGAAAAAATGATCCCACGCTAAGGTTCAAAACATGCCTTTTGAATTACCCCAGGGTGTGTTCTTTAATAAATAGTATGTGTGTGGGGGGAAGTTTGAATAACCAACCAGCTAAACTACTCTGAAATGAAACATGGACACAGCGTAAAACTTCAAAGTTAAAAAAAAACGTAATGGCTGCGTCTCAAATGTGCCCCTTCAACATCCACATATACCTGGCAAAGGTACATACGGGGGTATTGTTGTACCCTGTCATAGCTGAGCAACATATGAAGTATTATACAGTTGTAGCACACATAAAGTTTCAAAATTTATACTGTGCAAACTCACTCTGGCTTTCAAAAAGGCAGAATTTGTTTTTATTACCACTACACTTCGTATAAGCTAGCGGAAAAATGATCACACGCTAAGGTTCAAAATATGTATTTTGAAATACCCTGGGATGTCTTCTTTAAGAAATGGTATGTCTTTATGGGATAGTTAGGATATATAGCCTGCTAAAATACTCCAAAATGGAACCTGGAAACAGCGTAAAAATTCAAAATGGGAAAAAAACTGGTATGTCGGTTTTTAAATGTGCCCCTTCAATATGCACATTTAACTGGCAAAGGTACATACGGGGATATTGCTTACTCAGACGACATAGCTGAGCAACATATGAAGTATTACACAGTCGTAGCACACATAAGGTTTGCAAAATATACTGTGCAAACTCACTTTGTGTGTCAAAAAGGCAGAAAAACACTCCACCCATAGCGCTGGTAATTAACAAATTACGTGACAACCATCTCATGGACAAGCTAACTGCACAGGTCAAACACCACCACGACTTTTCAAAAAGTGTGGGATTTATGGGAACAATACGACAATTAAATCAAGAAACAGCATCGAACAGGGTGGGGTGGCCATCGGCCTTCGGGCTGAGGGTGCACAATATCCCACCAGAGGCCCAACAACATTATACTACCACTAACAGTACTCGGACACGCATGTAGAACTCTCACGAAGATTTAGTCCCAAGACCATTACCTTTTGTTATACCAGACCATTGCCCAAAGGCAAAGCTATGCCTAACAGGAACCACAACTCAAAAAACATGATGGACCACTATCTGGCAAGGAGAGGTTGAATCGACACTGAGGACCACCCAATAAGATTACCTTGGCTCTATGTAGTAAAGTATTGGAGGTACATGAAACCTGCACGACTTCCGCACAAGCCACGACCTCGCTAACAGACCATAACTCATAACCATGACAAAAAAACAAACCAAATGTAGGCGACCAAGGGCTAGAAGCCAGATTAGCTCACAAGTGAGGCATACCAGTGGTATTAACTGAAACAACACTATTGACCAATATTCAGCCTATCCACACAGTTATATCTCACCAAACGTTAAGATAGACATCCCAGATAGTCTCTTCCTTGCTATATGAGTCTATCTTGCGACTCACTCAGCCACTCTAGTATCACTGGAGGGGCCAAAGCTAACAATAACCACAACCTAGTGGACTTTTACTTATCACTAATCTATTTCAACTATCACTCAGACCTTATTGCAAAAGACTTCCTAAATCTACATTTTGCTCATCTCGCTATAACAAAAATGACAACAAAATTATCAAAATATTAAAATATTTTTCAAAATATAAAATAATTTTAAAAGTTTATCTAAAATATTATATGATTTGAAAAGCTTATTGAAAATGTTAAATCAAGGACTATGTATATAAACATGTCAACATAAATATGTAATACCTGAATGGTTACACTTTTTACTTTTATTAAGAGTTAATGTACCATATTTTTTTTTTTTTTTAGCTATTCCATCTAGGGCAACATTTTTCTTAGTACAATCATAAGTCTAAACCATATCTGGAAGACCCTCTTCAAAGTGGGAAGCGTATAATGTCTTGTAGGTCTTCCATGCATTTTAGGTTGTTGAAAGTTCAGTTCCACTTAGAATAAAAATCCACGTCCATGTCCAAATCCAATATAAAAATAGAGCAAGTGGAGTCAGGGAATCATATAATTTGGTTCTAAATAAGGAAACAGAATCATCTTAATCAATATGACACATTATTAACTATGCATTTGATTTCTGTTTTTTTCGTTTTCAAATTGCATTTTAAAGCATGCTCGATAAGAAAGAGCAGTAACATTGCAGACCATATCAAAGAACATAATAAAATACTACAGTGAAATAGGCAATGGTACAATGAAGGATATCAATGAAAATTATACTATCTGAGACACTAGTAATTTTATTAAAGACACGGAGGCTCATATTATGCATAACTCTTTCTTTATTTCCTCAGCAGCAAAGATAGAGGAATATAAATATTGTCAAAAATGAAAGAAAAACTGTATAGGCATAACGGGTAGCGGATCACATGGTAGAGGAAGTGGCTATATAAGTCCTGTGTCTCCCACAATCCGCCTCTTTCTTTGCTGCTTCTTCAGACAGATAAGTGTTTTTGCTTCTCTCTGACTCAATTTTGGTAATCGTTTACTTGTATTGATTTTTCGTTGTATACTGATTTATGGCTTTCCCCTGTCGGCAGGCATCCTTTTGTATGTCGTCTTCTCAAGGGTATCCGCCTTGCTCGTCCTCCTCGGCCTCGCTTCTCTGCCTTTTGGGACGTTAACATGATGTTGCAGTTCCTCTCCTCATGGTACCCTAATCAGGAGCTGACTTTGAAACGACTGTCATCCAAGTTGGTAATGTTACTCTGTTTGATCTCTTGCAAGAGGGTCTCTGACGTCAGGGCCATGGATTGGGACGCCGTTGCATTCTACCCAGAGGGTGTTACTTTTGATATATCCAGGAGGACTAAATCTGCATCCAAGTCTTTTTCGTATCCTAGGTTTTCTGGCTGTCCGGCGCTCTGTCCGGTGGATTGCCTCAGAGTTTATCTGGATGTCACGAGTTCCCTTCGCTCTGCCGATCTACACGATTTGTTCATATCTTTCAAGTCGCCTCATCGACCGGTTTCTACACCTACCCTGGCACGTTGGATACGTGAACTGTTATCCTCTGCGGGTATAGACACCTCTGTGTTTACGCCCCATTCTGTACGAGGAGCGATGGCTTCTAAAGCCTCCTCAGTCGGGTGTCGTCTGGAGGATATCATGCGGGCGGCAGATTGGTCCAGAGAATCGACTTTTAGAGACTTCTATTTCAGACCTATTGAACACATCGCATCTCGAGTAGTTGCACAGCTTTGAACTTGCATAATATGAGCCTCCGTGTCTTTAATAAAATTCCCAGATTTTACTAGTAACATGACGTAAAGTCATGATTTTATTAAAGACACGGAGGCGAGTATTATTCCCTCCCGCCCTCCCGGTGTGGAATGGGGATACGAGATGCTTGAGACTCTACGGGTTTTTACTGTTCAATTAGGTATGTATTGATTATATATGTTTATTTATATGATTGGATGGTTTGGTACGTCTTATTATGTTTACTAATTATTTATCTTTTGTATTTCAGAATCCAGTTTATTGTTTGTGACTCCTTACAATGTTGTTTGGTAAGTCTACAGTTTTGAGTCTGGAAATTACCATATTTCTCTGTCTTTTTTAGCTTGATGTTGTCGCATTGTTCCTGTTTCCTGTGCTGATCAAGTAGGACATCGTTCTTCTTACCTGGTCTTCGGTTTTCGCAAGAAAGAGGGGGATTGTGGGAGACACAGGACTTATATAGCCACTTCCTCTACCATGTGATCGGCTACCCGTTATGCCTGTACAGTTTTTCTTTCATTTTTGACAATATTTATATTCCTCTATCTTTGCTGCTGAGGAAATAAAGAAAGAGTTATGCATAATACTCGCCTCCGTGTCTTTAATAAAATCATGACTTTACGTCATGTTACTAGTAAAATCTGGGAATTTTACAAGTCATTATGAAAATATATTAATTTACTAAGTATATAGACATGTAAACATAACCAGTATAGAGCAGGAGGTCCCAGGAAGTTTGGGAAGTGAATGAGAGAACAAAGGCCTTGATGTAATATTTTTGGATACGCATTTCAAAATATTTCATATTTTGTAACCTATTTTGATAATTTTTTTCTATATTGATATATTTTATATAAATTATCTATTTGTTGATGCTTTAATATTTTTATGAAATAAAATAATTGTAAAAGTTTATTCAACAATATTAAATCATTTGAAAGGCTTATACAAAAATATTAACTCAATGCCAAATGAGGCCTATATGTTAGAGGCCCAGTGTGCTCAAAGCTTCCAAATTCTACTGAAGTAGTGGCCTTATCAGAATCTGTACAGACAGCAACTAGATGCGGACTTGCAAAAACAGACCAATTCAATATTCACATTTTTCAATTGTAGAGTAATAGTTTCTTGATCCAAGGATAAATCTGACTGCCATTCTGGGGTCAAGAATTATATTTTTTTCTAGTTTTTTGCAAAATTGGAAGTGCTTCAAACTGCTTCTTTTTTTTTTTTTTTGCATTCTTTTGGATCAACAGCAAAAAAACAGATGTGAGGAAGGCTGAACTTGATGGACAAATGTCTCTTTTTAGCCTATGTGACTCAGTGGCGTCACTAGGGGGGGGGCAGAGGGGGCCATGGCCCCCCCTACATCATGTTGTGTCCCCCCTTCTTCCCCCCCAAATGCCAGCAACTTGCTGGCCATGTTAAATTCTATTCCCTCGGACTGTAACAGTGTGTTACAGCCCGAGGGAATGCAGGGCAGAGCAGCTGGAGCGCTGGGTGCTGTCTGTGCAGAGATGCTGGGGCCTGAGAGAGCATTGACAGGCTCCCCGGCACAGGCTCCGCCCCCAAACAAAGCCCCACCTCCTGCACATAAGCCCCGCCCCTGCCATTAAGCAGCAGGCCTTGCTGCTGTTGGAAAGGCCCAGCTACAGCTTCCAGTGAAAGGTAGGCTTAATATGTGTGTGTGTATGGACTCAGCAGTCTGTGTGTGTGTGTGTGTGTGTGTGTGTATGGACTCAGCAGTCTGTGTGTGTGTGTGTGTATGGACCCCGCAGTCTGTCTGTGTGTATGGACTCCGCAGTCTGTGTGTGTGTATGGACTCAGCAGTCTGTGTGTCTGTGTGTGTGTATGGACTCAGCAGTCTGTGTGTCTGTGTGTGTATGGACTCAGCAGTCTGTGTGTCTGTGTGTGTATGGACTCAGCAGTCTGTGTGTCTGTGTGTGTATGGACTCAGCAGTCTGTGTGTGTGTAAGGACTCAGCAGTCTGTGTGTGTATGCACTCAGCAGTGTGTCTGTATGGACTCAGCAGTGTATGTGTGTGTATGGACTCCGCAGTCTGTGTGTGTGTGTGTCTGCTAGTGAGGAAGCTTTTGTGTGTGTATGGACTCAGCAGTCTGTGTGCGTGTGTGTGTGTATGGACCCAGCAGTCTGAGTGAGTGTGTGTGTGTGTGTGTGTATGGACTCAGCAGTCTCTGTGTGTATATGGACTGTGTATATGGATACAGTGCCAACTATGGCACAGTATCAATAGAAATGTGTTTGTTTTTTAATAATCCCTGGTGGAAAATAATTAATCCTTCACCAGGGATTATAAAAAAAATAAACAAAACACATTGTGTCGGGGGTGGGGCTTAACATGCGGCAGGGGCGGGGTCAAACTGCGGCGAGGGCGGGCTAAATGTGCCCCCCTACTTTTGTCCCTGGTCCACCATGTGCCCTCCCTAAAAATGAATCCTAGAGACGCCACTGATGTGACTATGTAACAATGTTACGATATAGTGAGGGCAGGGATTAAACTTTCCACTCACTGCTAACCATAATGGAGTAAAAATTTAGCTCTGGTAATAGCCACTTTAATAACTGCATTTACCGGACTGACTGTGAGTATCAGTAGATCCAGGCTACATCTCTGTATACAGTCAAACAATGATTGTATTTTATGCTTGACAGCAGGCTTCTGGGTCTTCAAATATGAGCTCAACTCGTGTTAAAAACCAAGTACACCACCACTACCTAGATAGGAATATGTTTAAAGGTATATGCATCACTTGATTTTATTTGTATTTTTTAATTAGCAAGCAAAAACGTAAAAAAATATATACAAAACAAATTAAAGCAAGAAAAACTTTGAAAATGATGTAATGTTTATAAACTTACAATGTTATTCCCAAAACATGATTTGGTCCACATAATAATTAACAATTTCCAAAGCATATATAAAGCATAGAAATCTGAGAACATGGTGGCTTAAGATAAACTGAATGCATCCAGCAAGATGCACATTCACAAATTATATTTCACTTGCTTTTTTAAAATAAATTATAATTTAAAGTGCTATTTGCCCACAGGCAGCACTAGCAGCTAGCGAACAAAAAGATAAAAAAAACTCTAGGTAGCACCAGGATTATATGGCGACGGGCCTGCACTTGCTAGCTAGCTGCCACACGAAGAAGTAAATTTTTAAATATAAATAGACATTTTAAGTGGAACAATAAGACTCCCATATTGCTCTAATGGGGGTACTGGCAGGTGTGGACATGTCTCCTAAATGTTTTAAACTAGTGACACAGCAGCCATTGCTCATTGCCAACATTATCATGCAAATATCATCAAATTACGTCAGTTGCAATGGTCCCTCACGTTTTGGAGTTGTGGCTGCACACATAATGAGCCACACTGTAAATACATTGTACATTATATTGTCTAACTGGTTTTGACTTCGGCTTACCCTGACTATTCCCCTATCTGCAATCCTTGACTCAGCTTTTTTTTCACGTTTTCCTGATTTTATGGTTCCCATTAACTTGGCTTGCCTTTAAATTGTCTCTGTAAGCACGTAAAGCCAGGCCACTCTAAGAACCGATGTATATGTTATAGTGCATTCCTGGGTTACATTCTGGGAGTTGGGTTTCTGAATGTAACATTGGCAGTACAGATGTTTGTACTAAAATGCTCAGTGACTTAAACGTTACACTGTCATGAGATGCCACCTTTGCCACAAGCCAGTTCATTAAATGTCTGACTTACTAGATCTGCCCTGGTCAACTGTTTTTATGAAATGCATCTTTGCCCAACAACAGCTCAGCCACAAACTGGTTTAGAGCATTTAAATATCATCTGTCTTCAATCACTACAGCGTTCCAAACTGCCTCTGAAAGCAACAGCAGTGGTTTCAATACCCAAGCAGCTGTACACAAGCCTCACATCAACATGCCTAATGCCAAACCTAGGCTGGAGTTATGTAAAGCACACCACCATTGAACTATCTGGCAGTCTGATGGACGAATCCAGATGTGGCAGAAGCCAGGAGAGCACTACTTACTGGAATGTAAAGTGCCTGCTGTAAATTTCGGTGGAGGAGGCATTATGATTATGGATTATATTTCAGGATTTAGGATAGGTCCCTTAGTTTCAGTGGAAGATCATCTTGATGCTACACGATACAAAGACAGTTTAGACGATTAGATGCTTCCAAATTTGTATCAACAGTTTCCCTGCACATAAAGTGAGGTCCATGGTGTGACGAGTTTAGTCTGGAGAAACTTGAGTGGCCTTAACATAGCACTGACCGCAAACCCACATTTGAGACAATTTGGAAAGCTGACCTTGAGCCAGACCTTCTCGTTCAACAGCTTCTATGGTCTGTTTATGGTATGGTTGTTTCTTCTATGGTTTCCTGTGAAGCACTAGTGTCTGATTTTTTTAATCAGTATCACAGGAAATTTATGCCAGTTGCTCAATATGAATTTTGCTGTAACTTTACTCTATGGACAATTTTTACTCTCTGCTGTACTTGTATGAGTGAGTGTTCAAAATTTCAATAGATGGGCATGCAGACCATAAAATGTCTCAAAAAATTCTTAATTATATAAATAAATAGGATTGTGAGTTATAACAACCAGTGATTATACATACTGAAAATATTCTAAAATTACAATAATCAACAATATGCATTATTATTACTTTTCTGTAGTGGTAACAAAACATCTACAAAACTGATGAAAATAAGATGCACCAAAATATGAAATATAACATAAGCATAAATGTATGATAAAAGGGGAAAACGGCAGCTGTGCAGGGTGTAGTTTGGAGGATAGGATCAAGGATGACTACAACAAATTTCACTTGAAAGATTTGGAGTGAGACATAGATCCAAACAGAGAAGTACTAGAATCCATTGAAGTAGTAAAATACTGGAATATCTATTGTGGATTTTTCTTAGGTTAAAGGGACACTATAGGCACCCAGACCACTTCAGCTCATTGAAGTCGTCTGGGTGCAACGTCCCTGTCTACCTTAGTCCTGCAATGTAAATCATTGAAATTTTAGAAAAAAAGTACAGCATTTAGACAGCCTTTGCATTCCTAACACTATAGAATCCATTTTAAATGAAGAGATTAAACATACCTAAATTACATCCATACAGCTGTGATGCAGACACCAAGGCAGAGAAAGAGAACTTCGCTTGATACATACACATTGCAGTGAGAATAAGACCTCAGGCAGGGGTTGGGAGGCTAGAAGTAGCTTGATGCATACACTTAACCTGATAGATACATTCTGAGTAAGGCAGCACAGATAAATTGTTACCTTGTAATATATTTCTCAAAGGTTTTGCCCGTTCCCATAGTTGTCATATTCCCTGTTTTTGTTTCAATGCATAAACTAGGCTCTCCCCAAGTTAAAGGGGCAATCCAGATGTGAATGCCGTGCTCACTGTGCCCAGACAGGTATCAGCTGTATCTCTCGTGCAGAGAGAACTTGCTGGCATATCAGTTCTGGACTGTCCTTATGGACGGGTTCAGACTGATATGCAATGGAATAGGTGCTCTCTGTAATGGCACAAATTAGCAAAAACTATTTTGAAACTGTGACAAAATGCCTTTTGTCCCTGGATGGTTAGGTGACAAGCGGCCCTTTTCCCATGGCTGTTGGAGGAGCCTGAGTGCCAGCCTCCTGCCTCATGACTATGGCCCTGGATTGTATGGCCCTTTACAAACCTTATTTGGGCTAATAGATTTTTATTATGTTGCTGCTGGCCCTTTAAGAATTATGGGGAAGGATTGGTACTTGTTATGGCACTTTGGATGCCGCCGAAGTGCCGAAGTTTGCCGAAGTTTGCCGAAGTCGTCGAAAGTGGACGCCATTCGACAAAGGAACACGTGGCGGCGGCCATTTTAATTTAGTCGAATGCGGTCAGCGGTGTAAGCTACAGAATCTATGGAACTAAAATCGGCTGCACCGCTGACCCTTACCGCCCCCTCCACTTCGACACTTCGGTAAAAGTCAAAGTACGTTCGACAATTCGAACAGCCGGTTGCAATGTGCTATTTGCACGAACGGACTCGTTCGTGAATTCAAAGGGGACTTAGACTTTTTTTGTAGGAAATTGACAAACCGCTGAGCCCAAATCTATGGAACTGTTTTGGGCAGGGAAATGTGCTTGCGGTCGGTCATAAAGGACTTCCACTTAACTTTTTATGTACTGGCGGGATTTGTCTGATTTTTGGTTATGTCTGTATTTAAAGTATGCTGATTCCGAATATGTATGTTTTATGTGAATATGATGCATATTTTTAAAGTTATAGTATATGTAGAAAAAGTGTATTTGTCCTGCCTGTGATAAATTACATTAACCCATTATGTTCAGTAATTATATCACAGGCAGAGGGGAGGATTTTATGTGTTTGTGCTGGGTGTGTTTTATGTTTTACTGTACGGGATTGGTTACATGTTGTTCCTCCCTGTGGGATGTCCCCTTGCATGGGGACTTGCATAAAAGTCTGTGAGTGTTAATTAAAGTCAGATCATCTTGGACCTTCATGAAGTTTCGGCTTGGAGGATTGGAGAACTACACTCTGGGGATTGCTATAATCCCTATACTCCCCAGGGTATAATCACTAAGCTCTGCTAAGAGCTGGTTCTTGTTCCTGCTCTCTGGAATTCGGAGAGGTTGACCTAATGGAAGCTGAACCCTAGTCTTGGGTCCAGAGTGGGTGGAGACGGCGAGACCCCAACCAAGCTGCGGTGGTTCGTGGGGTCTGCAGTGGTTATAGTGTCTGGCGGAGTGCTTGAAGTCCTTGGGAAGCACTAGGAGCATCCATCAACTGAAGGTATCCGGTCGGGGTGCCAGGTGATCCGTTACAGAAACCTGAGCTGGGTTTTTTTGTAGGGCAAGCTACTGAGTTTGTCTAAGCTTTTGTCCGTTCTCATAGTTTTAAATATTCAGATATTCTCTGATTAGGTTATCTAGTAATAGAGTCTGAAAAAAATAATCAAGTCCATCAAGTTCAGCCTTTCACATGTATGTATTACTACTGTAAAAGAAGATGAAAACCCAAATTGAAGCAATTTCCAATTTTGTCACAAATTCGAGAAAAATCCTTGTTGACTCCATAATAGCAGTCAGACGTGTTCAGAGTGGCTACTGAACATATTAACTATTATATCCTTGAATATTCTTGTTTAAAATAAATAGATAAGCAAAAACAAAATCTTCCAGACGTATTTTAAAATCTGCCAAAACAGCCTCTTTAGGCAGAGAATTTTACATTTCTTTTATAAAAAACTCTTTCCTCTGCCATTAGTGAAACTAGGCAATCTTTTGTCTTTTGCACAGTCATGTTAATGAACAGATAACTAGAAAGCTGTTTGCTCTGATCCTGTATATATTTGTATAATATCCCTTCTGAGTTTAATTTGTTTTTTCTAACGTACACACTGTTTTTAGCCTTTCTTAATAAAAAAAACTTCCTTTCTCCATGTTAGTATTGTAGCCTGCCCCTGCTATCTGTATAGTTCTAAAACATCTTTTAAGGTGGGGTCTTAACATTACTATATAAATATGCAAAATTATATTTTTGTCCCATTATTTAACTCCACATTTTATGCACCGTACTGGCCTTAACAACTATTTAAAAACAGCTCATTGTTGTTTATTCCCAACTCGTTCTAAATTATTGTTTTAACCTAACTCAGTTCCATTTAAGTTATACGTTAATTGTGCTGCAGGTAAGTGGAAACAAGTTAGATACATAGACCTTGCTGTAAAACAGGTCCACAGGCATGAAGAACGAGTAACACTGCATACTAATACACAAGTTTATACTTGTTTTGTACTCAATGCAACCACATCAATCCGACCAAGTTCAGCCCTATTTAAGGTAAATATAAAATTGGGGTTTCTGCAGGTAGGCAGGCATTCAGGTAATCTGTGATGTTTTAGCTGGCACACCATGAGCTAAGAATGAAGAAGAAAGGATGTATCTACTAAGGAATACCCCAAAATGGCTCTTTAACCAAAGATCTTTCTATTTAATCAAGATGTTAACAGAATGAAAACCATGCAAACCATAAGCAATATGAGCTAAAGAAAAATAAATTAGTCATAGAAACAAAGAACATAACAAATTCAGAGCACCTGCATTCCCAGTGTAAGAGCTCTTTATCTGGGCTCAGCACATTGGCTCCCCTTGAAGAGCATTAAGCTTACACTCTCACTTTGGTTGTACGTGCTTGTCTTTGGTGATGACACAACACGCTCCATCTCTGACACCACCCCCTACCACCGGGCGCCTCTGTTTAGAAATTGCCCGGGCCAAATTTTTTCCCCAGTATGGCCCTGCCTGCATTGTGAACTAGAGTTCTGTCTATGATTGGGTCTAGCTACAGGTATATGCTTTATTGATGAAGCTAAGGACCAACTTTTCACTGGTATTATAACTACTGTTTACTGCCAATGAGTTGCACCACGACTAGGAGTTGATATGGAGATAGCAATAATTATAATATATATTTGATTTATGTGGAAGCACAAGATTTGAACACTTGCTCATTTAGAATTATCTGCTATTGACTCCTTGCACAGAATGTAGATGGAGCTTGCAGCTGAATGAGGTCATGCATCATCTAGAAGCCAACCATATAGAATGGTGATACGAGATGTTTAGAACTCATTCTCGTTTCACAAGATCATTAGAATAAGGAAAGTAAACGGGCATGAGGGAAGTTGGACCTGGGGGTTTGAAAAGAAAAAGGACAATATTAGGTCAAATATCTATAGGGCATTAAGACATTATGAAGAGTTTGAGACACCAAAGTGTCTGTATCTCCCTCTCAGGTAAATTGAGACTTGAGGCAGATGTTGTGACACCTGGGTGGGTTTAAACTCTTAAATGGCAGTCACTTACACAATTTGTGACAAACAAAGTATACAGCATGTCGCCTGTCAAAAGTGCTATTGAAAGTAAGTGTAGACACGATAGAAAAGATCCGAATATTTCTAGATATCCAACTACTGCAACATCAAAAAATAGCAAGCTGGCCCAGAGAACAAATAGTAACTATCATGGTGACCTCCAATTAATGCCGCAACTGCAGAATACAAATGCTTGAATTAGTAGAACACACAATGTGAGTGAAACTCATCCTTAAAAATTCAAATTGTATGTGAGAAAAATAAAAATAAAATGCTTTTGAAATGTCCTAGTGGGGGGTAAAGTACAGTTGGAGGCTGCTGTTTTGTTCCAAAATTCAAACTAAAGGTGAACTGAAACTGGCATGTCTGACCATATAACTTGTAAAATATCTGAAAAAAGGTCTACATGGTGGTATTGCTGTATGTATTTGTTGTAACCGAATACAAAACTGATGTCTGTACATTAGTGGAACACATAGAGACTGTGAGATTCCCCACGAAATGAAACAAGCATGGGGAAATCAAAAACAAATGTAAGCTGCAATTTTGACAGATGTTGGTGATAACGTGGCCATGGACAATGACAGAGTAAAATACGCTGAGGGGGTCTAGTTTCTAGAAATATATAATTTATATAGCGGGTTTGGATTTTGTGACAATTATTAAATTTCTTGTCTTAGAATACCAACGGTTTATTTTGAAAAGCTTAATTTACTTCTTGCAATATTTACCCTATAGCTTCCAAAAACTTATTGAAAACCTAGACATATCCACTAGCAGGACTAATAATAAATCTGTTCATACTTCTTCCATAAACAGTACAGCAGGCTGTAGTGCTTATGGTGGTTATGGTGCTTAGAGTGTGCCTTAAAGAAATCTAAAAAAGGAGTAATTATAGAAATCCGACATTGAGGTGTAATGGACAGAGGCACCATGTTTTCAAGGGTGCACAGCATTTTTGTCAAAATGCTTTTTGGCAATATTTAGAATTCATTGCTCCAGGAATCCACAAAACACTTGAGGAAATGTAGCTTATAAACACTCGCTAACCAGGGTAGTACAGGTAGACTACATTTCACATTGTACTCTCAATGAACAAATATACAAAAATATATGTAGTTCTACTGATAAAGATTTTTGAAGAAAAATAAATTAAACTTAAATTAAAATAAAGCCTAATACGAAGAAATAATTTCTCCTGTGCATGCGTGAGGTCAGTTCATGCATTTTTGTAGGATCCAAAAAGACTAATTTTATTTTCACAAATCTTTGATATAAATATTTCATCACTAACAATATAACTATAATTTAAAGAGAATACTTTTTTTAACAGACCTAGTCTAATAGTAAGCAATCTTTCTTACTTACTGCTGCTGACACCGCACGGATGAAAGCTTTTACAAATCCTCTGAGGTACAGAACTAATTACTTGCAAATGTCTAACGATGCTTCAAAAAAGTTTTGCCTATACTATAAAATAATCCACCTGTACTAAATGAGTGACCAGACATCCATAACATTCCACAATCATGAAAGCACCACAAACTCAGCCTTAATAACAGAATAACTATATCATTCAGCCAATAGCTGCTTAAATATTTAATTCCATATTTAAGACCTTTTAAAAAATATATATATTATTCTCTTATAAGTGTTCTAATCAATATAATCATAAACTGTCATAAGTAATTATGTAGGCAGGCAAAAATGACTAGGCTGACATTTTCTGAATTATTTTTAATACTAGTGCATTCTATGTGCATATTTTCATCCATTTTCAAATTAATAATAATGAATGCCATAAAATGTCAGCTTGTATAAATCCATATTCATTAGATTCACAACAAGCAGAAAAGGCCAGTACTTTCACAATCAAGGTTGTTCTGTTAACTGGGAAATGTCATAAACTAACCACGAAATTGCAAAGTCTAGGTCAATTTTGGAAACAACTTAGCTATTTTTATCAACCTGACTAATTATGCCTTAAATTTGGAGTTTCCTGTTCAATTTCTTTAAAGTTCCAGCCACTAGCCTTTGGCAAGTGAAGATATAGCCCTGGCGAGTATAAATTCACCCATGCTGCATATGCCACAGACTCTAGGCTTGTAGTGGTGAATAACTTTTAAGGCCGACTTGTAGAACTTGAAATTTTAAGTCCTACTTAAAGAAACACTCAGAGCAACATATCCACGTCATCTCTATCACCAACTGGCAGCAGTGATAGGCTGAGATCACTCATGTGATGCTCGCAGCCTATCACTGCTTCTCAACGCCACTTGAGTTAACAAGGAAGTGTTAGCCAGAGCAGGGAGGGAAGAGCCACAGGTGGCCAGGGGTCCTAGTACAACTGTAAACTGCAAGTAAATGGTTTAACAGTGAACTGAGAGATGACATCAAGGCACTCTAACCATCATAACCACATCAAAAAAACAAACTGTCTCTGTTCCTTTAATCAAAAACAACAATATATGTGAACACAACCCAGTGAAGAAAATATATATATAGTTTAGAGCAAACCAAGACTTCCCTTAGTATTTTAGGTGAAGTATCCCGGTAAATCCCCGAAGACTTCCTCTTGTCTTCAATAGATATATGCAAATAGGATAGGGGATTATCTGCTAAATGTAGATACAATAAAGAAACATAGCGTTTAACTGTGTGGGGACTGATACTGGTATATAATCACAATTAGTCATTCACAAATTTGTAGAATTAAAACAGCCTTGAGTGGTATATTTTCTTTCAGTATCCAGTGTATTGTCCCTCCTCACATGTTCATCATAAAGTAGATGTATGTATCTCAAAAGAGAAAGATATATGCAAAAATGTAGTACACTTCCAGAGTAAGGTAAAAAAGTATTTAATGACTTACATTTAAATATAAAACAAACAGCTTGTCACCATACACGTCCTACGCGTTTCGTCCTAGATGTGATCCTAGACTTCCTCAGGGACTTGGTGCAGTAAGGTGCAGTAAAAAATAATAGCAGCATTATAAACAATCCCCCCACAGTCCTTTTATACATCCCCTTTTAGTATTAAACGTCCATCAGCTGGCCTTCAATTTTCATTTTCGCGGCATCAAGCCCGATGACGTCATCGTGTACGTCGCGATGTAGAGCCTGGTGACGTCATCGCGTCCGTCGCGTGCGTTTCATCTTGCGTTCCACGGACCCGGAAGTGGGTCGCGGCCGTTGGTTTGTCTCTCTTATTCTATTTCATTGGCTCAAAACGTGTGTAAGTGGATAGAAAAAAACGAAAGGGGGGAGAGGAAAGCAATTAAAAAACTCTGGATGGCACTACTTTCAGAAAATAAGATAAAATCAGGAAGAATATATGTTCACAATACTATCTGTAGTTATGAATCTTATCTGTTCCTTTAATGTCTACTTCAGAAAAGGTTTAAGGACAACTGGCTTAGCTTTAATATGACATACATTATTGAAACATATAGCCATTTAGGTGGGTGACATGAAGGGACTGGGAAGAAATGTACAAAAATGTGCTGATAACTGCAACCTTTAACACCTCCATTAAAGGGACACTATGGTCTCCAAAACAACATTTTAATGAAGCAGTATATATCATGCATCTGAAGCTCCTGTGCTCAATTCATTGCTGTTTAGGCGTTAAATCACTTTTATTACTGCTTATGTAGCCCTAGCCACACCTCCTTGCTGCATGAAAACAAAATGGTTTTATTTTTCATCAGATGTAACTTACTTTAAAAATATGTATCTCCTGCTCTGTAAATTTAACTTTACATACAGGAAGCTCCTGTAGGGTCTAGCAAGCTCTTAACAGAGCAGGAGATAAGACATTCTAAATTAAACGGAGTTTGCAATAAAGGAAGTGTAAACATCAGATGAATCTCTTCAGGAAGTTTTTTGGTATTCTGTGTAAGTCACATGCAGGGAGGTGTGACAAAGGCGGAATAAACAAAGTGATTTAACTCCTAAATAGCAGAGAATTGAGCAGTGAGACTGCAGGGCATGGTCTATACACTAAAACTGCTTCATTAACCTTAAGTAGATTTGGTTAGACATGTGCAATTCGTTTTGGTCCGAATTAAAATTCGCCCGAATTTCAGGTAATTCGGACATTCGGGTGCTTCGAATATACTTATATCCGAATATACTTACACAGTGAAAGAAGAAGAATGTTACACTGTATACAATTTCAAATAAAAAGTATACAAACATTCAGCTGTAAGCATTTGCAACCCTTACAACAATCGAGTAACATACATTCATATAAAATGTAAGTTACTGAGCCTGTCAGTGTAATGACAGGAATGAATAAGTAGATAACTCCCTAATTCCCACGGTACTAGGGAGCTATCTACCAAAAGGCTGAAAGACCAAAATTAGTCTTTCAGCCAAATTTACTAATACTAAGTAAAGATTACTTAGTATTAGTAAATTATGCCCCTACTCGCTATACCGCGAGTAGGGACATGTCTATTAAACAGTGAGCAGTCTGTGGCTGCTAACTTAAAAAAAAAAAAAAAAAGGGTCTACCCTCCCTGAGCGGGTGAGGGCCCTAAAGTAAAAAAAAGGGGGGAGGACCTATTGTCCTCCCCACCGGCCCCCACCCCTGAGCGGTGGGTGGGGGCCCTAAATAAAAATTGGGGGGGGAGACCTAATGTCCTCTCCCCTGGCCCCCACCCCTGAACGGAGGGTGGGGGCCCTAAAAAACAATAAGGGGGGAGGGACCTAATGTCCTCCCCCTGGCCCCCACCCCTGAGCAGTGGGTGTGGGCCCTAAATACAAATTGGGGGGGACCTAATGTCCTCCCCCTGAGCGGTGGGTGGGGGCCCTAAACACAAATTGGGGGGGACCTAATGTCCTCCCACCTGGCCCCCACCCCTGAGCGGTGGGTGGGGGCCTTAAACAAAAGTAAGGGGGGAGGACCAAATGTCCCCACCCCTGAGCGGTGGGTGGGGTCCCTAAACACAAATTGGGGGGGACCTAATGTCCTCCCCCCTGGCCCCCACCCCTGAGCGGTGGGTGGGGGCCCTAAACAAAAATAAGGGGGGGGGACCTAATGTCCTCCACCCTGGCCCCACCCCTGAGCAGCGGGTGGGGGCCCTAAATACATATTTAACCCCCCTCCCCCAGGTGACTAGGGGTCCCCAAACCCCTAGTCACCCCCTCCCCCCAAAAAATAAACTCCTACCTACGCCCCTCACCCTAAAAATAATGAGGGGGGACCATTTAATTAAGTACCTTTAAAAATAAAAATAAACTTACCATTCAATGTTTTCTTTCTTCTAAAATCTTATTTTTTTCAGCCCCCAAAAAGGGCAAATAAAAATCCATAATAACCGACGCAATAAAAAAAAAAGAGAACGAGCGCAAAAAAAATACGTAATCCATTTTCACCCGGCGAGGGCTCCGCGCAGACTGAGCTATGCAGGGTGGGGGAAGGCTTATAAAGCCTTGCCCCGCCCTGCAATTAGGCTCAGAGCACTCTGATTGGTGGGTTTAAGCCATCCAATCAAAATGCTCTGACAGGTAAATGAAGAGACTGAGAGGTAAGGCTCTACATTTACCTGTCACAGCACTCTGATTGGTTGGTTTGAAATCCACCAATCAGAGTGCTCTGTGTCATTTTACACAGCGTGGGAAAAGTTCATAACACTCTGATTGGTGGATTAAGTAACTAAGTAATTAAGTAAGTTATTATGGATATTTATTTGGCCTTTTTTGGGGCTGAAAAAAGAAGATTTTAGAAGAAAGAAAACATTGAATGGTAAGTTTATTTTTAAAGGTACTTAGTTAAATGGTCCCCCCTCATTATTTTTAGGGTGAGGGGGGTAGGTAGGTTTATTTTTTTTTGGAGAGGGTGACTAGGGGTTTGGGGACCCCTAGTCTCCTGGGTGGTTGGGGAGTTACATTTTCATTTAGGGCCCCCACCCACCGCTCAGGGGTGGGGGCCAGGGGGGAGGACATTAGGTCCCCCCCCTTATTCTTGTTTAGGGCCCCCACCCACCGCTCAGGGGTGGGAGCCAGAGGGGAGGACAATAGGTCCCCCATTTGTATTTAGAGCCCCCACCCGCCGCTCAAGGGTGGGGGCCAGGGGGGAGGACATTAGGTCACCCCCATTTGTATTTAGGGCCCCCGCCCGCCGCTCAGAGGTGGGGGCCAGGGGGGAGGACAATAGGTCCCCCCCTTATTTTTGTTTAGGGCCCCCACCCACCGCTCATGGGGGAGGACATTAGGTCCCCCCATTTGTATTTAGGGCCCCCACCCGCTGCTCAGGGGTGGGGGCCAGGGGGAAGGACATTAGGTCCCCCCTATTTGTATTTAGGGCCCCCACCCGTCGCTCAGGGGTGGGGGCCAGGGGGAGGACATTAGGTGTCCCCCCCCTTATTCTTGTTAAGGGACGCTCAGGGGTGGGGGCCGGTGGTGAGGACAATAGGTACAGCCCCCTTTTTTTACTTTAGGGCCCCCACCCGCTCAGGGAGGGGGGACCCTTTTTTATTTTTTTTATTTTGTTTTTAACAGATTAATAGACATGCCCCTACTCGCGGTATTGCGAGTAGGGGCACAATTTACTAATACTAAGTAATTTTTACTTAGTATTAGTAAATTTGGCTGAAAGACCAATTTAGGTCTTTCAGGCTTTTGGTAGATAACTCCCTAATACCGTGGGAATTAGGGAGTTATCTACCAAGCGGCTGCAACAAAAGTCCCGAAATGCCGGAATTTCGAAGTTGCCAAAGTTCCAAAGTTCCAAAGTTCCAAAGTTCCAAAGTTCCAAAGTTCCAAAGTTCCAAAGTGCCGAAGTGCCGAAGTGCCGAAGTGCCGAAGTGCCGAAGTGCCGAAGTGCCGAAGTGCCGAAGTGCCTAAGATCCGAAGTTCCGAAGTTGCCGAAGGTCCGAAGTGGCGAAGTTCCGAATTGCCGAAGTTCCTAATTGAAGAAGTCCCGAATTTCGGAATGCCGATCCGAGCCGAATATTTTCCCCATGCACATGCCTAGATTTGGTGTCTATGTTCTCCCTTTAAGACCTCATGAAAAAGTAATATTTAGATGAATATGACAATACATCACTGGGCTAACAATGACACCTCAGCTTTCTCTGATTTAAAATGAGTTTTTTTTTCCCAATATATTTAAGATTATACTTTCTATGAGTATTCCTATCTTTTAAACTGTATTTATGCTTGTCTTCCCTCTTAAATGGATATTGCATTAAAACCCTTTTTCTATTTCTCTGACCTCTTATCTCATTCTCTGTGTCTCAACATTATTTGGACTAATGAGTTTATGTACATGTCGTAGATCTGCATGAATGTGATTGCAATAATGGTCTGGTATGACGGTCTGCCTCCGGCTTTAATTATATCTCATATCTTGTGTGGTTATTATCCTTTCACTACCTCTGTGATCTGTAAAGCAAGCAGAGAAGCAGACTGCATATCCTACTGGTGTTAAATTACTTAATTGTACTGTGTTTTGGGCCTTTTAGAAATGGCTCCCTGATATCCTTTGATTGTATCGCTTAGCATCTACGTATTGATCCCATTCCTCACACTCCACTCGCTACGTTTCCTTGGGGTTAAACCGTATTCCCTAAGTGAAAACATCCTTAGGGTTGCAAAAATAGAAAAGACAGCCAATGTGTAATTGCATGTCATTCATTTCTATGTCTATGACCTTTAAGGTGTTGAGAAACCACATATCCACATAATCTAAGATTGTATTTACGTACCTGGAAATGACCACCATACACCAATATTTTTTAATATGTACATTAGTTAAAAAATGAATTTTGTCACTCTTAGCAATACATGGAGGACGTTTGCTATATGCTATACATCCTAACTAGATCTTAACAAGGATGCCCAGGCCCGGACTCACATAGGAATTTTCCCTGCTCTCAAACACCCACTACTCTTGAGCAGCAACAGATGTTATAGCATTCATCATTATATATATATATCCAAAACAAAATCCCACAAAGTTACCTGTGCACTAACCCAAATCCCTAAGTCTATTTAAATAAAAAAAGGGTTTTAATATCAGTGTAATGGTCATTTACCTGTCTAGGCAAACCTATAAGGTGACATCTACACTAATAATTAACCTTAATGCTTTCAGCTGAAAGGCAAAATACGACAGAGGCAGATATTCTTTATGAATTACTACAAAATCAGAAACAAGAACAGCCTATAAGTACAAGAGAGTGACCTAAACATCTCCTTTTTCTTGATGTCAGAACAGACAAACAGGAGATAGCAAATTGATTTGAAAAAATACAATTCCAAAGATCATCATGTCAGAGGAGAAAACTGTTGGACCATCCGGACCACAGCAGCAACAGGATAAAACGATGAAACCTCCAGTGCAACAAGTTAAATAGAAATGAAAAAAAAAAACATGAGAGGACTGATCAGCAATGTAAATTAACAAGGAATATAACACGTTATGAACACAAATTCTCTAAAATAGGCACAAAATATATAAAATGCAACCTATAAGCAATGATATGGAAATCATTGAGAGAACCATCAGAATAACATAACCAAACCCACACCGAGAAAATAAAAAGAAACAACTAGGGAAGAGGGGTGTGGGGTGGGGATACTCACATACATTTTACGATTTTAACACTGGGACAGAAAAGACAAAGGAGCTTGAGAGGAAGAACCATAGTAGAAAAAAAAATGTATTTTCATGGGACCTATTGGCCAAACGCACTATATTAGACAACGTGGCCCCCTGTGGAAAAAGCACTCAATGTTGATGCCGCTGACCTGAATGAGAGAATGAGCCTATGCTAGCTAATGACAAGAGCCACCAAATCCACCTGGCCAAGGTAGTAACTAAGATCAGTTTATGCAGATAAACATATGAAACCAGTAGTTGACCCAATGAAGAAGTCTTCAAAGAGAATGTAACAGCCACATAGAAGCTCAAAACTAACACCATGCACAACGTGCCTGAAAACAAAAGTTAAAAATGAATGAAGAATCCAACTTAGTAAGTCAAAAAATTCGGAAAATAACACTATCCGAAGAAATAAAAAATGCCTCCATGTCGAAAGCCCCCCCAAGTCTTTTCCCACTGGAATCCCTTGATTATAATAATAGCTAAACACACCACATTTATTGATTGGCAGGAATCAGCCATCAAAAATAGATGAGACAAGAAGTTTAGAATGGTGGTGACAGGCCTGTAAAGGGATCAAAATCCCTCACCAAACAACAGCACGGCCAAGAATCCCTTGTGGACAAATGGCATCTTCTAGTGCTCGGAGTCCAGAGGTCCTTAGGCACCTTTCGATAAGGCACTGGCATGCCAGGACCCCTGGAAAGAGCCAAGTCACGATATGTAAGGAGCCCTCTATGATTAGTGGATGTGTATTCCTCCTTGGATCTATCAGAAGATTTGAAAAGAGGATCCTTGCATGAGTTGGCCAAGAGGTCGGAAATCCAAGGCTGGCTTGTGATGAAATACCCCATCACTTTAGCTCCTTTCGGCTGTTTGGATTCGTGCTGTTGGTTATTTTGTCTAGTTTGTTTGGTTCCCGAACCGAGACCACCCCAGAAACCAATAAGAACATGGAATTTTATGTATCTTATATGAAAACCGCAAAGGAAATAATTAATAGAATGCTCCATTGGGTGGCCGCCATTTCGTACATGCGAATGCACGTGGTTGAGACAATAAATGGCGGCCATCTTGTCTCCAGAACACTGGCAGCGGGACGTGGTCGTAGAGTGCCTGGAACTCATTTTGGCCAGGCACTCCCACAAACACCAGTCACCATGGACCTACAGCCCATTCCAGTACACCTAGACGAACGGCGTTCGGGAGTCACAGAATACTGAACACAGAGAGCATTCTACACAAACCAGTTTTCCTCTACCTTATGTGGTTTTCGTATAGTACCCCACGAACAGAGACAATTTCCCTGGGACTATTTTGGGCTTCAACCACGTGGCAGACCGGTGAAAACTTTTGCCCGCGATGGCGATCCAAAACTACCGAACGGATCTGGGTGATTTTTGGATATTTTGTTCACCCAGATCCCAGCTATCCGGGGATATGACTTGTGGGGCTTCCCTGTATTTTGGGGGTACTTTTGGGGTGTTTAAAAATGGTTATACTTTTCTGTTCCTGGAGATAATGGAGTTTGTACAGTTTATGACCCAATTATCTCTCAGGCATAGAGATTACTGGCTGTATAAATGTGATGCCTGTACTTCCATTAAATCAGTCTTCTTCCAGCATTAAGCCTTGGCTTATGTGTGTGGGGTTATGGAACAGCTGTGATATTTGTGCCTTTGGATTTATACATGTTGTGTATGGGGAAAAGGGCATTCGTGGCGGTGATACCCTGGCAGACCGCCACATGGCTCTGCCAAACAAAGGCATCCAGAGTAATCGTAACTCTTTGCCTGCAAAGATGATGTATCACCAGAGCCAGCATTGTGAAGGGGGGATGTGGGCAGGTGGCTCCTGTAGGAAAACTTCCCTGGCTGTGCAGTCCAGATCCAGAAGCAGGCGGTGGTCTGGTGATTGTGCCAGGAGGTGTGCCCAAGAGGAGAAAGAACACCTTATTGCCCATTTTCCAGTTGCTGGAGTTCCTCCAATGTCTGGAAAACCAGTCTATGATGAGATTACTTTCTCCCGGGAGATATTTTGCCCCCAGGGTGATCTTCAGGCAATATTCGTGTATGTCCTTCTAGATGTCCATCAGAACTTGACAGAGAGAGCTGCCCAGGCGTTGGATGTATCTTACCACTTACACATTGTACATCCTGAGGAGGAGGCAGCAGTTTAACATGCCCCTCACAAGACATAGAATAGCAATTAAGCCTGCCAGCAGCTCCAGACAATTGATTTTAAGGCCACACCAAGAGCCCCCTGTGAACTTGTCAAAATTTCGGAATACTTGTTATGCTCCCCAAATCCTAAGAGATCAATGTTTGTGAAAAAAAACTCGAAACCACCACAACTTAGACATGGCAAATACAAAATAAACATTGTAAAAAATTTAAATGAGATATACTTCAGTTCAGCTTGTAATATTCCAAACAATTGATAATTTTATCCCATAAAAACCTACTGCAGTTTAACATTTACTTATATTTGGCAAATGGCAGAAGTAATACCATTCAGAAGAACTTTGTGGATATCATGAATTTAACAAGATGGATGGTAATCAAGAACCGCAAAAGGTCCTGGAAAGAGCCAGTACTATTTCCTCCGTTTCATGAGCTATGGGGTAGAGGGTAATAATATATATGGATGCTAGTCCCCATGCACTACAGCATACTGATAATAACAGGAGATGCACAGCCTCCTTTCTCTCTATCTGTAATCCTCTTATGATATTAGTAATCTGTAAGGAAACTCCATAACCCTTATAGCGGACCAGACATGCCAATTACTATATCATATATCACACAACCCCTGAGGGTCCCAGTGTCCCCAAGACCACTGCCACCTACTCATTATACCCCTCCCCAAACCTGATATTTAAACAAATCTCAGGTACCTTTTTAACCCCCACTTCTGATGACTATTGGTAGAAGAATCTTCAACAACCTTTACTAGAAGTTAAAAGAAAACTTCTAAACCTGCCCAACAAAGTACCAAATGATGGTGACATGGGCATCTCCATTGAACATCCCCACTGCAACAATGATGAAGATTCAATGGAGATGTCATTGCTGACATCAGTTTTGGGGGAACCCATAGAGGTCCAGTGAGTAAATTGCTATACAAATATTGGAAGGACAATGCTTATGCAAATTATTCCAGGTGCATAGAATTTACAATGCTACTATAATATTAGAATAATACCAACTTATTTTGCAGTCCTGTACAATAGGATAATGCATTTCTCACCTTATTCCAGACGGTTCATCATTATGAGTAACACAATCCCTAGGACCATATGGCACAACATCTCCAAATCTCTCTAATAGGATTATAATCTATTTAAACAGTCAATATTGCATCAAACACTTATCTGGATCACTGCAGATGGCCTCATTTTAAATGTATGGCTACTACTGAACAGTCTATTATGTTTAACTTACCAAAATGAGGTCTGTGATCTCTCTTCCTCATTTGTCTGAGTTCCTAACTAAATGTGCGGCTCTTTTTTTATGTAAATGAAAACAAAACACTTATAGATTGAAAGCTACTTTTTAACACTGAGAAGGATGACAAGTAGGCAAAATGTATATTCTGTGTGCTATTCTCCCATCTGTTTTTACTTAATTACATGGACTACCGCACATAATCTTATCAAAGGAAAAAAATCTAGAATAATGGGGCTGAATTACTGATCCACTTCTTTTACTCCATGGCAAGCAATTAAAAATCTATTTTCTAATCCACTCATAGGCTAAACAAAATTAAACTTGTATGCAATCATCCACAGATATATCTTGACTTCCGAATTAAAAATATCACTTTGTAAACAGACATGTTACAATGGTAAAAATGATATCCCTATGAAGATTTTTAAATTTATACAATGAACAATCAAAAAAGAACGACACCATGGTAAATATAAATAAAACATTATCAAAAGAATACTGTAAATTGCATAAAAACCTTAATACACGAATCATCAATGGAAACGTTAAGGCTTAGTTCCAGCTATAATAAACAAATAATAAATATGTATGCTGAACAAAACGGGTCGTGATCCTCTCTCATGCGGCGAGTCACCTATGGGCACTGCCGGTAAAGGGGTATTATTCACGTTATCTACTACAAACACTCTAGAAACTATAAATGATAAAAGAAAAAACGTTAAGCCGTGGTGTTACCAAATAACATGAGAAGGGGCAAGGGATAAGCCAAGGAGGAAAATCGAAAAAACACCCTAAACTAAATGAACTATAAACTTACTATATAAAAAAAAAAAAATCGATGCAACGAATTACGTGGCCATGCATTGCTCAGTAATACTATCCAATAAGTACTCACTCAATTAACTGGAAGACTAAACAATAACTCACAATAATAATAAAAAAACTAGCCAAAAAACACTTCTTGTAAAGAAGATAGTACTAAAGGTAAGTAGTTCTATACTATAGCAACTAGTATCAGAACCTATCTACTAGGTACATAAATAATACCCAAAATCGAATGGTCATCTGTGGCACAGACATATGAAAATAAAAATACAAAAAATAGAACAAAAAACAAAAGCAATATATAGAAAAATATACTTTTGGAAAACAAAAAAAATCATATATTAAGTCAATCTATCCAGTTTACAGAATCATAGCGTAAATAAGATTTTCGTTCAATCCTTTTGGGGTCACTGTTTCCAAATGGTGTATCCAAAAGGCTTCTCGTTGTAGTAGATTTCTTTACCCTTGTATTCAATTAAAATCCTGTAAACATAAAATCAGGGGGGAAATAAACATAGGGTGATAACGGCAAAATAAATGATAAATTGTGAATAATTTAACAAACTCACATATTACTGAGCCACTTGAAAGCTGACTCAGACTAAGAGCGTTGAATGAATAAGAAGTAGTGATGACTGGAATCAAATGCCGACTGTTTGCTTATTGCTTCTTTAAAATGCCCAGGATGCAGGTTCTTTTTAAAAAGGTTTTATTGTAAGGTAAAACAGCAGCAAAAATTAGAAAACAGCAATCTCACTCTCCACACACTGACGCGTTTCAGCCGAAGCTTTTTTCAAAGTGTAAATTCATTCAGTTCAATCTTGTTTTAAATAGGAGTCCTTTCGCGCCCTTTTCCTGCTTAAGTTTTCGGCTCCTCCCCTTTCTCTCTCGACGCAACTGGCAACCAGGCATCCTAGCGTCTGTAGTTACCCCCTTCACTTCCGCATTCGTAAGGGTGACGTAGGGGTATGGGAGGGGAATCTCTTGTACCGGGAACTCTTAGCGTTCGCAAAAGTCCTTCATTAGAACGTGCGGCATATATATAGCAACACTCAAACATTGCACATTTCTAACAATCAAGTGGATATATTTATTCACTCTATGTACATAAAATGATTCAATAATACGTGCAAAATGCATTTATCCACGATCTGACATTGCAACTTTCTAACAATCAGAATGATGCTTGTACTCACTCTGTATAAAAGAATTAATAAACATACATTAATAAATTAATTTTCTCTATATAAAAGAATACATAAAAACTAATTGTAAACCAATTTGCTCTGCTAAAAGACAAAGTAGAGAAAAAAGGGACATATATTAAAATAAATTCATAACATAAATATAAATGAACATACTTCCAAATTCATTGTCATTTCTAATAATTTAAAATAAATATATACATGTATAACCAATTCAATATATTGATAAAACATTAATTGTGCAAATTTACAATCTAATTGCATATAAATAAATAGATCAAAGGTTTAGAAGGTCATTTAGAATCAATAAAATTAATAAATTAATAAACTTTGTAATTACCTAAAAGTCAAATAAGATTAGGATTAATAGACTTGTTAAAAAATCTGATTTAAATATAGGTATTTATCTCGAAATCGGCATTAAGCCCCCTTGGGGCAAAAATCCATCTCATTTCATTCTTACTGAGGACATTATCCTTATCTCCACCCCTCCAATGAATTTTTATACGGTCAATTGCAAAAAAATCTAAATAACTGGGATCTCCGTTATGATATTCCATGACGTGTTTGGACACACTATGATTAAGGAATTTTCTTTGGATGTTGTATATATGCTCCCTGATTCGTATTTTAAAGGGACGTGATGTTTTCCCTATATATTGTAGTCCACAGGGACATACCAGCATATATACAACATCTACAGTATTACATGTAATAAAATGTTTAATTTCATATTCCTTTTTTGAATTAAAAGGGCTACATTTTAAGATTCTTCTATTATTCCTACTTCTTGTTTTGCATCCTTTACAACTTCAACAATAAAAAAAATCCCCTTTGTTCCTTTAAAAAATTGTTCGGGCATTCTTTATTTTCCTTATCTAAAAAGCTATTAGTTAAAATTTGTTTAAAATGACTAGCTCCCCTAAAGATAAGTCTTGGATTATCTCCTGTAAATGGGCGTATTTCATCGTCTATATTTAAAACATGCCAATTTCCGTTAATACTCTTGCGTAAATCTTGATTATTAGAGTTAAAATTAAAGATTAGGGGGATAATTTCTTGTGCTTCTTTATCCAACTTTTTCTCCTTATATTCTAACAGTTCCAACCTATTCTCTTCTTTCAACTGTTTATATGCTTTTTCTAAAATTCTTTTATCATACCCTTTCTCTAAAAATTGTTTTTCTAAAATCTTAGCTTGGTCCACAAAATCTTGTTCTTTCGTACAATTTCTTTTTATTCTTAAAAACTGTCCTTTTGGTATGTTGGATAACCATGGTTTAAAATGGCAACTACTATAATCGATAAAACTATTGACATCCACTGTTTTAAAATGTGTTCAACTATATCTATAAAAAATCTCAAGGTCTAAAAAATTAATACTGGAGGGGCTAATGACATGTGTCAACTTAATATTCCATGAGTTGTTATTAAGAGAATCAATAAAATCCAATAGAGATTGGGAACTGCCTTTCCATATAATAAAAATATTGTCTATGTAACGTTTATAGAGGACCAGACTTGCCCCAATGTCTGGAGAAGACATTAGTCTGCTCCCAGTAGGACATAAATAAATTGGCGTAACTTGGGGCAGATCTGGTCCCCATGGCAGTCCCTTTCGTTTGAAGATAAAAATGATCCTCAAACCAGAAAAAGTTATTGTTAAGGATCATACTGATCCCCTCCATGATAAAGTCTGTCTGTGATTCTAAAAGATTTCCAAACTTGATTAAAAAATGTCCCGTAGCCTCACATCCTATACTATGTTTTATATTCGTGTAGAGGCTACTGACATCGCAAGTGGCCATTATAAAAGAATCCTCCCATTTAAACTCTTTTAAAATTTGTAAAAGACTCATAGTATCCTTGAGATATGCTGGACATTTTGGGATTAGATTTTGTAAAAAAACAATCAATATATTGCAAAAGGGTTGATAAAAGAGATTCAATTCTGGAAACTATAGGTCTTCCCGGTGGATTCTTTTGATTGTTGTGTATCTTGGGTAAGACATAAATGACCGGAATTCTAGGAGATTTAACATCTAAAAACTCGTACTCTATCTTCTTCAAAACTCCTTCTTTAACCCCTTAAGGACCAAACTTCTGGAATAAAAGGGAATTATGACGTGTCAGACATGTCATGTGTCCTTAAGGGGTTAAAACCTTTATCCAAGAAAATTTTATAATTAGCTTTAATTTTATCCAAGGGGTTACTACAAAGTTTAGTATAAGTATCTGGATCTTCCAATTGGTTTAAATCTCCTTTAAATAATCATCTTTTTTCCAAATAACTACCCCCCCCCCCCCCCCCTTATCAGCCGGTTTTACAACTATTGTTTTGTCTTTTCTGATATCTTGTAAGGACATTTTTTATTTTCTAGTTACATTTCCTTGTCTGTTGTTCAATGGTTTAATCATTCTTAGATCCTTAAGGCATAATTTTTCAAAAGTTTTCATAGAATCTGATTTAAGATGACTAGGATAAAACTTGGATTTTTTTCTTAAAATTTGTATGTTTAAAAGGATTATCATTAGAAATGTCCCCGTCTTTACTTTCTGTCAATTTATTAAAAAACTTTTAAGGCATAACTTCCTAAAAAAACAATGGATATCGAAAAAGGTTTCAAATTTGTCTATCTCACAAGCAGTGGCATATTTAAACACTTTACTTAAAACCTGTTCATGAATTGGAGTTAAAATTTTCTCTGACAAATTAAAAATCCTAATTTTTTGTTGTACATGTTTTATATGTTCTACCTCCTCAATGTTCTTTCCTCTTTCCTTCTTTTGTTTAGCTTTTTGCATTCTACTACCTCTTCTTCTGTTTCTCTTATCCTTTTTATTGGGGTTTGTATTTTCCTCCTCCTGTCCATAAGTCTTGACATTGAAAGGCCTAAAAAAAAGGCTCCTCCTCCTCTACATGTCTTAAATTTTCAAACCGGTTTGATAGTGGGATAGTCAATGTTTCCTTTCTTAATCTACTATCACCTTTGTTGGGATTTTTGTCTCTTAGTTCTGACTTCTGCCCAAGCCCTTTCTGTCTTTTTCTCTTCTCTAGATGCTACTGGGCTATCTCTATATTGTGGGAGTTTTTGTGACAAATGTTGTTTATTCTGTTTTGTTCCCTTAGATTCCATTATCTGGGGTCTAGTGTTCTCTCTATTGTTAAACTTCTGCTCATACTGTTTATTTTTCTTTTTTGGTCTTGTGTTCCCACTTTTGTAATCCTCCTGATCTCTTGTTAATTTTCTTTTCTTAGTCTTGATCACAGATCTCTCTATATCATGGATTTTTTTGGTCATTTTACTAATTAAATCCTCCAACTCTTCCATCCCAGAAAAAGGTTCTAATTGAGTTTGAATCTTACTAATACTCTCATCTAGTTCCAGAAGGGTAAGGGTTCTTTGCTCTATAATTATCCCAATTGTATGCTTAGTAAAGGATTCCAGAGCTCCATTCCAAATGTTCATAAAAATCTTATTTTCCTGTTCAAAAGTGGGTAATTTATAAAACCTAAAACCTCTCGGAGAGATCTGTAGGCTTATATATTTTTCTAGTGTGAAAATTTCCCACTTAATTTTCATCCCTTTTATCAACAATTTTTCAAGTTGGTAACAAATGGTATCTAGATCATTGTTATTAAGTTTTTCTGCATTAATTTTGTCAGATTTAAGATCAAATTTACTTTCCATATTTTTATGCCAACTTTTTCGTAATTGTGATATAGACATATTGAATTAAAACCAATACAAAAGAGTGACAAATACGTAACAGCAAAAAGAAAAAGTGCGTATATTGGGTTAAAATACAATAAATTAGAGTGCTTCAATCACCTGTGGGGTCACTCCACCACACATAAAATCAGTGAAATAAAAATAATATAAATGGTGAGAGCACACACAATAGGTTGGAACTGTTAGAATATAAGGAGAAAAAGTTGGATAAAGAAGCACAAGAAATTATCCCCCTAATCTTTAATTTTAACTCTAATAATCAAGATTTACGCAAGAGTATTAACAGAAATTGGCATGTTTTAAATATAGACGATGAAATACGCCCATTTATAGGAGATAAACCAAGACTTATCTTTAGGGGAGCTAGTAATTTTAAACAAATTTTAACTAATAGCTTTTGAGATAAGGAAAAGAAAGAATGCCCGAACAATTTTTTAAAGGAACAAAAGGAATTTTTTTATTGTGGAAGTTGTAAAGGATGCAAAACAAGAAGTAGGAATAATAGAAGAATCTTAAAATTTAGCCCTTTTGATTCAAAAAAGGAATATGAAATTAAATATTTTATTACATGTAATACTGTAGATGTTGTATATATGCTGGTATGTCCCTGTGGACTACAATATATAGGGAAAACATCACGTCCCTTTAAAATACGAATCATGGAGCATATATACAACATCCAAAGAAAATTCCTTAATCATAATGTGTCCAAACACTTCATGGAATATCATAACTGAGATCCCAGCTATTTAGATTTTTTTGCAATTGACCGTATAAAAATTCATTGGAGGGGTGGAGATAAGGATAATGTCCTCAGTAAGACTGAAATGAGATGGATTTTCGACTTGGACACACTTATACCAAGGGGGCTTAATGCCGATTTCGAGATAAATACCTATATTTAAATCAGATTTTTTAACAAGTCTATTAATCCTAATCTTATATGACTTTTAGGTAATTAAAAAGTTTTAATTTATTAATTTTATCGATTCTAAATGACCTTCTAAACATTTGATTTATTTATTTATATGTCATTAGATTGTAAATTTGCACAATTAATGTTTTATCAATATATTGAATTGGTTATACATGTATACATTTCTTTTAAATTATTAGAAATGACAATGAATTTGATAGTATGTTCATTTATATTTATGTTATGAATTTATTTTAATATATGTCCCTTTTTCTCTACTTTGTCTTTTAGCAGAGCAAAATGGTTTAAAATTAGTTTTTATGAATTCTTTTATATAGAGAAAATTCATGTATTAATTTATGTTTATTAATTCTTTTATACAGAGTGAGTACAAGCATCATTCTGATTGTTAGAAAGTTGCAATGTCAGATCGTGGATAAATGCATTTTGCACGTATTATTGAATCTATTAAATCTATTTATGTACATAGAGTGAATAAATGTATCCACTTGATTGTTAGAAATTTACAATGTTTGAGTGTTGCTATATATATGCCGCACGTTCTAATGAAGGACTTTTGCGAACGCTTAGAGTTCCCGGTACAAGAGATTCCCCTCCCATGCCCCTACGTCACTCTTATGAATGCGGAAGTGAAGGGGGTAACTACAGATGCTAGGATGCCCGGTTGCCGGTTGCGTCGAGAGATATAGGGGAGGAGCCAAAAACCTAAGCAGGAAAAGGGCGCGAAAGGACTCCTATTTAAAACAAGATTGAACTGAATGAATTTACACTTTGAAAAAAGCTTCGGCTGAAACGCGTCAGTGTGTGGAGAGTGAGATTGCTGTTTTCTAATTTTTGCTGCTGTTTTACCTTACAATAAAACCTTTTTAAAAAGAACCTGCATCCTGGGCATTTTAAAGAAGGAATACGCAAACAGTCGGCATTTGATTCCAGTCATCACTACTTCTTATTCATTCAACGCTCTTAGTCTGAGTCAGCTTTTAAGTGGCTCAGTAATATGTGAGTTTGTTAAATTATTCACAATTTATCATTTATTTTGACGTTATTACCCTATGGTTTTTTTTTTTCCCCTGATTTTATGTTTACAGAATTTTAATTGAATACAAGGGTAAAGAAATCTACTATTTGTGTGTGCTCTCACCATTTATTTTATTTCACTTTCTTGAGTGAAACGTTCAATTGCTTTAGCCCTGTGGCAGTGGCTAATATTCGTGGATGAAAACCTCGAACAAGGAATCTGTCCCAAATTTCTTGCAGCTGTTGATCCTGGTTCTCAGGGTTGCTATTGTATCGTATTGCTCTCAAAAACTGTAAAGTGGGTAGCGAATCCTGAATGTATTGAGGGTGAAGCTAGAGGCAGATAAGAGTGGTACGATCAGTTTCTTTGCGAAATAAAGTGTACCCTAATTTGTTGTCTTCTTTAAAGATGGTGACATCAAAAAATTTAATATTGGTATGATGACAATTCAAAGTTAGCTTCATAGGTGTGGGTAAGTCAACCATTTCTTTCAGTGTGGTGATGTCGTCCACATATCTCAGGTAATTTAGGATTTGGTCTTTATATATGTACAGAATGTACTTGTTCACAAACCAGTGCCTAAATCCATTTACATATGATGGTGCCATAGCCGCACCCATTGCATTCCCGGTGGTTTGTAGATAAAAATGATCTTCAAATTTGAAATAGTTCGAAGTTAATGCAATAAAAAGCAAAACCATGAGGTATTCAATGGGTGGTCCACTGTATGTTTCGGAAGAGGTTAGAATTTGTCTCATAGCGTCAATGCCCTCAATTATGAGGTATTATTGTATACAGGCTTTGTACGTCTAAGGTAGCCAATACGGTCTCTTCATGATCTAAGGTGATTGACCAGATCTGGTCCAAAAGATCCTGTGTATCCTTGAGACGTGGGCAGATTCTTAATGCTATCCTTAATGTGGTAGTCGATGAATTTAGCTATAAGTTCTATTAATCCTTTTCGTGCAGAGACAATGGGTCTGCCTGAGGGTTGTTCTGCATGTTTATGAATTTTTGGTAACATGTATATCACGGGATGTTTAGGATGCTTCACATATAAGAATTTGGCAGTTTTGTCATCCAGATATCGTAACTTGACACCTTCTTTAATTAATTACTGAATTTTGTGTTGAAATTTCTCTACAGGGTCAAAAGTTAATTGGCAATATATAGCTCCATCATCCAACTGTCGTGTGATTTCACATTTGTATTTTTCACAAGATTGGATTACAACAGCACCCCCTTTATCTTACAATGGTGGGGTCATGTATGAGATCACGTAGTGCAGTAAGTTCTGCTATGGTAAAATTATACCTATGTTGCAGAGGGTTTTTAACAGTAGAGACCGTTTCCTGATGTATAGTTTGCATGAAAGATTTAATGGATGAATTTGTGGTATGGATGTCCCGCTTCTCCCGAGTAGGAAAAGTGTAAGGGTAAGTTGGACGCAAATTTTTCATGAGGTCATTACTGTAAAGAGTTCTCTGAATTTTATACAGCTCTACTTCTGTCTGAAATTTGTCCGGTTTAGAAACGGGTACAGATGTGAGCTCTTTGTTCAAAACAGAATAGTGGTTATGGTCCAAAACCTTTTAATATAAATTAAAAACTGCTGTTATCTCTGCTGTCTGGGTGGTTTTGCGGTGGCTCCTATATTTCTTGTGACCCTTCTGTCCTCTCTGAAGGTTTCTTTGTGAAGTGGTGCTGGTTGTTCTTGCCGGTGGATCGTTCAAATGTCTACCTACCTCTAAAAAAGTATTCATATAGGACGAATGCACTATGTAACTAACTTGTTGTTTAGGCTTGTTTGAAATATGTCAGTACTATGTATATGTTGACACCTTTGGGGATATAGTTGGGTGATAGGTTACCCTTTGTACTCTTTGTCTTTTTCACATCTTTGTGTGCTTGTTCTTTAGTATCACAGTAGTCACTGTTTATAGATGTTCATGTTGCCACAGCTTTTTGTTCACACTGACCCTTCACTTTGTCTGTTCCTTTCCCCTCCCCTTCCCTCCTTCCCCTCTCCCCACTGGTGTCTTTACTGTACTCTCTTCATTGTTTGATCCTCTTTGTTAGATTCCCGGTACTTCATATCGCTATTTCTCCCTGTTGCTTAACAACCACAGGCTTTGATTACCGTTTGGTTGCATAGCAACCACGTAGATCATGTCGCTCGCACTTCACCCACGTGGGTGACCGACAGTTCCGGTATTCAATCAGTCTTCGTGCTGTCCTTACACTGAATTGGTAAGTGATTTATTCTTTTTCTTATATATTCACACTTTTCACTTAACACTGTGATCTTGATAAAGACCCGAACGGGCCAAAACGTTGATTTATATTTTGCACAGTTATTTGATGTAAATACAATATACAAAAAAAAATTACATGGATTTTAGACCTGGAGTGCTCCGTATTACTGTTTTTTTTCTGGATATATATGCAGGATTGCACCTAGGCACGGTAATTATAAATTTTTTTGGTGTATTTAGGAGGAGTGCCAAGCATATATAAACTCCAACTTACTGGTGTTTGTGCCCGGTGCTTGTCAGATTCAAAAATATTCACAGATCCAAAAATATTCATTTAGCACTCCAAGGACTCCAAAATTATTAAAGTACAACTTAGCTTTTATTTCTCCAAATTAAAAGATCGACGTTTCAGTTTGGAATCCAAACTTTCATCAGGATGATATATATATATATATATATATATATATATATATACACAAAAAATTTTTTTTTTACCTGTGCAGTTATATGCACTGACATTCCACACAAATATTCCTCTACTTCTTCAAACATAGACACAAATACACACTCTGGCATTCACATGCACTTGTACAGTGTACTAAAAGATCCCTAGCAGCAAAGAAAATGGTGCCACAGACAAATAATTCCCAGCACGGAGCATTGTGCTATATAATGTTGTGTTACGCACACTGATACATACATTTCCAAAAAAAATGCAGCCCTGAACTCACATATTTTTACTATCCCTTTTTATTCATATTTACTAACATTACACACAATTATTCATATACATTCACATTAACCTGATACGTCATGTGAATATTGTCCATATATACACATAACATGCCATGATAATTGTAGATTATGCTAGCTTTAGTGTACCTATAATCTTAATTTTATTAATGACAGGAGGCGAGTATTTGCTTAAGTCTCTCTTTACTAGAACCCCACAGCAGCACAGAAAAAACAACCAATCAGAAAAAAGTTAGGTACTATAAAACTCCCCTCCCCATGCATCATTTCCTCTTTCAAGCTGCGACAAAACAGAATAAAAGGCAGAAAACATAATGGGGAAGAAACGAAGTCCTAGATACGATGAATACAACGATGTCCACCACCCGAGAAGAACTGCCAAACCAGATAGTGATGGACTGTAAACTGAAACGAGAGAAAAAACAGAATCGACAGGTTGATTATCCAATGAAAGGCACTCTGAATAAACATGTGTGCACCCAATATAGCAACCAAAATTACCTTAAAACGAAGATATCCCAACCCTACTTATGAAAGAAAAGACATAAGAGCATGCAACAGGTAGCAGAGACAACAAGCAGAGTTGCATACGTACCTGATTAAACCAAACTATAAACATAGAACAAGGGAGGGATAAAAATGGGTGGGAAATACTCGCCTCCTGTCATTAATAAAATTAAGATTATAGGTACACTAAAGCTAGCATAATCTACAATTTTATAACATGACAGGAGGCTTCGTATTTGCTGTTTCAACGCTCAGATCACCAATCCAACGCTGGTTGTGTCGCTGGTACCTATTCCAGGAGATAGCAGAGTAATCCTAATTGTACTTACCAACTGCGAAAAAACGACAGTAGACGAATCAATGAAGATGTCAGCCGATGAAGCATCTCAAAACACAGAAAAAACACCATCTGCTGATAGATCCAACAAACTTGGTGTTGTCACCCGCTTCCTAGCGGTTGGGACCTGAGCTTGCAAACTGACCTATCAGCTATTTTCCTGTAGTTGTAAAATAACGAAGGCCTTTTGCGGATGCAAGGCCGCGAGAAGAAACTGCCACCAAGACGCAATATAACCGAGTATGATCCTTCGTTCTCTCCTGGTCTACCTGGTGAGATGTCTCATCCGAGGATAAATCTGTAGTGCCTGCGAGAGTGTTGTCAACTAGCCGTATCCTAAGTGATTCCGACATTCCAAATGGACTGTGTAATCCTCGGACTCTGTAGAGAAAAGATTCCAAAAGGACGTCCAGTCATGGTTCCGAACTGAACTCGTGTGGAGGAACAGTGGTCGACTATTTTCTGGAATAGTGAATCCCAGAAATCTTCAAAGGGATGGAGAGTGCAAACCGGAGTGCAGATTTCCATCCAGGTATGTCCTCGCCTAAGAGTGAAAGGTGTCTGTGTAGGAGTCGGGGTACCCCAGGTACTCTCACAAGGTCTCGTAGGTCTCCTCGACGGTAGTTGAAGAGTAGGTTAGCGTGAATCGAAAAAGCAGAATGGCTCCCGCGAGGGGTAAATAGCTAATAGACGGAGGACCCACCAACTCCGAATCCTGTTCACCAGGTATGCGTTCCGAGGAGACAGGGCCGTCCTGCCCCCTCCTCCCAAGATCGTAATGAGCAGGGAACTCAAGCCAACCGGGATGTCCGATCGTACCATGTGAACCATGTGTACGGTTACCCAGAGACCGGATAACTGGCCTTCCTTAATCTTGGTACTCGAGCAAGGCAGTGTCCTTTCGCTCCATGAAGGTTTCCGTAGCTCCTGTCATCTTGATATGGGAGAAACGGTCTGTGCGGTTGGTCCGCAATAGTCTGGATATCCAAAACAGAAAGCAGATTTCCGATTTATAAGGTGTAGAAAAACCAAACACCTGCACTCTCGTAATACCTGAGGCCATCCGTTAGCCGTACTATCTCCAGTAGCGTGTGTACCTAAGTGATCCGGACCCAGTAGAGCCCTCACAGGAGATAGAATAGAGGGATCCAGACTAAAGTTTATGACTGGTATGACTAGGCAGTCCCCTATAACGAAATCAGTAGTACGGGTGTCAGATCAAATTGAATGTAGGAGGGACGCCCCTCTATGTAGTCACCGATGTCTTGCACAGGTACAAGCCTGTGTGGTGAGCGAATGGCCGGCCCTGCAGAGTGACGAGTGTATGAGAGAGCCGCGTTCTCATCTAATGTGATCGACTAACGTGATAGCGTCCGGCCGATAGCCTGAGCGGGTCGCGCCTGTTAACAACCAAAACAGTAGGGTTTACATCCGTGATCGGTTCCTTCTATGAGAACGTGTCCTCCAAACATGTACTCTGTATCCAGCCCAGTATTCGGCCGAGGTTGAGGGAGGGCTGAGTCCCTCAATAACAAATCAGTGTCCGTCCTGTATCTGAGAGGGTTCGCTCTCTGTTCCTGAAAATAAAGTATTCTTGAATCGGGATGATGGAGGGCCGCACCCTCCTGTGGTCCAAACTAGAGTCCCTAGAGACTCAGGGTGACCAATTGCAGGGTACACCCAATATCAATATCAGTATAAGGCTGATGGCAATCCACGGAAGAAAACAACAATGGAAAAGAAAAACTACCAACTGTCCGCCCGGATCCCGTGCGCGCGCGCGGGGTCCAGGACGACCGTTGGTAGCCGGAGGAAAGCTGGAGACGTTCTCCGCAATCCACAAGCGCCCGGGAGGTCGGGGGAGGTCGAGTCAGGCCTCTCGACGACCCGAGCGAAAGGAAAAGGAAGTTACGAAAACGAAAAATTAACGTAGATAAGAGAAAAAAACCGAAATTCTAGAACAGATAGAAGGGAAATAGCAGGCCGGAAGGTAAGCCCCACTGAACCGAGCCAGGAGCTAACCTAACGTGGGAAGTAACTACCGATACCTCTAAGGATACCGGGGAGCAGATACGGAGGTAGATGTAAAGACAAGGAAAAAAACACCGCGTTCTCCTTAGGTGTCTGAGCACCGATCCTTGCCTGTGCGAAGTCTTCCTTGGAGATGTATGACCGGGGTCCTTATAAAAAACCCTGTCCTTCAGGCATGAGGTTCAGGGCCTTCACCCTACCCACCATATTCAGATGGCCGTATACTGGTTTCCTCTTGGATAGATTGGCAAAGGTGCCTGTCTGGACACCTGCCTATTTCCATGTCACTGGTGGGCACCGGCATTTCCCCAGTGATATTCCCCCAGGCCTGCGGCCTAGCAGGGGTTCGGCACCCAGACATAACAGGCCGTCTTAATAGGTACCGACATTCTTAATAGGCACAGACATAGCCGGCCGTACTTACATAGCAGGTCGTACTTATGGGTACAGACATAGCAGGCCGATCTATGGCCACAGACATAGCAGGCCGGTTTTATGGGCACAGACAATAGCAGGCCGTTCTTATGGGCACAGACAATAGCAGGCCGTTCTTATGGGCACAGACAATAGCAGGCCGTTCTTATGGGCACAGACAATAGCAGGCCGTTCTTATGGGCACAGACAATAGCAGGCCATTCTTATGGGCACAGACAATAGCAGGCCGTTCTTATGGGCACAGACAATAGCAGGCCGTTCTTATGGGCACAGACAATAGCAGGCCGTTCTTATGGGCACAGACAATAGCAGGCCGTTCTTATGGGCTTAGACATAGCAGGCCGTTCTTATGGGCACAGACATAGCAGGCCGGTCTTATGGGCACAGACATAGCAGGCCATTCTTATGGGCACAGACATAGCAGGCCATTCTTATGGGCACAGACATAGCAGGCCGTTCTTATGGGCACAGACATAGCAGGCCGTTCTTATGGGCACAGACGTAGCAGGCCGATCCTGGTTGTGTATTATTGTTATATTACGATAACATGTTATTCAAAATAGCGCCCTCCGATTCCGTAGCGCGTTACAATGGGTATCGAATGAGTAATGGGGACCTCCTAGTTCCAGTGGAGGTCCCTAAGAATAGCAGATTCTGAGAGCATCCCGACATAGGATCTCTAGACTCCAACCCATTAGGCAGTGTAATGCCGTGTGAATAAACCTGAACCGGGACTGGCAGTCCCTAGATGCCCAGCAGGCAAATAGTGGTATTCAGTCTGTATTGGGTATAAGTGGAAGTTGTTCCAGAGACTATCATGTCCATGAATGTAAGATACACTGAGCAATACTCTCCTTAAACTGTGAATTGGTATGCCCATGTTCACACAGATCCGTTGGAAAATCCTAATCATATAATAGATTACCCTCATCATACCACCTGAAGGGTATTGTAACCATGGGCACTTCCAGGAGTAGGGCCAACGATAGCCAACCCAATGAATTCCCCCGGGGATCTGATAAAAATGTATGGCATCAGCGTAGACTGGTCTCCCGTACTAGTTTGAGTCAGAGCCAGGGCTGTAGTGAGAAATATATGCCATGGACAGAGAAATCATACCAGAGTAGTCTCAAGAGATCTCCAGCTGGACAGAAAAAATATATATACTGAGAAGGAGATGAATCCTAGAGCTAACTGGCACTGTAAACACCCTGTACAGAGTCTGTGTAACAGAGTTCATATACCTGTTACTCACAATAACCTGCAATATATCCCATCAGGCACTCACAAAACCTGTTAATATACACTGACAGTAAAAAACTCACAGCGATCCGTGACATACACTGTCAGCAAAACTCACATCAACCTGCGATATACACAGTCAACAGAAGCACGCAGCAATCTGTGATATACACTGACAACAAAAACCCACAGTAAACCACGATACACACTGTCGGTAAAAAAACTCACAGAATCTGTGGTATCACAGTCAGCAAAGCAAACCAACATGTCATGTACACTGTCAGTAAAACAAATAAGTGATATACACCGTCAGTAAAACTAATATGTGCTATAGACTGTCAGAAGACTAATATGTGTTACACACTGTCAGTAAAACTAATATGTGTTATACACTGTCAGTAAAACTAATATGTGTTATACACTGTCAGTAAAACTAATATGTGTTATACACCGTCAGTAAAACTAATATGTGTATATACTGTCAGTAAAACTAATATGTGTTATACACAGTCTATGTGATGTACACTGTGGGAAAACTAATAATGTGATACACATAGTCAGTGAAAAACCACAGCAAAACAGAATCTGTACCAATAAAATTCACAGCGGATAAGCAATATATTCCACTAAAAGGCTCAGACTACTATATATCCGACATGAAAAATGCCCCAACACACACAGAAGCTGTGGGGTACAAGCTGTAAATAAATAGCACATAGGAAAAGGGATAGTACATTGCCTTCCGGCAAAACTGAAGGCAATCCGCCGGGGAAAAAACAGGGCAACAATAGCCGCGATCCGACCACCGTGGGCGGAGGAGGGGTCGCGAGTAAGTGCGTTCTCCTCCACCCGGTCGGCCGCCTGCGGCTCTGTGAAGAAGTTGAGCGCGGCGGTCGACCACGTGGCGGACGGGCGGCCACGAGGGTGAGCGGAGCGGCCGCCGGGTACTCGCGTCCGACCGCGAGTACCTCGGTTGCCGGTATGAAACTAGGGGGTCGGGAAATCAGGAGGCAGCCAGAGGCTAGTCTCCTGAAACCCCTATACCGCGCAGGCAGCCCGCGGAAAATGGCGGGCAATGAGAGAGGGCAGGGAGGGAGCGGGGGGGGAGAAAGGCATGGCGAAACAGAGAAAAAAACCCAAGACTCCCCTAAAACTACCCCCTGAAAGGGAAGGAATCCCTAAGAAGACAGGGGAAGCAAATGCAAGGCGAGTAGTAAGAATGTGTAAGCAAAAGTAACACAAAATATAACCAAAAAATATAGGAGTACAGAACACAAGATACTAGATAAAAGGTACAAATAACAAATAAGAAAATATACTGAGATATCAAAATAAATCCCAATAAGTCATAATACGACCCAAAGCCACCCACTATAAGCAGGAGGCAGAGGTACTCTGACCTGTACTGGTGCGGAGCAGCAAAGAAAGAGGAAATGATGCATGGGGAGGGGAGTTTTATAGTACCTAACTTTTTTCTGATTGGTTGTTTTTTCTGTGCTGCTGTGGAGTTCTAGTAAAGAGAGACTTAAGCAAATACGAAGCCTCCTGTCATGTTATAAAATTCCTCCAGATGCACATTTGGGTTCACATTAGCTACACATACATTAGCAAATACACACACCAACAATACTGACATTTAATCGCACATATGTATACACACATGTACATACGTACAAATGCACACATACGAATTATATGTAAAATGTACGTAATTCGGATATAATGTCTGTTGATGGCTCAGGGCTATATTATGTACTGGGGCCCAGAATGCTGTCAGTCTGTCCATGTGCTCCACTACTGTACAATGAATTCTGAAAATCTGCATCCTCAAGGGTACTAAATAGTGATGTCCCGAACGGTTCGCTGGCCCTGTACCTCACAGTCAGCAGACACATTCCAGCCAATCAGCAGCAGACCCTCCCTCCCAGACCCTCCCACCTCCTAGACAGCATACAATTTAGATTAATTGTGAAGCTGCATTCATTTTTTTTGTATTATTATTTTTATTTTTTTGTGTTTGTGTTTATTATACATTATTCTCCATAGCCAGTAACCTGTGTTTATTATACATTATCCCCCCATAGCCAGTAACCTGTGTTTATTATACATTATCCTCCCATAGCCAGTAACCTGTGTTTATTATACATTATCCCCCCCATAGCCAGTAACCTGTGCTTATTATACATTATCCCCCCATAGCCAGTAACCTGTGTTTATTATACATTATCCCCCCCATAGCCAGTAACCTGTGCTTATTATACATTATCCCCCCCATAGCCAGTAACCTGTGTTTATTATACATTATCCCCCCATAGCCAGTAACCTGTGTTTATTATACATTATCCCCCCATAGCCAGTAACCTGTGTTTATTATACATTATCCCCCCCATAGCCAGTAACCTGTGTTTATTATACATTATCCTCCCATAGCCAGTAACCTGTGTGTATTATACATTATCCCCCCATAGCCAGTAACCTGTGCTTATTATACATTATCCCCCCATAGCCAGTAACCTGTGTTTATTATACATTATCCCCCCCATAGCCAGTAACCTGTGCTTATTATACATTATCCCCCCCATAGCCAGTAACCTGTGTTTATTATACATTATCCCCCCATAGCCAGTAACCTGTGTTTATTATACATTATCCCCCATAGCCAGTAACCTGTGTTTATTATACATTATCCCCCCCATAGCCAGTAACCTGTGTTTATTATACATTATCCCCCCATAGCCAGTAACCTGTGTTTATTATACATTATCCCTCCCATAGCCAGTAACCTGTGTTTATTATACATTATCCCCCCATAGCCAGTAACCTGTGTTTGTTATACATTATCCTCCCCATAGCCAGTAACCTGTGTTTATTATAAGTTATCCCCCCATAGCCAGTAACCTGTGTTTATTATACATTATCCTCCCATTGCCAGTAACCTGTGTTTATTATATATTATCCCCCCCATAGCCAGTAACCTGTGCTTATTATACATTATCCCCCCATAGCCAGTAACCTGTGTTTATTATACATTATCCCTCCCATAGCCAGTAACCTGTGTTTATTATACATTATCCCCCCACAAGCAGTAACCTGTGTTTATTATACATTATCCTCCCATAGCCAGTAACCTGTGTTTATTATACATTATCCTCCCCATAGCCAGTAACCTGTGTTTATTATACATTATCACCCCATAGCCAGTAACCTGTGTTTATTATACATTATCCCCCCATAGCCAGTAACCTGTGTTTGTTATACATTATCCTCCCCATAGCCAGTAACCTGTGTTTATTATAAGTTATCCCCCCATAGCCAGAAACCTGTGTTTATTATACATTATCCTCCCATAGCCAGTAACCTGTATTTATTATACATTATCCCTCCATAGCCAGTAACCTGTGTTTATTATACATTATCCCCCCATAGCCAGTAACCTGTGTTTATTATACATTATCCCTCCCATAGCCAGTAACCTGTGTTTATTATACATTATCCCCCCCATAGCCAGTAACCTGTGCTTATTATACATTATCCCCCATAGCCAGTAACCTGTGTTTATTATACATTATCCTCTCCATAGCCAGTAACCTGTGTTTATTATACATTATCCTCCCATAGCCAGTAACCTGTGTTTATTATACATTATCCTCCCATAGCCAGTAACCTGTGTTTATTATACATTATCCCTCAATAGCCAGTAACCTGTGTTTGTTATACATTATCCTCCCCATAGCCAGTAACCTGTGTTTATTATAAGTTATCCCCCCATAGCCAGTAACCTGTGTTTATTATACATTATCCTCCCATAGCCAGTAGCCTGTGTTTATTATACATTATCCCTCCATAGCCAGTAACCTGTGTTTATTATACATTATCCCCCCATAGCCAGTAACCTGTGTTTATTATACATTATCCCTCCCATAGCCAGTAACCTGTGTTTATTATACATTATCCCCCATAGCCAGTAACCTGTGCTTATTATACATTATCCCCCATAGCCAGTAACCTGTGTTTATTATACATTATCCTCTCCATAGCCAGTAACCTGTGTTTATTATACATTATCCCCCCATAGCCAGTAACCTGTGTTTATTATACATTATCCTCCCATAGCCAGTAACCTGTGTTTATTATACATTATCCCTCCATAGCCAGTAACCTGTGTTTATTATACATTATCCCCCCCATAGCCAGTAACCTGTGTTTATTATGCATTATCCCTCCCATAGCCAGTAACCTGTGTTTATTATACATTATTCCCCACAGTCATTTATCGTTGGACCTAGGCAGCATGATGTCTTAGGCCGGCCCAGAGAGTGAGTGAGTGAGTGAATAATATAATATATATGTTCAGAAACATATTAGTAATATATGTAAATTGGGTTCATGCAAAGAGGGTGAAAAGGTATTAAAGAAAAACACACTTATTGCATCAAATTTACAAAGCCAAACTTTTAAAAGCTTTCCTCGTTTCTTTCTCGGGATGAGGAATATATCGGTTGTAGACTGCGGATTTCCGTCTGCCCAATCTTTTAATAATATGCACTGGAGTGTCAGTGTTGATGGAGACCGAAGCTGCCCCTATTCTAAATGAAAGACCCGAGACATGGATACAACCCAATCTTAGGAGTAGTGTTCTGATGTAGAAGATGAATTTAACCGTAGTCAGAGGGATTCAGTGAGAGTAGTGGTGAAATGTGTGTGGCATGACTGAGTGTGGGTAAGTAAGAGTCAAGTGTTTTAACCAGGCACTAGTTCTAGGTGAGATAAAGTGGTATAGCGGATGGATGAGTAGTTTGGTTCGTTTTAGAGGTTTGTAGAAAAAGTATGTAGTGATCATGATTTTTAGCAATATCCAGTATTTTTAAGGTGGTCCCAGTGCCACCACTCATATCTGGTGTCACAATAGCTTGCATTTAAAAAAAATAACAACTGTCAGTTTCCTTCACACGTGTGCATTTCAGGGCCTGCCAGGGCACAGTGTCACACCAGTGCAACTCATATCTGGTGTAACAGTAGTGTACATTTAAAAAGAAAAATACAGGGGGCTTGTTGTCACCTTTCGGGGACCCTTGGTGTTGTACGTGGCTGGGTGGAGGAAGAGACCTTCGATGACATCAGTGAGGACAAGGAACGGGACATGGCTAGCTTGGTATCCAACCTTGTGCAAATGGGGAGTTTGCGGTTGTGCAAATGGACTGTTTGCGGTTGTTTGCGGTGCGTTAAACGGGGAGTTTGGTCTGTCACTGTGAAGCGGGCGTAACCCTTACACTACCTGATCGATACAACATCATACCTGATGTTTTAAAGCACGTTATTCAAAAAATGTAGGAATGTTAGGTGATTTATGCCCTTTATGGATTAAAACCAGAGTCTGCATCAACTATGTAATTTTCCATGGATCCCCCTTCGGCATGCCACAGTCCAGGTGTTAGTCCCCTTGAAACAACTTTTCCATCACTATTGTGGCCAGAAAGTGTCCCTGTCGGTTTTAAAATTTGCCTGCCTATTGAAGTCTATGGCGGTTCGCCCAGTTCGCCCATTTGCGAACATTTGCGGAAGTTCGCGTTCGCCGTTCGCGAACGGAAATTTTTATGTTCGCGACATCACTAGTACTAAAGGAATAACACTTTAGACACTTTGCTGTAGATGGCATGAATAATAAGTAGCACAATTCTAGAACATGGTCTGTCAGTTCAAGTCCAAAGAAAAGGCCCTTGCACAGTATTTCAGCATCATTACAGAAAAAAAAGCAATAGAAGCATTTTAAAAACACTTTTTTGCTAGTTGAGCAGTAGCTAATGCATTGTGGTAATCCAAATGGGTGAAGAAACATTAAAAATGCATGCCATAATGTACTGCCATTCATCTTTCTCTTCTAAGCATTATCATAGAAGAATGTTATTTCAGCTTATGTATAGAAATAACAGTGGAATATTTCGATTTTTCACTCTGGAGATGATTCTGTCCAAGCCGTATATGTGTCTTTATTAGCGATAATTCATAGCAGGGAAATTTACTGCGAGCAGAAGCACAGCATTCAAATACCTTTTTTCATGTTCATGAGAACCAAAATCTGTTCAGGAGGTGCAAACATAAATTTGCGTGTGACCTGACATGTAAATAATTGAAGGTGACATGAGGAATGAATCAGAACTTGAACACTGCATTAATGTCCTAACAAAATGAGCAAATTAATGCTGTGCACAGTAACCCTTTGCCAGCATACATGCATCTGTCTCCAGTGGATTTAGAACTAAATTATTCCTTAAACACGTACAGTATCTAAATAAAGTATAAATTGTTAACATTCCATGATTGGGGAAAAGTCACGTGATCCTTATTTTTCCTCCTTTGACCAGATGCCGAGATATTTAAAGTCATGTGATCCATCTTGTAACAACAAGTAACAACCCCTGGATGTTGGGCTAAGGTAACATCCCCAGGACGTACTTGAAAACCAGAGTAATCTGAATGTACCTTTCCTGGTTAAATACTTTGTTATTATTATTATTATTATTATCTTGTCCCTACTTTGACCAGAGATATTTGTCCATGCAGCCATCATCCTTTCGAGAATTCAGAATACCTACAGCCTACTATGGCGTGTCAGCTGATCAGTTCAGTTGTCAAGAATGGCTTTTTTCAATACTGCTTTGCCATTTTATTATTTTTACAGTTTTTTTTAGGTTTGTTTTTCACTTTCTCTAACTTAAAATGTTTATATGAAGTAGTGTATAACATGTGAAGCAAACTTGTTATTCACAAATTATGTGAATGTAACCTTTTCATTTAGGTCAGTAAAGATATAACCTATACACTGTGCTCTTTATCACTGTATTCATGAAGTGACACCAAATGTTGTTGACAATAATAGCAGCAGGCAGCATATCTTAATTATATAAAATAATTAATTGCGGGCTACTATTCTTGTATGAGTTTTCCTTCCAGCATAACTGTATATACCTCAAACAAATGGTTTATGTTGCGAGACTATCCTAACTAAGAGGAAAAACGTATAGTCACCTTGCTTATAGTCACCTTTCCCTAGCGGACACTACCAATACAAACTCCCTGAAATCCAACCACGCAGTAACCTATCTATACAGGCTATGTCCTCTAGAGCAGTCTGCCAAATCAGGCTGGCTGCATTGAACAAGTCATAGTCTAAGAACTCAGTCACGGCCGATCAAACCTTTTATTGGGTGGAGATCCTACATCGTGCAGAGAATCAGGGCACTATTTGAGCTGTACAGTCTGCGCTATCTGGGGATACCTGGTATGTGGGGTTTACTAGTGGAGAAATGTATGTTTTGGGGTACTTTGTTATGGAACCCCGATGACCGGTGGTTAAGTAGATTAGTGGTTCTGAATCTAGTTATCTCCCAAACACAGAGGAGCCTGGATGGGGCCTGTATTGTTTTAGCTAACAACCTCATGCTTAGGGTCTGTGTATCAATGGATCTACTGTGACCAATAAAGGTAGTCCTATTTTCACCTGTCATCAAGTTTCAACTGATGTTTGGGTGGGCGGCTATATCTCTGAGGGAAAAGGAGAGATACTTTGGTAAAGATACTCTGTTCGAGTATTGGAGCTCCGCCACATCTGAGGGCTTAAATTTGCCTTAAAATTGGACCACCTTCAGAATGGTTAGAATTGTCCCTAAATGCCCCCAATATAACTGACATATGGGGGCATACTGGAATAGCAAAATACATATCAAGTTAAAGATTGGGGTTTAACGTAAATGTGTATAGGGATCCTAATTTGTTAATTTGCCATTTAATTATTTATTTGTAGATCTGTGTATCCATACTTTTTATTGGTTGTATAAAAATAAACAAACTGTACTCTTTTTCTGGATGGATTTTGGCTCCAGCCTATGCGTTTGGCTAGTACAGCATTTTTTTCTACAAAGGAAGATGGGCAGATGTGTTTATTCACGGCTCTCGGTGAGCTATCTTAAGGTTCTATATCTGCCTTTGTACTTTTTTATTCATTAATAATTTAGACGACAAAAAGATCCACTGCTCAGTATGTGAGTATGATTTATAGTATGTATCATCTCTATTTGAATACTTTTATTCCCAATAAATCACATAAATCAGTCTGCTATGCTGCTTGTATTGCTGATTGGCAAAAAAAAAAACATCTATCCCTTTTATTGTATATTACTATCCATGCCTCATTCATACACATTGACTTCAAAATGAAATATAAAGCAAGTCATTTTAAGTTTAGCTAACACTTATAAACCAGTAGGTTTTATTTAAATTTATTTACAGTATAAAGGGATGAGCGGCCATTTACTTAGCCGATATTGCTGTGTTAGTGGAATATCTCAGTAGTGATATTCGGAGTCTTGGGCACGTTCAAGTCTGTAGGTTGTTAGTTTAACGTTAAATGAAGAGTAGGAGAAAAAAAAAATTGTTCCAAGAGACTGAAAACCAGCTTCAGTGCCTGTTATAGTAAGTCTGCAGGGCGTCTGTCACAAGTGCTCATTGTTCACCTTGCTGATGGAATAAATATAGTCTGGCCAACAATTCTCTACAGTGACATCCACTGCACTGCTCATTTAATCTCAGAACTCGATAACACAGCTACGCTACTCTAGTATTTAACCTTGTGAGTGCCACAGACTAAGTATTTTGAACTAGCATGTATGTTTAGTTTGCTATAAAATGCAAACAATAAATGCAATTCTGGTAAAACAGCCTTACTTCCTTTTTCCCTTTCTATTCCCTTCCTTTTGGAAGACTACCTTTAACCTCTGAAGAATAAGTTGGCGCTATGCAAATACCAATAATAATAACAGTAGTAGGTTTTACTGTTGGAGTAGAAATAGCTTTTATCATATTTAATAAGTGTGATTGGCAGACTAAACAGTACGTGGAGCTATAATAGGCCAAAATGTGTATTTATATTATTTTCTAAATACTTTCATTAGTCCCTGGCCTTATCGTAAGTCTAGGATAGCCTTATGCCTATCCCATCCATGCTTAAACTTCTTCACTGTGTTAACCTCTACCACTTCTGCTGGAAGGCTGTTCCATGCATCCACTACCCTCTCAGTAAAGTAATACTTACTGATATTATAACCTTTGTTTAAGACTATGTCCTCTTGTTGTGGTAGTTTTTCTTCTTTTAAATATAGTCTCCTCCTATGTACTGTGTTAAGTCCCTTTATGTATTTAAATGTTTCTATCATATCCACCCGCCTCCCCCATGTCTTGATAGAATGAAGCATAGTTTTTCTGTTTGTTTTACTATCTTATCCTGACTTTTTCATGATTTTGTTTTATCTAATGTCCTTTTTTTTCATTTAGAAATAATTGTTATTTTTGAGTGCTCAGGGCCATGCTTTTAGAAATCAAAGGATTACATTTGCCATCTGTTCATTGATGTTTAACATTACCCTTTTGTTTGTTTGTTTGTTTTTATCATTTATTTAAACACATATAGGCAATTTGACAAATGGTATACATATGCACATAGAAAGTACATACCAGACATTATAGATACAATCGCATACCATGGTGCTACATTTGCATACTAGCATATCATACCCCCAATACTTAGATTAATAAATTCAGTAAAAACATAAAACAAAATATGGGGTGAAGAGAAAGAAGAGAGAACAAAATTAGCATTCTCTAGTTATGGAAATAGGTCAGTAGTCAAAGCCATCATACAGCAAAAGTGGATATGGTGGATACATAACTTCAAATAGCTCCATTTTAAATGGAGATTTAGAGGAGTCTTTGTTCCTTCTACATTGTGGTAAACATGTAATTTTACCTTTTTATGTTGGATCATATCCACTAGTGGTGCTTATTTTGGGTCACATATATATTTTTTTATAACTTAAAATATGTTATGACATAAAGAATAAAGAATCATTTGACAGTTCATGGTCTTTTGCGTATTCCCTTTTCTTAACCCAGCTCTGTAATGGTTTTAAACATTGATCTATTTTTCCTTTTCAGCCTATCATCAGTTCAGCTTATTTCCTATATTATAAAAGTTCACAATCAGATATATTCTCTATGTGCACAATATATTTTGTGCCACACTAGCATAAAACACAATAAAATGTACATGTTTACAGTCAGTTACACACAACGGTAGCAATTTACTGAGGAACTTTATTAAAACCTATTAGAGGATTAATGTCTGCAACATTGACTTAGTCTAATATTACGTAGAAAATGTTAGGGATGTGCATGGGCAAAAAATTAGGTTCGGCACTTCTGAAATTCGGGACTTCGGCACTCCAGAAATTCTTTGGCAATTCAGCACTTCGGAACTTTGGGAATTCAGGACTTTGGCAATTCCCTACCCCTAACCCTAACACTACCCCTAACCCTACCCCTTACTCTAATCTTAACCCTAACCCTACCCCTGTATTTTTTGATAAAGTGTACAAATAAAATAAAATAAACATTAATCTTAAGATTAGACATATAACATGTTAAATGAACTATATATCAGAGAGAAGAGAGTAATTAAATATTATATTAAGAATAAAATATATATGATATGCTCTGCAGTTGAGTTTAGAATACTTTAAATACGAAACAAATACTTTTCCTTAGTTTGCTTATTATTAAAACAATATGTACATGTATCGATTGTATTAAGATGTTTGTCCTGCTCTCATAATTTTTAATGAACAGGGGGAGAACATAGAAAGCAAATCATAAAACACACAAAAAATGGAAAAATATATCATGGGTGAAAGAAAATAAGAGGAAGGAGGGGAGGAAGGAGAAGGGAGTATTAATAATCAATACACTAATATTAACTGTCTATTCAATAAACCTCTGTATTTTGAATTTATTTTTTTTGCAGTATTTTTGAAGCACAATACTGCTAACGTGTTTCTCCGAAAAAAGGACCGGGTCTTATATTAATTTTAATCACAAAAAACACACTAGGGCTTATTTTCAGGGTAGGGCTTAGAGCCAGTCTGTCAGCCGGTGTCCGCGCTGTGTAACCTCACCTCCCCCTTCCTGTAATATTCTCCCCTCCCTCCCTCCCTGTAATACCCTCCCCCTCCCTCCCTGTAATATTTTCCCCCCTCCCTCCCTGTAATACTCTCCCCCCTCCCTCCCTCCCTGTAATATTATCCCCCCTCCCTCCCTCCCTGTAATACTCTCCCCCCTCCCTCCCTCCCTGTAATATTATCCCCCCTCCCTCCCTCCCTGTAATATTATCCCCCCTCCCTCCCTCCCTGTAATACTATCCCTCCTCCCTCCCTGTAATACTCTCCCCCCTCCCTCCCTGTAATACTCTCCCCCTCCCTCCCTGTAATATTATCCCCCCTCCCTCCCTCCCTGTAATACTCTCCCCCCCTCCCTCCCTCCCTGTAATATTATCCCCCCTCCCTCCCTCCCTGTAATACTCTCCCCCCTCCCTCCCTCCCTGTAATATTCTCCCCCCTCCCTCCCTCCCTGTAATATTATCCCCCCTCCCTCCCTCCCTGTAATAGTATCCCCCCTCCCTCCCTCCCTGTAATACTCTCCCCCCCCCCTCCCTGTAATACTCCCCCCTCCCTCCCTCTCTGTAATATTCCCCCCTCCCCCTTCCAATCTTCTCCTCACCTCCCCTGTAGCGTGGCCGAGCTCCTCTCCGGTCTGCGACCCAGCCGGACTGACAGGAAGTGCACACTCAGTGTGCACTTCCTGTCAGTCCGGGCGGGTCGCGGACCGTAGAGGAGCTCGGCCACGCTACAGGGAAGGGGAGGTGAGGCAGTGCGGCAGCCGTCTGAGCGCTCTCTATAGAGCGCTCAGGCGGCTGAGGCATTTAAAGGGCCGCCGGGCGCCGGCCCTGCCTAGGTCTTATTTTCGGGGTAGGGCTTATATTGCAGCCCACCCCGAAAATTCAGCTAGGGCTTATTTTCGGGGTAGGGTGTATTTTCGGGGAAACACGGTACAGTAACGTTACTATGTTTACGTGATTACTGACGTATGTTTTCCTTACTGGTGGTTGTCAATTACTAAGAACCCATTTCTCCCCATAATCAAATGCTATAATGTAAAATATTCTACACGCAGATCATATTTCATGTGGAACTGTACTCGTTCTCTCACACAGAAATGCAGAAACTGGCTTTCCTTGAAAGAACTCATTAGAAACACATCAGCACTCTTATCACATATGATCTGAAGTAAAAAAAAATGCCACTGTAATTACAGCAGAAACAGATTAAGTGACAGACAATACATTTGTATTAACAGAATCAAGCTCTTATTCTTCTAGTAACGCTATTAAATCCATGCACAGGGCTGGCAATATGCATTGTAGCTGTACTGGATGTTACCCTGACCTGCTGAAAATAAGATTATTTTTAGTTTATAGACTGTATTTTTTTTTTATCATTTTCACAAATGTGTCCAGCTAAATACAAACTTAATGCTGTTACATAATAATTTATGCTTAATGAAAGGTACCATTTTTATGTGAGTTTGAAATTAAGTCTCTGTTCTATAAACTCTAAGACAACTGTAAAATAATCTAGAATTTATCAAAATTAATCACAACACAACATGGCAGTTTCTATTGGCAAAATGCATTAAACGTGGCAATATTTTCCTGATTTTAGCTTCTGAGCTGAGCTGATTCCCTACTGAAGTCATTTTGTAGGCAGTCAGGAGAAAACTGGGCTAAAATGAATACAGTCGGTTTTAAGTGCCCAGCGTCATACTTAATGGGACATGTGAATTGTTATAGACAACAAACTATGGACTTGGGAATAGTTATAGACAACAAACTATGCAACAATGTGCAATGTCAATCAGCAGTGGCCAAGGCCAGTAGGGTATTGTCATGCATGAAAAAGGTCAATTATTCTCGGGACGAGAATATAATTTTGCCTCTTTATAAATCACTGGTAAGACCACATATTGAATATGCTGTGCAATTTTGGGCACCTGTTCTAAAGAAGGATATTATGGCACTAGAAAAAGTGCAGAGGCGGGCTACAAAATTAATAAAAGGAATGGAACATATCAGCTATGAAGAAAGGTTAACAAATTTAAACCTATTTAGTTTAGAAAAACGTCGCCTGAGAGGGGATATGATAACATTATACAAATATATTTAGGGCCAATACAAACCATTGTGTGGAAATATATTCACAAACCGGACTTTACATAGGACACGAGGCCACGCGTTTAGACTGTAAGAAAGAAGATTTCGTCTAAGGCAAAGGAAAGTTTTTTTTTACTGTAAGAACAATCAGGATGTGGAATTCTCTGCGGTGGTTTTATCAGAGTCCATACAGATGTTCAAACAGCTACTGGATGCATACTTGCAAAAACAGAATATTCAAGGATATAATCTTTCAATCTAGGGTAATAACTGCTTGATCCAAGGATAAATCTGACTGCCATTCTGGGGTCAAGAAGGAATTTTTTTCCTAGCTTGTTGCAAAATTGTGTTTCAAACTGGGGTTTTTTGCCTTCTTTTGGATCAACAGCAAAAAAACAAATGTGAGGAAGGCTGAACTTGATGGACGCAAGTCTCTTTTCAGCTATGTAACTATGTAATCCGACCATAGGCAGAGGTTTCATTCACAAACATACAAGGACTATTCTACTGAAAAACTAATAAACATGGAATTAATTTTCATGAACAAAGATAATTATGGCTATGTAGGCATATATGCAACACAGATTCTCTACTATAAATACTATTAATACATATATAAAATGTAAAACATATGTACAATATAAAATTATATAGAAAAAGGCAGAGGTAACGTGTCTATTGCTTGCACATTCTGTACAAGTATTTGTATGGGCATTTCATTAGAAAGGAGATGTAGACCAAGGTTATTAGTAACTGGATACAAGGAGACAGTGATAGCGATTCCCCTTATATCAAATCTGGTACAGGAGCACAACTGCTTAAAGTACCTGGTCTATATGCTTTAAAATGTTGAGTTATATGAATTAACTTCCCTTTATTGGAACATAGCCAATATTTGTTTTAGTGAACTCTACGGACATGCCCTGAAGATACTGGGCATTAGAAGTGACTACAAGGTATCTAAGGATACAAAATGTTCTAAAAAAAGCATAGAGAACTGAAATTAGCTTTACTTACTCCATTAACTTACAGTGAAGCCTTACAGACTTAAAGGGACACTATAGTCACCAACACCTTTAGCTTAATGAAACAATTTAGGTATATAGATATTTAATGCCTCTGAAGTCTCACTGCTCAATTTTCTGTAGGATTCCTACTGTCGCTAGAAGATCTCTGAGGCAATTTATACCTTCCATCTGAAAGTGTTGGTAACGTAAGAATGCATTGAGAGGACGGAGATTTATAACCGGACGGACCCCGCCCCCTTTCTTGGGCACTAGGAAAAGATTGCTCGTAAAGCCCGGAGCGGCTAACGGCAACTCTTCTATGGCGCCCTTGGACAACATCTCCTCTCCGCGGAAATCATCTCTTCCTGATCCGGTGGGAGAGATAGCTCCCTGGGGATAGAAAACTGGACAGGCAGGGAAACAAACTCTAGGTGATAACCCCTTACGCATTGCAGAACCCAAGCATCTGAGGTTATATCTGCCCACTCTTGGTAGACTAACGCTAGCCTCCCCGCTACCCGTACATGAGCGAGAGGGGAAGAAAGGGTACTCACCGTAAGGACATCTGCCCGAAGCGCCACCACGGGGGTATCTGGGGCCCCATGATCTCCCTCTGGCCGGAAAGAAGGGAGGTGTCCTTGGATCCTGAAATCCTCGGGAAGGAAAGAAGGAACCTCTGGTGGCATGGAACGAGCCTTGGAAACCACGGCCGGGTGGACGGTTCCTGCTACGCCCGGCCCCTCCGAAAACCTTGGGCGCGAACATGCGTTTCATGTTCGCCTGCGCTTTGTCAATTGCCGTAAAGGTCTTGACATAAGAACCCATGTCTTTCACGAAGGAGGTGCCGAACAACATTCCTTCATCAACCAGATCAGGCTCCGCCACTGTCATAGCGGCCAATTTAGGGTCGATCTTCAGGAGAATCGCCTTACGTCTCTCTGAAGACATAGCCGTATTAGAGTTCCCCAAAAGGAAGATAGCCCGTTGGACCCATCCAATGGCCACATCCACATCCAAAACTGAGTTCCCAGTTCTGGCTGCGTCAAGAAGCTCGTACAGCTTTGACAGAGGGCCCAGTGTATCCAGGATCTTGTCCTGGCATCCCTTCAGGGAGTGGTCAAGACCCTTCTTGGGTTTCCAGCCCGACTTATTCAGGAACTGGGCAATCTGGGGATCAATGTCTGGGGTCTTACAGGCTGCGCCTAGGAGGGAAGGCCTTGGGCATTCGGCGCGCAACTTATTGCGGCCCTCTTTGGAAAGGGGTGTGCGCATACGTTTAGCCACATATTGGGCTATATGATCTGGAGGGACCCATTCAGCAGACCGCGGGTGACGGAGGTCGTCCGGGTCAAACAGGGGGTTACCCTGTGGGTCAAAAAGCGCCTTACCATCCCCAGTGGGGCCCATCACCTTACCCCGGGCGTTGGCAGAGGACTCAAAAGGGGTTATACCTGTAAGGGGTAGGTCCTCGCCTGACTCACCCTCGACAAAGGAGTTGTACTCCATAACATCGAAATCATCCTCCACACTCCGGTCGGTATCCGACCCATCATCCAGAGCTCTATACCGTTTCCATAATCTAGCCTTTTTAGCCCGGCCAGGAGCTCTTTTGCGCGTGGGAGGCGCGCCATCTGAGACCGCCTCTAGTGTGTCAGTCATGGCAGGTAAAACCTGCATCGAGGAGTGGGAGCCGACATGTCTAGACTTCGCCTTTGCCTTACGGGTTCCAGGCACAGTCTGGGTAGGGGAAAGGACCCCACACCCAGGAGGGCAGGGGTTGCCAGGGAAGGCAAAATCATAGAGTGCAGTGACTGGGAAAAGGAAGAGGAAACAGCCCCCATGGCTGAGGCAATCGCCTTCTGTAGGGAGGAAGCCATAGTGGCTTCTAATAGGGCATGGAATTCCTGAGAGGCCATAGCCCCCTCAGAATTATCAATGTTAAAATCCCCAGAGGGATCTACAGGCCCATCCTCCCTATCCTGCATGTTGGGTAACAGTTACCAAGTAAATGGGGCACTGAGACTAAATTATATGTATAAGCACTGTATAGAAGGGTTGAGTAACCCACAGCAAGCAGTGAAGCAAACAGGACCCAGGGGACCCAGAGAACGAAGTGACCGACTGCACGGCAGCACAACGAGCGATTCAAGGACCGCCCAAAATGGCCGCCGCACGTGGAGGAGTGCGCTCGCGGCCAGGCTCCCAGCGGGGAGAAGGGAGCGCACCCAGCCACGGACGCGAGTAGAAAAACCGCCGCGGCAGAGGGGCAGCGCCGGATTCCGTGTGGTATACGGCAGGGAAAAAAGCCAACGACCGAGGGAAAAAACCCCAGGGATTACCCAAGTACACCAACGAGATGAAGGTCAAAACACAGATGCACAAATAATGTAAATAATAATAATCAGAAAAACAATTGTACAAATAAAATGCAATGATCAAGAGAGAACAAGGAACAAAATACTTAGCTGTCTGAGGAAGCAGCAAAGAAAGAGGGGGATTGTGGGAGACACAGGCCTTATATAGTCACTTCCTCTGTTATGTGATTGGTTGCCTGTGTACCTATACAGTTTTTTCTTTCATTTTGATAATATTTATATTCCTCTATCTTTGCTGCTGAGGAAATAAAGAAAGAGTTATGCATAATATGAGCCTCCGTGTCTTTAATAAAATTTGTATTTGTCTCTCATGTAGTGATGACAATAGCTTACGTTACGACCTCTTTCGTAATAAAACTACTTGCTTAAAACCTAGGACATACCGTATGTAGAAGGCCTTCCAACAGTCCTGATTTTGATGGGACAGACACAATTTTGGCTGGACAGTCTTGATTTCGGGGGGTCTGATTCCTATTTAGTTCCCTGGTGAAAAACATCTGGGGACACCAGGGAACTGTCCTTTGTGTATCCCAGGATCTAATTTTCTGTTCACAGCATCAGATCATATTGTGTTATGATAATATCTTTCCACTTGAGCGGACCACATTTGTACTTTGAGGATTAACCCATTTATAGAATTGTTTATTTAAAATATCTATTGAAGATTTTTTTCCATGTACATAATAAATCAGTAAATATGCTGAAGTCATTTTGACAGTCATTATTCTAGCTAAGTTCCCTGATGGGCTTTTTCCTTGGCTCCGGCAGGTTTTGCAGATTTCTATCAAGTCTTATTTTCTTCCAAAATGTCTCCATGTGCTTGATATTGACTGAGCTAAGGGCAGAGTGAAGCAACTGCTAAGAGGATTAACCCGTTAACGCCGTTACGGCGTTCCATGCCGTCCCCATTATAATGGGCTTTAACCCCTTAAGGACACATGACGTGTGTGACATGTCATGATTCCCTTTTATTCCAGAAGTTTGGTCCTTAAGGGGTTAAAGCCGTTGCGGCGGCATGGAACGCCGTAACGGCTTTGAGCCCCAGGAGGTAAGTTATACTTACCTCCGCCGCGATCCTCTTCTGGGGGGCTGCCTGACAGCCCAGGCAGCCCTCCCACGGCAAATGAGGCCCCCGGGGGCCATGTGATCGTTCTCAAAGAACGATCACATGGACCCCTATAGCTGGCTATGGATCTGCCTGCAGGGGGACTGTCTAAAATATCAGACAGTCCCCCTGCTGGTAAGAAAGTATAAAAAAAGAAATTAAACATGTTTAAAAATAAATTGAAAATATTTTTATATATATATAATATGTATATATATTATATATATAATATATATACATATTATATATATGTAACGTCATACAAAGTGTATTTTAATACTAATATAAGTATATATATTAGCATTAAAATACACTTAGAATGATGTTACATATATATAATATGTATATATATTATATATATAATAGATGTACATATATATATTATATATATATACGTATAATTAAAATAATAAATAAATAAAATAATAAAATAAATAAATAAAATATTGAAACAAAATTTAATATAAATTATATATTCATATGTAATTTCATTCTAACTGTATTTTGTTATTAATATATATATATCGGTAACAAAATACACTTAGAATGGCATTCTAAATATATCTATCTATATATAAAATACAAATAACCGCAAATATATATATATAGATAAATACATATAATTACATAAAAAATTACATTAGTATACACGTAGAATTTAAATACATATATATGTATATATATTAAAATTCTACATGTATATTTAAATAATCTTTTAACATAATTATGTGATTTGATTAATTAAAATTTGATTGACATGCCTGACAACACAGGGAGAAAGTGCAGAGAATTTAATTTGCAAGCACTATATTTGACCCTGTAATACTCCACGACACCATAAAACCTGTACATAGGGGGTACTGTTTTACTCGGGAGACTTCGCTGAACTCAAATATTAGTGTTTCAAACTGGTAAATTGTATTACAACGATGATGTTTTAAGTAAAAGTGACGTTTTTTGCATTTTTTACAAACAAACGGCACTTTTATGGACTATATTATTGTTGTAATATGTTTTACCATTTTAAAACACTAATATTTGTGTTTAGTGAAGTCTCCCGAGAATAACAGTACCCCCCATGTACAGGTTTTATGGTGTTTTGGAAAGTTAGAGAGTCACATATAAGGCTTGCGTTTCATTTTTTTCACATTGAAATTTGCTAGATTGGTTATGTTGCCTTTGAGAGCGTATGGTAGCCCAGGAATGAGAATTACCCCCATGATGGCATACCATTTGCAAAAGTAGACAACCCGAGGTATTGCAAGTGGGGTATGTCCAGTCTTTCTTAGTAGCCACTTAGTCACAAACACTGGCCAAATATTAGTTTTTTGCTTTTTTCACACAAAAACAAATATGAACGCTAACTTTGGCCAGTGTTTGTGACTAAGTGGCTACTAACAAAGACTAAACATACCCCACTTTCAATACCTTGGCTTGTCTACTTTTTCAAATGGTATGCCATTATGGGGGTAATTCTCATTCCTGGGCTACCACACCGTCTCAAAGGTAACATTACTAATCTGGCAAATTTCAATTTGAAAATGGAACGTTCTATATTTGACCCTGTAACTTTCCAAAACAACATAAAACCTGTTAATGGGGGGTACTGTTGTACTCGTGAGACATCGCTGATTACAAATATGTGCATTTTGTTGCAGTAAAACCTAACAGTATTATGACATTTACAGCTAAAATGTGAGGTGGAACTACACATTTTTAAAAAATAAATAAATTTCTCACAGTTTTTTTTATTTTATTCATAATAAATTATATTCCATATATGAATAGTTAATGGTAAATTAAAGCCCTGCTTCTCCTGAACAAAATGATATATAATAAGTGTGGGTGCATATAATATGAAAGAGGGGAACTACGGGTGAACAGACATATAGCGCAAATTCCAGTTTTTGTTTACGTTTTGTTTTGATCAGAACGTGCACTATTGACTCCGTCCTGAAGGGGTTAACACAGGCAGAATGTAAACACAGATTTTGTAAGGTATGACAATAAAGCAATACGTAGGAAAAAATACAACATTCTCTGGAATAAAACTGGTATTTTCTATGATATTGTGTACATTCCAGCTGATATAGTAAAATTAACAAATTACAGATATATTGAGTATTTAAATGAAAGTGCTTAGCAAAAAATAGTTAATTGATACCAGAATGTGCTTTCTAAGTGCACAAAACTTGAGAACACGAAAAACATGCCCCCTCCTCCCGTACCATCCAAATGATTGAATAGATTCAAATGCCAAATTCAGAATATCTTATTTTGCAAATTTGTTTAAAGTGAACCCAGCTGAAAGTAATGTCGGCGCTACCATAAGTTGGCACAGACCACTTTAGGGTGATAATTTCGGGTGACAGGTGGGAGGGTCAGCATAGAGCTCGCCCCTCCCGCACAGTTATCCTGTGCATGGTGAACTGACAAATTGGAATACCAAGAAATTCTCTGCTGGGGCTCTGTCACCTGTTGTTGGCTACTGGCTACTGTCTTCTTCTTGTTTGTTGGAGGTGCGAGAAGAGACAGCAGACAGTTGCTCCTCGAGATGCTCAGTTCTAAGGACCATACATGATGTCACATCCTGGTGGCTTTAGCTCTTTGAACATACATGATGCCAGATCCTGGTGTCTTTAGCTCTTTGAATGGCTGTATCAGGCTATGTGACCCTGTGCAAAGCACTCTTGGTAAGGGCATTGTCTGTCACTGAGTATGTGTCAGAGTCAGTGTGTTTGGTAGTGTGTGTCAGTGAGTATGTTTGTGTGTCTTATGTATGTGTATGTGTGTGTCAGTATATGTGCCAGTGAGGTTGTGCACGTCACTGAGTTTTTGTGTCTTTAAAATAGTAGCATAGTAAAGTAAGATTTCAGCCACTTAGGACACAATTATTTGCTGACAAACCCTTTAAAATAATCCAATCTTTATTGAGAAAATGATTAGAATATTCATCAGAAAGCAGTACTATACATACTCCAACCGTATATGTGCCAGATGAAATTGGCAAGTCTACGCATTTAGTGTCTCATTGGCACTTTCTCAAGACATGCTTCTGGATGGTCCTGAACTAGCTCTACTCATGTGGTCTAAATAGCCAAATGTCATCCTTTACCTTTAGTAAATATGAGAATTGTTAATCTGAATGAAATTCAGTATTTTATTTTTCAAATATTTTCAATCTGGACAAAGGTTGTACTTTAGTGACTAATTTGTAAGGCTAAGAAAATATTACCTTCATTATTACACCACCTCCAGTCCATATTGTTGACACATGAACATGTATCCATGGTATCGTGGGAGGTACCAATTTATGACCGGGCCATCTGCATGTTGCATCACAATTTAAAATGTGTCGTACCTGGCAAAGTTTTTCTGATCCTCATTTATCTAGTTTTGGTATTGTCATTACCATGGCACCCTTTTCTATCTGGTTTTAGTGAATAGAAATTGAATATACAGTGTTTTATTTGCTCTAGTCTATCCGCTTTATGATTTAAAGCACTATGCTAATTCAATATTTTTAAAAATGCTATTCTGCACACCACTATTGTGAAGAGATGTAATTTGAGTATTTAGTTAGATTTTATCAAGGCTGACAAAATGGCTACATTCTTCTCTGGACTCATTAAATGCTAAATATGTGTTGAAATACCCTATTATTTTTTAATACAATATGTAGATAATGTGCTACAAAACAAAGCAAAAAAAAATAAGTAAACCTTTACAGCTATAGACAGACACTGTGGACATTAGGCAGCCAGAACAGAGCAATTTGTGTACATGATTGAGAAATACAAGTACGGTTAATGTTTGCGCTGTTTGCATGAGTAACGCTACACTTCAGTACTTGAGTACCATGCTTAGCCTTCTCTTCTTTCCTAAGTATATAAAACCATGTTTGGTACAATGAATAGGGCCCTGTCACGCTTGAACTTCATAAGCATAAATGTTTTTGTAATGAAAAGCTCTTTTCGAATACGTTGAATTTCTTAGAAGTTCCAGTGCAATTAAAAGTTATATATGTAACAAAGTTGAGACCATTTCTTGGCAATGAGTGTAGTCCTGTAAAGTTATAAAAATGTAACAACAGTTTCATCAGTGTGTTTCTTTTTCAGACTTAATTCCAAATTTATATTCTAAAACATATATTGTATTTTCTAAAATGTATTTTACATATTTATTCTTTTTTTTTTCTATGGGTGTGTGCTCATTTTCCACTTGCTGCCAGAATTGTAACTATAAGACCCTCTGTCTTTTTACCATAATTTGTGGCATTGCTATGTGCCTGCCTAATGCTCAGGCAATATGTACACCACGTGGTGATATACAGCAGATCTGGGAAAGGTCTGGCACCAGAGAGATATCTTGGGCATGCACACAAAATCTAAATCTCAACGCAAAGTAAGATACTTCCTATTGTGTTGGCTTTGAAAGACTACTGATTACAATGTGTGAGAACTAACAGATTAAAAGTTAAAGCAGCCTCTCTGTTGGATGGAGGCAATTGTTCAAGTCCTGAACAAAAACAAAACTTAGAATGTGTTTGTTCAACCGTAATTCTTAGTGTTTCTCTTTAAGTGCCCCATACATATTATATATTGTTTTTCTTTTAATATCCTATATTTATACCTAGCAAACATTAATTGTGAAAAACTGTTAAAATAGGAAGATGGGGAAAAATGCATTACACTAACCCCCCAAACACCATATCACCAGTACCCCTAAAACTATGCTTACACTAAATATAACCATATACCTGCCCTAAGCTAAACCTTTACCTTAACCATACACTATCCTTAACCCCTGAAACAGCAATTACCCTAATCCAGCATTAGCTCTTTCCTTACCCTAAAACTCTCCTTACACAAACCCTAACCTTACAACTAATCCTAATCGAACACAAACCTTAACCCAATCCTAATGATAACCCTAACCCTAATAATACCCTCTGCTATCATTAGTGCTGATATCAGCAGATGGATATGTTACCACCATCTACTGACTGTTGTAAGCATTACAGCCATTTACCTGTAATGCTGAAACGCAAGCATGCTAATTACAAGCCCATCACCAAACACAATCCAAACTGGACCATGATGGTAACGTCTGTCAGGCTTTGTCTAGATGTTGATGGGTCTTTTTTGAGCATTTGAGAGCCCAGAAATATGCTATATGTGCTCAGCCTCAGTGTTCTTAATGGATTTTAAAGCTTTATACAGCGCTCAGTTTGGGCACTGCATACAGCTCATCTATCAGCCTGGGACAACTAACTGTGGCCATAGCTGACATAGGGAAGCCCCTAGGTAGTGACTGATACCTGGGTCTCCTAGTGTGAGTAGGGATTTAACAAACAATAATAAACAAAGTGATTAAACATTTAAATGGCAGATTGCTGAGCAGTGAGACTGAATGGATATGATCAATACACCAAAACCGCTTCTTTTAGTTAAAGTTGTTTTGGCGATTAAAGTACACCTTTAAAAAAAAAAAAAAAAAAAAACTCCCACGTAACAAGACCACTTTGTCACGATCTCTTACCTTATTACATTGCTCACACGTGGTGCAGAATCCAGGGCAGACTCCTCTTCCAACGAGTTCAGCATGTCCCACGCCGGACACTGAAGTCACACCCCTTTTTATGACGCGACACATGCGCACCAACGTCATGACATCATGGAGGTGGTCCTGCATCATCAATACCGGCCCAGAACATTTTGGGGCGTGGCCTTAAAGCAAAAGACGTTTCCTTATAAAAGGGACACCTTTTGCCTTGTTCCTTGCCCTATTGTGGTTCTTTGTGTTCCCTTTAGTGCTCTTTGATTCTTCTTGTGTATTTACTGTTGTTTCTGTGTACTGACCCGGCTTGGCTTTTGACGTTGCTGTTTTCTGGTTCTCTGACTCGGCTTGTATTTTGACCTCCTGTTTTCTGGTATCCTCATCCGGCTATTCTTGTATCGTTCTCCTGATCTCTGATATTCTAATTTTTGGCAATCCTCTGACTTCTCTTTTCTACCTACTTTAAATCCGACCATTCTAGTGTTCGGTAATACGTGCTTTGGGTTTTCTGTGGGTTTACATACTGCGTGTTGGGTTATCACACAACCATGATACACTTTCTGTGAATAATTGTTCTGATTGTTACCATTGATCCATGTTTTCAGAAGGGATCCTGGTTTTCAGAAGCTAAATAATGCTTAAGTAATCTTTAAATATCCATACATTCATGTTTACTTCATAGCGGTAAATATATTCCTGTAATCAATTAAGCTTTCATGATTTGTTTCACTGTCCAGGGATTTGGTGTTCTGAGCATTCTTTCATAGAAAAATGCTAGTGGAGCACTTACTGATTATTTCCTGGATGTATTTATGTACATAAATGCATGGGAATTCATATGTATTGGTAGCTTCATGAACATGTACTCAAATAATTTAATCTTCCTGACCTCTCTGGCCTTTTGACAACTTGGTCAAACTTTTATTTGGAACATGAATCAGGGTCAGTTTATGTTACGCCAAAGACCACAACAGGCCGCAGTAAGGAACACGGCAACCACTAACAACACAGAGGGTAAGACAAAAATTCCTTACCAAGCTTTTAAAAATTATGTGGAGGCAGAGGAAGACATAGATGCTTTCCTCCAAGATTTTGAAAGACTGTGTTCCTTGCATAAAATCAGTACTGAGGATTGGGTACCTATTTTGGCTGGGCGGTTATCTGGGAGGGCAGCAGAAGCTTATGGGACTGTACAAGATGAGGAGATCCGGGACTACAGCCGAGTAAAAGAGATTATATTGGCCCGGTATGCCATAACACCAGAGGCATACCGAAGGCGGTTCCGAGAATTGAAAAAGGAAGAGAAAGACTCACATGCTGAGTGGGCTTGTAGGTTACAGCGGGCGGCCCTTGGATGGGTACAAGCTAGCAAAGCCCGGTCCATGGAGGATGTTATACAAATGTTGCTAATGGAACAGTTCTATGATGGGGTAGCAACTGATGTCCAGGAGTGGGTAAGAGACCGTAACCCTATATCCCTCACCGAAGCTGCTAGGAAAGCAGATGATTACTTGGATGCATGCAGGCCACAGAAACCAGCAGCCCCAAAAGTCACGATAAAATCCTTTGGGGGGACAAACTACCCCACAGTAATACCACGACAGCTACCACCACCACCACCTGCTGTACAACCACGTTTCCGTCAGCCTAGCTCAGGGCCATGTCATCACTGCCAGAAGTGGGGGCATTACAAAAGAGAATGCCCACAACTCAGAGACCGATCCTCATGGATTCGACCGAGACCACCACCACCACCGAGAGCCGCTGCACATCACTACCAGGGGGAGACACCGGCCGCTTATGGCTCCGCAGTTCCTGTCACCACCATAGAACAGTGGGAGGTACTACACGAAGCCAACCCACTACAAGCACATGCCGATAATCGCCAGCACCACAGGCAGACTGTATATCTGGAAGGAAAAGCAGTGCAAGGGCTCCGAGACTCAGGTGCCACTATAACCCTGGTAAAGAGCCACTTGGTCGCTGACAAGGCTAAAACCAACCGGACTACCGGCTGGACACTGCGAACGTCCATTTACATTGGGGAGCGGGGTCAGGAAATATGGAGGTGGGGTTGATGCCACAGTTACCCGCAGAGATGGTACTGGGAAACGATTTGGGAAAGCTCACATCTGCTTTTGAGCCCCAAACCACAACCACTGAAGAAGCACATAAAGTGGTCACCAGGCAACAGGCCCGCACCAAGGACTACAACACACTGCCAAAGGTCCAGGTAAGAGAACCTTCCCCTTCCCTAGACTGTGTCCCTTGGTCCCCCCCTAACGAATTTGCGGCAGAGGTGATAACTGACCCTACCCTGCAAGTGTATAGAGATAAAGTCACCTCTGACCACCCTGGGGAAGAGGGGGAAAGATTTGTATGGGCGGGACAGCTGTTATACAGGGAGTCAGACAAGTAAGTAGCTGGGTCAGACCCGATTGTGTTAAGGCAGTTGGTGGTACCACAGAGGTACCAAGCTGAATTGCTGCGGATAGCGCACAATATTCCGCTATCCGGGCATTTGGGAGTTAGTCGGACCAGATACCGACTGACCCAGAATTTCTTCTGGCCAGGAGTTAGCCAGGAGGTACGGAAGTATTGTAGTACCTGTGACACGTGCCAGAGGGTGGGGAAGAGGGGAGACCGGCGGAAGGCAAAGCTGCATCCGCTGCCTATAATTGAGGAACCCTTCCACCGAATAGCGGTAGATATCATAGGCCCTCTTCGGAAACCTAGCCCTTCGGGCATGAAATACATTCTTACGGTTGTAGATTACGCTACCCGATACCCCGAGGCAGTGGCCCTGACAAATATACACGCCAAAACCGTGGACGAGGCCCTGGTGCAGATCTTCTCCCAGGTAGGGTTACCCAGGGAGATCATCTCGGATCAGGGTACTCAGTTTACTGCAGAGGTCACCCAACAACTCTGGAGGCTGTGTAATGTTAAGCTCATTATTAGTGTCCCATACCACCCCCAGACCAACGGGCTCTGTGAAAGGTTCAATGGCACATTAAAACAAATGCTCCGAACCTTCGCTGAGACCCATAGGGACTGAGAGCGATTCCTGCCTCATCTCCTCTTTGCTTACCGGGAGGTGCCTCAGGAATCAACTGGGTTTTCCCCATTTGAGTTATTATTTGGGAGAAGGGTAAGAGGACCCCTAGATCTCATCCAAGAACATTGGGAGGGAGACCGGAGTGCAGACGGTACCCCCATTATACCATATGTGTTGGCGCTCCGAGACCGACTGGAGGCCCTAACTAAGACAATAGGGGAAAACCTCCAGGTGGCTCAGACGCGCCAGCGCACCTGGTATGATCGGGGCGCCAGGGACCGTAGCTTCCAGGTGGGACAGAAAGTTTTAATTTTAAAACCTATCGGACATGATAAGCTACAGGCCGCCTGGCAAGGCCCTTATAAAGTCGTGGAACAGAGATGTGACACCACTTATATAATTGGCCCCTGCACAGGAACTGGAGGGCGACGCATGCTCCATGTGAACATGCTAAAGCCCTACCGGGAACGCTCAGAGGAGTTGACAGCAATTTGTGCACCCAACTCCGACGAGTGTGACAGCCTTCCCCTTCCCGACCTGCTGGGAGACGGTAGGCTGTCTGGAGATTTAGGAGAAGTTGTACTGGGGGACCGGCTGAGCCCACAGGAGCGTGCCAAGGTACAGCAGCTGTTGCGAGAGAAGCAAGTCACCTTCTCTAATGTACCTGGATACACTCCTCTGGCTACTCACCGGGTGGAAACCCCAGGGCAACTTCACATGCGACAGACCCCATACCGCATCCCTGAAGCGGTACGGGAGAATATACGCAAGGAGATCGAGGAGATGCTCCAATTAGGGTTGATTGAGCGCTCAGATAGCCCCTGGACTTCTCCGGTAGTTCTCGTACCCAAGCGAGACGGTACGACCCGCTTCTGCGTGGACTACCGGAGATTGAACGAAAAAACTATATCTGACGCATATCCGATGCCTAGGATAGACGAACTACTAGACCGGATGGCCAGAGGCCAATACCTCACTACCATTGATCTGTGTATGGGGTATTGGCAGATTCCATTGGCTCCGGACGCCATCCCTAAGTCAACCTTTGTCACCCCATTTGGCTTGTACCACTTCAAAGTCATGCCGTTTGGGATGAAAAACGCTCCGGCTACCTTCCAGCGGATGGTGGACCGACTCTTAGATGGGTTCCAAGACTACACCTGTGCATATCTCGATGATATTGCCATATTTAGCAATACCAGGCAGGAGCACTTGGCCCATTTAGGAGCGGTTCTAGACAGAATCAGGGAAGCCGGTCTGACATTGAAACCGGCTAAATGTAGTATTGGTATGGCTGAGGTACAATACCTGGGCCATCGAGTGGGCTGTGGCAAACAGAAGCCAGAACCAGCTAAAGTAGAGGCTGTAGCCCAGTGGCCTACCCTTAGACTAAGACCCAGGTGTTAGCTTTTCTAGGGACCGCAGGATATTACAGAAAGTTTGTCCCCAATTATAGTGCCCTGGCCAAACTCCTCACCGACCTGACCCATAAAAACCTTCCCCGCCAAGTAACCTGGACCCCGGAGTGTGAACAGGCATTCCAACACTTGAAAAATGCACTTGTTAATGCCCCTGTCTTGGCAGCTCCCAATCCAACTAAACGTTTTCTTGTACACACAGACGCTTCTATGTTTGGATTGGGGGCAGTACTAAGCCAAGTCGGGGCCGATGGCGGAGAACATCCCGAGGCTTACATCAGTCGCAAGCTATTACCCAGGGAAGTAAGCTACGCCGCCATCGAAAAGGAATGCCTAGCTGTGGTGTGGGCCCTAAAGAAGTTGCAGCCGTATTTATATGGACAGGCTTTTTCCCTGCTCACGGATCACAACCCGTTAGTCTGGCTGAACCGGGTGGCTGGGGACAATGCCAGGCTGCTGCGCTGGAGTTTGGCCCTGCAGCCTTTTGACTTTAACATTCAGTACCGCCCGGGTAAGCAAAATGGAAACGCTCATGGGTTGTCACGACAAACTGATTTGGAGAAATGATCCGTGAGCACCCCGGACATCCCCAAGCCGATCCGTGTGGGATCAGACTGTGTATGCCGGCTTGTGGGTAAGGGGGAGCAGTGTAGCGGAATGTATTAAGCCTGTCCTGTAACATGCATATGGGACTGTATTCGTTTTATTGTATTCATGTATTTCTGTATGATTTCATATGTGGGTTCGGTAGTTTCATGGGAATGAAACTACCGAACCATTAGACCACCCCAGTGAGAAGTGTGCGCCTCGTTAGGCGTTCACACTTCTCACAAACCGCAACTTAATATGTAATTGTGAATGCCTGGGTGGCCGCTGTTCGGTATACGAACCACGTGCGGCGGCCATCTTACGCATAAAAATCTCAGCGGTGTTTGGTCGTCTGGAACTCAAATCGGACACTCAAACAACCGAACACCGCTGAGACCTCCAGAGCTCCGTAACTACCGAACGGAGAGACCTAACGAACTCACATTCGGTAGAAACAAAGTACCGAACAAGGGAACTATAATACAGGTGAATTTAAGTATGGATGGCAAGGATTACTGTATGTTTTTACTGCCGAACGGAGACCGACCGCAGGGCCCAAACACATGGAACCCTTTTCGGATACCACCTCATGTGCGGTCGGTCAAACTTCACCCTCCATCTAACTCCCGAACCCCTGGTCCGATCTGGGTGAATTTTGGATATATTCTTCACCCAGATCAGGGCTACCTGGCGGTACCCTAAGATTTATGCTATGTACTAGTTTAGTGGTACATCCAGGTTTGGGGTAAAAGTACAGTATAGTTAAGAGGATTATGAGTCACTCTGAGGGGAGGAGATGTGTGGGAGGTAACGGTTATATTATTGGTTACTGTCCTAATTAATGTGAATACCTCCCTTGCATGGGAGAATGCTTTATAAGAAAACTGTGTGGATTAAAAGTCAGTTCTGTTCCTGAGGCTGTGTGTCGTCCAGTTATTGGGAGTGCTGTTGGGATATTATTGGATTGTTTTGCCTGCTGAAAGTACTACTCTATGGATTTATAATACTTGTTCCTGAGCCTCACTGGGATCTATAGTGGAGTTAACCTGTGAAATATCATGCCTCCGCTACAAAGGTACTTTCAAAGATTAATTCCACCATTTTAGACCTTCATGACTACAACTACCAGTGTAAGTCAATGAAAGCAAATCTCTACGTCAAGCATGTCAAACTCGCGGCCCATGGGCCGCATGAGGCCCACAATGAATATTTTTGCGAGCCGCGAGTTAGACATGCTTACTAAGGCAGAGTAGGCACCTGCTCGCCCCACATTGCAGGTGCCTACTCTGCCAAAATTCCCCAGCCGGGGAGGAGAGGTCCCTGGCGGCAACGAGGGAGCTCAGTCTTCCTGCTCTTCACTGTTCCCTCTCGTGCGCCCTCTGTAGTTATGCCAGGTGCCGGCATATGACGCCATTCCGGCACCAGGCCTCACTAAACTGCGTGCGTGAGGAGCAGGAAGACTGAGCTGCCGAGTGTAGATCAGGGTGAGGCCTCACACCAGCTCCCAAAGGTAGGGAGCAATAAATAAAATGATTGTGTGCAAGGGATTTAGTATAGAGGGGGCGGGGGGCTGGATTTTAGTATAGAGGTGGGACTGTGAATTAGTACGGGGGGGACTGGGATTTAGTAATTAGGGGGGGACTGAGGTTTTGGGGGGGTGGGATTTAGTACTGAGGGGGGACTGGGGTTTAGTAGAGAGGGATGCTGTTTTTTTTATATACTGTACTTTTCAAAACAAACCTACGTTTCTATGAAAATTGAAGGTTTTGTTGTTTTTGCAGCCCATATAAACTTAAACCTTGTTAATGTGGCCCGTGCTAGCCTTTGAGTTTGACCTGCTTGCTCTACGTAGAATAAAGGGATGTATCAATATAATCATTACTCTGGAAAGTGGTGAGCTTAGCAAGTTCAAATGTGCCACATAGGTTTTGTAGAGTAGTAAAAATACATAACAGACAAAGGAATCACACTGATTGAGAAGAACTTTTTCTTTTTTAATTCTCCTCTCCTGTTGTGACAGGTATGCAACAAAATAAATTTTAACATTACTAAGGTGTTTCAAAGCATATCAAGCACAGAAAATGTTTGTTTCCATCAAGCATTTAAAGGAGATGTTTATATGCCAAATTGCCAGACCAGGGTTATCTGCTCTAGAACACGTAAATGTGATTCCATCCGCGGGGAATTAAATCTAAATAACTTGCTTATGGTAATCACCATCTACTGTGTTTTTGTTGTTTTGATCTTTTATGCTTTAAATGGCTCTGTGAAACCTGTGAACATTTTCAGTATGTAATGTAGTGTTGGTTTTCAGTGTAGTCTGTTTTTTTTTTACTTTTTAAAAAGTTAATATATTATTTTGTAATAATTGAGCATTAATTAAATAAAAAGGGAAGTGTTTTAATGCAAGAAGGCATTAAGCCTGACAAGAACTTGTAAGCACTTGTAAGCCTTTGCTGTGGTGTAAATATAATACTGGTTACATCTCCGGTACGTCATAAAAGTGGATTATCCATGACAAAATGCTAGTCAGGGCAGGAATATATCTAAATCTGAAATGAAAGAGACAGTTCAAGATCACTAGCAAAAAAAAATCCAGAGAAACAAGCAGACATTGAGATACTACATCTGAGCATCAATCACAAGAACCATGAATTATTTTGCTTGTTGTTGCATAGACTGTATGTAAAAAAGCACAAACTTGCAAACAAAAGATCACTGCTCTCCTGTAGATTTTCAGGGCAAAGGCAGTGCTGTAGGGAATGCTAAAATCAAAGCACCGTGGACCACTCAGGGGCCCTCTCACACCTTAGGTCCAAAATGTATTAATGTGCCAAAATATAATTTTTTACCAGGTCATAAAATAAAATAATCACCATTAATTGTTCTTATAACAGCATAGTGTAAAATTGGATCATGTTTTATTCAGGCTAATATATTTCTTACTATTATGTTTACTGTAATGTGCCTTGTAAGCAATCATTTGTGAGGGGCAATAATAAGAAAACATTACTCTCCTACTGTGATGTGAAATGCACTCCTGTCAGGAGTTTTGCATCCCTAGGGAACCTAAGATAAAGAATGTAAGTGGTTTTCTATTTCGTTTTACATCTGGGAATGATATTAGACACTGGCCTATTAGCACCTATTTACTGCCTCTTGTGAAATCATTACGTATTACTTTCAGCTTTGATAACTGAGATAGGAGCATTTCACCAAAAGCAAAGTGTTAAGAAGCTAATGTATTTTGCAATGACTTTATATCCATTGCCAGTAACATGGATTTTATAGAATGTATTAATTGTAGCTCTAATACACTGTCATATAAATGTACAATGTACCTATATTCCACAAAACAATACTATATACAGAGCTATTTACAGAACTCAATATATAGTGGAAAATTCCAGGCTTTAGTTTAGAGGTCGTTGAGTCCTAAACACAAAAAACAAGCAGAGACAAAACAACAGAAGCCAATACATTGCCTGGGTGTATCCATACTCACTCACTTGGCACTGAGAAGGACAATGTGTTTTTATTTAGACATGCTTTATTTTATTGGGCAATAAAATGTCCCATAAGAACAGTGAACATTTAATATACTATAGGGGAGATGAATACTTGAAAAAACTATATAGCTTACAAAAATATGATAACTACGATATAAGTTGAAGTATAAAGGCTGTTGAGAGTGCCTGTGATAAAAGGTGTAATTAACAGAAATACAGCCACAAATCTTGTTTAGTGGCTGTGTATGGCTGACACAAGATCTAAAGGGGAATATGATATAGGTCTAGCAAGGACATAGACCAATTATCTCTCTTAATAATCAGGTGAAAAAAGTAGCATTATTATCATATGCCGCAAGCCAATATTAAATTATAAACTGCACTAGGCATGTGCATGGGGAAAATTTTCGGTTCAGCCTTCCGAAATTCGGGACTTACGCAATTCGGAACTTCGGCAACTTCGGCACTTCGACACTTCGGAATTTCTGAACTTCGGCATTTCGGAATTTCTGGACTTCGGGACTTCTTTTGCAGCCGCTTAGTAGATAACTCCCTAATTCCCACGGTATTAGGGAGTTATGTACCAAAAGGCTGAAAGACCTAAATTGGTCTTTCAGCCAAATTTACTAATACTAAGTAAAAATTAATAAAATAAATGGGGGGGCCCTAAATTATAATAAGGTGGCGGACCTAATGTCCTCCCCTCTGGCCCCCACCCCTTTTTTTTTTTACCAGTGAGCAGCCACAGGCTGTTTAATAATCATGCCCCTACTCGAGGTATAGCGAGTAGGGGCATAATTTACTAATACTAAGTAATCTTTACTTAGTATTAGTAAATTTAGCTGAAAGACCAATTTAGGTCTTTCAGCCTTTTAGTAGATAGCTCCCTAATACCGTGGCAATTAGGGAGTTATCTACTTATTCATTCCTGTCATTACATTGACTGGCTAAGTAACTTACATTTTATATGAATGTATGTTCCTTGATTGAATCCTGGCTACGTTTGTATACTTTTTATTTAAAATTGAATACAGTGTAACATTCTTAATTCTTCCACTGGGTAAGTATATTAGTTCTTAGGTAATACTGTGCTTCGGCACTTCGACACTTCGGAACTTCAGCAACTTCAGCACTTCGGCACTTCGACACTTCGGAAATTCAGTAAATTCGGAACTTCGGGTCTTCGGCAATTCGGCAATTCATCTTTTCGGACATTCGGAAGTTCCCAAATGGCCAAATTGCCCAAAATTTGTCCGAATTCACATTTGGACCAAATGAATTGCATATGTCTAAACTGCACTAGGCATACAACACACAAATAAAATAAAATCAACAAGAGTCTTGTCTCAGGCCTCCTCCTTAGGTATCCATCTGTGCAAGAGAGACAAAAGGACACCAACTTCTTCAGCCTGTATCCATGGAAGAGCGAGTGACATAGCGGCCCTAGACTTGTTGTTCGGTGGCCCTCGAAAGAATGAAGAAGAATCTGCCTTGTCTAAGTTGATAAGAGCTGCTTCCTGGTGTCTGTAAGGTTATGGGAAGGGCCCCACTTGTATTCAATATTGTCTGTTCGTATGGTCTTCGTGACCTGATGAAAAGAACGTCTCAAATCCAGTATAGACCCACAATGATCTTGCGAAGATAAAAAGGACTCTTTTCCTTAATGCCATATTAAATCTGAGCAATTGAACCAGAATTTGCGGGGCCACAGCCAGAGCCCGAGTAGGTTTAAAACGCCAATAACAGGCATTATCATGTATATTTTTGGCTTGATGTTGGGGTAAAAAAAAAAAACAAAGAGTGCCAGATGTAAGAGGATACTACTATACTTCTACTATAGCACAAAGCTTAGAAACTAACAATCCTTCTTAGCAACCAACATGGGCACGTCTCGAAATTAATATCTTTCTCCTGATATCACAGATCAGCTCATGTGGATAAACCCTCAACCATAACCACCTCTCAGGGAGACTCTGTGGATGACAACCCAAGCCTTGCGTACTTGGAATATATGGAGAGACAACTGTATCAACTATTCTCAAAACATGTGCTGATGCCTACCTTGCTAAAGATATACTGGCTTATGTCTGCAGACACTTTTTTTATACCTCGTCATAAAACACATCCTGCCATAGAGTAAACCACACACCCAACACAAGGCTACTCCTTAACCCCCTTCCAAAGGGGCCCATGATCCACCCGTGGCCCTTATCGGTTTATTACCAATCAATTATCATAACTACATCACAGGAAAAGCATAATTATGTGGTCCAATGAGAAGCAGAACTTAAAACTATGTTTTCTAGTAATCAATGGCAAACAGTAATCAAGGGTGTTTCTAGATAACTAACACTGGGGAAACAAGCTGTAAACTTTTCTTTCACTGGCACCTGATTCCAAGTAGATTAGCCCGAATCTCTCCAAATTTGACTCCTACATGCTGGAGATGCAAACACCAAATAGAAAGACTCTTCCGCTGGACACGACATCCCCTTTTATTAAGTCAGCTCCATTTCCTGTGTGAGAGAAAGTACTCACCCTTCTCCTTGACACAGGAAATGGAGTTGACTAGGTCAAAGAAAGTCAGGTGTAAGAAAAATGCATAAGACAAAGTAGTCCCTGCTTTGTCTTATGTTTCAAAGAAAACTAGATCAAAAATAAAGAAAAGAAGAACAGATTCTGAGAGAGGAAGAGAAAAGGAAACAAGAGGATAAAAGTAATTTTGGCATTTCAGTGCCTAAGTGTTTATGACAGTTTGAAATCTGAATTAAAAGTTTACAAAGTATGAAAACTGTATTTGATGTACAGAATTGTTGCCATAGATTTAATGAAAATAGTACATAATGTCATTTGTGTATCTGTTTTTTTCGATATATTGTTCAGTAGCAACTAAATATAGTATGGATTATAACTTTCTAACATTTCTATTTTTGTTATGCAGCAATATTATGCTTGTATCAGAGACCTGGTTACAGCTACTCCTGCCATATGACAAATCATTTTGAAACTAATTTCTCATGAAAAAAATACTACTAATCATTTAACCCATTCATTCCATTCTCCATATAGAAATAGTTTTGTTTCAAGTCCACTTATCTTCACCTCTGTTCCATCTATTATCTTCAACTGGCAGACAACCTAATTTCTTCTGGGTAAGAACATGTGGATTACACAGAGCAAATGGAAGGAAATAGCCAGTCCTGACCAAACAGTGTCAATGTCTGGCAAGTTAATTTAAAGGGACGCTATAGTCACCAAAAAAACTTTAGCTTAATTAAGCAGATCATGCCCTGCTGTTTCATTGTTCAATTTTATGCCATTTAGGAATGAAATAACTTAGTTTTTTCAGCCCTAGTCACACCTCCCTGCATGTGACTTGCACATCCTTTCTCAACACTTCCTGTCATCTAACGTTTATACTTATTGCAAATTCTGTTTAATTTAGAAGTTCTTATCTCCTGATCTGTTAATAGCTTGCTTTACAATGCAGGAGGTTCCTGTGTGTAATTAAAAGTTCAATATTCAGTAAGTTACATGTGATTGAAAATTAAACCATATTGTTTTAATGCAGGCTGTCAGACACAGCCAGGGAGGTGTGGTCATGGCTGCATAAACAGAAACAAAGTGATTTAACTCATAAATGACAGTGCATTTGGCAGTGAGACTGCAGGTGCATGATATGTACAACCAAAACTGCTCTATTAGGCTAAAGCTGTTTTGGTCACTATAGTGTCCCTTTAACCCCTTAAGGACACATGACATGTGTGACATGTCACGATTCCCTTTTATTCCAGAAGTTTGGTCCTTAAGGGGTTAATGACTGAATTTCAACGTCCAGATAAGTAGAATGATGATTTTTATTTAACATTTAAAAACATTTTTATTTTCAGAAAAGGGAGAGGGGTTTCAAAAAGGAAAGAAAAACGGAATCAGTCACTAACAAACTTTTTAAAAAGGCTTTTATAATGCAATATAAAGAATTGAATATATAAACATCAATGACATAAATATAACATATATCAACAAAACAATATAATAATTATATCATTAAGTATTAACAAAGAGATACATTTTAACGGAACACTATAGGGTCAGGAACGCAAACATGTATTTCTGACCCTAGAATGTTAAAACCACCATCTAGGCCCCCTGGCTCCCACTTGCCCCCTAAATATAGCAAAATATTACCTTTACTCCAGTCTGCTGCTGCTGGCTCTACCCCTGATCTGCCTGCTTAGCTGACATCATCGAAAGTGGTGTTCTGAGCCAATTACAATGCTTTCTCATAGGATTGGCTGAGCGTGTCAAGGAGGCAGATCAGAGGCAGAGCCATCACAACCCAAACACAGCCCTGGCCAATCATCATCGGCTCATAGAGATACATTAAATCAATGCATCTCTATGAGAACAGTTCAGTGTCTACATGCAGAGGGTGGAGACACTGAATGTCATTGTACAGCACTGCCCAAGGAAGCACCTCTATTTGCCATCTGAGTGGCCAGTGGAGATATCCCTAGGCTGTAATGTAAACTGAAAAGATGGTGTTTATAGCAAAAAGCCTAATGGGAATAATTAAACTCACCAGAACAAATACAATAAGCTGTAATTTTTCTGGTAACTATAGTGCTTCTTTAATTAAAGACAAGGGGGGAAAAACCTGAGAAAAATAAGGGAAAAGATAGATTTTGTAGTACAACTGAACCTATCTCATAAGCAATGCTTTATTGGCACAGCAAAATAATTGGTAAGTTGTAGATTAGTTATCAGTCGACATGGGCAATTCATTTCGAATGTGAATTCGGACAAATTTCGGCCAATTCGGACATTTGGATGCTTGCCGAATTTCCGAAGTCCAAATTTCGGAAGTGCTGAACCGGACCAAATTGCCGAAGTGCTTCGGATTTCTGAAAAGTGGCAAAACAAGAGAGGGAGGTAAAATGATGTGAATGATGACAGGAATCTTGGCCAATAAGCGAATTCCTGGCACTGGGAGCCCTATAGATGTGTAAGTGGTTGTGGTGGTTAGGAGTAGGAGTAGGGGTGGGGTTAGGGGTAGGGTTAGGATTAGGGATAGAGTTAGGGGTAGGAGTAGGGTTAGGTTTAGGGTTAGGGAGCCCTACAAATATTCCAAATTCCGAATTGCAGAAGTCCTGAATTGCTGAAGTTCCGAATTGCTGAAGTTACGAATTTCAGAAGTGCCGAACCGAACCGAAGTGCTGAATTGCCGAATTTTTTTACTAAACCGGATTTCCGAAACAAACCACATTTTTTGTCCACACACATCCCTAGTTATCAGCTTTCTAAAGTACAAAATTAACAGCTGAACAACTCCCAGGAACATAAGACATCAAGTACAACAGTATTGTCACAGCAAAGATCACTCTTTGAAGTGATAAGCCTTACACAGAGAAAAAACTCTAACCTAATAAAACAATACCACCTAAGTTAGAAATCCCAGGGAGGCAGTCCAAATATACCCATGATCAGAAATCCAGGTTCATTTTCTGATGTCCCTTATTTTGGGCAAAAGAACAAACTGCCTGGCAACGCACCTTCATGCACATCCATTACTGCCACATTAAGCACAAATGCATGTTGTCAATTGATATGACCACACACGTGGTCACAAACCTGGCATTCTGGTTTTCTGTAAGTCTGCCTGTCAACCTAGCACATAGGGATTCATGTCCTGTATACTGTGTGTTATTGTATAATGGTTACTTGTAACAGTGTTATCCATTGCTTTTAGCTCCATTTATGTCTTATAGCAACATTTTGGAATATTACGGAAAATAAATAGATTACATGTATTATAACCTCATTGTATATTCATTTATTATGAATCCATATAAGTTATTTATTATTTACCCATTACCAGTGGTGTCAGCTATCTTTACCAAACTGAAGCACCAATTATCTGCTAGTATTATGCATAAGATTAAGGTAAGAAACTGTCACAGAGTGCATTTTTTTTTTTTAGATACCTGGAGTTTGCATACAATGTCAGCACATCTGACTTGATAAAGACCGTAGTTGGTCAAAACATTGTCACTTAATGCTTGAGGTTGAGGTCTGCACTTCATAAGATACATTTTGGAGTGCCCAGACCTTTCATTCAAATAAACAGTACTGCATTTTGCCAGCTTATAGGTTGGGTGCACCAACTTTTCTTTGGCATGTTGCAGGAACCAAGCGTGCCGTTCCATCTTTTACTATATGGACTTGTTATGACATACTTACTATTGTTTGTGTGTGTTTTTTCCCCCTGAATCACTGCAGGAAAAGTGAGGTTACATATGACATTGTATTGGAAAACAATGCAAGAGTGATTCCTGGCACCATAACCACTATAGTAATCTAAGCATCATAACTACTGTAGTGTGTTATAGTGGTTATGGTATCAGGAGTCCCCTGACTTTCCTGGAACTATTCCACAGTAACTAGCCAAACCATTTACAATGGTTAACATTTACATGGGTTCCCAAGGCATCGCTTGTTTGGTCTCCTCTTCAGATATGTCTCCGTATGCATTAGTAATGTCAGTTTCGGCAGCTGATACTCTGAACCAATGAATTCTGACCCAATAAGGTCTTTATTGATAGACTGCAGCAGAAGGTGAAGTTCCTATTTACATGCACCAGGCGTGGAAGCATGAACTGAGGTACCTGGGATCCTAGGTAAATGTCAGACTGTTCAAAAATGCTTGATAAGATACTGTGAGACAGTACAGGGTGGACCATAACCACTATGTCACCATAACCACAATATCTTGTTTTCAATGCCTGAACGCTTCATGTTCATCAGTGTGATAGAGGTGACCATTGAGGGAAAATGGGGTTATAAATACATTCACACATGTATCTGTGTATTAGGGATACAATGTGTATGTGTATGGTGCATTTATAAGTATCTGTGACTTTGGCCTCAATGTAATATTTTTGGATAAAAGCATTTAGAATTACTTTTTGTATTTCATATATGTTTTTAAATTTTAATAGTTTGAGAAAATAATCTTAAAAACTTATCAAAATTTTGAAAAGCTTAACCAACAATATTAAATCGAAAAACTTTATGGTGTATACTATTTGTGTCACAAAATATATCCAACGATGGTCATTCAGTTGTTGTTTTGTTACCCATAATTCTCTTCCAGCAGTTTGTTTAGTAGCCATATTTGCCGCCCTTTCTGTTTCATGCTAATATGTAACAGGAAGACTGTACAAAGTATTCTAGTGTAAGTATAATTAAAGTAAATCTTTAATCTGCTGTTCCTTGTTATGTTTCTGACTACTATACCATTTACTGAATCATCCCTGCAGCTTTAACAGCGCCTTCATTCTGTGGACAGCCCATGTATTTTTAATCTGATAGAAAGCCATCTACCCGAGCATTCCAAAACTCAGTGTGAGGAAACGTTTTACATGGCATGTTCATCGACAACTTCATTTAATCCTTTACTGCCAGAAAGGTGCCAGGTTTGGTAAGAACAACAAACAGCTCTAGGGTTCGAGAAGGAAAAGGTTTCAGGAGTGATTATAACTCAGGTAATTTTACCTTTATTATAAGAGTACACAGCGCACCTTGTGATTAAAAAAAAATATATATTTATATTCATCAAACAAATGTAATTGTATATTTTATTTACATTTTTTAAATACCAACTTTTTTTTTTTTTTTTTATCATGTGCGGAAAGGGATCTAAATGGGGTAAAGGAAGGATCAACCAGCACTCTCTATTAGGGTGTGCCATCTCTCCATTCACCTATTGTGTTATCTCAGTTGTGAATGGTCTGAATCCAGTTCTGCAGATGTTAAGACGGTTTTTAAACAAAAGTGATATTTAATAGAAAGATATCCACATTTCACAGGATTTGCCATGAGCTAGGAAGATCCTTCATGTGAGCTTGCACTGGCATATTATAATTGATGAGAAGAGGCTGTTGTGCTGTTACTTCGGATGTTCAGAACTATGTGTTATATACCAGGGAATCTATGTATTGTAGGTTACAGGAATGCAGGCTATTGAGCGATGATTTCAGAAATGTTGTCAGTCCTGAGCCGAATATGGGCCACATTGTGATGGAACAATTGATTGGTTCACCCTAGCCCCAGTGCTCCATTCTGCATTATTCATCTACTCCTGCCTCTCTTCCAGCATTTCACAAAGACATGGCTGGCACATGATTGAGGAGAAAATATAAACAGCCTAGCTCTACATATTCAGGCCACACAACTGCTAGTGATAAAAACGAGTTTACATGAGAGCATGCAGTGTGTGCAGTCAGTGTGTGCTTTTGTCAGTGTGTATGTCACTGAGTGTTTGTTAATGAATGCCAGTGAGTGATTGTGCCTCTGTGTGTGATACTGAGTACTTGTGGCAGGGTGTGTGTCAGTAAATGCTTGTATCAGTGTGTGTGTGTGTGTGTGCTTGTGTCAGTGTGTGTGTGTGTGTCAGTGAGTGCTTGTATGGATGGAATTTTCTTGCTTTAGTATGAGTTGCATTTGATGACGTTCACCATCCTCATGGACATTGAACCTAACATGACTGAGTTTTAGGAAGTGCCTCTAGTGGCTGTCTAGATGTTTTTAATCCTGCATTAGAAAAAATGCAGTTTCTACAGAACTGCAAAGTTTTTTTTATATTGGCATTAAAGCTACAGAGCCATTGCACCCAGATCACTCCATCTCAATGAAAAGTTTTGGGTGTATTTAGTGGTTATTTAACTGTCCACAGTTTGCTGTGGTTTGCTGTGTCTCTCTGCATTTTGGTTTTGCATTGCCCTTGTAGCTTTTTAAACTTTTATTCTAATGGCCAGCTATACCTCATTTCCTAAACACTGACAAAACTGTTACATTGATCTTTGGAACAGTACCTAAATTACACAAATTACACAATTCCCACCTATCCATCAAAACAAATTCAAATAGCACACTGACCGCAGTCCACTCTTTCAAATACTTGGGTATGTTGTTAGACCTCAATCTATCTTTGGGCCTCCATATAGAATCATTGATTATGGGGATGTAGTATATGCATCTGCATCGCAATCCCACATTAATAAACTCAATACATTGTATAACTCATTCTGCCGATTTGTGCTACAGTGTAATTACAGGACCCACCATTGTGACGTGCTAAAAGAAGTAAACTGGCTGTCGCTGGAATCCAGACGCACCCTTCATCTTTCCAGTCTTGTGTTTAAGAGCTTTTCTGGGAAACTCCCACCCTACCTGAGCAGAATGCTATAACCTCCGATCCAGTACCAACACTTTATTTAGTCTACCTCCTACAGAGCGCCGCAATTGTGGAACGACCTCCCGCACACTTTAAAATCTTCCCTAAGCCTAAAGTCCTTTAAGACATCCCTCTCTACATACCTCAAAACAGAATGCACCTGTCATGGTTGATTATATATTTCCTACCTGTTCTATGTTAAATTTTGCATATATTGTGTATTAATATTGTTTTTGTATTTTATTGTACCATAATGTTTTGTGGACCCAGGACATACTTGAAAACGAGAGAAATCTCAATGTATCTTTCCTGGTAAAATATTTTATAAATAAATAAATAAATTTGAGATGTTCCTGCTTGGGAACTACCCATAGGACAAAGGCTCTTGGTAATTATGTCTTACCCTCCCCCTTTTTCGTTTTAGTAAAATCAAGTATATTACTACTGGAGCGAGAGCTGATGATGATTATTTATGAATTTCAGTAAAGCACACATAATCTGAAAGTGTGACAGCACTATATGCATTCACCGGAGGTGGGGACAATTGCTGTCACCTAGCAACATAATTTGCAGTGACTACCAAATTGCTTTTATGCTGCTAGTAACGACAGTATTAGAATTATTTAAAGGCTTGTAATCATATCATATTGATGCAATTTTCACATATAGAATGTGTACATGCCATGCTCAGTAAATAGTTTGCAAGATCTTTCTGATTGATGCCAAATGCCTATATATTAAAATAATCTCATATTCAGCAAACAAAATACAAACTTGACCAGTGTAGTTTAACCTTTTAATATGTTTCACTTGGAAAAATAATATACATTTTGTTTGACTTATAGAATGCACAAGTTGAACATAAATGTGAGTTTTGAACAGTAAATATATTTTGAAATATGTAAATGTTCACAATTTTAATTCCACATAAACATTGAATGGATAAAACATGATATGGTCATGCGCTACGGAATTTGTTGGCGCTATATAAATGGCAATAATAATAATAATAATTTTTATCTGGCAATATTTCAGACAGGATCAAAAAAAAAGCGCAATGCAAAGCAAAAAGCAAAGCAAAAGGCATCAAATAGAACATAGGGAACGTTTCCTTGCCAGTGCTGGTTTATTTGAATAATCGTACACATGGCATATTCAGACCAAGTACGTGCATGAAGACAAAAAGTAGACATAGTTGATACAACGAGGGGGGAGGGGGGAAGGGGGTAATAAAATGCAAAACTAAGGAAAAACTGGATGTGTTTTGCATCTATTAAATGACTCTTTTTCAACATAAAAAAAATCAAATAAACACCATGCTCTAAAAAGCTAAAGTAAGAGGAGGATACTCTATTTAAAGCTTAATGACCTTAATTAATTTAAAAAAAAAAAAACACCCTTTGTGAACCACTGCTCCGATGTGCACTAAATAAATCTTGTACAAAATGTATGCACAAATAGGTCTTGCAGATCACCAGGGCTTACATTTCTGGGGCCATAACATGGGGAGTACAGGATAATTTTAAGAATAGAAATTTGGTTTCAGAATGCCAGTGGCTTAAGGTAATAATTCACTAAAGTGAAATAAACACCAAACCCAAAGCAATTAAAGAAAATGTACCTGTAAGTACAAAAAACAATTGCAGATCATCAAATTGAAGATAAATCTGAACCACACCAGATTATGCCTAAACTAATGACTTTGAGAAAAGCAAAAGCACTTGAAGGCAAGGTTCTAAAATATTAGCACAGAAAACTAATTAAAAAAAAACAAAAACATAACCAAATACCTTGCGTATTAATAATTATTAGAAAAATAAATTGATTTCTGGAAAAGTAATTTTGGAAAATTCTTACCTGAATTTTTAAATACGTCTGTCTGTCTTTCTGCATAATGTTTACATGTAGTCACCATACATCCCAACATTTCATATGGATAAAAGAGTGTGGGGCATGAGATGGCCAGGGGCAGGGCTGTTGCAAGAAATTTTAGGTGAATTACTAATAACTTGTGCTACTGAAATGTCATCTAGAAGAAAAACTGTGTATTTTATTTATGCAGATGGCTTTCTAAACACATTTATTGTATATACATAACTGTGAGTATTATTGTTGTGGTGCCCTGTTATACACTCACACACACCAGTAATATGGACCTCCTAGAAAAGAGGGACAGTTGGGGGGAATGAGTAAGCAGGGGAGTAGGGGACACCAAGCATGTGCTTTATACAAGGCATTGCAGGTTGCTATTGCATCCTACAAATAATCCCTGTAGTGTACTCAATGTATACAACACATCTCCAGTCTGATGATTATATATTTAATGTATATACCCAAAATATATATTTTTAACCACTGAGTAAGACACTGGTCTTCATTGGCTCTATAAAGACCTGGTCTACAGATTGTCACTTATCTGTAATATACAACAAAGGAACAATCGTCACATTGACACCGGGCTGCAACATTACTGTTCTGAACTGCAAACTGTCATTACGCAGACTCCTACCTTGATTTAAAATGCATGTTCACCACATTTATGTTCTTTTTTTATATGTGGTTAATGCTAGTGATGTTATAAAGAATATTAAAGTAAGTTTATGATTTACTGGAAGCTATTCATATGAGTTGATAAGTGATTTAAAATAAGAATTGTATTTCCCGATATTAATTGTAAACACATCTAAGTATCTGTCACTGCTTAAACACACATTAGTATACATTTTATTGCAGGGTGTCAGATGGTTGTAGCACTTGTAGATTTACCACAAACCTGTAAAGATAACACACATTAAAGAAACACTCCACTGAAATATATATACATTTGTGTACGGGGTAATTCAAGGACGTACAATTAAAGGTATATGGTTCGATAAGGACCAAAGTCGGTTGAGGTGTGCCGAAACCGACGAGAGGTCAGGCCTGCAAAAGAGGGCCCACCTGGTATTTTGATGTAAATAATAAAGGGTGAGGTGGGAGGGGAACTTCAAAACGGCGACGATAGGTGAGCTGGGATTTGCTGGGATTTAAATAGGAAAATAAACCCCTCCCACAAATTCAGGCATTTTGCCTTCCACTTGTGTACGGGGTAATTCAAGGACGTACAATTAAAGGTATATGGTTCGATAAGGACCAAAGTCGGTTGAGGTGTGCCGAAACCGACGAGAGGTCAGGCCTGCAAAAGAGGGCAAAAATATAAGACAAGATTAAGTTCGCAATTAGTAATCATTTAGTCATATTATCGAAAGACCGTCTGTTTCCTGGGTTAGGAATGTTCCTATTGTATGCCAACTTCCCATATTTTACTTATGTGTGTCGTAACACGCCTATTAGAGGCTGCTGTTGTATAGACATGGGATGCGTGGCCCGAGTAGGAGGATTAAGGCCTGGTGGAGTATTTAAAGTAACAAATATCACAGTTATTAAAGATAGTAAGGGATAGGTCGGGACCTGGCTAACCTGATCTAGTATAAATTTTGAACCGGGCACAATTTAAATTGCCTGACTGATGAGTTCAGGTATGAAGAGTAGATATGTAACAATTGTTGATTTCCTGAATTCTTGGTGCACGGGTAAAGGTCAAATGTTCCCGACAGTAAAATACTTCTTTTGGACTCAAGAAATCGTAGAGAGCCAAGTAAGCTGCTGACTTAAATTAGTAGTTTATAAACGGGAGGCTTAATGTTAATTTGAAAATTCCACCATAGATTGTACTGTTGATAGGACGTGACTTGGATGATTTGTTTGGAGTATTGATCTCTGACACCTGTCAGCGCTTTTACTGACTAAGAAAGAAAATGGGAGCTGTTGGGAATTTGACTACAAGTAATGTTAAATTCCTGTAGGTATAGTTTCAATAGTATTGTAGGCTGGTTTCAAAGAGATGTGGCAAAAATTGTGCAAGCAACCATTATAACTGTAACACATTTATTATCTTAATCATATACCATACTTACCCATCGTAAGCCGAAGAGTATGTTAGAATTAGTATTCGTAGACAAAACTCACCTGCGTACAAACTCTAATCTAAGGCATGATTAGATCTTATAGACCTGCAGAGCATCTCTGGACTGTACGGTCTTTAAGCTCGACCTACAACGTTTAAGCAAGGTCGGACTTCAGGACTATAGGAGTGGCTAGGGCGGGGGACTTGAGAAGATAGTACATTACCTAGAGATATTTCTAGTAGCATGCTGTGAGGAGGGAAGAAACATATATATGTTTTAACTATGCAAACTTCGATGCCTATTGAATATCCCGTATAGTAGAGCTTCTTGCGAACGAGTACTGATAGGTGAAGATAAGGACTATGCCGTGATAGGCGAGGCCCTACCATTCGCCCTGTGTCTGGGAGAGGCCCTACCCTTGATTTGGCTTACGTGGACTTGAATCTACTACGCATGGCGAGTTGTTAAACTGTTGGTGGCGGTAAAAGAGAGACTATACTTGTGGTCGTGATATGTGAGGCCTATCCAAGACCTTGCGAGGTACTAACTCAGAGTTGGATCGCCGGTAGGAACCTCCGTGTTGAGGTGAGTAGATGACCTCATGCAAAATTATTTGACTAAGTTCAGAACTTCTAACCCTTGGCAGGCTTGTTTCTTGTGGACGAGCGTTAACCTAACCTGTGAGTAACTGGATAGAAGCACTGTGAAAAGGACTGTAAAAAAGGCACCCGACGAACAAGCTGTTGTGATGTGAACCGAAAAATAGAATGAAATGCCGTGATACATAGTAGGGAGAAAGTGTGCACTTAAGATAGGAAGCTGAAAAGGAGCTTTGATTGTGGTTTAAGCTTAAAGATGATACGTGATTGTATAATAAATACCCTATAATCATACTTGATAGGCTTGGGAATGTAAATGTCTGTATTATACAATGCCTATGGTGTAACAGTAACAGATAGCATGACTGAAGTTAAATCTGATGGACCTCTTGAACTTAAATAACATAGTGAAATGTATGCAATATTAAATAACATGATGAATGAATTGAATGCGCCTGGAGAACCCTGCAAATGTCAAGCGAGCAGAGACAAGTCTCTATTAGTTGTTAAGGATTTGAATGTTATTTGTTCGTTCGTAACGACTGACGAATGACGTCTCGATATTCGATATGAACGAGTGGAAATTCTGTTTACCCTGTTTTTATTAGATAGCTAATGTTTAACCTGCATAGCTGGTAAAATTGACGTGGAGGTTATAATTAAGCGATAGTATGAGTCAACGTAAGTAATTTAGAACTCAATATACTGTAAAGCCCCTAATGGGTTGCAAAGTAACAATAGTATATCTGTAATGCATAAACTGTAAGCAGTCATTATATGTACGCAAGTGTCTTGAGGACCTGACGATGGTCCAATGCAAGTCCTAAACCTGTACGATGTGTAACGTAAAGGCAGTGTGAGGCCCAATATACGTGTTAACTGAGAATATATGTAATAAAAATGCCTGAAACAAATTGTTGGAGGAAACCGCAGATCTTGGTTTCTACTAGATTGATATGCACCTAGTGTATGTGGTATAATGGGATCACAAGTGAGTGACACATTAGGGAAATATGTATAACTTGGGTATCCTTGTACTGCTATATCTAATTATCTAGTAGACCCTTAGTCCGTAAGTGATTGAGGTATTGAAAGCATGAATTAGCCTTGTATGACAGTTCTGGCATACTGTTTGTAATACTGTAAGGGTAAATGAGCTCCCAAATGAAACTAAGCTATAACGAGGCGGAGAATAAACCGCTAGGAGACCTGATCTGATCACCGGATCTGAAACCTAGTGGTTATGTGTGACAGAGTACTGTAGGATGCCGTCCCCCAACTGTGTGTGTGTGTTTGAGTGCTGGCTGACTAGCTAGTGCCAAAATGCGGCGAAACGATTACTCTTGATTGGTGACAGGTGAGGCCCTGCTATTTGCCAAGCGGCTTGAGAGGCTCTATCTATGAGTTGGCGCGAGGGGATAACGTGGCCACTGAGCGTTGTGGCGGGGTGTCGGCCTCTCGGTGACCGTTAAACATAAGATAGAATGGGAGTGACAGGTGAGGCCCTTTCTATGCCACAATGCGAGGCGACTAACTATGATTTGGCCCGAGGGGCGTAGTACCTCCGAGTATGAGGATGGGTGTTGGCCTCGCGGGACCACTAACCTGAGGCGAAGAAGCCTGGGGGAATAATAACTAGTGGACACCTAGGAACCTGACAGCCAGCCACTGCTAACTAAGAGGGAAGGTTAGTTAGTGAGAAAGAGGACATACCATGGAACGAAACGTGGGTGGTAATGAGTTAGGATCGCAAGGCCGACCGAACTGGAGTGCCCTTGAGCACGTCGGGGTCCAGGATGGTCGGTATGTATGAACTAGAATGCATGTATGTACGGCCCTCGGGGCGCCAGATTTTTTATTTTATTTTTTTTTTTTTTTTTTGTATAGAAGCGGATCTTGTACATAGTACTGTTGCAACGTGTACTCGCCTTCGCCGAGGCTTGTTCATCAGAACTGCAGATAACGTGAGTGTGAGCTTAATGCACTTTGTTTAGAAACATATGTGCTTGTCTGTGCAGAGGTGTACAGGTCAAGGTAATCAGGCTATGATCGGTCTTAAATGCGAAGTCTGAATCTTTATATGGGTTTAGTAATGAAATGTGCAGGCGTAATTGTCAAGTATGTATAGCTGTGTTTATTCAAAGCGTCTGCTGATGACTGTAAGATGTGCATAACAGTCTGCGTTATACTGAGGTGTAATATATCGTGCTGTCGCCAGGCTAGCACAGAAGCACTAATAGTCTTCCTATACCACATGTTTACTTTGCATTAGATTAGACAAAATGTAATAATCCTCCCACTGACTGTGTTTAGCAAGGTAAAATATTTATTGATGGTAAACACGCTAGGAAATGCAGTGTGTAGGCATTATGGATAACAGAAAAGTGTATGCCTCTAAGTTAAGGCACAGTAATATATATTGTAGCAATCAGACAACTAAGTAAGCAGCATTAAACCACCGTAACAGCGTATATATATTGATTTTAAGAAAGTAAATATTGTTTTACTGGATATACAATGAATACCCAGGTTGCCCAGTCTGTTTTACCTGCAACCAGGAGGTTGCCCACAGTGTCAGTTAAAAGTGCCCGGAAGTGTAGCCGTTGCCACGCGGAAGTTGTTGGTTGCTATGCGGAAGTAGCACGCGTTAGTTACAGACTGGCTTCCATAGCTCAGCACGTTGGAACGCATATGCGTTCCACTTTGCCCAACAAGCTTCAGGGTTTAGATTTGAGACGCATGATGCGGCTAGCGATTAGCAAACATGACACCGCAAACGAGAGAGGGAGAGACAGGGAGAAACAGTAGGATTGACATTTAAGAATTAATTGTTTAGGAACCTGGGTAAATGTTCAAGGTTTACAGATTAACCTTCTGTAGATTAAATAAATACAATACACCCAGCACATTGTGTATGTGGTGCTCGATACATATCCATACTGTGTAAACAAACATGTCATGACGAGCTCGCACTGACCCGTAGTACTGATTTACAACTGACTGTGGAAACACAGCTGGCAGATCAGCCAGAAAACGCAATTCACCTGTATGATCACCTCAGCTGTTGTAAGCTAGCAGACCTTGTGGTGTTAGTTCTGTGTGAACGTGGCTTGCAACGAAATGCCGTTCGTAAGGTTGAATGAATGTAAGATTCTAGGTAGCCGGATGACTAAATGTACGAAAATTTGAACAAATGGTATGGCAGTTGTATTGTTTTGTCTGTATGAAATATGTAGGATTTGAATTGAGAAGGTTTCGAACGGCGAGAATAGCCCAATCGCGGCCATTCTCGCCGGTTACCTGGTGTTCGCATGTTTGGCGGTTCGTGTTCGTCGGTTTGAGTTGCGAGCGTCTGAGCGAAACGGAGGCTGGCGGGAAAGCCGCAAGGAATGACGGGACCGGAAGCGTGCTGTAGAGGACCGGAAGTAGTGCTGACGAGAGGGAGGCGAGCAGGCCAGAACTTCAAAACGGCGACGATAGGTGAGCTGGGATTTGCTGGGATTTAAATAGGAAAATAAACCCCTCCCACAAATTCAGGCATTTTGCCTTCCACATATATACTTATGATGGTGGAGCGCCTAATATAATCTCAATTCTGCCAGAGAATCTTTCTGACTAAAGGCTCAGAATCACATAAAAGAGAAATAAGAAACATATAATACTGAAGTACTGTAAAATAAAAACATAAAAAAAAAAAAAAAACAATACTAGTTAAAACAGGAAAAGATGAATATCTCAATACATAAATATACCCAGTTATATAAAAAATAGTGGTTTATAGTTGTATAAAATATATAATTAATGATGTCGCGAACATAAAATTTTCCGTTCGCAAACGGCGAACGCGAACTTCCGCAAAAATGTTCGCGAACGGGCGAACCGGGCGAACCGCCATAGACTTCAATAGGCAGGCAAATTTTAAAACCCACAGGGACTCTTTCTGGCCACAATAGTGATGGAAACGTTGTTTCAAGGGGACTAACACCTGGACTGTGGTATGCCGGAGGGTGCTCCATGGCAAAACACCCATGGAAAATTACATAGTTGATGCAGAGTCTGGTTTTAATCCATAAAGGGCATAAATCACCTAACATTCCTAAATTGTTTGGAATAACGTGCTTTAAAACATCAGGTATGATGTTGTATCGATCAGGTAGTGTAAGGGTTACACCCACTTCACAGTGACAGACCAAACTCCCCGTTTAACGCACCGCAAACAACCGCAAACAGTCCATTTGCACAAGCGAAAACTCCCCATTTGCACAAGGTTGGATACTATATTACAGTCAAAAAAGATGTTGTTTTTATTGGATATCGCTAAAAATCATGATCACTAAATACTTTCTCTACAAACCTCTAAAACGAATCAAACTACTCATCCATCCGCTATACCACTTTATCCCACCTAGAACTAGTGCCCAGTTAAAATACTTGACTCTTACTTACCCACACTCAGTCATGCCACACACATTTCCCCACTACTCTCACTGAATCCCTCTGACTACGGCTAAATTCATCTTCTAAATTCATCTTCTACATCAGAACACTACTCCTAAGATTGGGTTGTATCCATGTCTCGGGTCTTTCATTTAGAATAGGGGCAGCTTCGGTCTACTTCAACACTGACACTCCAGTGCATATTATTAAAAGATTGGGCAGATGGAAATCCTCAGTCTACAACCAATATATTCCTCATCCCGAGAAAGAAATGAGGAAAGCTTTTAAAAGTTTGGCTTTGTAAATTTGATGCAATAAGTGTGTTTTTCTTTAATACCTTTTCACCCTCTTTGCATGAACCCGATTTACATATATTACTAATATGTTTCTGAACATATATATTATATTATTCACTCACTCACTCACTCTCTGGGCCGGCCTAAGACATCATGCTGCCTAGGTCCAACGATAAATGACTATGGGGGATAATGTATAACAAACACAGGTTACTGGCTATGGGGGGGATAATGTATAATAAACACAGGTTACTGGCTATGGGGGGATAATGTATAATAAACACAGGTTACTGGCTATGGGAGGGATAATGTATAATAAACACAGGTTACTGGCTATGGGAGGGATAATGTATAATAAACACAGGTTACTGGCTATGGGGGATAATGTATAATAAACACAGGTTACTGGCTATGGGGAGGATAATGTATAATAAACACAGGTTACTGGCTATGGGGGATAATGTTTAATAAACACAGGTTACTGGCTATGGGGGGATAATGTATAATAAACACAGGTTACTGGCTATGGGGAGGATAATGTATAATAAACACAGGTTATTGGCAATGGGAGGATAATGTATAATAAACACAGGTTACTGGCTATGGGGGGTAATGTATAATAAAAACAGGTTACTGGCTATGGAGGGATCATGTATAATAAACACAGGTTACTGGCTATGGGGGGATAATGTATAATAAACACAGGTTACTGGCTATGGGAGGGATAATGTATAATAAACACAGGTTACTGGCTATGGGAGGATAATGTATAATAAGCACAGGTTACTGGCTATGGGGGGATAATGTATAATAAACACAGGTTACTGGCTATGGGAGGATAATGTATAATAAACACAGGTTACTGGCTATGGGGGGGATAATGTATAATAAGCACAGGTTACTGGCTATGGGAGGATAATGTATAATAAACACAGGTTACTGGCTATGGGAGGGATAATGTATAATAAACGCAGGTTACTGGCTATGGGGGGATAATGTATAATAAACACCGGCCACTGGCTATGGATGGATAATGTATAATAAACACAAGTTACTGGCAATGGGAGGGATAATGTATAATAAACACAGGTTACTGGCTATGGGGGGATAATGTATAATAAACACAGGTTACTGGCTATGGGGGGATAATGTATAATAAACACAGGTTACTGGCTATGGGGGATAATGTATAATCAACACACATTACTGGCTATGGAGGATAATGTATAATAAACACCAAAAAAAATATAGAAAAAAAAAATGAATGCAGCTTCAGAATTAATCTAAATTGTATGCTGTCTAGGGGGTGGTAGAGTCTGGGAGGGAGGGTCTGCTGCTGATTGGCTGGAATGTGTCTGCTGACTGTGAGGTACAGGGTCAAAGTTTACTCAATGAGGATGAATAGGGGGCGGACCGAACATCGCATATGTTCGCCGTCCGTGGCGAACGCGAACACGCTATGTTCACCAGGATCTATTTGCCAGCGAACCGTTCGGGACATCACTATATATAATCAATAATTTAACAATTGATATCTAGCAAAAATGTTCAGCTGATTAAATAACAATGGTTAAAATGCACAGCTTAAAAACAATGGTACATGTAGCCTCTTACAGGATAATAGAAAGTGAGTTTATGCAGTTAGATAGTAAATAGTTTGAACTTTGGTGTATTTATTTGTAATAACTATTTTAGCTGTGCAATTTTAACTAACGACTGTTCAACAACCGGAGTGACCTGATTACAAGTGGCTATCACGAGTAAGCAACTGGAATTAGAAACTGGAGAAAGGAACTGCAAGCATCCTCGTGCAAGTACTTACTAACAGAGTATATTAATTAATTATGCGGCTTTACAATGCTCTTGTTATATTTTCATTTCCTCCTATCCAGCCCTTTTTAAATATCTCAGTGCATCTCCATAAAAAATTAGATCAACCCACAAACTATCCATATATCTCCTGGCCTCGTCTCATCCCCTTAGGCAGCCCTCCATAAACTGCTTTGCTTAATTCACCTGTGTCCAATTGTTCCCACTCCTACAAGTCTCTCTCCTACCTTCTCTCACTCACACTCTTTCTATTGCTTGCTGCTGGTGACAACATCTCTCTTAACCTTGGTCCTGTAACATTTGGAGCACTTTCACACTCTACTTTAATCTCCTACTGTAAACCCTCTATCATGTAATGCTAACAATCACATTTATATATACAGCATTTTACCCCTTACTTTTCTTTTGTTTTCTGGCACACTGTGTCCAACTCTTTCAACCTCCTTGCAATCACCAAAACTTGGCTATCTTCTACAGTCACTGCTTCTTTTGCACTCTCACACATGGTGGCCTCCACTTTAGCCATACCCCCAGGCCACATTAGAAACATGGTTGGCAGTGTTGGGATCTTCCATTCCCCCTCCTGTATCTATCATATCATATCTCCATTCCCATTTCTTTCCTTCTCCTCTTTCGAAGTTCACTGCATTTGCCTACTCCTCCCCTCTCTCTATTTGACAACTTTGCTGCCTGTCTACCTCACTTGATCTCTCCAAATGTCGCTAATAGGGACTTCCATATCCCCATTGATAACTCATCTGCCCTTGCTGCCTCTTTCACTAATAATCACCTTTGGTCTCTCTCAATCCACCCTATACCCTACTTACCATGATGGTAACTGATCTGTAACACTCTACTGATCTGTTATTTTCCTACCTCTGCTCTATATCTGTCTTCACCTGTCACCCTTTTCTCAGTTCTGATCCATACCTATAGGGTACTCAACTCCTCCTGTAATTGTTTGTCAAATTTTGTATTGTCTCAAACGTATTGTACATCTTTGTCTTTTTACTTGTATTAATTGTACCCATGTGCAGAATGTGTTGGCACTTTATGAATAATAATAAATGTATTGTTCAATAATAATAAATGTATTGTTCATTGATAGTTGTGCTATCTAGCATGAATTAACCTTTTTGTTATTATATTAAAAATACTTAAAAGTGATAAGTGACGTTTCTCTTCAAAGATTTTTGGACCTTTTTTGTTTGTTTATTTTTAGGTCATGCTCTGACCTTTAACAGTATGCAGCACAAACCAGTCAATTATATTATTCTGTGGTAAACAACAGAACGTGTGGATTTTTATTCCTTAATATTCCACATGATGCTAGGAACAACTGGCAAAACCATGTAGTTTGCAGTCGGGAACCCAAATTATACACAGGCATTAGTTTGTGGACATATACTTAAATTGTAAAAGTAGCTAAATTACCAAGTTTAAAGGGTAACTTCAACCAAAAAAAAAAAGTATTTATTTTAAGTTACTGACCTCCTAACCCCAACCCCCCCATCCCCCTCCTGCCCAAAATAAAAGGGAAAGTGTGGGGATGGACATTCCTCATTCTTGGGTCCTCTACCAGATTAGCTTTAGGGTTCTGCACAGTCTCTGTACTCTGGACAGAAATCTCATATGTTCCACCTGAATTCTGCCCCAAGTGCTCTTATCACAACTGGGACTACTACTGCCTTAACGTTCCACATTCTTTCTAGCTCCTCTTTCAGTGCTTAGTAATGTCCACCTTCTTTTTGATGTTATGGTCACTGGGTATTGCCACATCCACCACCACCTCAATCTTCAGTTCCTTATCTAGCAACACAATGTCGGGTTGGTTGGCCAGTACTTGCTTGTCTGTCTGGATCTAGAAGTCCCACAGGATCCTAGCCCTGTCAATCTCAACTACCCTTTGTGGTATCTGTCCCATCTGGACTTAAGCAGATCTAGCTCATATTCTGGGCAGATGCTTCAATACACAATCCCAGCAACTTGGTAGTGCCGCTCGGTGTCTCTACTAACATCTTTCACCTGGTTCCTATGTACTGGGGCTTCTTTGCCACGTCAGCACCTTTGATCATGTCTGGTATGATAGACCTGCTTATATTCAACTGGTGCTGAGTACCTGTTTCTAGTCTGCTAGGAATAATGCCTCAGTGTTGTCTTTCAATCCTCCTTATACCAACCACTGGTAGCATTTCATAAGCCACATCCACAGACCACTTCCCTAGATTTCGTTGAAAATGCATTAGGTGAAGCCAGTCAACCAAGAAATTAAAAAAGGCATCATTTCACATATATCTATAGAGCTTTTTCGATAAACAGTAATTTATGATGGCAATTTAGGCCCACATATCTAAATGGAATCTGTGCAACCAGGTAAAGGAAACATAAGTGGTTCTATATTTATAGTATTTAGTCAAACCACCAAACCATAAGAAAGTCATAATAACAATGGTAGCATCAACATGGGAAAAAAAGAGGCTGGTTCCTTTGTAGAGTGCAACTATGCAAAAAGCAGGTGATCCATTATTACAAAGTATGCTGTTAGTCAATTCACTTTATTTGTAAATAGAATCAATAATGCACTCTTGTCTTATTTATAGTATACTTCCTTCTGACTCCTGGATATATACCTAACACTAAAATTTTCTTCCTTGCATATGTACCTTTTAGTGCAATTGAATAGGAAGGTCAATTCAGCAGGCCAATGCATTTACAGTAACAAACCCTCAATGAATTCTATATAGTCAGATATGGGGGTACAGTACATTTGTGTAATCAAAGCACAGTTTTAGTGACTGGTGAAATAGAGAAGCATCTAATGTAATGATACTGAGTGCATCGAATCCATCAGAAATGGCAGTTTATGTCGTGGCTTAATTGACAATAATGTGGAAAAGGCCATGTATATAAAGGGGAATCATTGAATAAAACATTGAAAAGCAATTAAAACGTGTGTTAACCTTCTTTTTTTTTTTTTTTGAGATTCTGTCTTTTCTTTTAAATTTATATTAAAGATTTTGAAAATTACATCATAATCCAGTTCAGACAACACAAAACCCAGACAGACATTCTGTAATGAAGATTCTGTAATGAAGTACAAACCATTATCTACTAACCTGTTCATTGGCAGGGACTGGAAGACAGATATTTTCACTTACAGCGAGGGAAAAGGAATTATCTGCCCAAATAAGTCGCCTTGTGAGATTTTGTAGATATTTTTTTTTTAAATAGTTTTCGTGGCACAGTTAGCCATTGCTTCAAATTGAGTTCGTTTGGAAAAGCAGCCTGAAATTATGTGTTTACAAGTGGAATTAAGGGAACTTGAGTCTTTTTTTAAACTCCCAACTTAATTGCTCAGAGCAGCTGCCTTGCGAAGACTTCCCATTTAGCTGCATTGGGAAATCTGTGATTGGACAGCCACAGAAAGTCTGGACAAAGGCAGCATAAAAAGAAATCTACAGCTTTTGCATGACGTTTTTAGATATACCCCCACATAACTAAATGCACAATTAAATGTATGTTTTCACTGGGGATATATCTTCTAAACAGTAATTTATTTTATTTTATTTTTTTAGTTTGTATTTAGTCAGTGGAGTGTCCCTGTAAAATGTCTGGAGTGTTCCTTTAAGAAATTCTAGGCCACTGTTTGTTTTATTTATACTTTTTGCTAAGTCAGCCATTGTCATCTGACCCCGTAATGTTGGCCATGTAATGCACAGGACAAGCTTATCTTCATAGATACCAACAATTTGCTTCATCTTTCTCCAGTGACGGACATCAATTTCTAATTATTATGAGGCAAATATGAGAAACATCAGTGCTTTCTGTGGTTTCGGTTATAATACTGATGTAATCTGAGAACTCATTCTGCTATGTTCCCAATCCTTTTTGCATGCAGGGCTCTCTGATTGCTTGTCCTTGCTTTCCTTTGATGTCATAGAATCAGAGGACACAGACTGAAAATCACTTTCGCTGAAAATTAACACTGGATTCAAAGCTTTCAGGTGCTGATTAATTATAAAAAAAGTATTTGCTTAATAAATTTGAGTCTGTCTTGATGGAAAAGATGATTTTATTCAGTTTAGATTTTTTTTGTTTGTTACCACTATGCTGTAGCCAAATAGAATGGGTGCAGATACGCCTCAACTTGCCAATTATTTCCACTGTAACTGTAACTTATTACTGCCACGATGATGCCATTATCTTTGGCAGATAATAACCTCTTATGTTTACAGTGTAATTTCAACTGTTGAAATTGGATTAAGCAAAATATACACCTAAAAAAAAGATTTTTAATATAAATAAGTTTTGCTTTATGCATATATGTGCAATGTGCATTAGTCACATATGTAGTGTCGACAGAGTTCATTTACTCAGAATGTCAACTGCTGATCTCTGCCAATTAATTTTCTTGAAATAGTTAGTGAGGAATTTGATTATATATTCACACACATTATATATATATCGGCTGGTTAGAGCAGTGGTAATATATCACTGCCTTAGAATATCACAGCACACAGTAGACAGGTGCAAGATGTTAGCAGGGACAGCATACATTAAAGGACCACTATAGTGCCAGGAAAACATACTCTCAGGGTCCCCCTCCCACCGGCTCTAGGAGTGGAAGGGGTTAAACTTCCGTCACCGGCTGAATGTGCATGCGCAGCAAGAGACACGCGCGGATTCAGCCATTCCATAGGAAAGCATTATCAATGCTTTCCTATGGACGCTGGCGTCTTCTCACTGTGAAAATCATAGTGAGAAGCGCGGAAGCGCCTCTAGCGGCTGTCAATGAGACAGTCACTAGAGGCTGGATTAACCCATAGGTAAACATAGCAGCTTCTTTGAAACTGCTATGTTTACAGAAAAAAGGGTTAATCCTAGCTGGACCTGGCACCCAGACCACTTCATTAAGCTGAAGTGGTCTGGGTGCCTATAGTGGTCCTTTAAGAGTTTTTATTATGTATCAAAACATGTATCAAAACATCTGCACAGAATTACAGCTGGACTTGCCTTGCAGACTCCAGGCCACTAGTAGAAGACCTGAGAACGAGGAATAGTGATATTCCATTTTATACATAATATATAAATTGCAGAAGGTGAACTTTAGATATATCAGGAAAGAATTCTGGATTGGATATGCCTCGGGTCCAAGAGAGTTATGCAGCACTCAAAAAGAGGTTGATTACATACTGTAAGACATTGGCCGAAACAGCTACCATCAATGGACTGTAGTTGGTATGATGATGGCTTTAAGCAATTTCGAATGCATGGTTATTTAATGCTTGGTAAAGGAAAATATATAATAGAATCATGTGAAAATATTTTTTGTGTAGTAAAGCAAATTCTCATTATCCATAGAAGAAATTTTAAGAGCTCACGTGCAAATGGTTGGATAGTTAAAGCTACAGACAAAACATTCAAAGTATCTCTATAGGCCAATTAATCCATTAAGAAGCAATCCTCAAACATTTCTAAAAGACCAGATAGATCATTGCTCATTAATGTAGTCAGCATTATATGAAAACATTAAACCTTTCCATAAACCACAAATTGATTGATCGATTGATCAATATTAGACAAACATAATGGAATATAGATAACAATATATTAATATTACAGACCTGATAATGAGTAGAGCCACCTAATGCCATCATAATAGCTACAATCATTTTTTTAGTGATGACATGCATGTCCTGATCTGTGGATAGATGTACATTGCTCCTTTCCACAAGAATAAAAGCCCATAGTTCTTCAAAAGATGGTGGATGATAGTGGAAATGTACTTTAAATATTTATGGGAAGTTCTGGTACATTGGTTTTAATACAATTTAGATCTGATTGGGGATTGGGGAGACATTTGACTTTATCTAGGTATTCAAAAAAACACTCTAGAGTTTGTTTACCATAGAATAAAATAGAGTGTGTTGTACCTTCAGGACTGTGTGTCGTCCAGTTAATGGGGGGTGGTGGAAGAGGGGGTATTTGTGTCTTTATCCTGTAAGTGGTTCCAGAGTGGCTGAGGGAAGGAATTAGCGGAGGTAACTGGATGCACTATCAGCCATCAATCAGTAACTGCCCAAAATATATCTGTGGAATATCTATGCATCTACATGAGAAGAATTTGTTGACATCAGCCATTCTCCAGGAACCTCCATAGAACACTCTTTTATATTTCAGAATATCCAATAATGACATAGATGTCAATGTTATGTTAACTGTGGTGATAAAGCTGCCAGGAGTTTAAAGGTAAACAGTGGATGTAGAGAGGCACTTTTGGTTCACCAGGGCTAGGTACGTCCACTTCCTATACCAATAATAAGAATATACTATAGAGGTACAAAAATGTTATGCTTCTTCATTCATGCAAAACAACAGTTTCAACTCTCTCTGCAACTCAAAGAAAATATCTGTGTTGACTAGATATCTTTTTATACCACAATGTCCAGAAATAAGCGGGTCTGTCAGGCTTTGTGGGTTCTGCACAATATACATATATACATAATTATAGATCCACGTTTGATGATAGATCCACTATTTCTGTAATACTGTAGGCTTTTCTGTCTATGTATATATTTGTTATTCTATTTGTTTATCCATAAACCTACATATTTTTTATTTCCAGTTCTATACTTGCTCTCTGTCAAATTAAAATCACACCATAAGTGACCATTCACACATTTACTGCATGCTAGCTGTGACCTATTGCATAGCTGGCATCTCTTCCATATTTCCATAGATAGCACGTAGATCTGTCTCTCTTTCATGATATCCTCCTCTGCTGTTTTGAGCTTGGATTTACATGTCATGCACTATGCAAGTATTCTAACCAAGAAAAATGTAGCAAGAGATATTGTTCAGCAAATTAACTTGCATATCAATCTTTCATCTTTTACCCTTAATTCTATCATTACCAAAGCGATATCTATAAGTTGTTAAAGACAGACCCCTGTAAGGCAATGTGCGCTACATAAACAGAAGTCTATGGCAGCACTTTTTAACACATTTTTTTAATCCAGGAAAATCTTCATACTTGAGCTATAACATTTTTTGTTCATTCTATATAACCAATATGTTAAGGCGCAGAACCACCAGTGGTGCAGCAAGTGGTCAAGGGTCCCACTAAAGCCTGTCAACCTTCCTGACTACGCTACTACTGCCGCTACTACTGCTGGACTCAGAGGGAGGGTGAGTGTACCTGTATGTGTGCATATGTGTGCATCAGTGTGTGTATCTGTGTATGTGTGTCGGTGTTTGTGGCTCTGTTTGTGTCTATCAGTATATGTGTGTCAGTATATATGGATTTGTGTGTGGGGATACATGTGTGTAAGTAAATCTGGGCATATTTGTCAGTCTGTGTATTTATCTCTTTGAGTGTATCTGTGAGTATTTGTCTGTGTGCATTTCTCTGTGTGGCAGTGTATGTGTGTGTATATTTGCGTGGTACTGATTTTGTATTTCTGTGTGTAGTAATGTACATATATGAGTATATGTGTGTGACAATATATATGTAACTATGCGCCTGCAGGGAAACCCCAACATTACACACAAACACAGCCCTGCATTCAAACACCAACACTTTACTCAAATATACTCCTGTTGGCAAACGCTAATTCAAATGCTAACACTGTACATAAAAAACAGCACTGTGGCCAAACACCAGTAGAAAACACTGCATAAGAGCTTTGTCCTAATGTTAAAGACACCCTAAACCTAAGCCTAGTGGAGTCCTTGTAAATGACACCATTGTTAAAAGCAAAGCAATGTTGCGTCAGCAAAATGTTTGTGTTGCTCAAGCAATGTTTGTTATTTAGAATACATTTTTTTGGCTGTGAGGTTTTACATTCATACCTGTCGGGCATAACCTGACCAGTTCTATTTCTAATTAATATACTACACTTTAACTTTATAAATAAAGAAAATTATATTTATAACTTGAATTATAACATACTAAAATATTTCATATATTGTATCCCAGTGTAAAACTATTCCGCCTGAGAATGGGTGTGCTATGATAATTTATATGAATGCATTTTTTTTAATGATTCGCTATATTCAGAATACATTTTTATTAGTATCTCTGGTTTACTTTCAATGTTTTCAACGTATCTAGTTGTGAAAATATATTTTTAAAAAAAGAAAGTAATAACATAAAAATGATGTCAACACAAAATATATATTATGGTTAACTACTAATGAGAAATCTTGTTTGCTTTTGGCTCAGATTTCTTATTTAAAAAAAAATTACATCAACATTTTTTATTTTGTGTAATACTACTATGTTTAACTCTAAAATGTAAAATATATATATATATATATTTTAAAACAATATTCCCACATAAGGTTGAAATGTACATACTTTCAAAAAATGAATAAAAGGGGCTTATGTGTGAAGGTTAACTCTAGCACAAGCTAAAAATGCTGGAATCAATGAAATGAGCATTCCTGTTGTACAGTGAGTGCTAGCATATGATCAGAAACCAAGGTGCTGTTGTCAATCATTCCAAATTATTTCCTGCAAAGCTCAAATCCATCACTGAAATGGAAGTTATAGCTAATTCTATTTTTCTCCTGTATTTCCTGTCTTGACCATGCAAGACTACAGTAAGACATGACAGGCAGTGGAGAGTGCAACAAACAATGCTTCCCCCTTTCACAAAAACAACTCATCCAAGTTCACATATCCAGAGCTCTCTCCTGGCAAATATATTCCACATCTATATTAGTAATTGTTACACATATGTATATATATATATTTTTTATAATTTCCATAAACAGGATTCCGTATTTTCAACAAAACATATAGTTTTTTTCATGGAGCAGGAAATCACTACTATATGCTTAACACATCTACTATCTATCTATCTATCTATCTATCTATCTATCTATCTATCTATCTGTCTGTCTATCTATCTATCTATCTGTCTATCTGTCTGTCTATCTATCCATCTATCTATCTATCTATCTATCCATCCGTCTATCCATCTATCCATCTATCCATCTATCCATCCATCCATCCATCTATCCATCTATCTATCCATCTATCTATCTATCTATCCATCTATCCATCTGTCTATCTGTCTATCTGTCTATCCATCCATCCATCTATCTATCTATCTATCTATATATCTATCTATCTATCTATATGTCTGTCATGTCAAGTTTAGCATTATGAACTTAATTATGAAATCACTGCATCTTAGGATAACTGAATAAATATATTCAATAAGTGTATTTGGTAGACACTCTAAAACAGGGATCAACAATCTATAGCACAGTGGTGCATTTGCATGACATGCATGGCTGCCAAACCCACACATATACATAACACAACAGCAGTTCACATACACACACAATACTGCATACAGCCCCCACCACAAATACTACAAGCAACTAACATACACATATACCACAAACTGCCCACACACATACTTCACACAACAGGCAGCCCACATACACACACACACAAACACATATACCACAAACCAACAACAAATATGTGTATAATACCACCGACAGCCCCACACACATAAATACCACAAATAGAGCATGCAGATACCCCACAAAGCCCACAATCACACACAAAATCCTACAGGCAAACCTCTAAAGGCACACAATATCACAAACAACAATGTATACACTACACATAGCCCATTTATACACTGTCATAACACCACAGACATCTCACATGCATACATAAAGCCCCCACACACTCAGCATCCTCTGCATCTATACACAACACAAGCAGATGTCTCAATATACAAAAACACTAATTTAAAAAAAGGGGACTACAAGAAAGTTTTTCTTTGGCATAGCGCTGCCAAAAGGTTGCCTAACCCTGCTCTAGAGTACAATTCAGCTTTTATCTTTAGCACTAGGTCATTATAAAATTAATCAAGGAAGGCTCTTTAAACTAGTCATGCCAAATGGCAATATTTACGGTTTCACACATAGATACAATGAGGATTAATCTGTAATTGTTTTATATGGTTTAGCCATAAATTAATGCCATTGCTGCATGCTCCACAATGTGTATTTATATAAATAATTCCACAACTTGGTTTACCTATAAATGTTTTACCATGCATTTAGTGGTTACCAGAGCCAGTATTTATTATTATATGATGTCTAATTCACTATATACAAGCATAAGTGTTCAAAAGCTGTTAGTTGAACAGGACATTATTCCACCAAAAAAAAATACAGAATCTGTAGCACCATTCATGACATCATGGGTTGACACAGTGAAAAAAATTTATTTGTTCAGCACTGAATAGGTGGAAGGCAACAGCACCTCCTGCAGATGCTAGTCCTGACCACACATGAGATGAGGTGGACTGGGGCGGCGTGCGGGACTTGGGCTGAGTACTCCACCTTATCCCTTCTCATCCTAACCCCACAACCCTTACATCTCTCCTGTCAACTCCCTTACCCCCTTTTATTTTTCCCTGACATATTCTCACCTTTCCCACTCACCACCTTCTCTTCCTACTTACCCCTATTTCCCTCTTCACCACAACTATCATATCATACTTGACTAATTCGGAGCATTCCCCATACACATCTCATTAGCTAAAGCAGACACATCAAGGTAGACAGGAGGTTCCATGGACTCAACACAAAGCTTTACTCTTCCCTCGGGCACTCAGTCTATCGAAGGACTCAACTGCACACGACTTGGACCCACACTAGGATCTGCCCTCTAGGGCTACACAAATACACGTCCCACAGTAGTACCTGACATGCCCCTGGGGACATGTCAAGGGACAACCTAAACCACAAAAGCTCAACTCCCTAGCCCTAAACTGAGCAGACGAGTAGACACAATATAAGCTCACGTCAGAGATCAATGGGCCTTTGAGAATAAAATTGTATGGTTTCTATGTAATAATCCCCTTTTATGCTATATTTTCACACGAAAAAGCCATACCACATTGTTTTGAGACCCAAAGTATGCCTATTGCACTTCTGGCGCACAATGAGAGTGTATTTACTTGAATCTATGTAACAAAACATATGTCAATGTCTTGTTTCTCTGTCACCCTGTAACTGTATAACATTTTACCTCTTGACACCAAAAACAATAAACAAAGATTGACAAAAAAAAAATTATTTGCTCAAGTAAAATGGAAGCATGTTTCACAATGGAATATCTACTCCACTTTATAATAAATCTATATGACAGTGCTCTGTGGATATTAGATGGGTTCTTTCATGTACGATTTCATCAGCTTTTGTATAGGCAGCAGGCCCAAATAGAATTGTTGTTTGCAACTGCAAAACCAATTAATAAAAAAACTTTAATCAAAAACAGAAAATACAAGCATACTGTACAAATATATACTAACCCACAATTCAGTAACACTTTCAGGGTCAAAACTGCCCACTGAAAATCAAAGGGTTATTCATTCACAGGAGAAAAAGGCAAAAACATTTATATTAATCTCTTAGTAAGCAAAAAAAAAAAAAAAGTCCTAAATGGTCCTTCTATTCAATGATATTCAATCTCCTAATGTTATCAGTGAGCAGCTGGAGTATGGAGTCAATTAAAGCCTTATTATAAATCCAGACATAGGCATGTTAAACTGGTTCTCTTCTAGTTGCTGAGACAATTTACCTAAAGCAAAGCAGTTTATATGAGAAGACAGAGTGTGTTGCAGTTAGAAGATAGGGCTCTCAGCTCTCAGAAATAAAGTGGAATTCACTGACAAACATTGCATTACAGGACACAGATAAGGTTATCAAGGAAGAATGAAATGGAAAGACTTCTCATACAGCTCTCTGTAATGTACTCCCGTGTAATGCACACTGTACTCTAGCCAATCAATAGTATACAAATCCAGAAACTGCAACATTATTTTACAGAACCCGAAAACTCACTGCAGTGTATATGTACATATAATATATTAAAATAATAAAACTCACCACAGTGTATATGTACATATAACATAATAATAATACAATAAAACTCACTGCAGTGTATATGTACATATAATATATTAAAATAATAAAACTCACCACAGTGTATATGTACATATAACATAATGATAGAATAAAACTTACCACAGTGTATATGTACATATAATATATTAAAATAATACAACTCACCACAGTGTATATGTACATATAACATAATGATAGAATAAAACTTACCACAGTGTATATGTACATATAACATAATAATAATACAATAAAACTCACTGCAGTGTATATGTACATGTAACATAATAATACAATAAAACTCACTGCAGTGTATATGTACATATAACATAATGATACAATAAATCTCACTGCAGTGTGTATGTACATATAATATAACAATACAATAAAACTCACTACAGTATATATGTACATATAATATAATACAATACAACTCCCTGCAGTGTATTTGTACATATAATATACTACTACAATATATGATATGTACTATTGTGATGCTCATTACAAGTCTAGAACTGCAAGTGTTGCAATTATTGTAGCTATTGTTATTTTACCTTTCTTGGCAAGCTGTGAGTGACTCTGAAGATCATCCAAACCATGCTCTGCCCTGTTTTTGGTACACAACTCTCTCCTAATGAAAGCTGCAATTTGCCATCTCTCTGTTTATCCTTTAGCAATCAGTTCAGAATGCATGTGATCAGACAAAAGATGGGAGCAGACAGAGGTCTCCAGGGCAAGTCTTAGCTGTGTTCATCCCTTGCTGATTCCCAGCCAGAAAGGATTCAGTGTCAGCATTCAGAGTACAGGCAGAGTATTAGAGTGTCAGGACAGGCACACTGATGCTGAAGTGGCTTTTCTTCTGCGCTTTCAGGGCTGCTTGGAAGCCAAGATGCTTGAGACTATCTCTCTAACTCCACCCAGGAAGCCAATATCCCTCTGAGCATGTTCTTGCTGCAAACATCCCTCTGAATGAGAGGAGAGAGAGACACACAGGCACCTTCCTAAAGGTACCCAGGATGCTCTAATATGATACCTTGAATGTGCTAAACTTTGGGGATTATTTACTAAACAGTGAATTGTAGTTCTTTCACAGAAAGATTACAGTTTACTTTTCAACTTTTCTTCAATTTATTTAGGTGTGAAGAGATAAAAGAAAATGTATAACATAAAATCTATAGAAATGTCAACGGAAAATGATATTTATGGTTAACTACTAATGAGCAATCTTGTCTTTGGCTCATTTTTCATTATTATAACGTTAACATCGACTTTATATTTCATGTAATACTACTATGTTTAACTGTCTTTGTTTCAATAAAAAAATATTTACAAACAATATATATTCCCGTGTAATACTGAAATGCACATACTTTTAAAAATGAATGAATGAAAGGGTGTGTGTGAAGGATAACACTTCCACTGATGCACAAATAAAAAATGCTGGAATTAAATGAACATTCCTCTACAGTGACTGCTAGCATATTATCATCATATTATCTATCTATCTATCTATCTGTCTGTCTATCTATCTATCTATCTATCTATCTCTGTCTGTCTGTCTGTCAGTCTCTCTCTGTCTATGTATCTATCTATATCTGTTTGTCTATTTTTTTACCTCAACATCTTATTGAATTAACTTTTTGATCAATTTGTATTCCTAAAGTAAATGCTAAAACAACTTTTTAGTATTTTCTTGTATTTTTATCTCATTTTGCTTATTGGAATTTGCTTTAAATATAAAGAATTATTTACTGGAGCAATTGATCACTTGTTCCAAACTAATCAAAGTGACATTGCCATAGGGAAAAGGGGTTATCTTGGTCCTGTGCTGATGATTTTCCCTGTGTGTCCCGAGAAAGAGAAACAAGGCAGGACAGAAGTCCCAAATCATGACTTTTTTTTACAGATCCATATAAGAAGGTCATGATGAGTTCCAGTGGTGCTGTCCATGTGATCTCATTATGATGAAGCCAGAAGATGTGGGATTAGATGCAATGTACAGGAAAAACACCCATAATGCCATGCTCCAATGGCTTTGTACGCAGAAGTGTCACTAATGGTGCCAGGAATTCTGTTTTTATCATATTTATAATTGAGACTCTCAATTCAGCCAGTGCTGGCTAGTAGTCTTTTCTGATGTTCTATTTATTCTCCTGCAATCTCAGGTAGTTTATCTCTGAATTTGAGCTGCTAGCCTCAACCTAAAAACGTTTTGCCATGCCTAACTGTCCTTATCATGGCATGTCTGATCCTGTTACCTATTCCTGCCTTGAACTGTTATCTGGTGGCACCAGATTGCAGGAAAGTCCTAGTCGCCATCATATTTCCATCTCTTGTGCCAGAAGCATACACTAGGAAAGCATCTCAGTTCTAAAAGGATATTGGTAAGATGTCCTCTGCAAAGCAGGTGCACCCTACCATATTGTTAATGGTGTACAACCAAAATCTAACATGATTGAACTATGACTACTATCTTATACAGAATGTAGACCTTTCTAATTTCAGTGAAAAATGTTGTTACAACTAACATAGAATTGTTTGTCTTCAATTTCCCTGTAAAACTGCCTTTATAAAGAAACCATTATTGAGTCAGGGCAAAACAGATTGTTTTGATAAGACAAGTCAGCTCTGTGGGTTCATCAAAATTTAATTAGCAGCGTACTTCCATAAGCTTGGATTTACTTACTACAAATAGATATTCAAGTGTCTTGGAGATCGTCCAATGGTTCAGATATAAATCTTGTAAATTGTTTGCACATTTGTCAAGCAATGTGTCTTAAATGTGCATCACACACTCATCACAACATATACACCCAATGAGGACTAACACTGTTTAGAAATAAGTGTGCTGGTCTCATACACGACCAGCACAAGATCCTCGGTACACTTTCTGAAAACATTGGGATTTGTTAATGTAATAAATCTCTGTTAAGGGTGACTGGAATGTGTATTTATGCACATACAACTAAGCATAGATTTGAGTTGAGAACTAATTTGCGTAATGAAGACCAAAGTAGCAGACTTAGAAAATGATTCCAATTCAGCTAGGTTGCAAAGTATTTTTCCAGCTAAATTTTGTAAGTTGCTAGTGAACTTGCCATAAGTCACAGCTTATTAAACCACTGTGTTTAATGATTGACAATGTCTTATGATTAATTTGCTTGAAATGGCTAAAAATGAAGAACACTGGTTAAAAGAACACTATAACCACATAGACATATTTAGCTTAATGGAATAGTTTTGGTGTATAGATCATATCCCTGCAAGTTCAATGCTCAATTCTCGTACCGAACATTACGATGTTTCGAACCCAAACCCAAACCCCATTTCAGTAACAGTTCGGGTTCGAGTTCGGTGTTCGGCGATTTAATGGCGCGTTTTGAAAAGCTACAGGGCAGCCAATCAACAAGCGTTTGACAAAACTGCTGAATTGCGTCCTAACAGAATGAGAACAGTTTCTCCATTCATGTTAGAACGCAATTCGGGACTTTGTTCGTATCACAATTTCATTTGAATGAATGAAACTCCGATCCTATTCATTGCGGCGGCTGCATCTTGCAGCCGCTTAGTAGATAACTCCCTAATTCCCACGGTATTAGGGAGTTATCTACCAAAAGGCTGAAAGACCTAAATTTGTCTTTCAGCCACATTTACTAATACTAAGTAAAGATTGCTTAGTATTGCTTAGTACCGCGAGTAGGGGCATGTCTAGTAAACAGCGACTGTAAAAAATGTTTTTAAAAAAAATAAAAACCTATTGGCCCCCACCCCTGAATGGCGGGTGGGTGCCCTAAAGTAAAATAAGGGGGGGCCTATTGTCCTCCCCCCCAGCCCCCACCCCTGAGCCGTGGGTGGGGGCCCTAAATAATAATGAGGGGGGGGACCTACTGTTCTCCCCCCAGGTCCCCACCCCTGCGTGGTGGGTGGGGGCCCTAAATAACAATGAGGGGGTGGGACCTACTGTCCTCCCTCCCAGGCCCCCACCCCTGCATGGTGGGTGGGGGCCCTAAATAACAATGGGGGGAACCTACTGTCCTCCCCTCCGGCCCCCACCCCTGAGCGGTTGGTGGGGGCCCTACATAACAATGAGGGGGGACCTACTGTCCTCCTCCCCTGGCCCCCACCCCTGAGCGGTGGATGGGGGCCCTAAATAAGATTGAGGGGGGACCTACTGTCCTCCCCCCTGGCCCCCAACCCTGCGCAGCGGGTGGGGGCCCTACATAACAATGAGGGGGGGACCTACTGTCCTCCCCCCCGACCCTCACCCCTGAGCAGTGGGTGGAAGCCCTAAAAAAGAATGGGGGGACCTTCTGTCCTCCCCCCAGGCCTCCACCCCTGCATGGCAGGTGGGGGCCCTAAATAACAATGAGGGGGGACCTACTGTCCTCCCCCCCAGACCCCACCCCTGAGCGGTGGGTGGGGGTCCTAAATAAGATTGAGGGGGGACCTACTGTCCTCCCCTCCTGACCCCCACCCCTGAGCAGTGGGTGGGGGCCCTAAAAAAGAATGGGGGGGACCTTCTGTCCTCCCCCTGGCCCTCACCCATGAGCGGTGGGTGGGGGCCATAAATAAGAATGATGAGGGGGGACCTACTGTCCTCCACCATGGCCCTCACCCCTGTGCGGCGGGTGGGGGCCCTAAATAAGAATGAGAGGGGGGGACCTACTGTCCGGCCCCCACCCCTGCGCGGAGGGTGTGGCCCTAAGTAACAATGGGGGGGACCTACTGTCCTCCTCCCCCCGGCCCCAACCCATGAGTGGTGGGTGGGGGTCCTAAATTAAAATCCTCCCCCCTCCCGTTCCAAGGTGACTAGGGGTCCCCAAGCCCCTAGTCACCCCCTCACCAAAATAAAAGTTATCCCCTGGGGCGGAGCTAAGCAACCGAGAGAGCATGAGCTCCGACTCAACTAGGCCCAAACTGAGCAAAACCCAGCAATTGGCAACGCCAAAACGGTACTACCATAGCCTACTGAAGCGCCAGGTACCGGACCATCACAATGGGGCGGAAATCAAAGAAGGCCAAGCAAGAGAACCCGAGACCGGGCCCTAACATAGCCGAGCTGCTCCGCCAAACACCGGGGACGTCCAGGCCCAAAATGGCCGCCTATCCGGAAACTTACTCCGAATTCTCCGATGACTTTTCCACGGGAGAGGACGAAGCAGACCCCCCGGCGGAGCCGACACCAAAACCAGGTTCCTCAAAAGGCGGATGCCTCGCCGGTAACGACGGCGGTGTTGAAAGCACTGCTCGCTGATCTCCAACGCGCCCTCCAATCAGATGTAGCGTCCCTACGGGCCGACATCCAAGGACTAACCGGGAGAATGGGAGCACTAGAAACGGAATCTAATAACCAAGCCACGCAACTAGCAGAGCTGCAAACGGAGGTACAGGGTCTCAAAAACCAGAATGAGAGACATGAGCGCCGGTTCGCGGCACTCGAAGATGCAAAGCGGGCAAATAACTTAAAAATCCGAGGCATCCCGGAGAATACCCCAACAGACGAATTACCGCACATGCTAAGGCGCTTGCTGACAGCCCTACTCTCGCCACGACAGGCTAAAACAACACAACTGGATGGCTTCTTCAGAGCCCCAAAGCCAGCTACAGCACCTACCGAAACACCCAGAGACCTAATCATAAAATTTCAGCGCCACAAGGATAAAATGGCGGTCGTGGCGGCAACTAGGGGAAGCTCACCCTATCAGTTTGAAGCGATGGATCTAACATTTTATGCGGACTTAACTGGCAGCACACTCGCCTGGAGACGGTCCCTCAGACCATTCACCATGCTGCTGAGGCTGAAAAATATACCCTACAAGTGGCTGATGACCCGAGCCCTATGGATCCAGAAAGGTGACACCAGACACACAGTAAGCACCCTCACAGAAGCAATGGCGCTATTACCTGCCCTGGGGCTGCCGACGGACTCACTACGCCCCGCTGAAACCCAAAGTACTACCACCTTGACACACACATGGAACCCTGACCGGGTGACCCCCTTCGTCCCACGAGGTCCAACTCGGGAACAACATGTCCCAGCAACAACCTGAACTCACAGGCGAGAACCATCACTCTAAGGACTTTACACTAAAGCATGATTTTTTTTCTCTTTGTTTTTGCTCTCTCTATAATTTCTCTGGTTGCCATGTTTACTAATGTTTAACTATTTACAAGTTGCCAAAACGACTGATCACACTCTCGACACACCTGACTAGACGGCCGAAGGGCCATGAATCACTAACCGCCCCCTTGCCTGGCAGAACTTACACAGGGAACCCGCAACCCAACCCAACAGAGGCAGGCAAACACACCAAGCAAGACACTGAGCGGCATATCATCCCGCTACAGGGAATATGCCATTTAAATGCACCACTCACTATAAATTTCCCGGGTTATACCACGCACACCAAACAGATCGGACACAGACACTCACATATATGCCTACAAGCAGCACACACCGCTTATCTCCCGCAAACCGCACTTAGCAAAGGGTCCGACGGAGACAACAAGCTCACACAGGATACCGGGAATGCAACCCCAAGCTATAGAGACCGCTATATATAAAACGACCAAAAACCAAAATGTGTATGATATAACAAGCCACGCAATGTTACCAACTGTTTATTGTTTACTGTTCCAAGTCGCACAGCTGTTGTGGCACTGTGACTTTATATGTTACTCTACGCACAACCAAAATAAAGAATTAAAAAAAAAAAAAAGTTATCCCCTACCTACCCCCCTCACCCTAAAAATAGTGAGGGGGAATAAAATAGCTAACCTGTAAATTAAAACTTAGCATTTGATGTCTTCTTTCTTCTAAAATCTTAATTTTTCAGCCCCATAAAAGGCCAAATAAAAAACCATAATACCCGTTGAATTTAAAATAAAATAAAAATTCTGAGTGCAAAAAAAAAAACAGACGAAAAAGGAAAAAAACACGCCGCAAAAAAAAAAAATCCATCTTCAAACATGGAGGGCTCTGCGCAGACTGAGCTCTGCAGGGCGGGGGAAGGCTTATAAAGCCTTGCCCCGCCCTGCAATTAGGCTCAGAGCACTCTGATTGGTGAGTTTAAGCCATCCAATCAGAGTGCTCTGACAGGTAAATGAAGAGATTGACAGGTAAGGTCCCCTCCCTTTTAACTTAGGACCCCCACCCACCGGTCAGGGGTGGGGGCCGGGGACGACGACAATAGGCCCCCCCCTTATTCTAAATCTAGGCCCCCCCCACCCGCTTCTCAGGGGTGGGGGCACAGGGGGGAGGACAGTAGGTCCTTCCCCCTCAGTGTTATTTAGGGCCCCCACCCGCCGCGCAGTGGGGGCCCTAAATAAGTAATAAAAATCCTTCAAATTTTGAATGTGTTTTTCCCTAGTAGTTTTAATAATTTGTCCTGTTTTATGAATATATTCAGTGTTAAAAGCATCAGGAAAAAAACAGCAAAAATCCAAAAGAGGAATATAATGTGGCCAATCAAATAATATTAGTACAACAGATTAACCATTGGAGTAAGACTAACCATGGAGTAACCGTTTTGTATGTAATTGTTTTCCCTTCCCTTCTCTTACTTTACAACATACTTTAACTGTTTATAATTTTGTTTAAAAATAGTGTATTATTGTGTCTTTCGAAAAAAGGTGGTCAATAAAATATATAATTATATATAGGAAACTATATATAGTACACGTACAATGATATTGATTAAATATATATATAATTTTCATTATATATATATATATTTATATATAATATAAAATAAATATGTAAATATGTTAAAAAATAAAATTAAAAAAAGAATAAATAAATATATATATTTGTGTGTGTGTAAATTCGTTCTAACTGTATTTTATAATTAATATATATATATTGCTATCAAAATACACGTAGAACGAAATAATATATATATATATACATAACTATATATATACCTATATATAAATAAAAATACTTGTAAAAAATTATATATAGATATATATATATATATGTATATAAAAAAAAATACAAACAGTGTTGCACTCACTGTATATTTAGATCACTGCCTGGTGCTGATCAGCAAAGGTATAGATATGAAAGTAGATAGCACTCCACGGTCTTTATCTTCAGGTAAAATTTAACTTTTAATGCTCCAAGTTAAAACATCAACATTTCAGTCTGGACAATCAGACCTGATGAAAGTCTGATTGTCCAGACTGAAACGTTGATGTTTTAACTTGGAGCATTAAAAGTTAATCTTTACCTGAAGATAAAGACCGTGGAGTGCTATATATATATCATGTGTCCTGATGAAAGCTCCGATCGGGAGCTGAAACGTTGACATTCTGGGAACCATGCAATAAATTGGATGAAGAAAACCTAGAGTGCCGGTATTTTTTTGATTTTTCTATATATATATATAAAATAATTCTGAAATATGTGGGGGGCGGGGCCGGACCGCCGAGCCGGCTGGTCGCATGCAGGACCAGCTCCTGCAGCCAAACATTAGCAGAAGGCATATTTCGGCGAAATTTGGCACAAAACCTGCCGACAACGGTGGCCCTCGCTGGGGTCCAGGGTGAGGCTGGCCCTACAGGCTACAGTCCCCTGGAGGAGGAAACCTACCCGACTTTCTCGAGGCCTACTCCAGAGGCGAGCGGGACGGACGGCCGCTGCCCTGCCGCTTACTGCCCGGGGCTTAGAGTCGGACCTGTGGGGGTACCGGCCCCGTCTCCCCCCCTATGGACCCGGGGGGATGATCCCGGTCTACAACTTTGAGAACCAAATTGCCAAGCCTGCACCTTGAGTCTCCCGCCCATACTGCAGACCGCATGTCCGGCCCAAGATGGCCGCCAAGCTTCAAACTACAAACAGGAAGCCTTGAAAAGTAGACAAACAGAACACACTTACCGAGACCTCTGGAGGAGCAGGGATTATAACTCCACTTACCCAGCCCTATCCGCCACACATGGGAGAGAGGCTGAAGAGGCGGCTACACAACCCACCAGGCGCACAGCAAACCGACATGCTCGGCGGCGAGCTAGCCGACGGACCCCACGAAAGGGGACTTGCACTGCGGTAAGACACCACATACCACACGCCAAGCAGAAGGAGCCCCAAACGGGACTACCGTGCTCCCTTAATCCAGTCGGGAGAACCCTCAAGCAGCGGCAACACGCGTCGGAAGAACACATCCCCACCGGATCCCGCCATGCCGCCCAGGTACGAGCTCACAGGGACTTACCCCAATCCAGCATCCGATGAAAACTGGCTAAACATCTCTGGACATTCCGTAGCCGATCCTAGCTCCTGGGGACACCCACCTGCTTCCCTGACACGCTTCTCCTTCTATCAGCTCGTCTTACTGTGAATTTAATTGACTTGCTTTATTGGGCCATAGGGCAATGTAGTTCTGCCAGCGCAGAGGGAGGGAGAGTCTCTAAGACACCCACTTTAGCACTTGTATGCAGCGAATCGCCTATTGTGTTCTTAATATTGCGTGTTATTATTATTTGAGTTAAAGCACCTAATCCACTATGCGTAGGATGTACTAATCTACATAGAATAGCCAGTTAGTATTCTACAATTTTAAATCGTATGGAAGCAACACTCAGATTCAACCGTTTGTCAAATTGATGGCTAAAGGGGTCACAAAATGGCCTAGATTAGCGTGTTCAACAAAAATGTGTACTTGCGTCATGCTAACTCTAGTGGAGCAAATTGTAATTCCTAGCCAAGCTTATCTCTATGCTCCTTTAGCATAAACTGATTGTACTAGCGGTGTAAGCAGCTAGAGCACCAAATGCGTAAAACTCTACAGTTATATTAGAATAACTAACCCACTCGCAAGTATGACCTCACATGTTATGCCACAAAGCGAAACCTATCAGCTTGCTATATTAATGTGTAATGTATTAAACAAAGAAAAAAGTGCAATGTTTATCTACCCCCCACTGCAACTAATGTCATGAATCCTGCATATGGAATGCCGTTGGGGTACCATATGTATGTCTGTAACTAATAAACGCACTGCAAAAATAAAGAATTAAAAAAAAAAAAAAAAAAAAAAATAATTCTACGTATATATTTATGCAATAATTTTACATAATCAGGTATTTTTATTAATTAAAATTTGTGGGACCTGCCTGACAACCCAGGCTGAAAGTCCAGGGAATTTAATTTGTTAGCACTATATTTAACTCTGTAACTTTCCAAGACACTCTAAAACCTGTACATGGGGGGTACTGTTTTACTCGGAAGACTTTGCTGAACACAAATAATAGTGTTTCAAAACAGTAAAATGTATTACAGCGATGATATCGTCAGTGAACGTGACATTTTTTGCATTTTTCACACACAAATGGCACTTACACGGATGATATAATTGTTGTGATATGTTTTACTGTTTTTAAAAACTAATATTTGTGTTCATTTTTGTTTTTAAACACTAATATTTGTGTTCATCCCCACAGACCTCTTCCGCGTCCCCAAACCCACCAGAGCCCGAGCTACAGTCACAAGAGATACAATAATCACCTTCCAGACCGGGAAGGACAAAATGGCGGTCCTCTCAGCTCTCCGGGATAAAAACCCCCTCCGGCTGGAAAATATGGCACTCACCTTTTTTGCCGACATATCCAGCGGAACCCTAGCATGACGCAGGACACTCCGACCTCTTACCTCCCTTCTCCAACGACAACACATAAGCTACAGATGGCGACCTTCCCGAATACTCCTAGTACAACACATCAGATACAAGCCCCCCAGGACATAGCAGAGCTCCTACGGTCGCTAGGCCTACCGCAGGACTCACTTGGCCAAGACAGAGCCCTCGAGATAAACTCGCCAACCCGAAATTGGGATCCAGCAAGAACCATCCCATTCGTCCCGCGAGGCTCCACGCCTGACACCTACGCCTCAATCACCACCTAACTAGGACCGATGGACAGCACACACTTTCTATATGGGAACATGATGTGTCTCCCTAGCACTACTACAAACCATTTTATACAAGGGGCTCACTTATTACTGTTGTTATTGATTTTTATTTTTATTTTTTGAATTGTCGGTGATGGACAAAAGCATTAGGAACTGACACACACAGGGGTCCGGTCGGTCCCACATACCCCATGGCTCACCTGGACAGAGCCTGATCAGCTGACTGTCGCTCCCCATATGTTGCCGGGACAAAAACACCTGATACCACCCATACCACTCTTAAGGACGCTTTCCAGATCCGCAGCCCAGAGAGATCGGTTGTGCCGGGCAGAGAGACTTGCCGTGCTTCACAGCAGAGATTCCAGCTAAAGTTTTGCCTATATTTTCCTATTGTTTTCTGCCTATATTCTCCTATTGTTTTCTTGTCCTTATTAATCAGCAGATATAGGAATGTATCTTTTAGGATATTCAAAGTGCTCCCCACTCGGATAGGTAAGAGAACTGTCTACTCCTCACGTTCACCACCTTCAGTAGAACCTAATTGCTAACACTCAGAATCATAGTATTAACAGTAATTTTCTTTTTGTCCCAATTAGGTAGATATAGCCAGGCGGGCCACCCAAGTGAACCTGCTTAAATCGATGCATGCACCAGTAAATACCTGCCCAGGCTGCCAACATGCTTACAAACTATATTTCATAGTTACGCTACACTCCTATTAGCATGCATGCCCAGTGGTCCCACAGCCCATTGATTACAGTTATTGTTTAGATTATTTCTCGCACTATACTGTATAAACTCAGATGTTTAGCTAACTACCCTATGACACAGTTTACCTAACCCTGCCAATCTGTAAGGTATACTTAAATCGCATAGACACCATTTTGAAGCTTAGCCAGTTACATTATACCTATCCACTAGCTAGCTATATACAGTTAACCCGCTAATGTTGAGCACAGGATGTCATATGAAATGTATGGGTTATCAAAATGTTACTTCAAAAACAAAATGTGCTGTTCTATCACCCCCCCCCCCCCCCCCCCGTTTGCTGTTATACAATGTATGCTCATTCTTCTGCTACCGCTGTTGGGGCAGTGCAGACATGTTTGTATCTATGCAGCACAACAAAAATAAAGAATTACAAAAAAAATAGATACTAGCATTACATGTTAGGCCCTACTTGAATTTACGTTACCAGTTTAAACTATAATTTTTGTTGTTATTATGTCTAAAATCTGGTTACCTCACCATAACGTGACCTATCAAGCGCTAACTCTAAGGCACTAATCGTACGCTCACGCATAACCCAAGCCACTACTATGGTCTAACTTTGTCCTTCAATATCAAACATGTGCCGATAACCTACTGCTCTACCACACTAGTATAGCATGGGCACTGTTCCTCATGGCACATACTAGTTAAAATCCTACTCGATATTACGCTTATGTCTAACTATTTTTAATATTATCTCGTTAAACTCGTTAGTAATACTATGAAACGCCAAATTACTGAAAAATGTGCAAGTTATCTATATACCACATATATGTTTATCACTCTATGAAAATAGCGCTTGTGAGAGCTAATGTGGCTGTACAAGCACTGTTGTAATCTGCACAACAAAAATAAAAATTAAAAAAAATATATATATATTATATACCCGGCTGGGAATGGATCCATATACATGTCTATTTCATACCAGCTGATACACCATGTAAAGCTTATTTAAAGCTATGTTTTTATCCTGGGTTTTCTGTAAGTGGAAACTCGCAAGGTTAAGTTACCAGGATTTAAAAGAAATGCATTCCTTCAATGTAGCACAGTGCACAATTTTACTATATATTTGTTCAAATGAGCTGGAGTTACAATAGCAGTCCAGTTCTATGTCTCCTCTCACAGTTCAGTTCTAGCACAGGCTAAGGAATCCATTCACAAACACAATCTACTGCTTCCTCATGCAATACTCTACATTAAGTGCCAGACCTATTAGTATCTAATGGGTTCATTGGGCCAAGACAGCAGTAGGGGGGTAGGGCAGTATTTTGTCACCCTCTCTGGAATGTATTCTCCTTCTGACACCACCTCCTCTGATCAACAGAGATTATTAGTTAGGAGGGCACACTTTAAGACAGCTAATTACATACAAGAGATCAGAGGCTCACTCATCCCCACATGACACAATATCAATCAAAGACAGAGGAGGACTCTATATAACCTATTAGTAATCTTATTCTTTAAATACATTATAAAAAACAACAAACACATACACAATATAAACCATAAATACCATACCAAGTACCAAGTTATTAAAAAGTATGCAATCAATGCATACTTAGAAAGTAAGTGTAAGTAACAAGTCTCCATTAAGCCACAAAGTGCCTCAAATTGGCTACAAGTGATACTATAAAGTGTTAAACGTACCACAGAACCAGATAGCCATATTACAAATGCAATACACAGATAGCCAAGATACAGAGTATAGTGAAGGGATACCAAACCAATCAGTAGCAGCAGGGATCCCCTTCCTACCATGAAGCATATAAGTGGTATAGTGGGAGCAGACCTGCATATATGCTCTGGCTACGCAGATGGGCTCCCGGGACTCTATGGTGGAAGGTTGCAGGATAAGATGACAGAACCCTGCCATCCTTTCACTCACCTTGGGTGTAAGAAGACTGGTAAATGAAAACAATTTAACCAAGTGCTCTTAAAAAGTGTATTGAAATATATTTAATGTAGGATTTCATCTTTGTAATATCATTTTTGAATTAGTTGAAATTAATTTCATTTCAAACCACTTTCAGACAAGGAATCTAATATTACAGACTTTCATATGGTTCTTGTCCAGTTTCGGAGGCATGAATGCTTGTTGATATTAACCTTTGACCCAGCATTGTAAGCCAGACTCCCTGTGTATTAGGAAGGCTTAAATTTCTGAAGGCATTCATTTAACCATGTATATAGAAAGTCCTTTGTGTAACTTATAGTTTACCGCCAAATATAACGTATGGCTTTATTCGTAGATTTCAAATAGTTACTAAGCCACCACCCTAAGCCACCACCATCAGGTTTTTATGCTTCCAGTAATGATTCCTAAGAATACTTTGCGAACATTCTGTCAGGGTTACTCATTAAAGTGAGAATTGAATTCAAAGTGAATTTCAAATTTAAATATGGGTGAGGCATATTGGTGGATTGGGAGGAAATGAGGAAATGTCGATCCGTTAGTAGGAAATGCACTGGTGGTAAGCAAGATGAACTGTGATATGGAGGGATGCACTGGGTGGAGATGTTCTAGGTAGATATTTGGTTTTAGGTGATTACTTGGGGCTGTGTAGTTGTGGGAGATGTGTTGAGCAAATGTTCTGAAGTTTAAAGCAGATTATCTTGGGGCACGTGGCTGCGGAAGATGCATTGCATTGCATGGAATTATCTTACTGTGGGGCTGCAGAAAGGTATATTGTGGAGTGATAAGGTGGCGGAAATGCAAAGAAAGAGATGTGTGGAGAATGTAATGATGAGTTTTGTGGCTGAGGAATATGTGCTAGCAGAAGCAGCAATTGCATTGTTTGTACACTACGAGGGAGCACCACCGCCCCTCTCCAACATAATGCAAATGTATTGCATTGCTGAGGTGAGAGCAGTGTGTGCCCTTCTATGCCAAGTTGTAATCTATGGTACCAATAGAGTGAATGGCATCGGTGATGGCTGGGACTGCGGCTTGTGTACTTTTCAATGCTTGGTAACAGACATCTTAGAAGATCCAGGCCCACACTCATAAGAATCCTTGGATATACTTGGGGAAACAATGGATCCAAGGTCTATTTTTATTGATAATTGATGAAATCCAGAAGCTTAACTATAGGTATAAACTTAAATGTTATTTAGAGTTGTACATTTTATAAGTTGCATAATATGAAGTGGAAGTATTTTCAGTTAGCAGGTTATCACTTAGATTATACAGCAGTAAAATCTTTTAATGCATTGGACTCTACGAGATTACAGTAATGACATATAGTTTTAAATGAATTCATATATAGTGCACTAATGCTAAGCCATAAGACTGAATGTGCATATTCAAGTAATAATTCCCTGAGTAAAACCCCCATCTCCTAAGATGTTCCTGTAGGCTACTGTCGAAGAAAGAACCTTAACAGAAATCATCATTGACAAGTAGATAATGTACATTTATTATAGCCCTGTCAACTAAGTACTCTAAGTCCTAATCAAATCAGACATTTTCCGGTTACACGCACTCTGAAAGGAATGCATTCTTAAATATATTATAATTTGGTTCATCTTCAAATACCGTCATGTTGGGTATTTTTGTGTTTCACATACATGGCAATTCACAACAATTCTATTTTTTTTTATTTTTTTTTAATGTATAGCCCTTTCTGCATCTTTGTGAATGTTGTTTAGTTAATCTTGTTAAGAGAATGTTGTAAACTGATTGCTTAATTCACTGTTTTGGTGTCCTGAGAAGCCCGCAGTCTCAAGAAAACTGAGAAATTTGCCATGCTCTACCAATCTACTGCTTCTTACAGTGAAACTTTGATACCAATTGGGTTTTTTATGAGAAGCATTAGCATTCAATGTCATCATGCTGTGCATGATGATTCCATACATAAAGACCTTCAAAAATGTCTGTCAACCACTAGTGGTATGTTCTCAGTCAAATGCAAACTTTGTTGTTTTCAATACTTGGTCTACAGTTGAGTCAAGCTTTACTACTGCATTGTTGTTCTATGTTTATTATATGAGTTGCAATCTCCTAAGCATGGGCTCATACTCTCATGCCAATTCTCCTGCTCTATGCTCTACTCGAGTGTGAGTTAAGTTGATTTATTTTATCTGTCACATATTGCTTAATATATCTCTTCACCATAGCCATAGAGCAATCTTCTATGAGCCCAATAGATCAGGAGGTAAATTTTCAAGAGAGAGTGGGTGTGGTCAAATTTCATGGGTGGAGTCTTTCCATCCACCATCTTAAAACTTCACTGGATACAGTATAGACTACTCTTAATATTTAAATATATAGTTTTTATCATGTAACATAGATACTGAATCTTAAATTTGTAATTTTACCTGAGGAAATCTGAAGAGTCATATAATGACACGGTTGTATTATTTGAACAAATGGAATAGAAATATCATTACATTGACATTGTATTGTCAATATACAAAATGCATATGCAGAACTGATTGGATATTGAAAACGTCAGCTTATGTGACAGATTATGGTGTGACTATTATGCATTTAGCTTACTGTTTATGTTGTTAGAATACCCAACTTATTTTTGTTTTTGCTAAAGGGCTAGAAAAGGCAATGCAAGCGAGCTTTCACAATGACAGACCAAACTCCCCCCGTTTAAAGCACAGCAAAAAAACGCAAACAGTCCATTTGCACAAGCGCAAACTCCCCATTTGCACAAGGTTGGATACCAAGCTAGCCATGTCCCGTTCCTTGTCCTCACTGATGTCATTGAAGATCTCTTCCTCCACCCAGCCACGTACAACACCAAGACTCCCCGAAAGGTGACAACAAGCCCCCTGTATTTTATTTTTTTTAAATATACACTACTGTTACACCAGATATGAGTTGCACTGGTGTGACACTGTGCCCTGGCAGGCCCTGAAACGCACACGTGTGAATGAAACTGACTGCTATTATATTACAGTCAAAAAAGTTTTTTGTTTTTTAAATGCAAGCTATTGTGACACCAGATATGAGTGGTGGCACTGGGACCACCTTAAAAATATTGGATATCACTAAAAATCATGATCACTATATACTTTCTCTACAAACCTCTAAAACGAACCAAACTACTCATCCATCCGCTATACCACTTTATCCCACCTAGAACTAGTGCCCAGTTAAAATACTTGACTCTTACTTACCCACAGTCAGTCATGCCACACACATTTCACCACTACTCTCACTGAATCCCTCTGACTACGGCTAAATTCATCTTCTACATCAGAACACTACTCCTAAGATTGGGTTGTATCCATGTCTCGGGTCTTTCATTTAGAATAGGGGCAGCTTCGGTCTCCTTCAACACTGACACTCCAGTGCATACTATTAAAAGATTGGGCAGATGGAAATCCTCAGTCTACAACCAATATATTCCTCATCCCGAGAAAGAAATGAGGAAAGCTTTTAAAAGTTTGGCTTTGTAAATTTGATGCAATAAGTGTGTTTTTCTTTAATACCTTTTCACCCTCTTTGCATGAATCGGATTTACATATATTACTAATATGTTTCTGAACATATATATTATATTATTCACTCACTCACTCACTCTCTGGGCCGGCCTAAGACATCATGCTGCCTAGGTCCAACGATAAATGACTATGGGGGATAATGTATAATAAACACAGGTTACTGGCTATGGGGGGATAATGTATAATAAACACAGGTTACTGGCTATGGGAGGGATAATGTATAATAAGCACAGGTTACTGGCTATGGGGAGGATAATGTATAATAAACACAGGTTACTGGCTATGGGGGGATAATGTATAATAAACACAGGTTACTGGCTATGGGAGGATAATGTATAATAAACACAGGTTACTGGCTATGGGGAGGATAATGTATAATAAACACAGGTTACTGGCTATGGGGGGATAATGTATAATAAACACAGGTTACTGGCTATGGGAGGATAATGTATAATAAACACAGGTTACTGGCTATGGGGAGGATAATGTATAATAAACACAGGTTACTGGCTATGGGGGGATAATGTATAATAAACACAGGTTACTGGCTATGGGGGGGATAATGTATAATAAACACAGGTTACTGGTTATGGGAGGGATAATGTATAATAAACACAGGTTACTGGCTATGGGAGGATAATGTATAATAAACACAGGTTACTGGCTATGGGGAGGATAATGTATACTAAGCACAGGTTACTGGCTATGGGGAGGATAATGTATAATACACACAGGTTACTGGCTATAGGGGGATAATGTATAATAAACACAGGTTACTGGTTGTGGGGGGATAATGTATAATAAACACAGGTTACTGGTTGTGGGAGGATAATGTATAATAAACACAGGTTACTGGCTATGGGGGAGATAATGTATAATAAGCACAGGTTACTGGCTATGGGGGGTAATGTATATTAAACACAGGTTACTGGTTATGGGAGGATAATGTATAATAAACACAGGTTACTGGCTATGGGAGGATAATGTATAATAAACACAGGTTACTGGCTATAGGGAGGATAATGTATAATAAACACAGGTTACTGGCTATGGAGGATAATGTATAATAAACACAAACACAAAAATATAAATAAAAATGAATGCAGCTTCAGAATTAATCTAAATTGTATGCTGTCTAGGAGGTAGGATGGTCTGGGGGGGAGGGTCTGCTGCTGATTGGCTGGAATGTGTCTGCTGACTGTGAGGTACAGGGTAAAAGTTTACTCAATAATGACGAATAGGGGGCGGACCGAACATCGCTTATGTTCGCCATCCGTGGCGAACGCGAACAAGCTATGTTCGCCAGGAACTATTCGCCAGCGAACCGTTCGGGACATCACTAGTGTTTACATTAAAAAGCCTGCAGGGACCGGCTATAGACACCAGAACCACTTCATTAAGCTGCAGTGGTTCTGGGGACTATAGTGTCCCTTTAATGTGAGGTAAATAAGAGATTAGTGCCAAGAATAATATACTAGATTGACTACTTACAACCAAATGAGGATGATGATGGGCTGTGGCTGCAGTTTGGCTCCACTGGTCTGGTGTAGAACAGTCAATGTACTGGGGGAATGGGAAGCAGCTCCATTTTTTGGGGCCCTTTACACAGCTCAAGGTCTGGGTCCCATGGCCTGATGGTGAGTATACCCATAAGATCCCATAGAGGATCTAATGTGTGTGCTTATGGAATGTAGAGTATAGGGATACCAGTTTGTGTAGGCGATGCAGTGTGTGTGTAGTGGATGCAGTGTGTTTTTGTGTAAAGGATAGAAAGCAGTGTGTGTTTGTCTGTAAGGGATGTATTGTGTGTGTAAGGGATGCATTGTGTGAATTTGTGTTTGTATGTGTAATGGATGTAAGGTGTGTTTATGTGTATGTAAGGGATGCAGCGTGTGTGTCTGTAAGGGGAGTATTGAGTGTGTGCAAGAGAAGCAGTGTGTGTCTGTGTGTGTAGTGTATCTTGCAAGCTCCTTGTTTGTCTCTTACCCCTCCTCTTTGTATGTCTCCTACATCCTCCCAACTTCATTGTGTGCCCTACTCCCCCAGCCCCTTTGTGTCTCTCCCCTGAGCCCTTCTGTGTGTATCTTCTTTCCCTACCAGCACTTTTGTGCTGCTCTTCCCCCCCTTCCTTAGCCTCTCTGTGTGTCTTCCACTTCCCTGTCCCTTAATAATCTCTTTCACTCCAACCCGTCTCCTCCGGTCTTCTCTCATTCCCCTGTCGCTTACTGCTCTTCCTTCCTGTCCCTTAGAGCTTTCCCCTCATGTCCCTTAGTGCTCTCTCCTACCCCCACCCCATTAGTGGTCTTTCCTCTCCCCCATTTGTGATCTGTCCTCTCCCCCCCCCCCTAGTGGTCGCTCCTCTCCTCCCCTTCCCCCTTGGTGGTCTCTCCCCTCTACCCCCCCCTCTCCTAGTGGTCTCTCCTTCCCACCCCAGCCCGGGCTGGTCTCTCCTCTCCCCTCCCCTAGTGGTCTCTCCTCTCCCCCCTCTAGCGGTCTCTCCTGCCCCCCCCCCTCCGCTAGTGGTCTCTCCCCTCCCCTAGTGGTCTCTCCTCTCCCCCTCCCCTCGTGGTCTTTCCTCTTCCCCCCCTTGTGGTCTCTCCTCTCCCCCACCCACCCCAGGTGTTCTCTCCCCCCCCCCCCTCTCCTGGTGCTCTCTCCCTCCCCTCCCCAGGTGGTCTTTCCTTCCCCCCTTCCCCCCCTGGTGGTCTCTCCTCTCCCCCCCTTCCCCAGGTGGTCTCTCCTTTCCTCCCCCTTGCTCCCCAGGTGGTCTCTCCTTCCCTCTCACCCCCCCTCGCTCCACAGGTGGTCTCTCCTTCCCTCTCTCTCCCCCCCTTCCCTACCTCCCCCAGGTGGTCTCTCCTTCCCTTTCTCTCCCCCCTCCCTCACTCCTCCCCAGGTGGTCTCTCCTTCCCTCTCACTCCCCCATCCTCCCTCTCCAGGTGGTCCTCCTACCTCTCTCTAGTGTAGCATGGCCGAGCTTCGGTAGGGTCCGGTAGGGTCTTCCTTTACCCGGCTGGACTGAAAGGAAGTGCTCACTGTCAGTCCGGCCAGGTACAGGAAATGGATGCTCCTGTACCACGGACTGGAGCGGACTGGAGCTCGGACACGGTACAGGAAACGGATGCTCTTGTACCGTGGACCAGAGCTCAGCCATGCTACACTGAGGGACTGAGAGGAGGGAGCGCCGTGCGCTTCCCTCCTGCTGATCCCTCATATCTTGCGCCCCCGGGCCGGTGCCGAGATAGGTAATTTTAAATAGACTTGTAAAATTAAAATTTGTCATGTTCCTCAATCTATATTTTGTATACATTTTGGCCTCTATGGCAGTACCACTGCTGAGAAAGGCATGTTCCAGGTGTGCCCCCAATTTCCTTTTTTTTTTTCTCCATGTATGTTTGGAGTCCAGACCAAATTCCTTTTGGGTTGCACACCCCGCCCCACCCTGCAGCTTCAGATGCCCCTTTGGAGGTACCTGCAGGAGGTTTTGGATAGCAATGTCAATTTAATAATACTTTTTGATATAGAGCAGATATGATATGCATTGTGATTATATACAACAAAGCACTATCACTTTGAATTATTTTGTTTTTTTACTGTATTTTTTTTAAATGTGTTTATTTTGCATTATATATATTCACATTGCTCTTACAACAGATTAATTAAATAGACTTTAGTTAATTTAATGCTAGAACTATTTAATTTGTCTTCCATGTTAAAATCAATGTAGGACCCACCGATATTGGGGCACTATGGCTTAGTGGTGGACTTAACACAATATGGCCCTATGGTAGAACTCAATCTCCAAGTTACAATTAGAATAAATCTATGTAGCACACAAATTTTTAATTAGTTGGCCTACTCATCAAAGAGTAAACTGGGAGCAATTTAAACAGTGAGATTTGCTTGTATCATTTGACTTGCTGTAAAAGGATGCAGACTTATCCTCGTCTATTTAAAGAAATTAAATGAAATGTAAGTCAACATCTGGTCAACATTTTGGCCCATGTGACATGTGTAGAGAAGAGCTTAAATATTGAGTAAAACTGACATCGTAAGCACTGAGCATAATGGATTTCTAAGTATGCTGACGTCTATCATTATTTAGAGTATTTGATTAGATGAATTATACAGTATACTGGATATTTAGCAATGTGCAATGCACAAAGCATTGCCTGACTGAAACATTATTAAAATCACAATACATTTTTCAGGAGTGCTATTCACTTAAGCAAAGAAGGATTTTTTGCTTCTGCTGAAAGAAACCAGTTTATTCCATGAAGTGTGAATTGTCTTTCCCATAATAGGCAAACATTTTCACTGTTCTTAGTAGATGTATTCAGGTCATCGGATGAAGTAGTAGTGTCCAGGCCATAGCAAATGATATCATCACTGCACTACTTGAATAATACGCAACCAACACAAAGACATGCAGGTCCAGCAAAAAAAAAAAAAAACTGGATCAGGAACCAGAAAGGGACTTAAAATACCACTTGAGAAAGAAGTATTCAATACCAACATTTTCATTGTTGAAATTGGGCAGGAGTTAACTTTTCTGACCCAAAAAGGCCACTGTTGGTCATGGATTTGTTGATGGATTTTTTGTCCTTCCATATGCTCCTCCACGGCCCTCCAGATGTTGCTGAACTAAAACTCAGTCTTTAAAACAAATAGACATTTATGTGTTTACTTATACATGATACCTAGGGATACCCCCTTTTAGGTTGCCTTAGCACACCATTAAGTCCCCTTTAGGGACTGAGCTTTGTTTTAGCTTACTAATTTAACGTTTTTTGTAGAAAGAAAATCCTTTTTGGGGGAAGTGTTTGTTAAGTAAAAAGAAAAAAAGTTCCTCTTACCTAGCTACTGCCACAGTGCCACAGACATTGAGTGAAGAGACTCAGTCATCCTAGCATGAGACTAGTGGTTATGTTTAGTGCAAAGCTGGAGTACTTGTTAGGTGACCAAGGTAATCGTCTAGGGCCTAGGCTCCTGGTAAGCCCCTGTCTGGCATGGAGCAACGGCTCTCAGTAGACCCTGCTCAAGCCGGCAGGGAGATCACCCATGGCTGCCTGTCCTGGACACCGGAAAGCAAGTTATCTACACTTGAGGACAGGGCCAGGACTGTCCAATGGCTACAAACCACAGTATTTTCTTCTTCGAGGTCCAGTACTTACTTCCAACAGCTGAGCTCTGACTCACCGTGAGGGAGCAATTCCTGAGGTTTGTACCCGATGGCAAGGCCACCATCAAGGTGATACAGGCTGTACCCTGTTAGGGGGCCCAGTTTAGCTTAGGGGCTCACATGGAGTGCTGTAGAAAGTGCCACACACTCAGGGTGTATTTAGGGGGCTGACAGCTCTATGGGTGTGAAACACAGACTGACAAATTTATAACACATGAAGCTCTGCATTTGGGCCCATCCATCCAGCCTGGGAGCCATGCATGGGAGCCTTATTTAATTTGTTTAGTTCAATGGAGGGGTCAGGTCCTCCTGCCACATTCTGATCACTAAACTACACACTTCTCTTTACTGCCTCTGTTTCAGTATAAAGAAAATCTGCCTTTGGTTTAACCGTTTGAATGCCTAGACAGTGTTCAATTCTATACAATATGTATGTAGATGGTATCTAGCAACCCAGGTTTGCAGTCCCATTTGTTGGAAATTGTACTCCTACTAATAAACAAGCAGAAGCAGGACTGAGTATGTATGTGCCGATACATGGGTAGTAGAGCCCAGTGTTTTTGATCGTTTATATAGACTCCGAGGAACAGAAGACATTAGAAAGTTGAGAGAAAGTATGGGAAAGGTAAGTTTAATGAAAATTTATATAAAACACAATATATCTAGAAATATAAAAAGCTTGTATAGTGTAACACTGTATCACCTACAATTGAAATGGGAATTGAGTTGGTATTGCACTCACAAAATGTATATTGATAGAAAACAGTATAATAATATAAAGTAAATATGTTCTCTTCTCTGAGGCTCCCAAACAACAGCATCATATATAGAGAAAGATGAAATGGGACACATAGAGCAGACCCTCAAACATAAAATCTTTCTATTTATTAAATTGCACTCACAAGATTGAAAGCAATGACAGCTTATCACCATCTCCACTTGAAGATCCCATCAGATTGGATGTCCAAAGGATGAAGTTGGCATGAACAGACAGAACATAGAAATAAAGCAGCATAGAAATAGAATTACCAATTGATATACACAGAAAAAAGTAATAAAAGTCTGCCCTATATGTTTCGTCCACAACTTGGACTTCTAATTTTATCAGCTCCAATCTGTGTGTAATGCAAACCGACACGTTCTGGTTTAAATCTCCCGTTTGCCCCACTTGCTGAATGCCATCAGTCAATCACGAGAAGGGGGATCAAACCGCATTACCTGTTCCAAATTTTTGCCATTCAAACTTTGGATTGGAGTCCCAGAAGTCCCTCACAAGCCTCTGTAGTGTCCTGAATATGCGTCCATTTTATTTATTTATTTATAAAATATTTTACAAGTAAGGATACATTGAGATTTCTCTAATTTTCAAGTATGTCCAAATAATGTTCCTTCTATATTTCCAGCGCATCTTGCGTTTCGGGCCGCCTCTCCCAATCTCATCCCCAACAGGCCACGGCAGAGGTTCAGATTCCCCACGTCTACTCTGCTCAGAAGCTAGGCTCTGCCCCGGATGTGGCAGAATCTTTGAGTGACAATAATATCAGATTAGGAGAAGTTATCCGTTTGTTCACCCTCATTTAAATATATAAAAATACTAAGTAAAAATAAATAACTCCTGCTTCTGCTACTCCTCTATTTTTATTTTTTTACCTTACCTTACCTTACATTGTAGGGGATTTGTTCTGAATAAATGAGTCTTGCATTGTCTGCTACCTCTGCAAAGACAGGGAACTGTGTTTTTCCACCCTGAAGGTTGGTCACAGATGCTACAGAACAGACTGGATGACTGCATGAGGTTTGTTCTTCTCAGAAGTGGGTTGCCAATTGCCCGTTCAGGTTTTCCTTTCATTTTTTTGAAGCTGTTATTGGCAACTTAAGCCATCATTGTTTATGAGGAAGCGTGTGACAAGCATAATCTATCATGATTGGGGTAGCAGATTTACTAGAAATGTATAGATTTAGAGAAAAACTTATTTAAAAATTTGAATTTGTCCCAGCTGTCAGTCAAATATTTGGCATTGACTCTAAGCAGTTCGGCTCTCCAAGCAAAGCAGCCACAGTGCATGTGCAGTGGTTGCTAGGTTAAATTCCTACCCGATCCTGCTAGCACTAGCTATGAAGTATAGGAATAAAGTGAAAGACATCACTCTGTTCTGACGCCAGCATGCTGGTAAAGAAACCAAATGTTGGTGTCACAGAGGAGATTTGCCCTGCATAGGAAAGTGATCCCAAGCAAGGCAAGTAGAAGAAAACTGGAGGTGGTGCGTGGATGGACTGGAGATGAGTATTACATAAAGAGTAACACCCATGAAGCTCAGGAAATAGAGACGCATGAACCAAGAGAAACTTTCTTCAAATACATCTATCTTTGTGATCTATGATGTATTCAATGTATTTGGAACTAATTTAACCCCTTAAGGATACATGACATGTGTGACATGTCATGATTCCCTTTTATTCCAGAAGTTTGGTCCTTAAGGGGTTAAGATATGTATAAAATGGGATGACAGGTTTATGTTAAAGTAATGGTAACACTATCTTAAAAGATCAGGTTTATCCAATCATTAATTTCATAGTGACTTAAAGGGAAACTCCAGTGCAAGGAAAACGATCCGTTTTCCTGGCACTGGAGGGTCCCTCTCCCTCCCACCCACCAATCCCCAGTTGCTGAAGGGGTGAAAACCCCTTCAGTGACTTACCAGAGGCAGCGACAGGTCCCACATCGCTGCTTCCTCCTCCCACGCCGCTCCTCCTTCTGCTTACGTCAGCCGGTGGGCGAGACTGATCTTGCCCGCCGGCCGAGAAGACCTAATGCGCATGCGCGGCAATGCCGCGCATGCGCATTAGCGCACCCCATAGGAAAGCATTGAAAATGAATTTCAATGCTTCCCTATGGGGAATAGAGCGACGCTGGAGGTCCTCACACAGCGTGAGGACGTCCAGCGACGCTCTAGCACAGAAAACCTGTGCTATGAAGCAGGAAGTTCCCTCTAGTGGCTGTCTAATAGACAGCCACTAGGGGAGGACTTAACCCTGCAAGGTAATTATTGCAGTTTAAAAAAAAACTGCAATAATTACACTTGCAGGGTTAAGGGTAGTGGGAGTTGGCACCCAGACCACTCCAATGAGCAGAAGTGGTCTGGGTGCCTGGAGTGTCCCTTTAATGATATCACTATAAAAGTAAAGATTAGATAAACCTGGAGTTATATTACTATTGGATTCTTCTTTTCTGTGAGAACATATACTTACCCCATCTTATAGAAAAAGTTGGCTCTTCCAGGCCCCTTCTATCATGTCCATCATTATCCCTTTTTATACCCCAAAATTTTAAACACTTAAAACACAGAATATAAACACTTTTACTTTCATGTATTTTACAGTATGAAATCTAGTCCCTAAAGTCACACTCATCCTCATTTACACTCTAGTTATGATTACCAGCCTGTAGATAATCAATTTTAAATGCCAGAAGCCACTAGTCACTGATAGAATTAATGTAAAGTGGCTGAAAATGTAAGCTCCCCCGTTTTCAAACAGTACAGGAAATCTCAATGGGTGATAACATTCTTACAGTCAAGGAGGCTGGAGCAGCTAATGGGCTCTATCATTTCACTGTTAGCATTCCATTAGCAGTAAAGAGATTGATACAGATTTAAATGTCAGTTTTAAGTACCTTCAATTAAGAAATGTATGATTTAACTGTATTTTTGTATGTGGACCTAATACTCAAATGTAGATATTCTTTTGCAATTTCGAGTGAGCTGTACTTCTAGTGATGCACTGTTCTTACAAATACTTGGGCAAGATATTTGACTATTTATAATTATATATTTTTGTCACACATACTATATGTGAGAAAACAGCATTTTTGCTTTTATACTAATGTTTCAGAGCCTGTGTTAAAGGACCACTCTAGGCACCCAGACCACTTCAGCTTAATGAAGTGGTCTGGGTGCCAGGTCCAGCTAGGGTTAACCCATTATTTTTTTTATAAACATAGCAGTTTCAGAGAAACTGCTATGTTTATAAATTGGTTAAGCCTTCCCCCCAAATCCTCTAGTGGCTGTCTCATTGACACAGTGAGAGCACGCAAGCGTCCATAGGAAAGCATTGTAAATGCTTTCCTATGCGACCGGCTGAATGCGCACGCAGCTCTTGCCGCGCGTGCGCATTCAGCCGACGGGGCGGAGAGGAGGTGGAGAGGAGGAGGAGAGCTCCCCGCCCAGCGCTGGAAAAAGGTACGTTTTACCTCTTTTCCCCTTTCCAGAGCCGGGCGGGAGGGGGACCCTGAGGGTGGGGGCACCCTCAGGGCACTCTAGTGCCAGAAAAACGAGTATGTTTTCCTGGCACTAGAGTGGTCCTTTAAATACTGCAAAATAAAGTACACTGCATATTGTCTAAAGCATTTCATTTCCCAAATGATTTTTATAAAGGATAAATGAATAAGTGGAAAATAAAAATTGTGTACATAATTTTAAGTTTTAAGTTTGTCTTCAAAGCCATCTCTTTACAAATTTTCTGTGTTATAATATCTGCTAGCTGTGCATTCCTTTATTCAAATAAATGTTATGCTAATATTTTTTTCATTCAAAAAGTGCTTGGTAGTAGTTAGGGGTTAAAACTGCAGCTTGCATCATTTGTTAAAACACAATTTCTCCAGAAATATTCAGTTTAATCTATGCGTTTTAAGTGCTAATTTGCTAACCCCATTTGTGGTAAATAAATTCCCATTTTTTCGCAAGATGTTTTGAATTTATGGTTCAAAAATTAATTTTTAATTTTTTAGTGGTTTCGCTCTGTCTGGCTAAGTCTTGCAGTGTGCCTGCTAACTTCAAGGATGCTGTTGTTAGAAGCTGATAGCGCTTTGTGGTTTTTCCACTCATAAGGAGGTCATTGACGCTATCGAGTGGATAGGTGGGAAAGTTTTGTTCTTCTCATGGCAAAGAGGTAAGTGGGTGGTCAATTACCTATTGACTTTTTCCTTTTCCTTTTTTGAAAAATAACCTCTACTTAAAGCAGCACTGTCATGCCGAACTTACCTTTCTTTAATCGATTCCTCTTCTCTCCCTTTCTCAGGATCTGTTCTTCATTTCTTCCTGTCTGCTCTAGCTTTCTTTAAAATACAAGACAAAGTAGGAACTACTTTTGTCTTATGGAGGTTTCCTACGCTTGACCAGCTTTGACCAGCGGAGGAATAAAGTATGCTCCGTTTCCTGCGGTCAAAGCAATTTCCCCACAATTCATACCTTTCCTCTGTGATCTCGCGATGCTTCCTGTCAGTATTCCCGAACGTCGTGTCACTTAGACAGAATGCCGGCTCCCAAATTTCGTCCTAACAGAATGACAGGTAAGTCTCTACATTTACCTGTCACAGCACTCTGATTGGCTGGCTTGAAATCCAAGCAATCAGAGTGCTCTGTGTCATTTTACACAGCGTGGAAAAGTTATTTGGAATTTTCCCATGCTGTGTAATTTGACTCATAGCAACACTCTGATTGGTTGCTTTTAATCAACCAATCACAGTGCTATGAGATTGGTGAAGATGGATTACTTTTTTAGCGTTGGGTTTATTTTTTCCGTCAGCTTTTTTTTTTTTAGCTCTTTTTTTTTTTTTTTTTTTACATTTGACAGGTATTATAGATTTTTATTTGGCCTTTTTTGGGGCTGAAAAATGAAGATTTTAGAAAAAAAAGACATCAAATGGTAAGTTATTTTTTATTTACAAGGATTTTGTTTTATTGTTCCCCCCTCACTAATCTTAGGGTGAGGGGGGTAGGTAGGTATTTATAATTTTTTTTTGGGTGGGGTGGGGTGGTGACTAGGGATATTTTCACTTACCCCCCACCCGTCGCCCATGGGTGGGGGCGGGGGGAGGACAATAGGTCCCCCATTTTTTATTTAGGGCCCACACCCGCTGCTCATGGGTAGGGGCCGGGGGGGAAGACAATAGGTCCCCCCTTATTGTCATTTAGAGCCCCACCCGCCTCTCAGGGGTGGGGCAGGGGGAAGGAAAATAGGTCCCCCATATTGTAATTTAAGGCCCCCACCCACTGCTCAGGGGTGGGGACAAGCGGAGAGGACACTCGGTCCACCCCCTTATTGTTATTTAGGGCCCCCACCTGCCACATAGGGGTGGGGGCTGGAGGGGAGGACTCTAGGTCCACCCCCCATTTTCATTTAGGGCCCCCACCCACCGCTCAGGGGTGGGGACAAGGTGAGAGAACACTAGGTTCACCCCCTTATTGTTGTTTAGGGCCCCCACCCGCCACTCATGGGTGGGGGTTGGGGGGAGGACAATAGGCTCCCCCGTATTGTTATTTAGGGCCCCCACCTACCGCACAGGAGTGGGGGCTGGAGGGGAGGACTCTAGGTCCACTCCCCCATTTTCATTTAGGGCCACCACCCACCACTCCTGGGTGGGGGCCGGGGGGAAGACAATAGGTCCCACCCCCATTTTTATTTTCGGCCCCTACCTGCCGCTCATGGGTGATGGGTGGGGGCCAAGGGGGACCCTTTGTCTGTTTACGTTTATAGCCCCCACCCTCGGGGCTTGGGGGGCATAGGCATAGCTAGTTAATAGATGCCCCACCATGGGGGCATTTGTTAGGGGGGGGGGGGCTTTTTTCTTTTTTACAACAGTGAGCAGCCACTGGCTGCTCACTGTTTAGTAGACATGCCCCTACTCGCGGCATTGCGTGTAGCAGTATTCGGGAGCTTTTAATCTCCCTTATGCTATTATGGGGGGAAGGACCCCCATAGAGTGAGGGAGGACATGGGGAGCTTAGGAAGTGGTGGGGAGCCAAGCCCCCACCCTCAGGGTCCCCCTCCCGCCTGGCTCTGGAAAGGGGAAAAGGGGTAAAACTTACCTTTTTCCAGCGCTGGGCGGGACAGATCTGCCTCCGATCCTCCTCCGTTCCGCCCCGTCGGCTGAATGCGCACGCGCGGCAAGAGCTGCGCGCGCTTTCAGCCGGTCGCATAGGAAAGCATTTACAATGCTTTCCTATGGATGCTTGCGTGCTCTCACTGTGATTTTCACAGTGAGAATCACGCAAGCGCCTCTAGCGGCTGTCAATGAGACAGCCACTAGAGGATTTGGGGGAAGGCTTAACCCATTAATAAACATAGCAGTTTCTCTGCTATGGGTTAACCCTAGCTGGACCTGGCACCCAGACCACTTCATTAAGCTGAAGTGGTCTGGGTGCCTAGAGTGGTCCTTTAATGATTCTGCTGCCCGAATTTCTATCCCCAATTTTTTTTTTGGTACTTAAATTCTGATGACCTGAAGCACGGCATGGACTAAACTCCATCCTGAATGGTTTTCCCAGACATAGCGGCACAGCCAAAACTAATTTTTCCACCATGCACAAGTCTATACTGGGCACTCTCCAAGCACAATGTACGTCTTTAAATAGCACAGTAAAGCATAAGTTTACAATGTTCAGCTCACTTGCCAACATGATGGTGAACAGCAATCCTTGCATGAGCTCACCTGACAACATCAAGGTAAACCTTGTAGGGGAGTCCTACTTTAACTATTCACATTGTTGCTCTCAGCGTAAAGGCAAAATCACTTTAATAGAAACGTTGTTAGAGGAGTTGTAAGTAGAAGATTCAGAGGTGTGCCTTATCATTTGCGTTATTATCACATTGTGTTTCATGCATTGCACAAAGCATCTAAATATCGGCTCTTTTAAAATCTATTTATCATTTTATATCTTAACTTACAATTTATTATGCCAAATATTATACCAACGTAACACTGTATTAATTATAATAATTCACCCCACTGCATATACAAAATAACCAAATCAACACCCATGGTAAGGATCTGCTAAATGTTTTGTCTCTCTCTATAAGTAATCATAATAAATTATTATGGTTTTTTGAAGCACCGTTTCATCTGAATTGGAAGCATGTAATGACGCCATCTAGCGGCCAAAACAAAAAATAACCACACTTTTTTTTTAACAGTAAATAGTACATAGACAGCTGTCTTACTGGTAGAGATATATTATATATCAGTTTTTAGAGATTTTCATTGTGCATTATAATTTGGTAACTGTCATTACCGTCATTCTTTGTTGTCTCGTAATTTTTTTCTAATTTGTATGTACATTCTATTAATTTAGTAAACATATATTTTGATCAGTTTGCATTACACTAGACAGGAGGCACAGTAATTGCAGTAGTTATAGAGACATTATAGTAAGTATATAAAGGGCAATGAGAGATATGCATATTAATTGGAACACATTGACCCATGTGTAAATGCAAATTTACTTATGCGTCAGCTTGTCTATAACCTTGTTATTGGATTACATGCACCCAGTGCTTTCAGCTAACATTCCCCAGCACTCTCAGCCAATCACCACCATCCAGATTGGACGCAAATGATATGGATAATGTGAAAATATTAATTCAGCATTATCCATGTGGTTGAGATGGCAGAAGTCCCTGTGCACCAGAAATACCCAAAATGTATATTAAAAAATCCTTAAACAGTTTCATTTGGGTATAGTAGAGGTAGAACAGAGAGACAGATAAAAATGGGGATGGTATACAGGGAGAGACACAAATTTGGGGTACAATAGCATTACGGACACAGAAGGTGGAAAAAAAAGTAACAAAAAGTAAGATGTTTGATTTGAACTCCTCATCTCATTAAAATGGCAGACTTAGTTCAGTGTAATAGTTGTTGTGCATTTGTTTCATGCTCCACTATTTGGAGGTATGTTATCTAATCTGTAGACAGTTCTCTATATTGCGGCTGGAGATTGTATTTTTGAAGTCTGAGATTTGTAAATTATCTGTTAAACAAACTAAGGCTGGGACTGTTGCAAATCCACTGCTGCAGAGATGTCCTATGAATGGCAGATGGATTACTGTAGGATCTGGTAGATAGTAAATAGTAAAAAAAAAAAAAAAAAAAGTTAGCATTTAGTAATTATTAAAAAAAAAACAGAGTGAGGAAGACAGAATGATCTATAAGATTAGGCAGAAAGAGGCAAAGCAAGTTATAGGAGCCTTCAAAGCACACACCACTGGGGACAGAGGGACTAAGGCCGGGATCGAGGCAGAAGAAAAGAGGCGGAGCGAATAGACCCCATCTGGACAACTTTGGTGTTAAACCGTAACTAATTTAACCACTTATGGAAAGATGTCGCCCAGGCACCATAACAACTTCATGAGATTTTTCATTTAATCAACCCTTCGCAGATCTGCCAAGTTCAGCCAGCTAGAAATCTGTGGGGGAAAGCAGGGTTACTTGATAAGTGAGCAATGATGCTAATTGCACCTTAAATGCCAAATATTCTCTAATGTCATGCTAAGATGGCAGGCTACCTGTCAGAGCAGGCAATCAGCGCAGCCCATATATCAAGTTCTGCAATCACATGTGGGTTTTAATTCACTTCTAGTGTAGAACGAGAAGGGATAATCAAACTTTTGAAGGGCACTTTCCTTCAGTCCTCCCGGCATTGGGTGACACTTGAAGCTGTCCTGTGACTTGGCAGGTCTGCCTTCGAATGATGGTGAATAACTAACAAACTACAAAATAAAGAGTAGAACATTTATAGAGATGGAAAAATACGTATTCGGTTTTTTTCTCAATTTAGCTACTGGAATCTCAACTTTCAATTTGGTTGTCAACTTGCCATAATTTGATGTTTAGTGAATAGGCCCACATTACATTTTTACCATGCAAACCGTGCTGTTCACTATGTTGGGATTTGGATCCATCACACAGTGAAAAAAAAATGTAGCACTGGAACATTAAATACAATCCATACTTGAAGAAAAAAATGACAATTAAGGGAAATGTCAATTACGACAGACAAAATTTGATCAATATCCTTCTGCTATCTCAATTCTAGCAGGATTACTATAGAAAATGTACAATGGAATGAACCAGCTGGAGCCACTCATAGGATATGTGTTCTTGCTTAGCACATAACAGATAGATTGCTCTGAGCATCAGTAAGTATTGATTAACGTGGCTGTATAAAAGAGACTGCTTTATGGCTGGAAAAAGGATGTTCGCACATCAAAGAATGATTATATCCATCTACACAAAAAGCTTTTGTTGTCAGTTGTTTCATATAATCACATCTATTTTTTTTCCAAAATGACTACTTTTACGGGAAATCTATTTAAAACTAATTTTCGCTAGGATTAGTAGTATATGCAATTCAGTTATATGATTCCTGGGATTCCAATATACCTTTACTAATATTCCTCTATTATTATTTTTTTGAGTATCTTTGTAAACTGCAACCCCTTTTCTATGGTTCAATAAAGTATTACTGGAGGCTTTATATATCATACAGTGATATGTTGGCTTGTATTGCTCGACTTATTGTAAGACAAATACAAAATACATTTCCACCTTTTTATTACAGGAGCACAATATATGGTTGTTATTATTGGCTATTAGATCCACTAATAGATTGAACGATCACAGACAGAAACTGGACATGGACGGCATGTGTTACTCTGTTTTCTTATATATTTATATTCAAGATTTAGGAAATGACATGACCATCCAATTCAATTCAGGCACAGACAGGTTGACAAAAACCACAACCAGATCGGGATACGGCTGTAAATTCTATAAAGAGAACATACAAAAAAAAACCACAATAGTGTAATACAGTAGGTACAATAAATCTTGCGCTAATAATGAATGCACTCATGAGATGGTGTAGAAAAAAGCGCTCATAGGGTGCCTCCCCTGATGCTATGGGGGGCTAGTAATCCCCTTTCCAATACGAAGTAGCTGAAAGGTACACGGGACTCCGAATAGGATCAAACTCCAGATATTTTTATTGTATAAAAGGTGAAACAAACACCATTAAGATCAAAGTTAAGAATGCGGTAATAGGTCCTACGCGTTTCGTTCAAACATGAACTTCCTCAGGGGCCGCAGTAGTAAAATAACCACACTGTCACGACACTCCTTAGTCAATATGCCCTCGTGCAGTACTCGCACTCACCACTCTTTCTGTTTGGCACTGTTTCTCATTTCCTTTCGTTAGGCACTACACCTGGCCCTTGTTTAGCACCTATATATTCTGGTTTCTCCCCTCACTCCTGGTCAGATCATTATCCTCTATCCTTGACCCTGTACCTGCTGTTTCCTGGCTCCCGTGATTCTGTTTCCTGTCTCCTGTGTCTTGTTTCCTGAGTATCCTGAGTATCCTGAGTATCCTGAGTATCTTGTGTTTCCTGATCCGGTGTTCCGATGTCCTTATGGTCCTGTGTCCTGTGCCTCCTGTTCCAGTGTTCGCCTGCAGTGTTCCTGTCTAGACTCCTTCTCCAGTGATTCTGACCTTGCTGCATTATTTCTGTGTGACCTGCTTAGGACTTTGCCCCTTGATGTTCATTTTGTACTTGGTGGCTGCACTAACCTGACTAAGCCTTTACCTTTGCCTAGGACTATCGTGGACTCTGCCTGCTCTATTGTATATATTGGGTTATTGTATATATTTATATATTTGTGGCATTGTCATATTTTGTTTTGTATATATTATATATATCTATATCCTTTTGGTTTGCCTTAATACATTTTCTTTATTACTCCATTTATCGTGTCCTAGAATTATTTCTCTGCTAAGTTGGTTCCCACACTTAAAGGGATAGTGCTGTTGCAGGGCAGCACCCCTTCATGTCATGACACACACACAATATCACAGGTAGTAAAATCATACATCCTACTCCCCCCTTAATACAATCCCTTTTAATAGGGCTAGTCCCAATGTCCAATTGGTCAGTGCTGTAGGTGTTTCTAGTCTTCTCAATCTTCATTGGTCCTGGGACAGCTCCTCTCAGCTGATAATATTTTCGGCATCCAGTTCAATCAAATTGAGCGTGCTCAAATAAAAGCGAAACCGGAAGTGAGTACAATCTCCTACTTCCGCGTTCCATATGCGTTCCAGATGCGTTCCACATGCGTTCCATCTGTATAACACATTCGTAGCAGCAATAAACAAAGTGCTTGTGCACTTAGATGCAACATATTAAAATAACAAAGTGCTTATCTATATAGAAAAAGAAAATATATTAATATATATAATGAAGAATTGTAGTATCATTAATAATGCTGTGTTTTTGTGACCCACAGACTTATATTATTTAAACAATCTATATAAAGTGACTCATATAACATCAATGTATTAGACAACAATTATCTTTCTTTTTTACATTGAAAGTGTTCCCTCACTAACAATAAACATATCCAATTTCATATTTATATTTTAATTAGTACACATATCTTTAGAGGACAAAAAAGGAGAAATATTGTCCACATCCATAGACACTCCATACAAGGCAATAAAGTGATTCACATAAGAGACAAATATATAATTATATTCCTTCCTACCTCCACCATACCTGTCTACTCAAGTTTTTTGGATACATAGACTTAAGACCCTTGTACCCAGGGGTCTCAATGTAGGGATTGATTTGGTGTGTTTTTTGGATTGACCTTTTGGACCCCCATGTTTTCTTCCTTTTCCCCTTATCAGACAAAGAGGGTCAGTTTCATTTCTGATTCCATCTACCTGCTAAAACCTGAGTAGACAGGTATGGTGGAGGTAGGAAGGAATATCATTATATATAATATATAAAATAATCCTCAGTGAGTTAACAAAGAAAATTAGAAACCTAGAATGTGACGGCAGATAAAAACACCCTCACACACAGCACCCCTCTTACATACATACACACACACACTGCGCCCCTCACACATACAATACGTCCAAATATATATATATATATATATATATACACACACACTGCATCACTACACACATTACGCTCCAGATACAGGCTAGATCCCTTACCCTATATGCACTCTTAATCCTCTATACACACACACACACACACACACAATCTCCTATACACACTCTGGGTCCTTTACACACTAGATCTCCAACACACACACACTGCACCACCTACACACACACTACATTCCTTGTCAGCAAACACATACAACATTCTCTAAACACACCCTCTCTACAACCCCTACACACACTACGTCACCCATACACACACACACACTACAGCCCATATACACACACTCGCTACATCCCCTATAACACTATGCCCCCTATACACACACTCTCTACAGCCCCTAGCCACACATATTACACCACAAACACAAATTAAATTGACCTATTTACACAATACCACACCACACTCTACACACACGCAATCCCTCAAGCAGGCTCCAAACACATGCACCATACACTTCCCTGGCCCTTTTGTCCTCTGGTATCCCACTTGTGGAGACACCAGAGACAATTTAAAAGCAAACACAGCGCAAGCATGTTATTAAATTTGCTTGTGCTGCGCAGAACAAATTCTGGGCCTTTTTCTAATGCCAGAGCTCTTCAGCGTGGCTCTGCGCATTGAACCAACATGCTCACTTTGAGAGGGCGTGCTTGTCATTAGTGATGACAAAACACATCCTCTCTGGCCCCGCCTCCTTCTTAGGGGGCCGCTTTGATTGAAAAATACCCGGGCCTAATTTTTTTCCCAGTCCGGCCCAGGTGGGAGTTATCCTGTCCACGTTATCCTATAATCAGCTCTATCAGCTACTGGAGGACTCTCTTGCTACACAAAATGGCGACTGAGTTACTACTATACCTTATGGAGAAGGTGGTCTTTCTCAGGGCTCTTGACAGTCTTTGCGGGCAATGCTGGGCAATGTTGTTTGCGTCACACATGACTCATGAGACCCGGTTCAGGGCTAACAATCGACACCGAGGACCAGAATGGTGAGCAAAGGACACCCACTAAGCTGGGCTACACTTCTAATTCTGGCAGGCAGTCCCCAGCAGCTACTGATACCTATCTCTTTACCACACCTGGCTTTGCTGTCCCTGCCTCCACTGCACGGCTGATACTCGACAAGCTACACCACAGAAGTTAGCGACATATCAATCTTCATCCTCAAGCGTTGCTGGCTGACCAGGTGGCTGAACGGCTGTTCCCTAATAGGCCTTCATCTGGATAAGGGGACTGTGTCCTGCCAGTAGTGGGAGTTGGATGATCTCTATCTGGGGACTAGGGTGCCTCTCCATGGGTTAATGAGTTAACATGCAACTGACCCAGTAACTGCCTTTTTGTATTACTATTTTTCTCCTCCAACTGGTTTCGTATTTCTGGGGGCCCAGGGGTCTTTACTCGCCCTGGCATGCTTTATCTTGTATTATTGTCCTACCTAACACTTTATTCCTCATGCCATATTGTTCCACTTGTTTACATTGGATATCTTTACCTTTAAAAATGTGCAGTATAACCCAACTCACACGGATGCAGATCACACCTCACGTACACGTCACATCCTACGACAAAAACACGCTAACAAACCTCCTGAATGACACTGCACCAACCACAATCCCACTCCTACATAACATGTTAAACGCAACATCTCCTAAGGCTGTTTTCTGTTTTTATTCTTCTTTAATTATAAAAAGCGAAACTCTGGCAGAGGGCAACCACGTCAACCAACACAACAGGAAAAAAAAACCAACAAAATAACTATCGACTTTCTTTTCCTTTCTGTAACGCATAATTGACATATGTACTATCATATGGCTAACAATGTTACTTTACCATACGATCTGCCATTGCAAAAAAAAAGATTACAAAAAAATGTGCAGTATTTATGACATATGTTATAGATCTATATTGTCAAACAAAGCAGGATAATGTGCCTCACCTATCGAGTACTCTTATATCAGCCTTACAAAAATAAAGAATTAAAAAAAATTTTAAATAAAAATTAAATATAAATTGTTATCATTTGAGCAGATACTGGACATGTAATAATTTTTTTTTTTTAAATATATATTTTATCCATGAAATTTGTATTTTCTCCTATAGTAATTGTCTAAAAACTATTTCTCTAAATACTGTTTTATCCATAGGTAGAATATGACAGATATGTCAATTTATAGTACATTAAAAGAGTTTTTAGCTATAAAGCTTTAGCGAAACTGACGTGTGCATTTTTCTAGTGAGTGAAATGTGGAGGTGGCAGAATAGTCACTTTAAGCTGTCCATAGTATCAAATAAGACACAAGGTCAAACAGAGTGTGAAGAGGCTAGAAAGAGACTAGGATTATGTAATAAAAACTAGGACACTGATTGTAAGAAACTTTATTAAATTTAAACTCAACTAATTAGTGAGAGTTTTGATTTTAGTCCCTGCAGTGAATGCTATTGCATTTCAGTTAAATATTAGACTTACTGTCTCATGTTTACTAGATGCAGTTTGTTTTTAGAGTTGTATGGGAAGGCTTTTAGTATAGAGCAAGGCTTCACAATACATTTTTCCGGTGGAACTTTTTGACATGGTATACCAACTTGGTGGAACCACCACCAAAAAATGTTGCGCTGTAACACAAACCTTTTAAAGATTTTTTATTATCATAAAATTTTGCTCATAAACTGTTTAGTCTTCTGATACTCCTGAAGCTTTCGCTTAAAAAAGGCGATGTCAAGTGTGGCAGAGGCGGGGCAAAGCTATAAGAACGAAGAGGTGATTCCAAGAGGCTGTACCTAAGGGGTAAATGCAGACGCCAGAGTAACTTCTGAAGCAGCCGCGGTAGCCATTGAAAGTAGCAGCTAGCCAGCTAGTGACAAAGTCAATTGAAGGAGCTTTGTTTGTCCATACAAAACCTGCTAGTTGTCTGTTGGACTCGTGGAGGACGCATTCTCCTGTTTGCACCGGTTACTGGCAGTGAGACATGATAGGAAGGTCTGGAGAGTGGTAACCGTGAAGTCGGGAAGCCGTGAAGCTATGAAGCAGGAAAGTCAAGCTGTGTCTGCAGATAAGCGGTAATATAAACTGGCTATACCGGCTCGCTATACTATACTAAATCTCCTGTATTGAATCTAAGTAGCATAGCTACAATAAGCTGTTATCAAGTTGCTACATATTTCTAAGGTGCAACATTGAATTGCTACATTGAAACTAGTCGATGGTGAAATATTTATAAACTAAATGATGAGAAAGATCAAGTAAACTGGTCTGTGGACATAAGAACTAATTAAAGCGGCACTGTCATGGCTGAATCCTGTTTTTTTTTTTTTTAAACCCCTATACCGCGAGTAGGGGCACGTCTACTAAACAGTGAGTAGCCTGTGGCTGCTCATTTGTTAAAAAAAAAAAAGAAACCCTAGTTACCAGAGGCGGCTCTAAACTTTATGAGGCCTTAGGCGAAACGCAAACATGAGGCCCCACTAACAAAAAAGTGTCACATATACACATTGATGCACTGTCTACCTGTGTATGTGCCTGAGAGTGTGTCTGACAGAGAGTATCCTTGTGTGTGTGAATGTATGTCTCTGTGAGCATGTTTGCGTTTTTGTCTGAGACCCTATGTGTATGGGGTAGCTGCTTGAAGTGTGTTGTCTGTATGGGGATGGAGGAGGGTGATGGTGAGAGGGAGAGGCGGGTGATGGTGAGAGGGGGTGATGGTGTGGGGGTGATGGTGAGAGGGAGTGATGGTGTGGGGGTGATGGTGAGAGGGAGAGGGGGGGTGATGGTAAGAGGGGGTGATGGTGAGAGGGAGAGGGGGTGTGATGGTGAGAGGGAGAGGGGGTGTGATGGTGAGAGGGAGAGGGGGTGTGATATTATATGTTTTTATAAAATACTCAGGAGACTGGTAATCAATCGGTTAAAAAATTCCTAGGGGGTTCGCTCTTTAAAAAGCTAGTTGTTAAGATTGGTGTGCCATGCTCAAAAATGGCACCTTTTGCCTCTATTGGAGTATAAAATATTATGATACATGGACAACTACAAGTAAGGGAGGAAGATTGGGACATTTCTTCAATGATCCGGCGAAACCGGAAGTGACGCGACGGATCAAATAACACGTCACCGGAAGTGACGCGGCAGACTGTATGCGGCGGTTTCATATATTCTCCGAACAGCACAGACACCAACAGGTTATCTACCCTGTTGTTGCTGTCTGTGCTAAGTAGGTATGCCATGTATTTAAGAGTGTTATGTATCATTCCTTTCTTTTGTGCAGACGGTTTTATATCCCTTTTGGGATACCAAGATGGCACCTTAATTATGTCAGAAAACCGGAAGTGCGGCCATATTGGAGGTGGCCGTGCACATCCGGTTATGACCAAATAAGGAAATGGGTGGGAACTGTCGACACATGTGTAATTAGTTATGTTTTAATATTGTATCCTTTATAAACTGTTTTTGTGCTCACTTTTATGTTGACCAGCACATGAGGAAGACCACATTTTGGTGGTTGAAACGTGTTGTGCCTGCTTTTATTTCATTTATGTAAAGAAATAAATATATTTTAAAGTATACTCTCTACTTTTGGTTCCTGGCTCTATATCTCACTATATGAGATTGAGTAATTATCAGAGGATTTATCCAAGGGAAGAATTTATTTTTCTACTCCAAACCCCTGGTTCCTGAAAGTCCGGAGAGTCTATCCAAAAGAAAATTTCACCTATGTCGAATGAGACATGCATGCTGTATACGTTCTGAGACAACTTTTAACCAGCTCAAAAAATTGTGAGTGGTTTCAGCTCTTCAACATTCACTTTTATTATATTTTATACAGATTACACTATGTTTTGCTGTTTCATTATATGTTTATAGGTAATACGTATCAGTATATACGCCTTGTTCAAGCATATACCAGGAACATTTACGTTTGGTTACCACAATTGCATATATTACAGGTAACATTTTTCTGGTTTTTGTGTGTGCGCTTTTACCTTTTATCTTTTCACTGTACTTTGTTTTGTTTTTTTTTTTATTTTTTTTTATTCTTTATTTTATTGTGCATGAAGTGACAATAGGCATGCAGGGCCACAACAGCATCTGCAGGCTTTTATATAACATTGTAGCATTTGAAAGCGTGGCAGAGTAAACCGCACATTTTTTGTGTAGAAAGCACATAAAAACATTCTGATTTTTAACATTGCTAAATTAGTTTAAACATGTTGCGTTAGGCAGTCTGAAAATTAGTTGGTCTCGTTTAAGGTTAATAATACGTTTTTTGTTGTTTCGTAGATCTACCTGTCATTAAGACAGTGTGCTATAAGGCAGCGAATGTCAATAAAAGTAAAAAGTATAAAAAGAAAGTTGGTGCGTATGGCAAAACTTTAGACTATAGGTGATAATGGTAGGTATACTCCAGGATAGCCTGTCTTATTGTTGCGCGTAGTGAACATGTCAGTCAAACTATTAACTACAGGCTAAGCTGTAGAGTAATGTAGAGTGAATATGAGGCAATTCAATGCGGGTTGTGATGTAAAATAAAACGTTTATAAAGTACAGATTTAGTTTAGGGTGACGCCATGTGCCATGCCGTCTCTATGAACTGTGAGTGGTGTGTACCATGCATCTAGTGGGTTGTTATGGGAGTTAGCATTGTGCGTGGTATGTCGCCTAAGTTATGTATGAGAATGACTTGCGCCAATTAAAAGTTGTATGACACTGACTTCCAGCTGTAATGCGCGCCCTTAATGCCGCTGGATACTAAATTAAAGGAACAAGAGAAAATGAGAAATAAAAAATAAAATAACATTCACATAACATGCTGGGGCAAAGTACCCATACAGTATGCTGTGAGACGAGAGCTATGCAAGAAGTTACGAGTACATTTTTGTCCATTATGGCTAGAAACGTTATACTGTGTTGTTGGGTACACCTAGGTACTGGTCGGTTCGGTAGTCAATGTTAATGTTCTGGGCCGTAGGTTGTGGTCAACGGTAACAATGTCCCGGCAGGTGTACAATGCAGAGGCTGGGGCCCTGCACCGTGTGTTATACTTGTCGGCTCTTGCAGCCTATGCCCACCGGATAGGAAGGCCCATCCAGCTTGGGGGTGACCTTTATAGATGTGGTAGGAGAAAGTCTCGGTCTAAAAAGTGTGAGGTCGAAGTGGGCTTCGTAGATGGGGGGTGATGTGCCAGTAGAGGAGATGGAAGAAACACCCCTGGCGGATCGTTCAGGAGTCACTGGTACCTCCGGCTGTTCCGATCAATCTTCTGGGGATAAATTCCGCTGCGCTGGCTGTGTCCCAGTTCGGTGGGTTGCCGGTACGTTCTGCTGGTCCTTGCTGTATTAACGAGTCTGTGGGGAGACCTAGCTTTCCTAGTATCTCCGTTGCCTCATGCATGTGTCGCGCTGTGATCGTGGTGCCGCCTTTAGTGATCAGCAAGGTATGGGCAGAGGCCCAGCGGTACTGAATGTGTTGAGCCCGCAGGAGGGATGTTAATTGGCGCAGGGATCGTCTCCATGCCAGCGTTGCCCCAGAGAGGTCAGCATAGAAGGAGATAGTCATCTCCTCAAAGAGATAATTCGGGTGGTTTCTAGCAGCCGCTAGTACTGCTGATCTGTCCTTTAGGGTCTGGAATTGTATGATCACGTCCCTCGTGGCTGCGGTAGGGGCTTTAAGGGGCTTAGATACCCGGAAAATGCCGTCGAGTGTTATGGCTTTGGCTATCTTAGGAGTCAATAGGGCCGTGAGGAGCCGCCGTATGACATGAGGGAGCTCAGTGTCAGGTAGGTTGTCGGCAATGCCTCTTACCTTGAGGTGTGTTAGGCGGCGCTTGTCTTCAAACTCAGCCATTTTTAGGTTGTTTTGAAGGAAACACTGTTTTATCTCTTGCATCTCTTTTTGCAGCCTTTGGATTTGGCTGGTATGTGTGCTGGAGGTATTTTCCACTGCTCCTAGTCGTCCTGTTAGGCCCTGCAGCGTGTCCTTAATAGAGGCGACCGAGATCTTATTGTGGTGTTCCGCCATGAGTTCCCTAATGGCCTCCATGCTCACCGGTGTGGGGGCCGCGGGTGGATGCGGCTGTTGTGATTGTGCTGGCGGTGAGTTATGTCTTGCCGGGTAAGGGCTCTCTCCATCTTCGTCCAACGTCTCGGCATAGAAGTCCGAGCAGCCGCCGTGTAAAGACGTCATGTTGGCGCTCGAGGCTCCTCGGGCCTGCCGCCACATTTCATCGATGTTCATGCCCATCGTGGGCTTGTCGGGCCTGAGTTTTTTACTTTTCCTCCCCATCGGGCTTATAGTGCTGTTGTAACCCCTCACTGGTGATTTCAACCCTTGAAGGGGGGTATTTTGTGGGTTTTTCTTGTTCGTTTGCTCGGAGCTCAGCCGGCATGCGACCGATCTCCTCCGTAGCTAAGCTCCGCCCCCTCGTACTTTGGTTTTTAAGTATATGTGGTGACAATATACTTTGGTATTGTAGCAGCACCTGATTCCTTTAGCGCCACCTATAACATTTATACCATCTATTGTGTTCCTAGCCGTCTAAACAAAATAGACCAGAAAAAATAGACCAGAGTAAAACAGATAAATGCTGGAGATGTGAAGGGGGAGTGGGAGATGTGTACATATTTGGTGGAGTTGCCCTCTACTTAAGGAATTTTGGAAAGTGTTCTTGTCCAAAATTGAAATGGTAACCGGATCTAACTTCCCCTTTGCCCCGGAAATGTTTATATTACATTCAAATATTTATCAGTGTAATGTAGATTTACAACACTTTTTTACCCATGCATTAATGGCAGCAAAGATTTCTATTGCTAGAAGGTGGAGAACTAAAAATCTACCGAATTGGGACATAGTAAAAAACCTACTAATTTCGCAACTTGGGATGGAGGGAGGTTTGAATAGAAACCTGAAGAAAAAAATCTATTTGACAAATAAGTGGTTAAAAAAAATGTCGGCAGTAGATTAATATACATAGAAGAGGAAAGGAAGCGAAGAGAAAAGGAAGAGAGAGAAAGGCAGGGAAAAAGGAAAGAGAAAGATTAAAAAAAATTAAAAAAAAAATTAAAAAGGGGGGGAAAGGTGAGGAAAAAGGAAGGGGGAAGGAGAAAAAAGAAAAAAGGAAGAACGGAGAAGGGAAAAAAGAAAGAAAATTTTTTTTCTCATATATAAATATTATGAATAGCAATGCAGAGAGACTGGCAAAGGGGGTTTCATCATCATGTGTGAATGTTGTGTTTGTCTGCTTTATGTTATAGTCATTTTTTATTTATTTTTTTATTTTTTTGTTAAGCAGTAATATTAATGTTTTACATAAATTAAAGTCATATAAATAGGAAAAAGAGGGGAGAGAAAACATTGATGATGACTAATATACCAATGCCTGAGATGCAGAAAGCTTGAAAGAATAAAAGAGGCTGGTGACGTCTGAAATGAAAAACTAAATAAATAAAATACAAACACATAACTGAATGTAGGAGAAGGGCCTCTGCATACAGGGTACGCAGGGAGGGCCTCTGGATATAGGGAAGCAGCTAGTTAGGTAACAGGTAGGCAGCAGGCTCAGGAAACACAGAAAGGCAGCTAGCACAGGAGCTCAGGACAAAAGGACCAGACCAACAACATTAACATTAATGAACAGGCAAAGAAGAAGGGGTGAGGCTCAACTAAATTGGGAGAAGATCATTGTAAAGTAAGGCCAGCTGGGAACATAGAAAGATCTCAGCCTGCAATTGTACCACATACAGGTAATGGCACTGTAAGGTACTGAACCATGACTGAAAATAAATGGAATTGTGACAAAAAGATTAAATCACGTTTAAACAGATCTCACTACATGACTGCAAAGAATGCTTTTTTGCTAACAGCTGAGAGTTTTGTAATTTTGGAGCAGAAGCAGTGTTGTTGTATTTGTGGTATATCACTGTTTTCTACATATAGTTTAAAATTATTAGGAAAATAACCCCTCAATGAGGCAAATAACTCAAAAGAGAGCTGGTCAGTATGGATAGTCCCACTTCTACCCTGGACTTGTACCCTAATAATATATAAACAAAATATCACCCGAGATCCCTAGAGAGGGGGAATTTCAAGTCCTGGTATTTAGAAAGTGAACTATGTGGATGGAACTTATATATCAAGTCCAGAAGGGAAAGGCAGTTACAGGTTAGCAGTATAAAGTAACCATTTATGAGAGACTCATCAAGGTTTAATTGTGCACCCATACGTCCTACTGGACTTAATATATAAGTTCCATCCAAGTAGTTCACTTTCAAAATTCCAAAACTTGAGATCCCCCTCTCTAGGGATATAGAGTCATATTTTGTTTCGTTTAAAATTATATGTTATTAGTTCAACCAAAAAAAATAAAAATACGAAAAGCCCAGCTCAATTTGTTTTTAGCTGCAGACATTTAACACAGTCCCTACCGATCAACCTGCCTCCTGACTCTAAACTGGTAATATTGGTTTGTTAATTAACCTTTTCAGGAATATCTGTTGAATGGTGAACTAATAACTTTGGGAGTTATGGGCATAAAAACACAAATACTGTGTTAAAAGTTTAGTCATTTTTAATGTCTACAAGACAAATTCAAATCTTCCTCCTACTCATTTGCATCCTCCTTCTTCATCTCCTTTTTTCTTCTTTGCCTGTTATTCCTCCTCCATCTTGATTCAGTTCTCTTTCTTGTCAAGTATATCCTCCGACTTTTTTCTTTGCCTCTTCTTACTTATTCTTCTTTGTCTCATTCCCATCTTCTTTCATCTTCTCTGCCTCCTCTTACTCCTGCCTTCTCCAACAACTCCTCCTTCTTTGACTCCTCCAGCTTCTTCTTCACCTCCTTCTCCTCCTTTTTCTTTACCTCAGTTTACTTATTTGCCCCATCTTCATCCTCTTTCATCCTATTTGCCTCCTCCTTCTATTTCTTTGCAATTTCCTACTCCTTCTTCTTCTTATTTGCTTCCAACTCCTCTTCCTTATTCCTTGCATTCATCTCCTTAATTTTTGCCTCCTCCATTTTCATCTTTGTCTCATTCACATCTTATTTCTTCTTTGTCTCTTCCTCCTTATTCTCCTTTGTCTCGTTCCTGTCTTCTTTCTTCTTCTCCACCTCCTATTACTGCATCCTTCTTCATCTACTCCTCCTTTTAAATATTTGCCCCCTCTTCCTCTTTCTTCATCCTATCAGCCTTCTCCTTCTATTTCTTTTCAATTTCCTACGCTTCCTTCTTCTTATTTGCTTCCACCTCCTCTTCCTTATTCTTTGCATCCTCCTTCTTCTACCATGTATCTTCCTACTACCGCTGCTCTTTCATCATCTCTGCCTCCTCATTTTTTATCTTTGTCTCATAAACATTTTCTTTGCCTCCTCCTCCTTATTCTTCTTTGTCTAGTTCCCATCTTCTTTCATCTTCTCCGCCTCCTCTTTCTCCTGCCTTCTTCATCTACTCCTCCTTCTTTGACACATCTATCTTCAGCTTCACCTCCTTTTTCTAATCTTATTTCTTTGTCTCCTCTGTCTTCTTCTTCACCTCCTCCTCCTTTATCATCATCTTCACCCCTTCTACTGCTTCTTTGTCAACTACTTCTCCACGTTCTACTTTTTTGCCTCCTTACCCGACTTTCTTTTTCATCTCCAGCCTTTTTCTTTTCTGCCTCTTCCTCCTCCCAGCAGTACATGTTTTATTCTGCCTACTCATTCACCTCCTTCTTTTTCTACTGCTTTCGCCCTCTTCCTACGCCTCTGTTTTCCTCTAATTTGCTCTCTTGTTTGCGTCATACTCCTGATTATTCTTGCTTCCTCATCCTTTATTCTCTTTTTATTTTTCACCACCTCTCTCTCCTTCATCTTTGTCTTTGTCTCTTTCTTTGTTTCCTCATCCTTCCTCTATTTTCTCATCTTTGCCTCCTCCTCCACTTACTTGTTCTTTGCTTCCTTTTCTCCATTTCTTGCCAGTTTTATGTACTCCATTTTATTTGCCTCCTCCTCCTTCAACTCCATTTACTTATTTGCCCCCTTTTTCTCCTCCTTCATCCTATTTGACTCCTCCTTCTATTTCTTTGAAATTTCCTACTCCTTCTTTGTATTTGTTTCCACCTCCTCTTCCTTATTCCTTGCATTCTCCTCCTTAATTGTTGCCTCCTCATTTTTCATCTTTGTCTCATTCACATCTTCTTTCTTCTTCACCTCCTCCTCCTTATTCTTCTTTGTCTCATTCCTGTCTTCTTTCTTCTTCTCCGCCGCCTCTTACTCCTGCCTTCTTCATCTACTCCTCCTTCTTTGACTCCTCCATATTTTTCTTCACCTCTTTCTCCTTTTTTTCTAATCCAATTTCTTTGTCTCATTTGTCTTCTTATTCGCCGCCTCCTCCTTCATCATAATCTTCGTCCCTTCACTGACTTCTCCTCCACCTTCTAACTTTTTGCCTCCTTACCCTACTCCTTCTTTTTCATTTCCAACCTTTTTCTTTTCTGCCCATTCCTCCTCCCAGCACTCCATGTTTTACTCTGCCTATTCATTCACCTCCTTCTTTTTCATTGGCTCTCTTCCGCCACTCTCAGGCAGAAGAAACATCCTTGAGATCCAGAACAGTATAGTAAGAGGCCCTGCCAAGGATTAAGGCAAGCAGGTTGTATGGATTAGGGACAACAGAGTGGATGGTGACAACAGAATTGTTGACAGCTCTGAGGTCCTGGACAGACCTGTACTCATTGGTACCTGGTTTGTGTACAGGTAATATGGGGTATTCCAGGGTGACTGGCAGAATTTCAGGATACCAAAATGGATGACTTTCTCTATGAATTTTTGAATTCCCCTCACTGCTGTGTGTGGGATATGGTACGGTCTCTGACTGACGGGGGACATGCCTGGTTTCAGTTCAACGTGGACCGGAGGCCTGTTTAGGGCCAGACCAGGGGGGTTATATTTAAACTAAATACCTGGGATGTCAAGGATCCCTGGGGGTAGGGGAGGTTCAGGCAGGAGTGTTTTAACAACAAATAGCTTTGATTCGTCTTCCCTTGGGACAGATACAGACATGATTCTGGGGCTATGCAGGAGGTCAAGGGCTGTAGCACCATGTTAATTAAAACTAAGTCCAGACTACTACTGGGGAGTCCAGACTACTACTCTTCCTATTCCTTTACCCTATTTGCCTCCTCCTTCTACTAATTTTCTCTTTTTCATTTCTTCACCAGCTCATTTTAATTCATCTTCATCCTTGTCTCCTCCTTAATCGCCTCCTCTTTAGTTTATTTCTTCATCGTTGCCTCTTCCTACACTTATTTCTTATTTGCTTCCTTTTCCCTCCGGTTTTCCACTTTTATCTACTCCTTTTTCTTTGACTCCTTCTCCTTCTTTACCTCCTTTTATATATTTGCCCCCTCTTCCTACTCCTTTACCCTATTTGCCTCCTCCTTCTATTTCTTTGCAATTTCCTATGCCTCCTTCTTCTTATTTGCTTCCACCTCCTCTTCCTTATTCTTTACATCCTCCTCCTTCATCTTTGCCTCCTCTTTTTTCATCTTTTTCTCATTCACATCTTCTTTCTTCTTCGCCTCCTCCTCCTAATGATTCTTCTTTGTCTCGTTCCTGTCTTCTTTCTTCTTCTCTGCCTCCACTTACTCCTGCCTTCTTCATCTACTCCTCCTTCTTTGACTCCTCCATCTTCTTCTTCACCTCCTTCTCCTTATTTTTCTAATCCCATTTTTTGTCTCTTTTGTCTTCTTCTTTGCATCCTCCTCCTCCTTCATCATCATCTTCGCCCCTTCTCCTTCTTTGTCACCAACTTCTCCTCCACCTTTTTGCCTCCTTACCCTACTCCTTCTTTTTCATCTCCAACCTTTTTCTTTTCTGCCTCTTCCTGCTCCCAGCACTCCATGTTTTACTCTGACTACTCATTCACCTACTTCTTCTTCTACTGCTTTCACCCTCTTCCTATGCCTCTCTCTTCCCCTAATTTGCCCTCTTGTTTGCGTCATCCTCCTGATTCGTCTTGCTTCATCATCCTTTACTTTCTTTTTCTTTTTCACCACCTCTTTCTCCTTCATCTTCGTCATTGTCTCTTTCTTTGTTCCCTCCTCCTTCCTCTATGTTCTCATCCTTGCCTCCTACTCCACTTACTTGTTCTTTGCTTCCTTTTCTCCATTTCTTGACACTTTTGTCTACGCCTTTTTATTTGCCTCCTTCTCCTTCTTTAATTATTTGCCCCCACTTTCTCCTCTTTCATCCTATTTGCCTCCTCTTTCTATTTCTTTGCAATTTCCTACTCCTCCTTCTTCTTCTTTTTTGCTTCCAAATCCTCTGCCTTACTCTTTGCATTCTCCTCCTTCATTTTTGCCTCCTCCTTTTTCATCTTTGTCTCATTCACCTCTTCTTTCTACGTTGCCTCCTCCTCCTCCTTATTCTTCTTTGTCTACTTCCCATCTACTTTCATCTTCTCCGCCTCCTCTTTATCCTGCCTTCTTCATCTACTCCTCCTTCTTTGACTCATCTATCTTCTACTTCACCTCCTTCTCCTCCTTTTTCTAATCCCATTTCTTTGTCTCCTGTGTCTTCTTCTTCGCCTCCTCCTCCTTCATCATCATCTTCACCCCTTCTTCTGCTTCTTTGTCAACTACTTCTCCTCCACCTTCTACTTTTTTGCCTCCTTACCCTAATCCTTCTTTTTCATCTCCAACCCTTTTCTTTTCTGCCTCTTCCTCCTCCCAGCACTCCATGTTTTACTCTGACTACTCATTTACCTACTTGGTCTTCTTCTACTGCTTTCACCCTTTTCCTATTCCTTTGTCTTCCTCTAATTTGCCCTCTTGTTTGCCTCATACTCCTGATTCTTCTTGGATTCATCCTCCTTTTCTCTTTTTTTTCTTCTTCACCACCTCTCTCTCCTTCATCTTCGTCATTGTCTCTTTCTGTGTTGAGTTCCCTCCTTCATTTTTGCCTCCTCTTTTTTCATCTTTGTCTCATTCACATCTTCTTTCTTCTTCACCTCCTCCTCCTTTTTCTTCTTTGCCTCGTTCCTGTCTTCTTTCTTCTTCTCTGCCTCCTCTTACTCCTGCTTTCTTCATCTACTCCTCCTTCTTTGACTCCGCCATCTTCTTCTTCACCTCCTTCTCCTCCTTTTTCTAATCCCATTTCTTTGTCTCCTCTTTCTTCTTCGCCTGCTCCTCCACACAAACTAGCTTTTTAAAGAGCGAACCCCCTAGGAATTTTTTAACTGATTGATTACCAGTCTCCTGAGTATTTTATAAAAACATATAATATGCCCACAAAAATGAGGTCAATGATTTTTAGTCTCCTGAGCTTGTTATATTAAACCATATCATCCTATTAGGGCCTAGGACATGTCTAATCTCCCACGGCGTTTATTTAAAATAATATGCCTATGATAGGGCAATGAAGATTTGCAGTCTGTTGGGCCTTTTAATTAAACTAATACTGGGCCAAGTGGAAATTAGAAATGATACATAACACTCTTAAATACATGGCATACCTACTTAGCACAGACAGCAACAACAGGATAGATAACCAGTTGGTGTCTGTGCTGTTCGGAGAATATATGAAACCGCCGCATACAGTCCGTCGCGTCACTTCTGGTGACGTGTTATTTGATCCGTCGCGTCACTTCTGGTGACGTGTTATTTGATCCGCCGCGTCACTTCCGGTTTCGCCGGATCATTGAAGAAATGTCCCAATCTTCCTCCCTTACTTGTAGTTGTCCATGTATCATAATCTTTTATACTCCAATAGAGGCAAAAGGTGCCATTTTTGAGCATGGCACACCAAGTCCCATATCATATATAATATATAGAAATAGGGGGAAAACAGGAAATAAAAATAATGATCATCTCATAAAAAGCAGTCATATCAATTTCAAATTACATATATAAATATAAACATATGTTTGTGCAAAAAAGGTGTACAAAAGAAAAAAGTACCCATAATCACATTTGATAAAAATACCCCACCAAGAAACTTCCAAAAAAGATGAAAAGGAAAAAGAGACCAATACATATTTTATAAGAGAGTAATCTCAATTAAAAATATAATTTAAACATACAAATAAAAATAAATATAAAAAGCTATCTATAATATAGTTTAAAAATATATATTTTAAAAAATGTTATTAATCTCAAAATCGATATGGGAAAAATGAGACAAGACAGGGATGCCCTCTTTCCCCTCTATTTTACATAATTGTTTTAGAACCTCTAGCGACTTCAATAAGACAAAACAAAAAAAAATAAAGGCTTTACCAACATGTCAGGACAAACAAAGCTAAATATCTACGCAGACTATATTTTACTAACACTAGAAGATCCAGAAATCTTGGTCCCAGAGTTATTGAAGGAGATAAACAATTATTCTAAAGTCTCAGTATATAAAATGAACCTAAAGAAATCAATATACATTGCTAAAAATATGAATAAAAGATTAACTAACTTTCTTGTACAAAATATAGGGCTCCCTGACAAGAAGGCTAGACTTAAGTTATTTAGGTATAACCACAATGCCAGATTTAAAAGACCTAATTGAAGCTAACTTCCACAATGCCAGATTTAAAAGACCTAATTGAAGCTAACTTCTTACCCTTGTTAAAACAAACCAATAAAAAAAACTAAAGGACTCGAAAGGACTAGGCTTTTCTTGGTCGGATAGAATTAACATTCTAAAAACATCTATCCTACCAAAATGGCTGTATTTATGGAGAATGATCCCTCTAAACCCCAGAAAACTGGTTATCTTTACTACATTCTTCATTTTCTAAATTTGTATGGGGTGGTAAAAAAGCAAGGGTTAAAATGAAAAACCTGGCTAGGTCAAGGCAAGACGAAGGACTGGGGTGCCCAGAAATTTTCCAATGTTACCTGGCTAGCAGACTTTTCCACATATTGCTCTCCCAAAATCACGCGGCAACTATAGAAACTTGGCATAAAATGGAAAAAACAAAAACAGGGGTAGTCAACTTATCCTCACTATTTTGGGTTTTAGACTTGAATAAAAAATCTATTGAAGAGGCACAGAGAAAATCACAGATACAAAGAATTAACAAGTTGGTGGGATAAACTCACAATCAATATAGGTCTTAGAAATAAAATAATAGAGGTGCTTCCATTCTCTACCATTTCAGACATGCTGGAAGATATAAAAATAGACACCTGGAAAACCGGGGGAATAAGGGAATTCAAAAATATATTAGTGAAGATTAAATTAAGCCCTTCAATCAAATTATGGAGGAATTCAACATTTCCAGGAAAGAAACATTTGATTATCTGAGAATCCAAAGCTTTATTTCAGAATATCTACTTAAAAATAAGGAGGAAAAAAATATAAAACTCAGACACCTTCTGGAACTAAAGAATTATAAAAACCTATTGGCAAAGTGCGCCAAAGTTATATACGGATGGAGATAAGATAAACCAAAAGGTTTGATAAATAAATGGGAAAAAGAACTACAAGTACCCATAGAAGAAGAAGAGTGGATAAGCTCCCTAAATAAAGTATATAAACATATACATTGCCAAAACCTCACGGAAACACAATTTAAACTTTCTAATAGATGGTATATAACACCAAAACGCTTAAATAAAATTTTCCCAGAGGCATCAGATAGGTGTTGGAAATGCAATGTCAATGAAGGTAATTTGATTCACAGTTGGTGGCAAAGCGCACCTATAAGTCAGTATTGAAAGGATGTAATGAAAGTAATATATAAAATAACTGAAATGAAACTAGGATTCAAGCCCGAAGTGGTTTTATTAAATCTAAATTGGCCCAAAATGCCAAAAAAAAGTACAAACAGTAACATTACATATTATCACGGCGGCTAAACTTATTTTAGCACGTAATTGGAAAACAGTGAGAATCACATACACCCAAGAATTAATAGCAAGTCATATGGCAAGCAAAAATGGAAAGAGGTATATTGATTAACCTAGGAAATAGATACACTCAAATAGAAGATTGGGACACATGGATTAACAAATTGGAAGATATAATTTAACTACCACACCGGTGTAAAAGTTCCTTTGATTTCCTAAAAAGAACATACTATGAAATGGGCAGACAAAAAAAAACAACAACAACAAAATTAACTACATTACATCAGACGGAATGGCGTGTTCTCTCTCTCCAAAGAAAGGCAGGAAGGATAGATTTATAACCAAGAACCTATAACAAGAAGCAAACTAGGGTAGGGAGGGTTGGGGGTGGGAAGGATTAGAGTTTAAGTAAGTTATCCCCGCTGCTACCTCCACCTCTTTTACTCATAAATCTATTAAATAAGAAGGGAACATATTAAATAAAGAGATAAGAACTAGGGCTGGAGGAGAAGGAGTAAGGGAAGAGATATTTATGTTCACAAGAGTACCAAGGCTGGAAACAAGAAGCACCAGATAAAACAAAAAAATAAAAAAAAAAACACCAAGTAACAGGACGACACACAGTTCTGGGAGTACAGCTGAATTTATTCTGGCCACACATGACTTTTATGCACTGACCCCTACATGGGGTCTCTGACACAAAAATACAGACCTTTTTCTCCCATGATCCTCTGTGCCTGAGAGATAAATGCGTGAGAAAAACGATAACTCAATTATCTCTCAGGTACAGAAAAATCTACAATATTTAAAAAAATAAAAAAATACATTTTAACTTCAGAACCCCACGAAAGTCATATCACCGAATAGCTTGGATCTGAGCGCACACTTTGCCAAAATATTACTCAGATCCCTTCGGTGGAACGCCATGAGATGATGCCCAAAACAGTTCCACAGAAAACAAGACAATGACCGGTCATTTTTCGGGGGTTCTCACACGAACATTGATGAATCTATCCCCTGTCTGATAGTATAGGAATGCTCCCCCTGTTCGGTAGTTTATGTCTCCTGAACGCCGTTCTCCTAACTGTTCGAGAAGTTGCATGGGCAGCGGTACAAGTTTCCCTGGCATTCGCAGAGTTGCGTATCCAAAATTAGTTCCACGCCGTCGACGAGCAGACCGCTGCCCTCGTTCGGGAGACAAAATGGGCGCCAATTGTTTTAAACACGTGCGTTTGGTTATACCAACGGCGGCCACACAGAGAGAGCACTTGAACTAATAACCAATTTGTTGTTAACAGCCAGGGGTACTCGGTGATTATAAAGGTGTGGACAAGGGGCCACACAAAGAGGGGATTCAGTAAATGAACGGGGCAGCCAAACAAAAATGGGAATAAAAGTATATCGGAGTTCTCCATTCTGCTACAGTTACTATGTTTCCCAACCAATGCACCAGGAATGTTGCAGGAATGCAAGGCCAAGAAGCACATAAGAGACTGGACACCGTTTATTTTTGTAGCTGGCTACCTGTGTCATCAGCACAGAGTCATGTCTGCAAAAAGGGCTGAGAGACCCCCTCTCATGTTTATATTCCTGTACATGTGCCCTGGCCCTGATCATGTACAGCTCTTGTTCCATATATGGGCATATGGCTTTGAGGCATTTCCGAGATTTTCTACTACACCAGTATCAGCCTGCCTGCCCAATATAGAGCACACACTCATATATACTGTGCCATTCACAAAACACCTTACCCCTACTTAGTGCCCAATGTGCAATAAATCTATATATATATATCTATATATATTTAAATACATTCCTTTCTTCTTAAAGGAACACTTAAAGCATTTTACCTTTGTGAAATGTTTTTTTTGTTTTACAAAAAGTGAAGATTTCTATAGAAATTGGTACTTTTGATAACCTGGCTACACCCCCTGGCTTTCAAGCAGACAAGTCCTGTTACTAATAATATAACAACAAAAATAAAGTATATACACTAAAGATGTACACGTATACTATGGGTAGCCCCAGGTGAACTTCACAATCACCTATAGAAATATATAGTGAACAAACAAAAGTGGAAACCACCCAGAATACGTATAGATATATAAAGATTAAATTAAATTGAAAATTGGGACAACCTGATATGAGTCAGCTGTCCTTTGGATCAAAATCTATGAAAGAATTGAAATAGCCTGCATAGCGTAAAAAAGTATGTATAAATGGTGAAATATAAGTGAGATAGGAAATGCACTCACAAACGAACGATAATTCAGGCCTTTTACCCTCTCAGGGGTTATGTGATGAGTGTAGATATCCTCCAACACGATATATGTAAATGTAGAAAGTGTAAAAAATGCAATATAGTGAAGTATGTTTAGAAAGGTACAAAATCACATTTATTCATTGCACTTACAAGATGGCAGTTTAAAAAGGCATCTCTCCATATACATATGGAACTCCTAGTGGTGGTAGTGTAGTGTCCACAGTGGAGGTCCAAAATTGATAGAAGAGTTACAGGATTCAAAACAAATAAATAAAAACAATTTAAAAGTTCAAATAATATCCGGTTAATATCCAACGCGTTTCGTCCTTTCAGATGTTGGACTTCTTCAGGGATAACCTTGGGTCCATCTCGGATGGTTTTTATACCGTCGTGGGCAATTTTCGGAATCCTATACACGTGTAGAAAACTTGCGTTCCACTGATGGAACGCACTAATCGGGCGCGAAATCCATAGTGTTTTTTCAAAACAGTTCCGGGTTGTAGTGCGCATGCGCGTGAGAACGCGCATGCGTCAACTAAAGAACACCGCTGCCTAGAGGGGACAAAAGACAGAGAACGGCGAAAAAAACGCCTGAGCAAAATAATCACGTCTGTTTTTTACCCTAGAGTACACAAATTATAGAACTCTAGGTATAGTGGTATAGCTATAGTTCCATATTATTTTGCATGTGTCTTATTTCCAATGCCACCAATATATATATGGATATTTATAGGAGCTGGTATATATAGCTATATTTAGGGATTTTAAGAGAATTTTTTAGGAGAATTTTACTTAATTGGAAATTTGGCTTAATATAAGTAGTGCTGTTAAGGGCGCACTCACCCTCATATAAATGCCATTAAAGGCACATTCACCTTTATATAAATGAAGTTCACATATTGCTTGAAAGATACAGAGTGAATGAAATTGAATCTTGGAATAATATATGTAGATCAAAGATTAGAAACACAAAAACCATAAAAATTATAAATATAAATATGGTGATATTGGAGTGATGTTACATTAGACTCCTATTGCAAGAAGATACTTTGAAATTATAAGGTTGCATAAAAATATTTACATAAACAATATATACATTATCGTAGACATACATGACAGGCTTAATTAATTACCAAAAAAGATCTTTAAAATCATTAGAGGATGAAATCAATAAAATAGAAAATGAGTTATCTACACATGCAGAACTTAAAGCAGTAGAAAATAACTATACAATCTTAAAAGAGAAAATCAAAGCCGTTGATGAAAAAATCGCTAATACAAAATCAACTAAGTTTAGGAGGGATCAAGATGATTACCAAAAGGGGAATCAAAGGAATTGGCCCAAGTTAAAACAGGAACATGGGCCTTTAAGATACCCATACCACAACCATCAAAACCCAAAAAAACAACAAAACTCTAGATTCCAAGACCCTAACCCAAAAAGATCATATACAAGACGGCATTCCAATTCCAACTCTAATGGGCATTCTAAGCCTTCATTTAGAAAAAATCTACATGAGAATCCTAATCCCACACACCAAAAAAACAACACCCCCCCCTATACATCAAAAAGCTATTCCTCCAATTACTCTAAATACTCCAGAAGCAATCAGGAAGTTTTTTTAGGCAAGGAGCCAGACCTAAAATTAGATCAAACTCAATTTTCCATACACACCCAAAACAGATTCCAAAATTTAAAATCTCCCACAAAGAAAAGACCGCACCTGGAGGTGGAGGAGGAGGATCCTCCACTCCACCTCTCTTACAGACAGAACTAAATCATCTTGAGGGCATTTTTAATTTATCTGATACATCCCTCACACCACAAGAATTATCATTACTCAAGAAGGGCCTAAATTTTGCTCCATCCTCAAGGAGTAATCCCTTCAATCTTTACCTAGATAACCAAAAATTTCTAAGAAAACTAACATTAAAAAGATTCTTCAAAAGTAAGGAAATTAATAGGACTGAACCAGAACCAAATGTAAACACACCAATAGATTCTAGCAAAGAAAATGAGGCCCCCAATACGGAGTTGAAAATTATCCACACTACTCTAAAACCCAAATCTAATTTTTTCCCATGGGCAGCTAAAGGGAAATTCTTGGAAGTCTTTAATGACTTGGTACAAGAAGATCTAAATAAAATTGCGGACAGCAAATTTAAGCCAAATCTTACAAAGAAAGAAAAATTAGCATTAACTACCCTCACGGAAAACCACAATTTGGTTATAAAAGAAGCAGACAAGGGAGGGGGGATTGTTATTATGAACAAATCGTATTATTTACAGGAAGCTTACAATATTTTGCACGATGTTAACACATATCAAATTTTGGACAAAAACCCTTCTTCTGGATTCTTGGCAGAATTAAATACACTGTTATCTATAGGTTTAGATAAACAGATTATCAACTCAGATGAATTTAAATACATCTATAATCCGAACTGCAAAGTAGCAGTTTTTTATTTTTTGCCAAAAATCCACAAGAATACAAAAAACCCCCCTGGCCGCCCTATAATTAGCGGAATTAATTCCTTGACATGTAATTTATCAGAGTATGTGGATTTATTTTTACAACCGTATGTCCCATTATACAATACCTTTATTAAAGACACCAAACATATTTTACAGGATCTACAATCCATAGATTGGAAACCTTCCTATCTTCTAGCCACAGCAGACATTACAGCTTTATACTCGAACATTCCCCATGCTAAGGGGATTTCTTGTATTCAAGATACCCTAAAATCACAACAAGTTTTAGAAGATTCCCAGATTGAGTTTTTGGTGAGTTGTATTCAATTCGTACTCACCAAGAACTTTTTCTGGTTCAACGGACAGTTTTTTCTCCAGCGATGCGGCATCGCCATGGGTACTAAATTTGCCCCCAGCTTCGCCAACTTGTATGTGTCCCATTGGGAACGTCAACACATCAAGTTGGCGGATCAGGATGGGGGTGGTTTGGTCCTGTGGCGGCGCTTCATCGATGATGTTCTGATCATCTGGGATGGACCTCTGGAGGGCCTTAATTCTTTTTTGGTACAAGTTAACAATAACGAATATAATTTGAAATTCACTTCAGTATCCAGTAGTTCAAGTATTAATTTCTTGGATTTAACTATATACGTAGAAAACAACCAGCTAAAAACCAAGACATATTTTAAGCCCACTGATTGCAATACAGCAATAGAATATTCCAGTACTCATTATCCTTCCTGGCTCTCCAATATTCCTAAGAGCCAATTTACCCGGCTTAGAAGGAATTGTACAGAGGATGACATGTTTCTGGAACAGTCCAAAATTATTCAACAGAGATATGCAGAGAAAGGGTATAACATTCAAAAAATGGAAATCTCTAAAACTGAAATACTAAATTCTGACAGATCACTATTTCTGATCAATAAAGATAAGGAAGGTCTAGAACCTTTAACTGCTAAACAAAAATTAAAAGACAGATTTAAATGGAGTAATAATAATAAAAATAAAGACAAAAATGGAGATAAATGTAAGAATATTAACAAGAACAACAAATTTGAATTTGCGTTTGTCACACAATATAACTCTCAAGCAAGACAGGTGGAAAAAATCCTCAAAAAACATTGGTACATCCTAAAAAGAGACGAGATCTTAAAAGATATATTACCAGACCTCCCTACGGTAATTTATAAAAAATCAAATAATCTAAAGAATAAACTGGCACCTAGCCTACTACCTATTACCCCTACCAGTAACAACTTTCTAAAGGTCCAAATACAAGGGTTTTACAGCTGTGGTCATTGTTCTACATGTACTCATTTAAAAAGGAAAATTCATGACTTCACAGGTACATATACGAAAAAAACATACAAAATAAAAAATCATATTCAATGTTCCTCTTCTTTTGTAATCTATTTACTACAATGTGGCTGTGGGGCCCAATATGTGGGCCGCACATCCAGAAAATTACATATCCGAATATTAGAACATTACAACAATATACGTAAAAATAAAATTGATCACAGTGTACCAAAACACTGCAATTCATGTCCTTTATTTTCCTGGAACACCCTACAAGTTTTTGGAATAGATTCAGTCCAATTAGGGTGGAGAGGTGGAGATAGACTACAGGAGCTAGTTAGAAAAGAAGCTCTGTGGATTTTTAATTTAAAAACTTTAAACCTTGGACTCAATCAAGAAATTGATCTACAAGGCCTTATCTAATCAAGTTTTCTTCATGCGATCTCTTTGGGGGATGTCTACGATAATGTATATATTGTTTATGTAAATATTTTTATGCAACCTTATAATTTCAAAGTATCTTCTTGCAATAGGAGTCTAATGTAACATCACTCCAATATCACCATATTTATATTTATAATTTTTATGGTTTTTGTGTTTCTAATCTTTGATCTACATATATTATTCCAAGATTCAATTTCATTCACTCTGTGTCTTTCAAGCAATATGTGAACTTCATTTATATAAAGGTGAATGTGCCTTTAATGGCATTTATATGAGGGTGAGTGCGCCCTTAACAGCACTACTTATATTAAGCCAAATTTCCAATTAAGTAAAATTCTCCTAAAAAATTCTCTTAAAATCCCTAAATATAGCTATATATACCAGCTCCTATAAATATCCATATATATATTGGTGGCATTGGAAATAAGACACATGCAAAATAATATGGAACTATAGCTATACCACTATACCTAGAGTTCTATAATTTGTGTACTCTAGGGTAAAAAACAGACGTGATTATTTTGCTCAGGCGTTTTTTTCGCCGTTCTCTGTCTTTTGTCCCCTCTAGGCAGCGGTGTTCTTTAGTTGACGCATGCGCGTGCTCACAACCCGGAACTGTTTTGAAAAAACACTATGGATTTCGCGCCCGATTAGTGCGTTCCATCAGTGGAACGCAAGTTTTCTACACGTGTATAGGATTCCGAAAATTGCCCACGACGGTATAAAAACCATCCGAGATGGACCCAAGGTTATCCCTGAAGAAGTCCAACATCTGAAAGGACGAAACGCGTTGGATATTAACCGGATATTATTTGAACTTTTAAATTGTTTTTATTTATTTGTTTTGAATCCTGTAACTCTTCTATCAATTTTGGACCTCCACTGTGGACACTACACTACCACCACTAGGAGTTCCATATGTATATGGAGAGATGCCTTTTTAAACTGCCATCTTGTAAGTGCAATGAATAAATGTGATTTTGTACCTTTCTAAACATACTTCACTATATTGCATTTTTTACACTTTCTACATTTACATATATCGTGTTGGAGGATATCTACACTCATCACATAACCCCTGAGAGGGTAAAAGGCCTGAATTATCGTTCGTTTGTGAGTGCATTTCCTATCTCACTTATATTTCACCATTTATACATACTTTTTTACGCTATGCAGGCTATTTCAATTCTTTCATAGATTTTGATCCAAAGGACAGCTGACTCATATCAGGTTGTCCCAATTTTCAATTTAATTTAATCTTTATATATCTATACGTATTCTGGGTGGTTTCCACTTTTGTTTGTTCACTATAAAGTCCTGTTACTTCCTGGTTTGTTTAGTTTGGTGGAGCTAAACTCAAGAGGCAGCCAACTGGCCAGAGAATCTGACTTTTCAATGAACTGCACTGGGAAGTCTGTGATTGGACAGCCACAGAAAGCATGAGCTGGGAATTAAGGGGAAAGCTTGCAAAGAGACCTGCATCTTTTTTATGCTGTTAGAGATACTCCCAATGAAGAAATACATCTACTAAACATATATATTGTGGCAACTGACATTTAATGTGGATAAGTGCAAGATAATGCATCTTGGACGTAAAAACCCAAGGGCAGAGTACAGAATATTTGATAGAGTCCTAACCTCAACATCTGAGGAAAGGGATTTAGGGGTGATTATTTCTGATGACTTAAAGGTAGGCAGACAATGTAATAGAGCAGCAGGAAATGCTAGCAGAATGCTTGGTTGTATAGGGAGAGGTATTAGCAGTAGAAAGAGGGAAGTGCTCATGCCATTGCAGGGCCGGTGCTAGGATTTTTGACTACACAGGCGAAGATGCATTTTGACGCCCTCCCCCCCCCACCCAAAAAACCCCAATGCATCTTCACCTCTGTGTCTCGTAGCCCCCCTTTTGAATTTTACCCCCATTAGTGTTGCATATCCACTCTCTTACCCCTCTGGTCCCTTTGTGCCTTACACCCCCCTTTAGTGTGTCTCATACAACCCCTCAGCCCATTTCTTCCCCTCTTTTTCTCCCATATAGACATAGACATAGATACAGGCAAAAATACATACATGCACAAATACACAAACATACAGACACACAACCATACAAGCACACAGACATAATTATTCAGGCACACAGTCACAAAGATATACAGACACACAGTCATAAAAGGCCCACAATCAAACAAACACAGTCATACAATTTACACATACAGGTACATTGTCGTACAAACACAGACATACATGCATACAGACACAGGCACACACAAAAACACAGACATAAAGAAACATAGAGATTGGCATATAGAGAAATACATACACAGTGATACAGAGACATACATACGCAGACAGTCATAAAGAGACATACAGACAAGGCATACAAAGACATACATACACAGACAAACAAAGAACCCGGCACACTGATTCCGTGTAAATGCTCCGGCCATCCACAGTGATAGATGCTCCGTGCCAGGCAGACATCGCTGGATCCACCGGTAAAGTCTTCAAAAGGAATAAACGCAGGCAATACTCCAATAGTAAGGATGGTATATTTATTGATAGGTGAACCACCCCATAGAAAGTGTGACGTTTCAGCTCAGCAGAGCCTTAATCATGCAATAATGCTCTGCTGAGCCAAAACATTGCACTTTCTTTGGGGTGGTTCACCTATCAATAAATATACCATTATTACTATTAGAGTGTTGCCTGCTTTATTCCTTTTGAATACATACACAGATCGTCATACAGAGACATACAGACTGTTTGACGGTCTGTGTATGAACACAGGATGGCTAAAAGATAGATCCCCATCTGTCGTGCAACTTCAACAATGCTTTGAAAGCTGGGGCTCTACCGATTCCCCATGCTTGCAGGATTGTATTTAGCACGTTGCAGTATTTGTGTGTTTGACTGTAAGCATGTGTTTGTATAGAGTATGTTTGTGTGAATGTAGGGGTGAGTTTGTATGTAGTGTTTGCGTGTAGTGTTGGGTTTTTGAATGCAGGTGTGTGTTTATATATAATTTTGGTGTCTGATACAGACGTGTGTTTGTATGTAGTGTTGACATTTGAATGCAGGGGTGTGTTTGTATGTAGTGTTGAAGTTTGCATGCAGGTGGTTATTTGTGTGTAGTGTTGGTGTTTGAATGTTGAGATGTATGCACATATACACATACACTGCCACACACGCACACACTGTGATACACATACACGAAGATACACACACTGACACATATGCAGATACACATATACACAAACTGATACACATTCAGATAGACAGACATACATATACAGATACACACAAACACTGACAGACATACAGATAAACACACACTGACATACAGACACACTGACAGACATACAGATACACACATACACAATGATAGACATACAAATACACAAACAGACACACTGACAGACATACACACACAAAGACACAGTAACAGACAGACATACACAGACACACTGACAGACATGTAGATACACACAGACACACTGACAGACAGATATATACACACACAGACACACTGACAGACATACAAACACAGAAACTGACAGACAAACACACACCGACACACTGACAGACAGATATATACACACACAGACACACTGACAGACATACACACACGGACACTGACAGACAGAAACACACACAGACACACTGACAGACAGATATATACACACACAGACACACTGACAGACATACACACACGGACACTGACAGACAGAAACACACAAGACACCGACAGACAGAAACACACACAGACACACTGACAGACAGATATATACACACACAGACACACTGACAGACAGAAACACACACAGACACACTGACAGACATACAGGCACACTGCCAGACATACACACACACACACACAAAGACACACTAACAGACAGACATACACACACACACATGCTAATCAAAAAAGACACTTTTCTAGCCATAGACAGGAGGGTGGCTTACCTGGGGAGTGCTGGCTCATCCAGCCCATCCACTGGACCACCAGGGAGTGAGAGCCCCCCTCCCTGGCCAGCTAACAAGCAGGGAGGGGGGACGAAAAAATAAAAATATGAATAAAACAAATAATAAGAAAAAAAAATATTACAATAATAATAACAAAAAAATGAATACAATTAATAATAAAATAAAAAAATAATTACCTAAAAAAAAATAAAAAAAAAAAAATATTAAGATAATAATTAAATAATAATTAATAAAATGCCCAACCCCCACCAATGCTCTGCACACACACACACACACACACACACACACACACACACTGCACTCACACATACACACACTGCATTCATACACACACTGCACTGCATTCATTATATACACACTGCATTCATACACACTGCACTCATACACACACTGCACTGCATTCATTATACACACACTGCACTCATACACACACACTGCACTCACACATACACACTGCATTCATCATTCATTATATACACACTGCACTCATATACACACACTGCACTGCATTCATTATACACACTCCTATACACTGCACTCATATACACACACTGCACTCATACACACACTGCACTGCATTCATTATATACACACTGCATTCATACACACACTGCATTCATACACACACACACACTGCACTCATATACACACACTGCACTCATACACACACTGCACTCATACACACATACTGCACTCATACACACACACTGCACTCATACACACACACTGCACTCATACACACACTGCACTCATACACACACTGCACTGCATTCATTATACACACACTGAACTCCATTCATTATATACACACTGCACTCATACACACTGCATACACACACACTGCATTCATATACACACTGCATTCATTATATACACACGCTGTAAATAAATATTCAGTTAATATAATTTTTTTAGGATCTAATTTTATTTAGAAATTTACCAGTAGCTGCTTCATTTCCCACCCTAGTCTTATACTCGAGTCAATACGTTTTCCCAATTTTTGGGGGTAAAATTAGGGGCCTCGGCTTATATTCGGGTCGGCTTATACTCGAGTATATAAGGTTAAAGGATCTTAACATGTATAGCTTGGAGGAAAGACGAGACAGGGGGGATATGATAGAAACATTTAAATACATAAAGGGAATCAACACAGTAAAGGAGGAGACTATATTTAAAAGAAGAAAAACTACCACAACAAGAGGACATAGTCTTAAATTAGAGGGACAAAGGTTTAAAAATAATATCAGGAAGTATTACTTTGCTGAGAGGGTAGTGGATGCATGGAATAGCCTTCCAGCTGAAGTGGTAGAGGTTAACACAGTAAAGGAGTTTAAGCATGCGTGGGATAGGCATAAGGCTATCCTAACTATAAGATAAGGCCAGGGACTAATGAAAGTATTTAGAAAACTGGGCAGACTAGATGGGCCAAATGGTTCTTATCTGCCGTCACATTCTATGTTTCTATATATGTTTTTGTATTTGGATAGTGGAGTGTCCCTTTAGATCTTCTTTTCTTCAGCCTCAAAAATTTCCATTAAAAAACTCAATAATTCCCGATGGTACTATTGGGGGGAAAAAAGGACCTGATTCGCAAAAACCTGACAAAAAATAAAAACATAGCTCAGCAAAAATAAACCCATCTGAACCCTGCAACTGCGTTCTGCAGAAAGAGGTTTAAAGGTGATAAAAGCCTTTATAAAGATTTTCCTATTATTCAAAATATTAGTTGTCAGACAACCAATCAGAGCGTTCTGACAGTCAAGTAGTCTCATTTCTCTCTAGACTTGATTCTGTACTTGCTTTGTGCATATTCTGAATCATATATTTTGCACATGGTTTAGATGTGAAAAGCACTAATATTCAACCAGACACCAAATGCAACTGGTCGATTGCTGCAAATTCAGTCTGGGTGACTAAATTCTGACTGGAATAATCTTTAGTAAATATGAGAATTGACATTCTGGTCAGAATTCGGCTACTTTCACCGGATTTTGTCAGTGAATTACGTGTATATATGCGTGTGTCAGAATGTGTATGTATATGTGTGTATATGTTAATTTTTGGAGTACTTCATAAATTCTTATGGTGCTTGGAGTCTGTATTTGCAGTAATTCAGTTTAAACACATCAAATTTAAAGCCCTTTGCTAATAGAGATGCAACTCTTCCTCCAGCATCATTAGCCAGTCTGGAATGAGAGTTTCTGGTCTGACTAATGTTAATTCTTAAAATTTTTGGTACCTGACATCATTATGCATAGCATACATAGGACACTATAGGCACCCAGAACACCTTATCTCAATAAAGTGATATTTTAACCTTCCAGTGTAAAACAATGCCATTCTGCAGGAACTGCAATGTTTACATTACAGGGTTTAAATGCCCTTTAGTGGTTATCATACTTGAAAGCCACTAAAAAGTGCTTCCTCAGAAATAACAGAGTAAAACTCTGTTTCTTTAAAGGGGCACTCAAGAACAGAAGAAAAGTAACAAAAAATGTGTATTTATTACAAATTATTATAATTAAATATTTAGGTTGTGTTAATCTGACTGATGAGGTTGATGGCAAGAAGTTACACATATCACTGTTACCAGAATCCAGTCCTATAGTTGCAGAATTAATTCAAACCAACAAAACAACAAAGTAATACATTCAAAAATGTGCCTTCATTTGCATTACTTTTCCCTTAAAACATGTTAATAACAAATGCGAGAGACAGAGAGATATAACTGGTAATTGCGTTTTATCTGTATATGGATATTATTTTGTATTATTCTTTACTTTACAGACAGGTCACCCAGCGCCCATTTCACTGTGTTCACATTGTACCAGTAAGCCCATAATATAATCACACAACGCGAACTCGTAGATTTGTCCCTCGGCGCTGCCCGTAATACGCGCTTTGTTTGCGACAGACAGCAGAGGTCGCATTCTATCCACGTGCTCCTGACCTCCAGGCTGCGTGTGAGCAACCCCGTGCTTCCCTGAGTCCCCGGCCGGTTACTGCAGCCCGCTCTACAGCCGCAATGTTCCGACTGGAGGGACTGGGTCCCAAAGCTGACCCGGAGGAGCTGAGAAAGAAGATGAGGCAGGACGTGCTGGTCTCGGTGCGGAATTTCCTGATTTATGTGGCCGTGCTGAGAATCAGTGAGTAACACCGGGGGCTGTCGCTGGGGCTAAGCTTCCAATGTAATGCCAGTGTGGTGATTCTCTGAGTTAGTACATGGTTATTATTCTTATTATTTTTTTTTTGCACAGTTACTATACCTTTTATTCAAGCAGATTCATATTTCCTGATAAAATTGAAGCAAAGAGCAGAAACTGGGCCACCATAAGAATTATTTGGGCTTCTTACCAAGCACACTTTCCAGAGATGCACACTACACTACAGATATATATATATATATACACACACACACCCAGATACTCAATGATAAAAAGACACTCTAATAAAGATAAATGATCACACTGCTCAGCACAGACAGACATTGAAATTGAGGTTTTACTTGGGGACTGTTTCGTGGCTGTTTTGTAGTGGATGGTGGCCTCTTTGGAAGATCTGGCAATGGCAACAGCACTGTCTTTTTTTTATAAATTCTTTATTTTTGACGTGCAGCAAGATATCATGGATAGGTTACATATGTAAGATAATATTCACATATACGGTTATCCAGCAAACAAAATGAGAAAACAGCACAAATTTTTAAATACAAGAAATATGGGAACAGTACCAGGCTGGCGTTTGCTAGGGTAGTCATAGGAGTGTCAGTATGCATTGATATGCAGAGGAGTGTGATTGTCCCGGGTTAGCCCTGGGTATCAGGATCTCTTCACCCAATGCCTGGTGCGTTCCTGGGTGTGAAAGGCACCACGTTATCTATGTCCCATTGTGTGGGGGACGTATGAGCCGTATCTAGGGGTTGGTTGGTCGGATAGTCCGAGGGCTTGGTATGCGTGGTATGCCCCATCTGTAGCGAATCCCAGCTGCCTGTAGTCGCTGAGTAACGGGACGCAGTGATGCTCTCCAGGTCGTCGTAAAAAGATAGAGAGGAGTGTTCAAAGTTCAGTGGTTGTTTGTCTCAAACAGCAGACGTTACAGCTCGCTTGTCTGCAAGGGATCGGAAAGTCACAATCACATCCCGCAGAGGAGCTGTCGTGGGTCCGCAGGCGCGGCCCACTCGGTATATCCCCTCAGTGGGCATCGATTTCACCTGTTTGGGTGGTAGTAGTGTGGACAGCAGGCGTCTGACATACTGTGGTAATTCATCATTGCTTATGTCGTTGCTCACCCCCTTTATTTTTAGGTTGCGTCGGCACTGGGTATCTTCCAGGCCTGCTACCCGGCGGGCTAGTGTGGCATATTGTTGTGTGAGCTGTTGGGTAAGTAAGGCCGCGTCGAGGTGAGTCTGACAGGCCGTCGCGGCTTCCTCTTCAACTGACTTCATGCGGCCCGAGAGGGTGTGTATGTCCTCCCGGATCTGTGCGCAATCAGCTTGGAACATTGTACGTAGTTCTTGCAGTAGAAGTTTAAGGTCGCCCTTGGTAGTTGGGGCGCTGTCAGCGTCCACCTCCGTCGCCCTTCTCCCCTTCTTAGCCGCAGAGGCCCTGGCTTCTGGAATGCGGTCTGGAGCATCATACTCCAACTCACCCGAGGAGCAGGAAGGCGATCTTTGCAGCGGGGCCGCCATCTTGGGCTGCGGCCTAGTGCGGAGCAGTTCCCTGATATCACGGGATCCCTCGCTCCGATCCTGTCGGGATTTGAGGGTCTTTTTCCCCATGCTGGTCGGAGGCGATAGGTGTCGACCGTGCTCCGTTTTGGGCTTTCGGTGTGCCTCAATGTGGGCTCAATACAGCTTGTCTCCCGGAGCTCGTCTGAGATGCGACTTGGCGCGATGGCTGCTTGCTCCGCCCCCCCAACAGCACTGTCTTAAAACCGGGAAAGTAAGTGTCATCTATAAGTGCCCATGGGCAAAACATCTAACTGTATCCGCATACCTCAACTCCGCATACATTAAAAGCCTTTTGAGCAGGGCCTTCTTCACCTCTGAATATTCCCTATCTATAATTGTAAAGCACAGCCGAATATGTTGGCACTTTATAAATGATAATTATAATTAAAGGTACACGATAGTCACCAGAACAACTACAACTTAATGTAGTTGTTCTGGTGTCTATAGTCTAAATGTAAGCACTGCCTTTTCATGAGCACTTTGAGAATGGTCAAAAGCTTAGAGAAACTCAATAGCCTGCCCTTCAGTAAATCCCTGCTCAGCTCTCAAAATAGTTTTTGCTCACATGTGTCATTACAGAGTGAACCTATACCATTGTACATCAGACTGATCCCACTCACAAGGGCAGTCCAGAACCGAAATGCAGGAAAGTTTTCGCTGCAAAACATGAGCTAAAACCAGCTTAAGATCTGAGTGGGGGACCCACCAAAGGGCAAGCTAATTGAGTTGCAGTCCATTCTCTGTATTTTATTTTCACCATGTTTTCTCCCAAGTTTAAAGGCTAATCCAGATGTAAAACTCCTTGCTCACGGTACCAAGAGCTGCATCAGTATACCCCACTGGCGACTCCTAAGAATGAAATGATTGTCTGGGGTAGATGTATCCTGCATTTCGGATCTGGGCCGCTCTTTAGGGGTGTGATCAGTCTGTTTTTTTATAATGGCACAAGATGAGCTAAAACTATATCTCAGGGGGGACCCACCCGAAGGGCAAGCAAATCAAACTGTTGTCTGTTCTCAGTATTCTTGCACATGAAAAGTGCCTCTAGTGGCTGCCAGGAAGACAGCCAAAAGAGGTGTGTTTAACCCTGAAATGGAAACATTGCCATTTCTACAAAACTGCATAAGCTACTCTGTATTTGTTAAAACACAACACTGGAATACATTAATTTTACATCATTGATTATTATAGAAAAAAAAATACAATAATTATGCACATGTTTATCAGGTGCCTTATGATGTAGGTTTCAGAATGTTTATTATATGTCTTTAAAGGAACACTATAGCGTTATACAAAACCTATATAGAACATGTATTTTGAACACTATAGTACCCCTGTCCCCCCATGTGTAATGAAAACTGAGAAAAAAAAGTGTATGTTGTACTACTTGCCTCTCTGTTTTCCAAAAAGTAATCAAGGAGACATTGCCTCCTCTCGGCAGTGCGGCCCTGTTGCGCATACATGGCGAGTGCCGTGCACTCATCCAACGGTTGTTATAGAATGCAGTGCTTACCTATGAGCTGCTATGTTATGCAGTGGAAGCACCTCTAGTGACTGTCCAGAAGACAGTCACCAGAGGTATGTTTAATCCTGCAATGTAAATCATTGTATAATTGTTTTACATTGCAGGGTTAAATTGATCAGATATTTAATTGAGATAAAGTGTTCTGGGAGACTTTAGTCATCCTTTTAAGTAGAGGACATAATTTATAATTCTGTGTTTAATCATGCAATGCACAACCTTTTTTTTTTTTTTCTTTTTCAGTGGTTTTGAAAAGTTCCCTTCACGGGTGAAAAGACACATCACTATAATTAAACTAAATAAATAAATACATTAGTGCATCCTTTCCTTTTAGTCATCCCCATGCTTTTTGTGGCAATATGTATGCAGGTTGATGTAATATGGCTTTCATGAACTATAAGTGTGCCAGTGTTGGGAGCATGGAGTTGGCAACAGCATGGTGGGGCAAATAATACCTGAGACACAGGATGCCTGAAAGTAATTTGGTAGAGATTTTGCAAGGTGTGACAAGCACAAAGGCTGCTAAAACATAGGGTTGCTGACCGACTTTAGAGAGCCTATAAACACCAGGAGGAAGAATGTGGCAGACACAGGTAAGGTCGAGACAGTACTAGTCTATACATAGCAATAAATTACCTTTTAAGATACTGTGCACGTGAGGTATGGAAATTATGGCTAGATATATTTGTATATACTTTTCTTATGTGTAATTTACTTTTTAAAATGTGTTCATTTACAGCTCCGTTTGTCTTAAAGAAACTTGACAGTATATGAGAAGATGGAGCTATTTCACGGGGAATGCTATCTACACCCTTTAACAACATGAAAATGGGAGCATTGATTTTTTTTGAAGCAAGTGTCTGAGCAGCAACAGCAAAGAAAATACAAAACAGAAGAACTGGGTTCTGATACTATGTTCTAAAATGAAGACTTATAGTTACACAAAGACTTGTTTAGCATATTGCATAATGTTTTGTGGATTTTTTTTTTCCTTTAATTTCAGTACCATTTTTTACTTGTGATTTATTTTGTTTTGTTTAATATACCGATAACATCACAAATCTTTTGTTTTATAAAGCTACCTCTAATTTCTGACATTGCTACCACGATGGTATGTTGAAATAAGAAGAGATTGTTTAACTTGATTTAAAAAAAAAAAAAAACATGGTTCACCAGCTTTGGTCTCATTTTATCATGTAGATGGTGTTTAAATGATCCCTTTTATGTTTTTGATATTAGATGGCTATATGAAAATACTCTTGCAAGCACTGGCAGGCTCACGTGTGTCTCTGAAACACTCAGGAAACAAGGGAGGGTTTAAAATTAACACCAAAAGCAATCTTTCAAACTAGCAGAGTTATTCACTAAAGATAAAATTGTAGTGAATTTGTAATTCACGGCCAAAATAGTCCAACTTGAAATGGGGATGCACTCTGTTTTCAAGAATCTACATATCGACCTCGAAGTCGCGTTGTCATGTTTCTTTTAATTTTCTTTTGTCTTGTTTCCTTTTTCAATAATTATATCCCTCCAATTGCCACATTTCTTTATTTAAGATTTATTATCTTGTCTTTCTACCAAATTTCAAAAACTCAGTGCCTCCATTTTTCTTCTCTGTCCATGTATTCTACAGTTTACTCCTCTGTGGGCTTCTGTTTACTGATAAATTTAGAGGTAAATTCCCTTACAACTTAAATGAAACTTTGCTTAAGCTCTGCCGATTGCCAAAGATCACATTCCGCATAAGAAAAAGTAAACTTAAAAAAAACAAAGCTGAATTTAGAACAAAAACTAAAAACATGGAGGAAAAGAAGAACAAAAAGGCAAAATTTATAACAAAAACCTGCAAATTGACGGTGACTCTTTCAGATGAGAGTGTAAACTGTGCCATACTCTCTGGATCAATTGTTAGGTGTAAGCAATTTGCAACCTCCATCACTAGTGACGAACATAATGGGCAGGCCTGCTGCCAAAAGTGAAAATGTTACTGTATAAACCAGAATCTTACTGGCCATCATAACATTTACTAGTTCAGCAGGGGCAAGATACGTCTAGCACTCAAATCAATGAGACCTATATTTACAAGCAATTAATTTTTTATTTTTAAATCGGGGATCTAGAAAATTAAATTGCTTAGGAATCAGGCAGCAGGAGCTGATTCTGTACGACCCAGACAGGGGTAGTCACATCCAAGCAAGCGAGCAGCCTTGCACACAGAAATAAAAATGTTTCTCTTGAGAATTAAACACGCTGCAGGCACAGGTTGTTTGTAGCATAACCCTTTCTCTGAGATTAAGTGGTTATGGTGCTTATAATTTTAATACAGTTGTTTTGGTTTATAGACCATGTCACTTTTTTTTTTTTTTTTTTATGGACAATATAATAGGTAGTGTCAGGAGGAACCAGGGAATCAGATGTGTATGGGGGAGTGGCTATGGGTATATCCGGCAAGTAGTCTCACTTGTCAGGTAGACATGTCAAGACGTATAATCACATAAGCATATAGACTTTTAAAGCAACCAAAGGTGGCATATAAACAAGTAGATAGTAATATAATCGGCATAAAAAATTTATGTATAAACACATGATGTAACATCAGCATCTCTGGAAGATGCATGTCAATCAAGGCTATTAAGAGTTTCATAAACAAATTAATATAAAAAAAAACATAATTTTGGCCTAGCATCAGTATAATTGGTTTTGAAGGTTGGCGTCCCACAAATCATATACTTTTATTTTATTTTTTTCATCACGTCAAGAGCCCTGCTTGCACATGCTTGTGGCTATTGGAGTAGATTTCCCGTTTCTAGCAATCAGCGTATTTGCTGCTATCTGGATGAGAATATATCATTTTAACAATGTCTAGGTATGTGTTTAGGTAGTATAAAAAGCAGACACGATTCAACAGTAAATTGCAGGTGTACCCCAGTTGCTCTAAATATCAATGTGTTGACTTTCAACCAGAATGTAGTTATCAATAGGTAATTTCACCACACATAACGTGGGACCACTGTCTTACTGGCATCTCCAGTATATCGCGTTGTCAGTGTCAGCAATAGGAGTTAACTGTGCTGGACTCATATGGTACCTGCACGCTTTTTTGCATATAGTTTCTGTGTGTGCACAGGATGAAGCCCTTTATGAATTTGAAACTCATCTATCTAGCAAGCATGTCAAACTCGAAGTCTAGCATAGGCCACATAAACAAGGTTTACGTTAATGTGGGCCACAAAAAAAAAAAAAACAGCATAAAATATGGGGTAGGACTGGGATTTAGTAGAAGTGGGTGTTGTGGTTTAGTAGAGGGGGATGCTTTTTTTTTTTTATACTGTACTTTTCAAAACAAACCTACGATGAAAATTTAAGTTGTTTTTTTTTGCGGCCCACATAAACTTAAAGAACCACTATAGCTCAATGAAGTGGTCTGGGTGCCAGGTCCCCCAGGTTTTAACCCTGCAGCTGTAAACGTAGCAGTTTCAGAGAAAGTGCTACGTTTACATTGCAGGATTAATCCAGCCTCTAATGGCTGTCTTCCTGACAGCCGCTAGAGGCGCTTCCCCGACATGCAGAACGTCGATAGGAAAGCATTGAGAAATGCTTTCCTATGGGCGTTTTTAATGCGCGTGCGGCTCTGGCTGCGCAATCTTCTCCATTCGGGAGCTGACGTCGGAGGGGGAGGAGAGGTCACCAGCGCCGAGGAAGCCTGGCGCTGGATAAAGGTAAGCCCTGATAGAGGGTGGACCTAAGGTTTATATAGTCCTGACACTATAGTGATTCTTTAACCCCTTAGAGACCAAACTTCTGGAATAAAAGGGAATCATGACATGTCAGCACTCCTGTCCACCCTGAACGCACAGGTGGATCAGTGGCTGACTCCGCACCAACTGGTGATCGGCAAAGTGGTTTGTGACAACTGAATACATTTGTTGGTGGCATTGAATTTGAGCAAGTTGACACATGTGCCGTGCATGGCACATGTGTGTAATCTGATCGTACAACGCTTTGTGCATAAGTACCCAGGCTTACAGGACGTCCTGAAGCAGGCCAGGAAAGTGTGTGGCCATTTCAGGTGTTCCTACACTGCCATGGCGCACTTTTCAGATATCCAGCGGCGAAACAACATGCCAGTGAGGCGCTTGATTTGCAACAGCCCGACACGTTCGAATTCAACACTCCTAACATTCGACCGCCTGCTCCAACAAGAAAAAGCCGTTAACGACTATTTGTATGACCGGGGTGCTAGGACAGCCTCTGCGGAGCTGGGATTTTTTTTGCCACGTTACTGGACGCTCATGTGCAATGCCTGTAGGCTCATGCGTCCTTTTGAGGAGGTGACAAACCTAGTCAGTCCCACCAAAGGCAACATCAGCAACATCATACCATTTGTTTTCTTCCTGGAGCGTGCCCTGCAAAGAGTGCTGGATCAGGCCGTAGATGAGCGTGAAGAGGAAGAGGAAGAGTTGTGGTCACCATCACCACCAGAAACAGCCTTATCAGCATCGCTTGCTGGACCTGCGGCAACGCTGGAAGAGGATTGTGAGGAAGAGGAGTTAGAGGAGGAATGTGGCTTTGAGGAGGAGGAGGAAGACCAACCACAACAGTCATCCCAGGGTACTCGTTGTCACCTATCTGGTACCCGTGGTGTTATACGTGGCTGGGGGGGAAGAACATACCTTCAGTGAGATCACTGAGGACGAGGAACGGGACAGGAGTAGCTCGGCATCCAACCTTGTGCAAATGGGGTCTTTCATGCTGTCGCGCCTGTTGAGGGACCCTTGTATAAAAAGGCTGAAGGAGAACGACCTGTACTGGGTGTCCACGCTACTAGACCCCCGGTATAAGCAGAAAGTGCCTGAAATGTTACCGAATTACCGCAAGTCAGAAAGGATGCAGCAGTTCCAAAATAAATTAAAAAGTATGCTTTACACAGCGTATAAGGGTGATGTCACAGCACAACGGAAATCTAACAGGGGAAGAGGTGAAAGTAATCCTCCTCCTCCCACGACCATGCCGGCAAGGACAGGACGCTTTACAGACGTGTTGTTGATGGAGGACATGCAGAGCTTTTTAAGTCCTACACATCGCCACAGCCCTTCGGGGTCCACCCTCAGAGAACGACTCGACCGACAGGTAGCAGACTACCTCGCCTTAACTGCAGATATCGACACTCTGAGGAGCGATGAACCCCTTGACTACTGGGTGTGCAGGCTTGACCTGTGGCCTGAGCTATCCCGATTTGCGATAGAACTTCTGGCCTGCCCCGCTTCAAGTGTCCTGTCAGAAAGGACCTTCAGTGCAGCAGGAGGTATTGTCACTGAGAAGAGAAGTCGCCTAGGTCAAAAAAGTCTAGATTACCTCACCTTTATTAAGATGAATGAGGGATGGATCCCGAAGAGACTGACAGTGGGCGATACATTCGACTAAAAAAGGCATGATGAGGGGGACGTAACAGGGATTAAACTGCTAAGAATAGTACTACTTAACACACCACTCCTATCTGGTGGCACATTAGATTGCACGCGCAGTGCCCCAAATTTGAAGTAGGAGGACCGACCAAGCATCTTTTTCCATCTCCTGGTTCCTAAAATCGATGCCATATACACGTCCCCTGATAGGGGATGTAACAGGGATTAAACTGATAAGAATAGTACTACTTAACACACCACTCTTATCTGGTGGCACATTAGATTACACGCGCAGTGCCCCAAATTTGAAGTAGGAGGACCAACACAAACATATTTTTCCATCTCCCGGTTCCTAAAATCGATGCCATATACACGTCCCCTGATAGGGGACGTAACAGGGATTAAACTGATAGGAATAGTACTACTTAACACACCTTATAATAACGCAGAGAGAGGCAACGCAGAGAGAGGAGTCTGAAGAAGAGGAGGAAGGTGGCTTTGAGGAGGTGGAAGAACAAACACAGCAGGCGTCCCAGGGGGCTTGTTGTCACCTTTCGGGGACCCTTGGTGTTGTACGTGGCTGGGTGGAGGAAGGGACCTTCAATGACATCAGTCAGGACAAGGAACGGGACATGGCTAGCTTGGTATCCAACCTTGTGCAAATGGGGAGTTTGCGGTTGTGCAAATGGACTGTTTGCGGTGCGTTAAACGGGGAGTTTGGTCTGTCACTGTGAAGCGGGCGTAACCCTTACACTACCTAATCGATACAACATCATACCTGATGTTTTAAAGCACGTTATTCCAAACAATTTAGGAATGTTAGGTGATTTATGCCCTTTATGGATTAAAACCAGACTCTGCATCAACTATGTAATTTTCCATGGGAGTTTTGCCATGGATCCCCCTCCGGCATGCCACAGTCCAGGTGTTAGTCCCCTTGAAACAACTTTTCCATCACTATTGTGGCTAGAAAGAGTCCCTGTGGGTTTTAAAATTCGCCTGCCTATTGAAGTCTATGGCGGTTCGCCCAGTTGCAAACATTTGTGGAAATTCGCGTTCGCCGTTTGCGAACGGAAAATTTTATGTTCGCAACATCTCTGAAAATGCACTATTTGGCATAATATTGGTCGAATTCTTGACTTATGTCAGTTGACACTATAAAAATTTTTCCTGTGAGGGACAGGAGATAAACAATTTTCCATTGTACCTGTTTGTCTTTGGTTCTATTAGCTAAAACCTTTCCCGTCCTATTACCCTGCACGTAATGCTGAACATCCAGCATTTTGCAATAAAAATTACTCTTTGCAGGTTGGCCTCATTAATCAGTTATTGGAGCCCAATGATTCTCTCCTACAGCTCAGAGGATAGTAGTATTTGAATACATTGAGTGAGATCATACAATTGCTTGTACTAGTTCTGTGACTGTTGTTGGTATTGTTTTTTAACCCCATCCCGACCTCAGATGTATCAGGTACGTCCAACAAAAAACGGTCCTTAAGACACGCAGACGTACCTGATACGTCCGCGGCTAATTAGAGCGTTGGTAGCAGGGCCGAACTGGGGATACAAAGCAGCCCTGGAAAAAAAATGCCAGCCCCATAAGTCACTGCGCCATATATTGTCGCGTGTAATATGTAAGGCTATGTCAGTGGCGTACACATGACCCATGGGGCCCCGGTGCGAAAATTGATCCATGGGCCCCCCCTCCCCCGCGTTTACTCTGTGCGGGCCGGGGCCGCAACACATGGCGGGAGGCACCTGGTCGCAGGGGTTGCAGTACTGCGACCCCTGCGACCGCGGTATGTACGCCAGTGCATGCAGATGCACACACACTTAAAGGACCACTACAGACACCCAGATCACATCAGCTCAATGAAGTGGTCTGGGTGTCAGGTCCCTCTAGTTTTAACCCTGCAGCTGAAAACATAGCAGTTTCAGAGAAACTGCTATGTTTCTCTAAGGGTTAATCCAGCCTCTAGTCGCTGTCTCACTAGAGGCGCTTCCGCGATTCTAAGACACTGAACGTCCATAGGAAATATTGAGTAATGCTTTCCTATGGGCGGTTTGAATGCATGTGCAGCTCTTGCCGCGCATGCGCATTCGGAGCTGAGAGGCGGAGGGATCCCCAGCGCCATGGGAGTCCGGCGCAGGAGAAAGGTAAGTGCTGAAGACACACACACACACTCTCACGAACAGACGCATACACACTAGCTAACAGACACACACATTTACTGACAGAGACACACTCAGCAACAGACATACATACACACTCACTTAAAAACATACACTCTCACTGACAAACACTCACTAACAGACATCAAACAGACTCACTAACACACACACAAACACACTCAGTAACAGACACACACAGTAACACACTCACTGACACACACTCAACAGACACACTCACTGACACACACTCACTAGCAGACACACACACTCTAACACTCACACACACACTAACACACACACACACTAACACTCACACATGTTTATTTTTTTTTTAATGTAATCCCCCCAGCCTCCTTACCTTTTGGAGTGCTGAGGGGATTCCCTGGGGTCCAGTGGTGCTGCTGGGCTCCTGGGCGGCCGGTCAGGCTGGCGCGCGAGGGAGCACTCTCCCCTGAGTGCTTCTTCTTCAGCTCCCTCGCGCGCCGCGTAGGGATGCCGGCGCCGGAAGATGACGTCATCTTCCGGCTCCGGTATCAGTGCGGTGCGCGAGGGAGCTGAAGAGGAAGCACTCAGGGGAGAGTGCTCCCTCGCGCGCCCGCAGGCTCGACCGTGGGGTGACAGCAGGGCCAGCCTCGGGGGGCCCGGAGGTGGCCGGCTCCTGGGCCCCCCAGGAGAAGAGGCTGGCCCAATTGGTACATACCGGGTCGCAGGGGCGGCCGGGCCCCCTGGTGGGCCGGGCCCGGTCGCAGCCGCGACCCCTGCGACCCTGGTATGTACGCCACTGGGCTATGTCTTGCCATGACAGATGATTGAGTAATATATATATATATATACATATATATATTGCTTTTTCTAATATAAAATATTGGTCCTTTCAGAGTAAAACGTTTAATTATAAAGTAAGCATACTCACATGCAGACACAGGCAATCTCACTGACATCTCAATGACACACACAAGCTCATTGATACACAGCCTCATAGACAAACAATCTCACTGATATACATCAGCTTATTGACCTAAAAACACAAGCTCACTCACTAGCAGGCACACACTTGCAAGCAAGCTCACTCACTAGCAGACGCACACACACAGCTTAATGTAGTGGTACTGGTGTCTATAGCATGTCCCTACAGGCTTTTCAACGTAAACAATGACTTTTCTGAGAAAAGGCAGTGTTTACATTGCTTCAAAGTGACACCGCTAGTGACAGTCACTCAGACGGTCAATAGAGGTGTTTCTTGTGTCATTGCACCTACATTCAAGGCCTCCACACTCTGTAGGTGCTGAACGTTCCCCATAGAGATACATTGATTCAATGCATTTCTATGAGGAGATGCTGATTGGTGTAGCGTTTTGCCGCCAATCCTATGGCAAAGCAACAATTGGATTGGCTGAGATCACCAAGCTTGATGATCTCAGCCATAGAGGCAGGGCCAGTCAAGGGGAGACCAGCACGCTGCGTGGGGAAAAAAAGGTGAGCAAAAACACTATTTTTAAACACACATATACACCATGACAGACACAGAAACACACATATACCATGACAGATACACACCCCATGACAGACAGACACACACCCCATGACAGACACTCACACACCATGACACAGACAGACACACACACACACACACCATGACAGACAGACACACACCCACCATGACAAACAGACACACACACACCATAGAGACAGACACCATGACACAGACAGACATACATATACCATGACACAGACAGACACACACCCCATGACGGACAGACACACACACTCCATGACAGAAACACACACACCATGACACAGACAGACACACACACACCATGACAGACAGACACACACACCATGACAGACAGACACACACACACACCCACCATGACAGACAGACACACACCCACCATGACAGACAGACACACACCATACAGACAGACACCTGACACAGACAGACAGACACACATATACCATAACACAGACAGACACACACCCCACGACAGACAGACGCACACCCCATGACAGACAGACACACACACCATGACATACACACACACACACCATGACACAGACAGACACACACACACACACACACCATGAGAGACAGACACACACACACCATGACAGACAGACATGATGACACAGACAGACAGACACACACACCATGACACAGACAGACACACACACCATACAGACAGACACCATGACACAGACAGACACCATGACACAGACAGACACACACACCATGACACAGACAGACACACCTTAACAGACAGACAGACACACACACCATGACACAGACAGACACACACACACACACCATAACAGACAGACAGACACACCATAACAGACAGACAGACAGACACACCATAACAGACAGACAAACTCACACTGACACACATTACTACTACCTGCCAGGGGGTCGTGCAGTGCAGACGGCTGTCTGTGCTGGCGGCTGCTGGGGGACTTGTGCTGGCGGCTGCTGGGGCACCTGTGCTGGCGGCCGCTGGGGGAGGTCTGCTGGCAGCCACTGGGGGAGCTGTTCTGTCTCTGCTCTCCCGCCCTCGCGCGTTGCTGAATGAGACCGGGCCGGAATATGACATCATATTCCGGCCCCGGTCTCATTAAGCTGCACGCTGGAGAGCAGAGACAGCGCAGCTCCTCCAGCGGCCGCCAGCACAAGTCCCCCAGCGGCCTCCAGCAGACCTCCCCCAGCGGCCTCCAGCAGACTCAGGTGTCTGCCCGGCCCCAGGTGCCGACGGCCCACCGGGAAATTTCCCGGTATCCCGGTGGGTCAGTCCGGCCCTGGTTGGTAGCGATCATAATCGCTTCCAGCCGCTTTAACGGTATTGCAGCGATGCCTCAATGTCGAGGGATCCTGCAGTACCCCCCCCCCCCCCACTGCCGGACCTCCAGGTGATCGCTCCCTGGAGCGATCTCTTCCGGGTTGCTCCACGTGGCGCCTGGCTTCCGATGCTCTACCTGTGCTAAGTGCCTCAAGGGGTCGAGGCACTCAGTGAAGATTAAAATAAATAATAAAATTAAAAAATGAACCCCTTCCCTCCATATGGACTTACCTGATCGCCACCATTCCCCACCGGCGATCGATCTTCTTCTTCTATGGGGGTACTGTCTGACAGTCCAGACAGTCCCCCCTCTGCAAATTAGGACCCCCAGGGGCCATGTGACCGCTCTAAAGAGTGATCACTTGGCCGCAATAGGTGTCCATAGTGCTGCCAGCAGGGGGACTGCCTGAACTGACAGGCAGTCCCCCTGCTGGTGAAAAAAGTAAAGCAAAATACATATAAAGTTAATCAATTTAATATATATATATATTTATTTATTATTTATTTATTTATTTATTTACAAAATATTTTACCAGGATGGATACATTGAGATTTCTCTTGTTTTCAAGTATGTCCTGGGTCTTTGCCTACAAAACATTGCATTGTTACAATAGGATACAATATTACAAAAATACAATATACAGACTATATTATATATATATATATATATATATATATATATATATATATATTTTCCCAGGTCCCAGCACTCAATGTTCCCGGTCTTTTCCTTGCTCCGGTGCAAGTAATCTCCAACCAATGTATAGCGTCCAAGTAGAGAGCACTCTGGAGTCTTAATATTATATCAAAATAAATACTGCTTTATTGTGCAGAATACAAAAATGCCGACGTTTCAGTCACAGTAGACTTTTCTCAAGACAATTCATGCAATGAATAAACCGTGATTATATATGTTACAACAGAATTCCTATTGGAGGGTGAAAGATTGAAAACGAGGACAGGTGACGTCATAATTGACGTATTTAGACAGAATATTAGCCAGGTGATTCTTGATTCAATCAAGGTTGGAAAAGTGAATTGATACTAATTAAATACACAGAAGGCTATTTACAAAATTATAACATTAAAAAAATGAAAACTACTAATAATAATAAGTGAGCCTAAAAAATACTCACTATATCCTATAGTCCTGTTAACTAACAACAAGTCTTGATTTTTCTGTCTTGCAATTTCGGCAGAATATGTATATAGGGACAAAATCAGTACTATTATCCTATAATCCTGTTAACTAACAACAAGTCTTGATTTTTTCTGTCTTACACTTTCCTAATGCCTAGGCAGAATATGTGTATAGAGACAAAATCAGTATATCCCATTTATACCACAAAATCTCCTAACAATGTATATCTTAGTAATACAATATGAGTTACAAACATTATCATAATAAGAACACAATGTTATAATATCCCACAAATGCTTCATATGCAACACTGTTATCTTCTATTCAAAAAGCAATACAGGGCATTTTTCTCATTTAACCCCTTAGGTGATAGTGCCCCTAAAGTATGGATCCAATATGCTTCACGTTTAAGTAAAGCCAAGTCTCTATCCCCTTCTCTCGGGGAGATGGGTACATGGTCTATACCAATAAAGCGTAGGGTTGCCAAATTATGACTCGCCTCAAGGAAATGTCGTGATACGGGAGTCGTCGCTATTCCACTATTGAGTGCTGTGCGGATAGTCGATCGATGTCCACACATTCTCTCCCTCAAATCATTAGACGTTTTTCCCACGTATATCAGCCCACATGGGCATATTATCTTGTATACTACGTGGGTAGTTTGGCATGTAATGTGATATTTAATTTTGTACACTGTAATTTAGGTACAGTTCCAAAGATCATTGTAACAGTTTTGTCAGTGTTTAGGAAGAGTTTGTTATCCTGATATATATATATATATATATATATATATATATTTCCTGGCCATATCCATGGCAGCACAACATTGGGTAGCTCCTCCCTATCCCCATTGGACAGGAATAATAATTAAGCCGTATAAGTACCACCTCCTGCCCCTCCTTCCCCAGTCTTTTTTTCCTGTCCTATCCCTAGGACATGTCGGTCTTTTCAGACTGCTAAATTTTTTCTTTTATGGCTTACCTGAGGATTGGTTCCTCTGGCCCTTGGGGAGTTCACCCTCTCTCCCCTGGGAAGTCTCCAGTATACGGCCCTGCGCAAAGGTGTCCCCCTGGAGAAAACCCCTTTTAGTGACCGGGGGTTTTTTCTCTCCATTTTTTCCAGTGAGGACATGGAAAGGTAAATGGAATGCGACCGGTTTCCGGTTTCCTGGTTCCCACCAGTCTCGAGGTAATGTTATTTTATTTTACCTGTTGGTTTTCCTTTCTTTGGAAAGTTTTTCGTTGAGCGTTCTGGGGTTTCCCTGCATGGCTGTCGGGAACCTCCTGTGTGCCCGCGCGGTGTATAGGCGTCTCCTGTGCGCCCGCGCGGCGTGTAGTGCCCGCGCGGCGTGTAGGCGTGTCCTGTGCGCCTGCGCGGCGTGTAGGGGTCTCCTGGGCGCCTGCGCGGTTCCGGGGACTCTGGGACGCATGCGCGGAATTCGCGCGCAAATCTAGCCGTTTCGCGCGTCTTTTCGATCATCTGCGCATGCGCGATGACGTCAGACGCCTTCTTAAAGCGCCAGGCCTCCTTTTTTTTTTTTTGTTGAGTTTTCTGCTTCCTGGAGAGTTTCTGGCACCGTTGAGTTCTGTGGATTGTTGATTCTTCGTCTTTTTTCTTCTGAAGTAAGTTCTTTTCCTTTCTCTTTTTTCCTTTGTTTGGTTTCCTGTAGTTTTTCTTCTGGGTTCTAGTTTTCGCTGTTTCATCTATTATTTATAGATGGATTCGCGCTCAGGATCTAGAGAATCAGAATGTTCTCATCATAGTAGGTCACAATCTAAGCGATATAGGTAAGCCATCCAATTTTTGGAATTTATTAATATTTGATATCTAAAAGAGTGGTAATGTACTAATATTCACGTTTGGTGTATTTCAGTGATAAAAGTACAAAGACTTCAGGATCGTCCAAAGGGAAGTCGCCCAAAAGGACGCTGTGTGTATCCTGTGATAACAGAGCCATAGAAGGGAAACGTCTCTGTTCGAATTGTCTCTCAGCAGCCGCTGGACCTTCTCAGTTAACACCAGACTTTAAGCAGCTTATCAAGCATGCAGTTGCCCGGGGCATCAAAGAGGTTGGTAAGACCCACAAGCGACCTAGATATTCTGAGCCGTCAGATTGGTCTCCTGATAACTCGGAGGATGAGTTTATGGACACGGCTTCGCTGAGAGACTTGGCTTTTTCCTCGGAGGAGGATGCTTTGCCTGATCCTGACTTCCTGATACCTGCAGAGGTGGATCATTTGATTGCTCGGGTCAGAGAAACCCTTACTTTGAAAGAGCCCTCGGAGGAGGAACCCTCTACATCTAACCGCTATTTCTCAGATCTTAGAAAGAAGAGAGCGGCTTTCCCTGTGCATACCACTATTAGTGACCTTATTAAAGAAGAATGGTCCAGGTCCGATAGGAGATCCTCTGCAAAAGGGAAATTTTCCAGATTGTATCCGTTTGATCCCAAAGATGCTGAAACATGGGATTTTCCACCCAAGGTTGATGCTGCGGTGGTTAGGCTAGCCAAGCGCACTACCCTGCCAGTGGATGATGCAGGCTCCTTCAGGGATCCAATGGATCGTAAGATGGAATACTGCCTGTCTAAATCATATGTAGCCTCAGGCACGAGTCTCCACCCTGCCGTTGCTCTCACGTCTGTTTCAAGAGCTATGAAGGTTTGGCTACAGGAGCTGGAAGGGGACATCAAGAGGGGCAGGAGCCGTTCCTCTATTGTTGATGCCCTGAAGGATATGCGTCTAGCGATTGATTTCTCTTCGGAGGCCGCAGTGGATCTGGTGAGAAACCTTGCTAGAAATATGTCCTTCTCGGTTTCCTCCAGGCGGGCGCTCTGGCTCAGATCTTGGGCGGCCGATGCTTCCTCCAAGAATAGTTTGTGTTCTCTGCCATTTCACGGAGACATGTTATTCGGCAAGAATTTGGATGAGTGCATCAAGAGGGCGGCTGAAGGGAATAAAGCCTTTTTACCCCAAGAGAGGAAGTATAAAGGATCCTTTCGCGCCCGGAAAGAGTACCATTCCTTTCGTGACAGTAGGTCCTACAAGCCTGGTAGGGAATACTCCCGATTCCAACCGAGGAGAGGTGCCCCTTCTGGGTACAGAGGAGGCAGGTCTCGCGGGTCGTCTTCCTCTAAGGACCCGAAGAATCTATGACTACGTACAGCCCAAAACCGAAGGTGTCGGGGCTTGTCTTCTCCAATATCTTTCAAGATGGACCATCTCTACAAGCGACGTTTGGGTGCTGGATATTATTCGGAGAGGTTACCTACTAGAATTCTTCAAGCATCCTCCCAAACGATCCTTTCACTTCACAAAATGGCCAGGGGACAGGGAAAAGTGCATGGCTCTACGAAATTTCGTCCATTCCTTGCAGAAGGAGAAGGTCATCGTCCGAGTACCGGCAGGCGAAAGAACTCAAGGATTCTACTCTCACATCTTCTTGACAAGAAAATCCTCAGGGGGTTGGAGACCCATTCTGGATCTGCACAGGCTGAACAAGCATCTGCACGTTCGCAGGTTCAAGATGGAATCTCTGCAGTCCATAATAAAGGTTGTGTCACCCAACCAATGGATGCTGTCTATAGATCTACTGGACGCATACTTTCACATACCCATTGCCCAAATACATCAGAAGTTCCTGAGGTTTGCTGTAGAGGAAGGTCATTTCCAGTTCAGGGCCCTCCCCTTTGGACTGAGCACTGCCCCGAGGACGTTTACAAAAGTCCTGGTTGTTCTCATCGCGGAGCTCAGAAAGCTAAACATCGCTATTTACCATTATCTGGACGACGTTTTAATCTTGGGAAACGACGTGGATTCTGTGACATCCCAGGCTATCACCAGCATTCAGTTTCTGCAAGCCCACGGCTGGAAGATCAACACCAAGAAAAGCCACCTCCACCCGACTCAATCTATGGTTTACTTGGGTGCCCATTTCGACACCCTAAAGGGTACTGTCCAGCTCTCATCAGTGAGAATTCTGAAACTCAGACAGTTATTGAGGAGGATGCTGAATTCCCCGGTTGCCCCTGCAAGGGCGGTAATGAGCCTCCTTGGTTCTATGTCCTCCACAATAGGTCTGACGAGATGGGCTCAGTGGAGGATGAGACCATTCCAGGCCAACTTCCTGAGTCGTTTCTTATCCGGGAACCTGTTCCAGCCCATCAAGCTTCCCCTGAAGGTACGCCATTCTCTGATCTGGTGGCTGAACAGAAAGCACCTAGCCAACGGCTTTCCATTAGGGGATATCGCATGGAGGACCGTGACAACGGACGCCAGCCAGTGGGGTTGGGGCGCTCATTATCTCCACCACTTTGCGCAGGAAGAATGGAATTTCAAGACGAGCAAGGTTCATTCCAATCTGCTGGAACTTCTGGCTGTCCTCAAAGCTTTGAAGCACTTCTCGATTCAGCTCAAGGGTCAATGGGTAAAGATAAGGACGGACAACTCCACCGTGGTATCCTATGTCAATCACCAAGGGGGTACCAGGAGCTGCAAGTTGATGGTACTGATGAATCACCTGATGTGGTGGGTTCAGAGAAACCTGGCGGGCATTGTAGCCGTTCATCTCCCAGGGAAACGGAATCAACTGGCGGATTTCCTCAGCAGATCCAGAATAGATCCGGGGGAATGGTGCCTGGCTCACAGGGTGTTCCGCATGATTGTGGAAAAGTGGGGTCTGCCTCAAGTGGACCTTCTGGCCTCTCGGGCCAACAGAAAGGTAGCCCTTTTCTTCACAAAGGAAGAGGACCACCTGGCGTTGGGAAGAGATGCCTTATCAAGCCCCTGGAAGTTCTCAATGGGCTATGCGTTCCCCCCGTTTCCACTAATCCTACCACTCCTGAGGAAGCTGAGATCGGAGCGGGTGTCTCTCATCCTGATTGCGCCTTATTGGCCTCGGAGACCTTGGTTTCCTCTGCTTCTGAGTCTTTCGGTGGAACCTCCTCTCCCACTCCCCAAAGTTGCGGATCTTCTGTTCCAGGGTCCTGTCATTCATCCAGACCCTGTCTCTCTCAACCTTATGGCTTGGAAACTGAAAGGAACCGGCTGTTGAATAGAGGGTTCTCCCAGACCGTGATTGATACTATGCTGAGGGCACGTAAGCATTCCACTTCGGCCACTTATTATAGAGTATGGGAAGTTTTTTCCAACTGGGCCCTTCACAGTGATGTGGATGTCCAAAATCCCTCCTCCTCCCATATTTTGGACTTCTTGCAATCAGGCCTTGAGAAAGGACTGAGCTATAACACTCTCAAGGTACACATTTCAGCCTTGTCCGCCCTGACCAGTCATAGATGGGCGCTGGACTCGGATATCATCAGATTCATCAAGGGTGTCCTTCACTTGAAACCTCCTATTAAACCGTTTGTCCCTTCCTGGAGTCTCCCTCTGGTTCTGGATGCCATGAAGTTGAAACCTTTTGAACCTTTTGATTCAGTTTCCCTACAGGTTCTCTCTATTAAGACTGCCTTGCTGGTGGCCTTAGCCTCTGGCAGGAGAGTTTCTGAGCTCAGTGCTCTGTCCATCAAAGAGCCTTTTACTATCTTCCACAAGGACAGAGTGGTCCTCCGTACTGTTCCAGTGTTTCGACCCAAGGTTACTTCCTCCTTCCACATCAACGAGGATATTGTTCTTCCGTCTCTGAGGTCGGACGCCCATGGAATGGGGAATTCTGCTGACCTGTCCTCTCTGGATCTAGTGAGATGCCTCCGGATGTATATTGATAGGACTTCTGATTGGCGTTCTTCCGACAGTCTCTTCGTTCTTCATAGCGGCTGTAAAAAGGGCTCTCAAGCCCCCAAATCTGCCATTAGCCGATGGATAGTAGCGGCTATCATTCTGGCTTATCAGTCCGCCGGATATCCGGTCCCTGTGGGTCTTAAAGCCCATTCCACGAGGGCTCTCTCATCTTCCTGGGCAGCCGCTGCTAATGTCTCCCCTGAACTCATCTGTAAGGCGGCTACATGGTCTTCCTCTAACACTTTCATTAGGAGCTACCAGATTGATGTTAGAGCAGGGTTGTCTGATCAATTTGCTAAATCAGTCCTGTCTGTATCTAATTCCTGATCTCTGTGTCTGTCACTTGTTGTGGTGTTAATACACTTTGCATTTCTAAAAATTTTTGAGTCTGTGTCTCTTTCCCTCCCTGGTTTTATTGCTTGGGTATTACCCAATGTTGTGCTGCCATGGATATGGCCAGGAAAATGGAAAATTTATTCATACTTACCGTAATTTTCTTTTCCTGGTTATATGCCATGGCAGCACAAGGGTCCCGCCCGGGGATATTGCTGGAAAACGTGACTGGGGAAGGAGGGGCAGGAGGTGGTACTTATACGGCTTAATTATTATTCCTGTCCAATGGGGATAGGGAGGAGCTACCCAATGTTGTGCTGCCATGGCATATAACCAGGAAAAGAAAATTACGGTAAGTATGAATAAATTTTCCATTATATATATATATATATAATATGTATATATATATATCTTACATATAACGTCATCCTAAGTGTATTTTTTTAATAATATATACATATATTAATATAAAAATACACTTAGAGTAAAATTACACACATGTATATATAATAACTATATATTGTGTGTATATATATATATATATATATACACATTATAAAAAATAAATAATAATTAATAAAAAAATTATATATATGTGTGTCATTTTATTCTAACTGTATTTTGATATTAATATATATATATATCTCAAAATTATATATATATAGATATATTTATTTATTTATATATATCTATCTATATATATATATAAATAAAAATAATACAAAATACACATGTCCATATACATAAGTAAAGAAATAATTTCATAAATATACATGTAGTGTATTCAAATGTACTTCAAATATGTAAATATGTATATATATTTAAATTTTACGTGCGTATTTATGTAATATTTTTACATAAGCCATTTTATTGATTGCAATTTGGGGGACCTACCTGACAACCCAATGCCGAAAGTCCAGAGAATTTAATTTTCTAGCACTGTATTTAACCCTGTAACTTTCCTAAAACCTGTGCATGGGGGAGGGGGGGGTACTGTTTTACTCTTGAGACTTTGCTAAACACAAATATTATAAATAACAGTAAAACATATCACAGCGATGATATTGTCAGTAAACGTGACGTTTTTTGCATTTTTCACACACAAACAGCACTTTCACTGGTGATATCAATATGTATTACTGTTTTGAAACACTCATATTTGTGTTCAGCGAAGTTTCCCGAGTATAACAGTACCCCCCATGTACAGGTTTTATAGTGTTTCAAATGTAAGGCCGTTTTTTTCACATTGAAATTTGCCAGATTGGTTATGTTGCCTTTGAGAGCGTATGGTAGTCCAGGAATGAGAATTACCTCCATGATGGCATACCATTTGCAAAAGAAGACAACCGAAGGTATTGCAAATGGGGATATCCAGTCTTTTTTAGTAGCCACTTAGTCACAAACACTGACCAAAGTTAGCGTTCATAATTGTTTTTGCATTTTTATATGGAATAACTTTATTGCTAAAATATGTGAATAGGGATATTGTGCAATCATTAAAGTTTAGAATAATTATTCATATTTGACTGCCCTTCCAGCAATATGATCTAGAAGAGCATATTATTTTCAGGGGTCTTCTTAAAGTCTTTTTTTTTTTTTTTTTAAATTCTTTATTTTTATTGTGCAAAGATTAACAGCGAGCGTGCAGAGCCACGACAGCATCCGCATGCATTTTTCACAACATTTCAAAGTGTGGCATTTTTGACAGCACATTTTTTTTATATAACATAACATAAGGATAGCAGGCAATTAGGCTTCAGTGTTTTACATTTTTCAGCATGCTAGGCTAAACAGGTGCATAACAAGGCTAGTTGCGCTGAGGCTTAAAGGTATATAGAGGTGCATCGTTATATGAGGGAGCTTTTATGTTTAAGGTGTGGTATGCTCATTGTTAACAACAGAGATATGCCAGGAGCTTTACCGCTATCAGTACATGCTGGCATGTTAACTTGCTTTCAGTTCGCCCATGGTACTATATAAAATGCTTATCTGACCTCCTGTGCTGCAAAAAGCTTAATATAGACATGCATGTTATGAGACATAGAATGCAGACAGTAAAATCATAAATAGTTTCTCTGCTGTACATGGGAATAATTATGCCCGGACTGGCTCAGATCCAAGCAAGCCTGAACCTATCTGTGACATCTCTCCCCGCATATCCCCGTGTGAGCAGGCTAGGAAACCGAGAGGGAAAAGGTAATGGCGGCAGACAGTCAAGGGAGTCCAGTTATAGTGGAGGAACCTGAGCAGTAGCGAGCACTCAGCCCATAGCGTCCCAGTCTCTTTGGTATCAGCCAGTGCCTCTTAAGGGATGAGTGGGAGCCCCTTGTGCCGGTCTGTGCTGCCGTGATGTGAGTTGTCGTTCCCTCGGACCGGCAGTGTGTGGCTTGGGTGTCTCAGCGTGGACCGGTTTCTGTGTCGGTGAGTAATCTGTGGCTCTGGATGTGGGTCTCTCGCGAGTGATTCCTGCTGGATGCACCTTGACGGCCACAGCATGAAAGTGTTGCCTCTTACCAGGTCGGCCCGCAGGTATGTTCTTTGCAGGGGGAGCTGAGTGGGCCACTTCCGGACCTCGCTGCCGATTTTGGCGCCGTCACCTATGGCCTCCGCCATCTTGACTGCTGCGTCTTAATGTCAGATCAGGGCGGCCCTGTTGTTGCTCCCTGGGTGGTCTGGGCATGCTGAGGTGAGGACCGGGATCACCCCCCCGGTCCCAAGGGGGGGGAGCGGGGCCATTTCCCAACTGGTCTGGCCCTTGGTTGAGCACCGATGGGCAGGATAGCGGAGCAGCGGCCGCCTGCTCCACTCACCGCCGGAATAGGCCTCGTTGGCGCCAGTGAGGATTCTTCCACCAGGGGACTGAAACCAGTCAGGCCAGCCTCACCCTGGGTTTGGTACTCTCCACCCGATGAGGTGTACCGCCGTTTTTATGCCAAAAGCCTGAGTTTCTTGCTCGTTTCGTTTAAGTTTTCAGGAGCTGGTCTGACATGCGACCATCTTGCTCGGCGGCCTGGCCCCGCCCCGTGTTTTTGCATTTTTAACACACAAACAAATATATATGCTAACTTTGACCAGTGTTTGTGACTAAGTGGCTACTAAAAAAGATTGGACATACACCGTATTGAATACCCTGGGTTGTCTATGTTTCTAAAATATATTGTTTGATGGGGGTAACTTACATTGGCCAGCTTCAAAAATGTCCCAAATAGGACATGGGTGCATAACGACAAGCTGTGAAAATTCCAAGTTGGAAAACTGGAATGAGCACCCTCCAAATAAGGTCTTTTAGCCCCCAGAGAACCCGCCACACCTATACATGGGTGGTATCACTGTACTCGGGAGATGTTGCTGAACACATATTGGGGTGTTCTTTGGCAGTAACCCTTAAAGTTCTCAGTACGTGTATTCTTAAATTGCTATGTGTGTCAAAAAAATCACCAATTTTTTTATTTAATTTTTTTATTTGGCATAGATTGGTGGTAAAATGGTTGCATGAAAAGAGTCAAAATACCCCAAGTTTAATACCGTAGGTTGTCTTCTTTTAAAAATATATATACATTTGAAAGGTTATTCAGGGATTCCTGACAGATATCAGTGTTACAATGTAACTTTCGTTAATTTGGAGGGGGGGGATGGTTTGGAAATAGCAAAGTGCTAATTGTTACATAGTTACATAGTTACATAGCTGAAAAGAGACTTGCGTCCATCAAGTTCAGCCTTCCTCACATATGTTTTTTGCTGTTGAGCCAAAAGAAGGCAAAAAAAAAAACCCAGTTTGAAGCACTTCCAATTTTGCAACAAGCTAGGAAAAAAATTCCTTCTTGACCCCAGAATGGCAGTCAGATTTATCCTTGGATCAAGCAGTTATTACCCTACATTGAAAGATTATATCCTTGAATATTCTGTTTTTGCAAGTATGCATCTAGTAGCTGTTTGAACATCTGTATGGATTCTGATAAAACCACTTCTTCAGGCAGAGTTTGTTTCCCTGCCTGTCCAGTTTTCTATCCCCAGGGAGCTATCTCTCCCACCGGATCAGGAAGAGATGATTTCCGTGGAGAGGAGATGTTGTCCAAGGGCGCCATAGAAGAGTTGCCGTTAGCCGCTCCGGGCTTTACGAGCAATCTTTTCCTAGTGCCCAAGAAAGGGGGCGGGGTCCGCCCGGTGATAAATCTCCGTCCTCTCAATGCATTCTTACGTTACCAACACTTTCAGATGGAAGGTATAAATTGCCTCAGAGATCTTCTAGCGACAGTAGGAATCCTACAGAAAATTGAGCAGTGAGACTTTAGAGGCATTAAATATCTATATACCTAAATTGTTTCATTAAGCTAAAGGTGTTGGTGACTATAGTGTCCCTTTAAGTCTGTAAGGCTTCACTGTAAGTTAATGGAGTAAGTAAAGCTAATTTCAGTTCTCTATGCTTTTTTAGAACATTTTGTATCCTTAGATACCTTGTAGTCACTTCTAATGCCCAGTATCTTCAGGGCATGTCCGTAGAGTTCACTAAAACAAATATTGGCTATGTTCCAATAAAGGGAAGTTAATTCATATAACTCAACATTTTAAAGCATATAGACCAGGTACTTTAAGCAGTTGTGCTCCTGTACCAGATTTGATATAAGGGGAATCGCTATCACTGTCTCCTTGTATCCAGTTACTAATAACCTTGGTCTACATCTCCTTTCTAATGAAATGCCCATACAAATACTTGTACAGAATGTGCAAGCAATAGACACGTTACCTCTGCCTTTTTCTATATAATTTTATATTGTACATATGTTTTACATTTTATATATGTATTAATAGTATTTATAGTAGAGAATCTGTGTTGCATATATGCCTACATAGCCATAATTATCTTTGTTCATGAAAATTAATTCCATGTTTATTAGTTTTTAAGTAGAATAGTCCTTGTATGTTTGTGAATGAAACCTCTGCCTATGGTCGGATTACATAGTTACATAGCTGAAAAGAGACTTGCGTCCATCAAGTTCAGCCTTCCTCACATTTGTTTTTTTGCTGTTGATCCAAAAGAAGGCAAAAAAACCCAGTTTGAAACACAATTTTGCAACAAGCTAGGAAAAAAATTCCTTCTTGACCCCAGAATGGCAGTCAGATTTATCCTTGGATCAAGCAGTTATTACCCTAGATTGAAAGATTATATCCTTGAATATTCTGTTTTTGCAAGTATGCATCCAGTAGCTGTTTGAACATCTGTATGGACTCTGATAAAACCACCGCAGAGAATTCCACATCCTGATTGTTCTTACAGTAAAAAAACCTTTCCTTTGCCTTAGACGAAATCTTCTTTCTTCTAGTCTAAACGCATGACCTTGTGTCCTATGTAAAGTCCGGTTTGTGAATAGATTTCCACACAATTGTTTGTATTGGCCTCGAATATATTTGTATAATGTTATCATATCCCCTCTCAGGCGACGTTTTTCTAAACTAAATAGGTTTAAATTTGTTAACCTTTCTTCATAGCTGATATGTTCCATTCCTTTTATTAATTTTGTAGCCCGCCTCTGCACTTTTTCTAGTGCCATAATATCCTTCTTTAGAACAGGTGCCCAAAATTGCACAGCATATTCAATGTGTGGTCTTACCAGTGATTTATAAAGAGGCAAAATGATATTCTCGTCCCGAGAATGAATGCCCTTTTTCATGCAAGACAATACCCTACTGGCCTTGGCCACTGCTGATTGACATTGCACATTGTTGCATAGTTTGTTGTCTATAACAATTCCCAAGTCCTTTTCGTGTGTTGTTATCCCTAATTCGCTTCCATTAAGGGTATACGTTGCTGGTGTATTCTTTACGCCGGAGTGCATAACTTTGCATTTTTCAACATTAAATTTCATCTGACATTTGAGTGCCCAGTCCTCCAGTCTATCTAAATCCCTCTGCAGCAAAGTAATATCTTGCTAACATTGTATTATTTTACAAAGTTTTGTGTCATCTGCAAACACTGAAACATGACTTTCAATGCTGTCTTCAAGATCATTTATAAACATGTTAAATAGAAGGGGCCCCAGAACAGACCCCTGAGGGACACCACTTGCCACCTCTGTCCAGCTTGAAAATTTACCATTAACGACAACTCTTTGTACTCTGTTTTTAAGCCAATGTTCTACCCAAGAACAAGCATTTTCATCTAGACCGATTTCCTTGAGTTTGAACACTAATCTTCTGTGTGGAACTGTATCAAATGCCTTGGCAAAGTCCAAATAGATCACATCCACTGCAACACCCTGATTTATACTTCTACTTACTTCTTCGTAGAATGCAATCAAGTTAGTTTGACACGACCTGTGCTTCATAAAACCGTGCTGATTTTTGCTGATAACCATGTTCTTCTCAAGGAATTCTTGAATATTATCCCTTAATAACCTTTCAAATATTTTACCAGCCACGGAAGTTAAGCTCACAGGTCTATAATTTCCAGGCAAGGATTTTGAACCCTTTTTGAATATAGGAACCACATCTGCCTTCCTCCAATCCTCCGGAACACTTCCTGAAAGAAAAGAATCTTGAAAGATTAAAAACAGAGGTTCACTTATTTCTACACTTAGTTCCTTAAGTACACGTGGATGGATACCGTCAGGCCCTGGAGCTTTGTTTATATTAACTTTCTTTAGTTGCTGCAGCACCTTGTCTTGAGTTAACCAATTACAATTATTCTGCAAGTTTTTAGTATCAATCATTTGCACATCTATTGCCATGGGTTCTTCCTTAATATATACAGAGGAGAAATAGTTATTTAAAATTCCTGCCTTTTCCTGGTCTTCATTGACTAACACCCCAGTTTCAGTTTTTAGTGTAGCTACACTTTCATTTTTGGGTTTTTTAGAATTTATGTACTTAAAAATGCTTTAGGGTTGGTTTTGCTCTCTTTAGCTATCATTTTTTCATTTTGAAGTTTAGCAAGTCTAATTGCCTTTTTGCACGCATTATTTGCTTCCTTATATCTTTTATAAGATGCATCTGATTTGTCCGATTTAAATGCTTTAAATGCCCTTTTCTTATTTGTAATCTCTTGTTTTACTTTTCTAGTAAGCCACATTGGTTTTAATTTGTTTCTTTTATATTTATTTCCCAATGGTACATACTGAGAAATGTACCTTTCTAATATTTGTTGGAAGATGATCCATTTATCCTCAGTGTTCTTTTCACTAAAGAGTTTATGCCAGTCAATATATTGTAAAGCTTCCCTTAACTTATTGAAATTGGCCTTTTTAAAATTACATGTTTTAGTATACCCCATGTGCTTTTGTTTTTTTGAGTTTATTTCAAAGGACACTATATTGTGATCACTATTTCCCAAGTGCTCACCTACTTGAATGTTGGTCAAAAGATCAATGTTGTTTGTTAAAACCAGGTCCAGACAAGCGTCCATTCTAGTTGGTGCTTGTACTAGTTGTGACATGAAGGTGTCATTTAACAAGTTTAAAAACCTAATTCCCTTTGCTGAGCTACTAGTCCCTCTGTCCCAATTTATTTCCGGGTAATTAAAATCTCCAATAATTAAAGTGTTATCCAGATTTGCAGCTTTCTCAATTTGCTCAAACAGCTGTTGTTCCTCGTCAATATTAACATTAGGTGGTTTATAACATATCCCAACCAATAGTTGGTTTCCCTTATTTTCCCCCAAGCAGATATTTACCCATAAAGCCTCCACATTTTCCTCATCGCATTCCATTTGCTTAAGATTTGGCTTTAAATCATGGTTGACATACAAACATACCCCACCACCCTTCTTGTTTTTCCTATCCTTCCTAAATAACATGTACCCATTTAAGTTAACTGCCCAGTCATGTGTCTCATCCCACCATGTTTCAGTTATGCCTATTATATCATATTGTTTAGTGTATGCTAATGTCTCTAGTTCCCCCATTTTGTTATTTAGGCTCCTTGCATTAGTAAGCATACATTTAATATCATGCATCACTTGTATATTTTGTGAATTATCAACATTACATAGCTTCATAGCTTCTCTGTTCTAAGCTTGCCCCTCCCCCCGTCTCCACCCTCCTTATACTGTGCTAAAGTCCATCTCCTTTCTGTCCTATCTCCATTTTGTAAATTGCTATGAACCTCCCCCCCTACTACTAGTTTAAAATCTCCTCCAACCTTCTAGCCATCCTATCCCCCAGCACTGCAGACCCTCTCCCGTTTAGGTGAAATCCATCACTACTATAAAGGTTGTACCCAATCGCAAAGTCGGCCCAGTGCTCTAAAAACCCAAAACCCTCCTTCCTGCACCAAGACTTCAGCCACGCATTAACCTCTCTAATCTCCCGCTGCCTTTCCACTGTAGCGCGTGGCACAGGTAATATCTCAGAGAATACCACCTTGGAGGTCCTTTTCTTAAGTTTGCTACCTAATTTCCTGAAATCATTCTTTAGGACCTTCCATCTTCCTCTTACTTTGTCATTGGTACCAACATGGACCATGACCGCTGGGTCATCCCCAGCCCCTCCCAATAATCCATCCACTCTATCAGCAACATGCCGAACCCGAGCACCCGGGAGACAGCAAACTGTCCGGTTGAGCCGATCAGAGCAGCAGATTGCCCTATCTGCTCTCCTAATTATAGAGTCCCCTACCACCACAACCTGTCTTGCCTTGCCTGTCTTGTATTTATTGTCTTATAATTTGCACACATAAAAAAGCTAAGAACAGTGGGTATTTCTAAACTCAGGACAAAAATTTAGAAACTATTTAGCATGGGTGTTTTTTGGCGGTTGTAAATGTGTAACAGATTTTGGGGGTCAAAGTAAAAAAAAAGTGTGTTATTTAAAATGTATTCATCATATTTTAGTAAAAAAAATTATAGTAAATAATATGACATGATGAACATAAGGGTATCTTTAGAAAGACCATTTAATGGCGAGAAAAACGGTATATAATATGCGTGGGTACAGTAAATGAGTAAGAGGAAAATTACAGCTAAACACAACCATAGGGTCTGTGCTGAGATTCCAGAGTCTTTATTAAATTCAAAATAATGGGCTTCTGTATTCTATTACTCCCGGATTAAGGAAATACCACATGATATAGAACTCATAGAACAGTAGTTTGGAAAAAGTATTACATTTGCTTCAAGAGTGTGGGTACTTAGTCTGCTTGATTTTCCAGACGTAGCTAATTGAGCACACTACGAACATGTATCTCCTCTCAGGGTCTGTCACTTGCAGAACAAGAGACAATGATAACAGCTTGCTAACAAGAATTAAGACACCTCTTGATTTAGTAGAAATAGTAACATGGAACTGAAAAGGGTAATTAGAAGGGATTGTAGAAGGTTCATTAAGGTTAGTGAAGTGTGTTTCTTGAAGGCAGAGAACACCCACCTTTGCTTTCCAGGCAGAACTTCTTTTAAAAAGAGTGTTTAAACCCCTCACTTTTTGAGAGTACATTTTCATATTGTAAAAAGTGAATCAAAGGCTCTTAACGATTCTGCTATCTGTATGATTATGTTCTGTGACTTCACTATGAGGAAGTCCCTAACCAATCATTTGACCTGCACTATTTTGGAGAAACGACTTACGGTACATTTGACTTTTTTAAGGAAAAATGTTAGAAACCACTTGAAGGGGGGATGGTCGGAACCATGAAAATGTATCTCACATCAAGAATAAAAGGAAAAGAGGCCACCCACAAGGAGAAAGAAATAAAATAAACCGTTGGGAAATAGGTAACCAAAAAGAAACAGGATGCCCTACTCATGGGCCAAGTACCCATCGTCGGTACTACTGGTGGAGTAGTAGACCATAAAATCTAGCAGCTAGTGCAGGGCTGGAATTACAACCATTGTAGATGCCCTGAATTTTTTGTAACAGAACAAATTAATGCCAAGACCTGGTACATTGCCGAACTAACATAAACCTTTAAAATAAACATATATAAACATGAGCCATGAAAAAATGCTCCCCTCCCTCCCACTTCAAAAAATTTTGTTTTTTTATTATGCTGTAAATACTATAAAATACTGAAATATTGTTTAAATCAATAAATTGGTTCCTAAAGACATTAGAACAGCACCAGGAGTAGTATTGGTGAAGCACCTACCAATATAAGCCTATACTAGTGAATGGGTAATATGTTTTGAGTCTAGCAAAATAGTGCGCTGTAGTGCTAATTGACCTCGGTTATCAATTACTGTGAGGCCACATATACCATATTTGTGCAGCCAAGCTCATCCCCACCAGCGGGGACCATTCATTTCATGCACTCAGTATCATCTTTGAACTCGAAAACCAGATTGAGCTATGCTCCTGTAATTACAATAACCAGATCACATAAGGAAATTCAGCATAACTTGGAGAGGGGAGCTTATCAAAGGGTTTTCCTGAAAATAAACTTTGCCTAACATAATAAGGCCATTTATGATGATAACGTTCTGGTCCCATGGGGTCTGCAGGAACCTTGTCAATGTCTTCAATTTTGTGGACTACTCCGTTAACCACTCCTTTCCACTCTGGGAAAAGACAAAAATAATTTGTTGTATTTGGTATGAATAGGACTCCTGTTGTGGAGGGGTAATCCCTATTTTAATCAAAATACAAAAAAGCAGAGAAAGACAGGAGTATATAGAGGGGATAAATGCCAAATATGCCCAAATTCGAGAGATTATAACATGAACTTTTAACAGTTATTAAGATAAAAAATAAATAAACTCAAATAACACTAATACCACCACGGCCTTTGTTTAAAAACATAGTAACTAAAATGTGGCAGGCAGAATCACCTAAATATGTAAAATAAGGGATATATGTGTCACCTTACATCCACTGGAGACTCTAATATATGTTCAAGTAAATATGAGACAAATTATTAGGTCCTTAATGTCCCCTCTGGGGAAAGACTAGACAGCTGCGGTGATTCACGGGTTGGAGATGCAGGCACCAGGTCCCAGGCACACAAGATCTTGGAGCTATCCTCCATGGTAGCTCCATTACTATGCACCAAAAGGTGTGTAGGGAAACACCATTTACAAGGCAGATGGCGATTGCGCAAGGTCTCAGAGCTGTCCTTAAAGGCTTAGCACCTTTGTAGAGTCGAGGATGTTAGGTCTGCACATACTTGAACATCCTTATATTCTAGAGCAATAGTGAGTCTAGCCCTACAGGCCTCACACAAAAATGAAATTCAGCGCGGGAGCAAAATGATAATAGTCCACAAACAGCTTGAACACCAATACGGAGTCTCTCTTTTTTCCGATCAGAAAACTGGATAAAAACGGGGGTAGGTGCAGCGCTTCAGTAATCCTTGACAAGGTACACATACCTTGTCAAGGATTACTGAAGCGCTGCACCTACCCCCCTGTTTTTATCCAGGCCTTATGTATTGCCTCTTTGATATGGAAATAGTGCAACACTCAGCAGGACATCCCATAGTACTGAGTTGGTGAGATGTTTGGGCTTTGGCGCCCTATGTGCTCGATCCAGAAGCCCAATGATCCTCTCTTACAAATGGAGTATATCTGGTATTAACAGATAATTAAGGAACGATATGGTCACCAAAAGGGAACCACAGGGTTGTGCAATTTGGACCTAATTATGGGGTTAACCCAAAGATGCAAAACATAAGAATCTATCTAATACTCCAGATGTGAGCACAAATAAATTAGAAGACTTTTTATAAATTGTTCTTGATTAACAGATTAAAAGAAAAGCATTTTCATGTTTAATAAATACACATATACATAAACAAATATACAAATACCCATAATTATGGATCTGCTCTCAATTAGTGGTAACTTAGGCTAAAGATTTCTACTTAAAATGTAATAGTGGCTTGATCACTTCAGGACAGGATTATAACCCTCCCATACAGTGTGATTAGATTTAATAGCTCTACTTGAAATAAAAACAAACGTATTCCTTACCCTACAGTGTTAAAAACACTATGTAGCCCCCTGCCCCCTTAAATATAGTAAAATCTTACTTGTATTCAAGTCTGCTGCCTCTGCCCCTGATCTACCTGCTTGGCTGACATCGTAAGAAGTGATTCTCTGAGCCAATCACAATGCTTTCCAATATGATTGGCTGAAACTGTCAAGGTGTCAAGGAGCCAAACACAGCCCTGGCCAATCAGCATCTCCTCATAGAGATAAATTGAATCAATGCATCTCTATGAGGAAAGTTCAGTGTTTCCATGTAGAGTGAGGAGATACTGAATGCCAGTGAAGTTATCACTAGGCTGTAATGTAAACACTGCATTTTATCTGAAAATACAGTGTTTATTGCAAAAAGCCTGAAGGGAATGATTATAATCACCAGAACAAATACAATCTGGTGACTATAGTGTCCCTTTCAGGAATCTTACACAATCTTCCATTAATTTTTTTAAAAAAATTACATTTTGTTTTACATATTTTTACATTTATTCAGATTTATCTTATAGTGGATTTTATTTTATTTTAGTCTTTTTCTTTTTTTTCTTTTTGGTCTCCTCCTATTCTATTGACTATTTTGTTTTTGAGTTTTTATTCCTTTTTTGAAAGGACTGGTATTATTTCTGATTGTATGTATCCAGATCCCCTCCCATTGGTTACATGAATCGTGGAATCTGTTCAGTTAGAACCGATATGTATTTCACACATTGGGCGTGGGGATAGATTTAGAGAAATTTGGGATTCTTTTGCATGTTTTCACTTCCATGGTATTTTATTTATATCATTAGATTATATACAGAAAAAGTATATGATTGATTTTAAGAATAGATACACTAATATGAGAATGTTGATACAATGTTGTCTGATCACTTATTTCTTTTCCCCGGTACGTCTTCTCGTTCTTTGAGGGTTTAACCTAATGCTATGGACAGCGCCGGAATGCAGTACAGCGTTCAGGACGTAATGACGTCATCTGTTTTGGCGGACATACACAATGAATGTCCAGGTATGTGGAACGCAATTGCGTTCCAAGAAGAAACCACTGGATCTCCATATATGGTACACAGCCATCGGATACAACTATCAACAGATGAGTAACAGAAGAGGGATTGGCAGACCGCGGAATGAGGGATATATAAAAGTATTGCTTTGCTTGTTTGATAGATTATGCATATACAAGTATTTTATGATTACTCCTGAAGAAGTCTAGTGGATCTAGACAAAACGCGTTGAGTTATTTTTTTTATTGTATTGTTTTGTATGCTGCTAGTTTGTAGTCTGCCTTTGGTTCCTGTGACAACTCCAGATACACACACTGCAGAGACCTGGACTGGAGATCATGAGAACTCATTGATGGGCATTTTATTCACTTTTACCTTGTAAGTGCAACCATTAAAGTGTATTTTTTACTTTTTATCAGTATTACACTATGGTTTCTTATTTCTCTCCACATGAATTTCTGGACTCCCGAATACTATACCGAACTTGGTGTAACAACAGTTTCTGATGAGCCTGAATTTTCAACTATTCTGTGAGTGCAACTTTTAGCTGTAGGGGTGGCTTATTATTACGTTACTACCCTATGAGCGCTTTCTCTGTTTTGTATTTTTAGGTATATCTTGTTTTTTGCATATTTTGTATAAAGATAAGAGGAATCATTTGATTATACATATTTAAAGGGGTAATTACCTTTTTTTTTTTACCACTTTATAGTTCTGCACCTGGGTGGTAAATACAATTGTCTATATTTATTAATGTAAACACTGCATTTTCTCTGAAAAGACAGTGTTTATTGCAAAAAGCCTGAAGGGAATGATTATAATCACCAGAACAAATACAATCTGGTGACTATAGTGTCCCTTTCAGGAATCTTACATACTATCTTCTATCTGACTACCACATAATCCAGTTTAGTATCCTAGATTCACAGCTGGTCTGCTATATTCCTCTAATAGAACCTGAGCTCCTTCCTAATAGCTTGTATATACATCTCATTACACCGACATCACTAAATGTCGATACCTATATCCCACACACATTACAACCCCTACTCCTCTCATACAGTACAGACCTTGTACCTCCCCAACGCTACTGCCCCTATACTTACCACACTCTAGAGTCCATCTGCACACACATACACTAATCAGCCACAACATTAAAACCACTGACAGGTAAAGTGAATAATATTGATTATATTGTTACAATGGCACATATCAAGGGGTGGGATATGTGAGGCAGCAAGTGAACAGTCATTTCTTGAATTTCATGGGTTGGAAGCATGAAAAATTTACAAGTGAAAAGATCTAAGTGACTTTAACAGGAGCCAAATAATGATGGCTACACGACTGCATCAGAGTATCTCCAAAATAACAAGATGTGTAGAATGTTCCTCATATGCAGTTGTTAGTACCTACCAAAAGTGGTGCAAAGAAGGACAACAGGTAAACCGCCATCAGGGTCATGGGTGTTGAAGACTCATTAATGCACATGGGGAATGAAGGCTAGCGTGTGTGATCCAACCACACAAAAGAGCTACTGTAGCCCAAATTGCTAAAAAAAAAAAAACCTTAATAATGACCATGCTAGAAAGGTGTCAAAACAACCAGTGCATCACAGTTTACTGCATATGAGGCTGTGTAACCACAGACAGGTCAGAGTGCCCATGATGACCTCTGTCCAACACCGAAAGTGCTTCAAATGAGGACGTGAGTGTCAGAACTGGACCATGGAGCAATTGAAGAAGGTTGCATGGTCTGTTGATTCATGTTCTCTTTTAGATCTGGTGGATCGCCGGGTGCAAGTTCTTTGTTTACCTGGGAAAGAGATGGCAGCAGGATGCAACATGGGAAGAAGGCAGGCCAACAGAGGTAGTGTTTTGATCTGGGCAATGCTCTGCCAGGAAACATTTAGTTCTGGCATTCATGTGGATGTTATTTTGACATGTACCACGACCTAGAGATTGTTGCAGACCACGTACAAACCTTCATGGTAATGGTATTCCCTGATGGCAGTGGCCTCTTTCAACAGGATTATGCACCCTACCACACTGCAAAAAAAATGTTCAGGAATGGTTTTATGAACATGACAAAAAGTTCAAGGTATTGTCTTGGCCTCAAAATTTCCCAGATTTCATTCCAACAGAGCATCCATGGGATGTGCTGGAGTAACAAATCTGATCCATGGAGGCCTCAAAACTTGTAAGGCTTAAAGGGTCTGCTGCTAATGTCTTGCTGCCAAATATCACAGGACATGTTCAGAGGCCTTGTGGAGTCCATGCCTCAACTCATCAGAGCTGTTTTGGCAGCACGAGGGGGACCTACACAATAATTGGCAGGTGATTTAATTGTTGTGGCTGATGTCAGACATACTCCTATAATCATTTTACCTAAAAATATTTGATTGTCAAAATATATGGGTGTCAATCGTACAATGTATATGGAGTACACTAGTATTATCATATAACCAAATACAGAAAGAAAAATGTAAAGAATGGAAGTCTCATTACATTTAATTAAAATAGTAAGTGTTATTCCACGTACTGTGGTGCTGAATAAATCCTTCAGGAAAGATGAAATGTTGAAGCTACAATAATTAGTGTACTTTATTCAACAAATAACCCTCTTCACACACTACATTGCAATCATCCCAATCCACACGCCACAAGCATCTTCACCACACACAGATCTCCAAAAGCAAACTTATGGGCTTGTTAGCCAATGAAATAGCTCTTGATTTTCACCAAGGCAATGAAGATTTCTATAAAGATTAGATAATAGGCAGTACATGCAATATTCCTCCTTTCGAACAGGCAATGGACTCCAAATTTATATTACACAAAATAAAAATAATAATAATTATAAAGCAAGAATTGTGTACAGAACATTTGTACTTTTTATCTTTATTTAAAAAGAGCAAACTGTCTCTGGGTCACAGTGTAAATGATAAATTCATAGTATATCTTAACTTTGCATAATTAATACCTATTTATACCCTTAAGGATCTGCAATGCAAGAAGGGGCGTATTTCAGTTGATATATTATTATTATTATTATTTGCTAGTATTTTCTACCAGCAATCCGTAAAACATAATGATAAAATATCTCATGCTCTCTCTGTGGTTATTTTATTTTAACATCGATGTGAGAGAGCCCTTCGCATTGCCTGAGCATCTACAGCCACAGGATGGAGTTACATGATCAGCATATTGTCTTAGCAGGTCCTGTCCTTCTTCCCATCGAGTCTCTATGGTACTCGGCTGCTGTATCGACTGCAAACAATAGGAGGGGCTCCTGCTATACTCCATGGTTAGTATCCAAAGGCTGTGCTGCCTTCAAGAAGTGGTACCAGCAGCTGAGAGACTGCTGCACCAACACCGCTATGTGTGCCCTCTGACTGCAGCCAGGTAAGGCGACCGGGCAGCTTCAACGCCACAAACTTTCTACAGCTGCCCACTGGGGGACGGGTGCATATAAAAGTGTCAGCTCTTGGGGGGAATTGTCACTCTTATTCCATTCTGCAGCCTGCTTAATTAGCCGAGAGCATGGGGTATTGTGTATCTGGTTTACAGTGTAAATTGATAGTGTGGGAGCATGGGGAGGCTTGCCCAACCTAATGATGTATTGTGTGGTCTGTGTCTATGAAGATTGCTATGTGATCTATAACGCAACTGTGATGCCCAGCAGGAAACAGTGGTAGTGTGTATAGTAATGTCTGTGGTGTGATGGGTGTGTTTATGTGTGCATACATTATAAACACTTTAGAATCTTGAAATAGAATGTATGGGTGTCAATCTAACGGTGTATGTGGTGTGCACTAGTGTTATCACATAACCTTATCCGGAAAGCAAAAAATGTGAAGAATGGAACTCTCAAGATATTCCATTAAAAACAGTCTTATTATTCCATGTGCTGTAGTGTTGAATGAATCATTCAGCAAAAATTAACAATGTTAAAGCTACACATTGAATGCAAGGCATTCTTGCTATTTTTAACTTAGTTCAGGGATATTAGAAAGCAAAGCTGTGTTTGCTTCCATCTTCTGTTTTAATTGTATTATTGTTTTAGATGAGCATGGGACTGGAATTTAGTTACACGATTTATTTGTGTTTCTCTGGACTTTGGTATTTTTATACGATTCTGTTATTAATAGGTGGTTTTTAAGCCAAAGGGTGATGTTATTTAAACAGATGTGCCTGCAAGTCTGGTTGCTAAGAGTGTACTATAAACAATGGTTGTTCCCACGAGGCTATCTTTCTCAGGGAATTCCTGTAATAAATACAGTATAGAGTGCAGTACTGAATGGGCTGTTAATGTGGTTTGATTTTAAAAATGTTTTAAATGGATTTCAGGTTGTTATGCAAATTAGCATACCCATCAAGACATTGTTCATAGCTGCATCTTCCTCTTTGTCCATCTTAGATTAGTGAAAAGTGAGAGCTGATTTAATTGTCAAAAGTCTGCAATTCTTTCCATAGTACAGTCAGTATACTGCTTGGTGTCCCTATTCCAAATATGTGGGGGTATTCTACCTACATTCAGACATTATTTTAGAAATCAAGTGGCATTTTTAGGAAGGTACATTCCCAAAAAATGTCATCAGTGTTTCTAAACCGATAGTTTATATACAAAGAATGTATACTGCATTTTTTGTGCTGGCTATGCATACCCCTTTTCAAGTACGGTAAATGTTTTTTTTTCCTAATATTTTTTTAAACAGAACTGAATTAAAGGGATATTCGAATCTGCAATTTATGGTGGTTGTTGAAATACCATTTATGTCCCTCCTTTATTTTGCCATGCATTGCTTACCTCCATGCACTAAAATGAAATCTGTGTCCAATTACCGGTATCTTTTAAAAAAAAAAAACGACTGCTTGAGAGTTCTTTCTGATGGTTTAGGTAAGCAAGGGTAAGAAAAAAAGATTATAACCTATGAAATCTTTAAATTTTTGTTAAATCACCTAATGAATGTGTCAAAAGCAACGTACGTCACTTATTTCAAATGTCAGGATACTTAATGGTGATTTGCATTGACAAATTTAGACTTAATTAAATCTTCCGTAAACCGACTGATAAGATGGTACCATCATCAACTCAAACCTATCATTAAAACAGCTCATTGCTTCTGTATTTACCTAGTAAGCAAGGAAAACAAATAAACTAAATATGATGGGAAAATGCACATCTATTGTATACTATTTTTTTTTTTACAAAAGTATATTTTTCATGTACAATTCTAATGTGTGAAAATAGTATCACATGTGTGAAATATCCCATGAGAAAAATATTGCACATTGACTGTCTAATTGCCATGTCATTATAAAACCTGCCCATTTCTTAAAGAAACTATTTTTTTTAACCCCTTAAGGACACACGACATGTGTGACATGTCATGATTCCCTTTTATTCCAGAAGTTTGGTCCTTAAGGGGTTAAACAGATGTGTTCTTATATTTTCAATGCTTTTAATTCTTTATTTTATGTAAATAAACAAACCTAAAACATTATCAAAATAACAAACACAACAACTTACATGTAGTCCAGTGTCAAAACAGACTAGTTACTGCAGCCTGATCCTCCCCATGTGAAGTCATCAAGATTGGTGATTTTTGTGTACACAAAGCATAGGACATACACCCTGTGTCCTAAAACATTAGCGAACTTTGCCTGCTGGCCAGAAGTAAAATGATTCAATATTAAACCTGGTTTTTAGTTTTTTTTGGAAACATAAAATGCATTGATTTTTCTCTCTTGTGGAACTTTTATGGAACTAATGTGAATCCTTTCTGCCAGAGTCTGTTTTTGCATTGAAATCCTTCAAAATCAATTATTATTTTTTAAAGAGAACAGCATCTTGTGAAGTATTGGACACCTTATTTTTTACTGTGTATTGCTATTCACAGCAGTGAAGGTCCATCCTAACTCCAGCAGGAGGGCTGCTACACTGTTTACAATGTATTGACTCTCACAGCCTTAACAAGTGCACCAGACATAAAAACTGCATAAACCAGCAATTTTTTTTTGTTTGTCATTCTTTCTTTTATTGAGGCATTTGTTAAAAGGGGTACAGAATAAAGAAGAGGGGATGCACGTTGTTCATACAGGTTAGGAGCATGACAACACAATACAACATCTCCTATGAGTGACAGCCTCATTTTTTAGTAATTAAGCGTTCCATAACATTACCAACTATTTTAGCGTAACAATAGTAAATTAGTTATACCTCAGCGATATCTGCAAGCTTTTGAGCCTGAGTGACTCCTGTGCATGCCCGCCCCATAGTCAGGGGGATGCTCAATTTTTAGGTGGGCATGGCCTATATCACGAAAGGCAAAAATATTATAGGATATGGTGGTACGGTGATATAACGCAAATGCATTCTTCTGGGTTGGCTTTCGTAATAGGGAATTAACATTATCCTGTGGATGTTCAACTATTCAGTAGATTGTACCATTGTACCATTTTATAGCATGCAGGGCATCTTAACAAAGCTCTACCAGAAGTGATATAAGCAGTACATGACTTAACCGTAGAATTGTAGAGATTAGCAGTGTGTGTTTCACATGAGAGACAGAGCATATTATAATAGACTAGCTTATCTTTCACCTAATCAATGGTTAGTGCTAGTGTGGTTGTAGGTGCTACGGCAAGGTTAGGGTCATATTAATGATAGGCACGCAGTAAATGTAAACTTCAACAAGAGGCACATAATAGTTAGAGGCTTAATGTAATTATTCGCACATATCTTGCCAGGAGGTTTTCGAACATCCGGGCCCGCAATTGCACGGATTGTCTCTGTGTTTTACCTCCATGGCATGCGCTTGTGTCTGGTGTCGCTCAAACTACCCCACTTGCGGGCCACATTGCAGTTTCTCTGGAACTGAGATTGTAGTGGCGTACCTACCACAGTCGCAGGGGTTGCAGCTGCAACCGGGCCCCTCACTTCAGGGAGCCTAGCCGCAGCCACAACCTGTGACCATAAGCCGCCTGTATACCTTATGGGCCCGCAGTTCCCGGGCGTCTGGCAGGAGGGGAGAGCTGTGCTGTGCTGCTCCCCTCCTGCCTGTGTGTAGCGTGGCAGAGCGGTCTGACAGGAAGTGCTCACTGTGAGAGCACTTCCTGTCAGACTGGGAACCGTGGTGAGCCAGGTACAGGATGGGAGCGGGGAGAGTGGGAGGGTATGGGTCACTTGGAGGGGAGAGGGAGAAATGGGACACTTGGAGGGGAGAGGGTAGAGAGGGAGAAATGGGACACTTGGAGGGGAGAGGGTAGAGAGGGAGAAATGGGACACTTGGAGGGGAGGAGGGAGAGAGGGAGAAAAGGGACACATGGAGGGGAGGGGGGAGAGAGGGAGAAAAGGGACACATGGAGGGGAGGGGGGAGAGAGGGAGAAATGGGACACATGGAGGGAAGGTGGAGAGAGGGAGGGTATGGGACACATAGAAGGGACGAGAGAACATAGAGAGGTAATGGGACACGTGAAAGTGAGAGGGAGAGAGGGAAGAATGGGACACGTGGAGGGGGGAGAGAGGGAAGAATGGGACACGTGGAGGGGGGAGAGAGGGAAGAATGGGACACGTGGAGGGGAGAGAGAGGGAAGAATGGGACACGTGGAGGGGGGAGAGAGGGAAGAATGGGACACGTGGAGGGGGAGAGAGGGAAGAATGGGACACGTGGAGGGGGGAGAGAGGGAAGAATGGGACACGTGGAGGGGGGAGAGAGGGAAGAATGGGACACGTGGAGGGGGGAGAGAGGGAAGAATGGGACACGTGGAGGGGGGAGAGAGGGAAGAATGGGATACGTGGAGGGGGGAGAGAGGGAAGAATGGGACATGTGGAGGGGGGAGAGAGGGAAGAATGGGACACGTGGAGGGGGGAGAGAGGGAAGAATGGGACACGTGGAGGGGGGAGAGAGGGAAGAATGGGACACGTGGAGGGGGGAGAGAGGGAAGAATGGGACACGTGGAGGGGGAGAGAGGGAAGAATGGGACACGTGGAGGGGGGAGAGAGGGAAGAATGGGACACGTGGAGGGGGGAGAGAGGGAAGAATGGGACACGTGGAGGGGGAGAGAGGGAAGAATGGGACACGTGGAGGGGGGAGAGAGGGAAGAATGAGACACGTGGAGGGGGGAGAGAGGGAAGAATGGGACACGTGGAGGGGGGAGAGAGGGAAGAATGGGACACGTGAGTGGGAGAGAGGGAAGAATGGGACACGTGGAGGGCGGGAGAGAGGGAAGAATGGGACATGTGGAGGGCGGGAGAGAGGGAAGAATGGGACACAGGGGGAGGGTATGGAATACATGGAGGGGAGGGGGAGAAAGGGAGGGTATGGGACACATGGAGGGGAGGGGGAAAGAGGGAGGATATGGGATACATGGAGGGGAGGGGGAGAAAGGGAGGAATGGGACACATGGAAGGGAGGGGAGAGAAAGAGAGGGTATGGTATACATGGAAGGGAGGAGGAGAGAGGGAAGAATGGGACACATGGAGGGGCTGGGAGAGAGGAGGGTATGAGAAACATAGATGGGCTGAGGGGAAAGGGAATGGGACACATGGAGGGGCTGAGGGGGATGAGGGAAAGGGACACATGGAGGGACTTTGGGGTTGAGGGAAAGAGACACACGGAGGGGCTTTGGGCGTGGGAAATGAGACAGGGGGAGGGGGGGGGATGAGACCCACTGGGAGGGGGGGAGGAATGAGACACATGGGAGGTATGGCTCCAATGCTATTTTCGCACCAGGGCCTAGTGGATTCTCGTTTTGCATTTGCCTCTGCTAGATTTTAACTATGGCAATAAAACAATAGTAGTATAAAATAATCTATATCAAAATGTACAGTGGGGAATAGGTATAACTAGATTCCAAAGTTATTTCTGAAGCAGTAAATGGCACATACTTGACTGTACACCACAGTAGTAGAGGATGGGGATAGCAGACAAATAAGCTACTGGTTACACGTTTTGAGTAAGAATTCAGTAGACCTGCAATGGGTGGAAACCATTGTTTTCATTGTTACTATGTACCAAATTATTATCTTAATAGCTGAAAAGTTGGTTTTCTATGTTTGGCACTAGCACAGATTCTGAATTTATTGACAGAATGTGTGAGTTTCAGGGCACCCATAGTTATGGTACACAAAGCATTCCAGGATTGAGAATGGCTCTCCATATCTGGCACCTTAATTCTTTATTTTGAGACCGGAAAAACACACATGTGGAAAGGTAAATGAAGCAATATGTAAAATATCGTCATTTTTTCAGTACAACATAACAGGATAGTATAGAGGTACAAGGTGGTGTCATGAAATATTAGGGAAATCAGCTACACCAATGCATGCATGGCAATTAATAGCTGAGCACAGTCTGTAAGCAGTCTTAATTGTGGCAGAGCGCTATTTAGTAACAATGGTATCGTGTGTGCCACCATGAATAACAAGCATAACAAACTGAGAGGTATAAAAAAAAAGAACAAAAAAGCAAATGAAATGATAAACAAAAATGGATGGGGTAGCTAGGAGGGCTGCTGCTACCAGAGAGATCCGAACATGGGAGCAACAAGCCCTTAGGTAAATTAGAAAAGTTCTCCCAAGGGGACCACATTTTATGAAAAGTAGGCAATGTTTCTCAAACCGTGGTCATGAGCCGCTACATGAGTCGGTTATATTCGATATTTTTTTTTTTTGCTCTTCAAACGGCTAGGGTTTTCTTATCATAGATTTTTTTTTTTTTTAATTCTTTATTTTTCTTGTGCATATTAAAGAACATACATTTAGTCTTGCAGTGCCCCAACAGCATCTGCAGGCTGGTCATGAACATTAACTTATTCTGTCATGTGGTTGGCTAGCACAGCTTTAAAATGTTATAACATTAGAAACAGACAACTATAAACTGTTCTATAACGTATAGGTTATGCATTAACGGATTCCGTTTATGAATTGCAAGATAAGGACCGTTAGTTACATGCTAAATTTACACACATCTTAGAGTAAAGTGTTAGACAGTTGCTATTAGGGATCCGACTAATTCTCACCGAGCAGGTTAATCTATGAGTTTCGCTGTGTTGCTTATACATGTGTAGTGGTGATACAGTACGTCTCAGATCTATGGCTAGTCTCCGTATAGTGCATAGGTGAGTCGTGCGCATTAGCTCTGGGCTATAGGGAGTGAACGAGTCTCTTTAAAATCCTTTACTTTCAGTGTTGGTGTAATGATATAGACTTGGTATGGGTACGTCCTATCAGCAAGTACATAACATAAAAAAAAATTAATCAGTGAGCTAAGCCTTCCGCCTTTGGGGCTAAGAATAGTAGTGCACATTTTCGTATGTAGGACTAGGCAGTAGTAACGATGTGGTCGCCCATGCCAGTGGTGGCTGTAGGTGCCATAGCTAGGGGGGTTTTAGAGGATTGCACTGGCGGTGGCATAAGGCTGTACGTTTTGTAGAAAGATGGATACGTGGGTGAGGACCAGGAGTATGAGAGCCGTCTACTTGGGGATTGCGTATGTGTCAGAGGATAAGAGTCTGTGCCGTGTTAGGGCTGGGCTCCTAAGACTGTGGAGAAGGTCTATGTGAAATAAAAAAGGTTGGGTCAAAGTGAACATGCGCTCCATCGGTTGCTATGCCTCTTGACCCTGAGGCATTAGGGGGGGGGGGGGGGGGCACGGGTAGTGTGCAGTTGTACTGCCTTAAAGGCACAGGGCAGTGCATGCCACGTCTGTGATTAAACAGAAAAAGACAGGTGAGACATAACTTGAGTGTAGTGAGCAGAACATACAATCATTACACATTAATATAACAATATAGCAAGAATTGGAGGTCTTTGGATTAGTCAGTCCAGGGTTCACGTCGCGGGTCTTGGGTGCGTCCTTGTGGCATTGTTAGAGAGTCCCAGTGTAGACAGCAAGGCCGGTCCTTCTTCCACGTTGGTAATTTTGTAGTGTTGTTCGTCTTTGGTCACCCATAGCGCTCTGGGGGTCGCCCATCTGTAAACTAGACCCGCTGCTTGCAGGGTGGTGGTCACGGGCTGCATGCTCTTGCGCCAAGATAATGTGTCTCTGCTTAAGTCCTGGAAGAATGTAATTTGGTGTGCTTCAAAGACATAGGGCGCTTTCCCTTTCATGGCTGTTATCAGGGCTATTTTGTCCGTCAAGGTTTGGCATCATAGGATTATATCTCGTGGGGCTGACTTGGGTGCCCTTAGGGGTTTTGCTATGCGATATACGCCATCAAACGTAAAGTGTTTTGCCAGCCTGTTGGGAATGAGTGAGGCCACTAGGCGCCTTACGAAGTGGGGTAGTTCCTCTAACCGCACCTTTTCTGACACCCCCCTGATCTTGACGTTCTTTCTTCTACCCCTGTCGTCTAAGATGTTGACTTGCCTGGAGACGTTATCCTGTATTGTCTGCAACTGGGTAACTGTGTCTTTAAGTGAGTTTAGGGCCTGGCTCAGGTCAGTCACCTCTTGTGCCGTGGCCTGTGTTCGGGCTGATACTGCCTGTACCTCTGCTGCTAACCCTTTCAGGTCTGCTTGCCACATTAGTTGTAGGTTACCTTGGAGTCCTGCCAGCATGGACTGGATGTCACTTTTTGTCGCTGGGGCTAATCCATCAGCTGTCTGTGCCTTTATGTTGCCTGTGTCTGCCTCTGCTGTGCTGTGTTCTGAGCCTTCTTCCTCAGATCTTACAGGTGAGGCTGCTGTGTTCGCGCGGGCCTGTGCGGGTGGAGGGTGCTGCAGCATGCTGCCTATACTCCGGTTAGGCGTGGAGGTACTCGCTGCAGGTTTGTTGGACCTCCGACCCATCTCTTCCGTTGTGTGCAGACTCCCGCCTCTATGGGTTGTGGGCTCTGTCCGAGCCACGCTGTCAGCTCCCTGGTGAGGTACTGGTCGCGTGTGCTGTAGGCCCCTTGGCTCTTAACGCGGCGTTTCGTGCCCGACGGCTGAAAGAAAGGCATCTGCGTGTTCAGCAGGGTGTTAGGAAGCTATTCCGGGCGGCAGTTTTAGGCGATGGGCTGCGGGTGTGCCGTTTTTTCCCGTTTTTTGCCTTTTATCATAGATTTTTTGGAAAAGCCAGGCCAATCCCTCAATCAGCCAGGATAGAAAAACAGACTGGATCCATCTCAAATGATCTGTGTAATAGATGTCTCAATAAATCTTTAACCTGGTGCCAGAATTGAGCTATATGGGGCCCAATATGGATAAAAGATCCTCTAGGTCCGCATCCTCTCCAGCAGAAATAATTTCGAGTTTGACCCATATGGACCAAGTTAACCATGGTTATGTAACATCGGAGTAATATATATTTTTTAAAAATAATTTCTTTATTTGCAGTTAGTTTATTAATACAACAGTGCCTGTATCGCCACATCAGCATCTTCAGGCTCAATGCGAGGTCCAGATAACAATACACTGGTATGATGTAATGGAGTCATTATAATACATAAAACATGGAGAACACTTTTCGATACCTTCGCTGTGGCATGCCGGCACCGTTTAAACTGTATCATCATATCGATCCAGCTTTCACAATTAGGATAAAATCATAATAAAACTTTAATTATAATAAAACTAAAATAGAACCCAACAGAATCGAGCTGAGCAGCAAGTCTTGGGGTCAATATCTTACAGTGGATGTGGATGGCCGAGTAAGGGTCTTCTTATTAGGTATTTGCACGACATTCATCAAGTATATTCACTCATGTATTCATGTTACTCGCGTTGTATAAGATAGTGTTAGTGAAGGGTATGTGATTTGTGAGTTTTACGGCGTCGAGTGAGTTAGGTTCCAGAGGTGAGAGGAGGGGTGGTGTGGACATTTTATGGGGGGAGGAGGGGTGGTGTGGACATTTTATTTTTGTGCTTTCATGAAAATAGATACTGTGGCAGCAGCCTCCCATATGGCTTCCCATTGATCCCCTTCTAGGGTTCCAATCAAATAATTTTCCCATTGCTGTATGTATGTCAGATCCCTCCACACCTTTGAATGAGTGCAAATGTGTACATATCCATATATCAGGGCTTGACAAATTTGTTTCGAATCTAGGGGCCAGCTAAAAAAGTTAGGAGCCAGTCATTTTCAACAAGAAAAATGCAATTCTTAAAGGAACACTATAGTCACCAGAACCACCACAGCTTGATGTAGTTGTTCTAGTGACTATATACCATGGAGGCTTTTCAGTGTAATCACTGCCTTTTCAGCAAATAGTCAGTGTTTACATTGCTGCTTAGTAACACCTCTAGTGACAGTCATTCAGATGGCCACTAGAGAGTCCTGGGTCACTGCTGCACCACGTGCAGCACCCTGGTTCGGTGTCTCCAAGCTCTGCATGGAGGCGCTGAATGTTCCTCATAGAGATTCATTAATTCAATGCATCCCTATGAGGAGATGCGGACTGGCACATTTGCTGCGCATGCACAAAATCCTCCCAATGCTTTCCTAAGGGAAAGCATTGTCTTAGCTGAGATCATAAAAATTGATAATCTCAGCCTTTGAGGTGGTACCAGCCACAGCGAAGTGGAACGGCGTGGGGAAAAAAGGTGATTAAAAACACTTTCCTCAAGCGATCAGAGGGGGCAGGTACCTAAACGCGCACACACTCTAACAGGTGCACACATACACACACTGATGACAGGCTCACGCACGCACACACTCAGTCTGACAGGCTCACACACACGCACTCACTCTGACAGGCTCACACGCACGCACTCACTCTGACAGGCTCACAATCACTTACTCTCACTCGGACAGGCTCACATTCACTCACTCTCACTCTGACAGGCTCACACCTACATTTTTGTATTAATTGAAACCCGGTCAGCCTCCCCACCTTTAGGAGAGCTGAGTAGGTCTTTCCCCTGGATCCAGTGGGGCTGCTCTCTTTCTGCAGTACTCTTAATGCAGCTCCTCTCTTCTCCCTGCTCGCTCTCTGTAATGATGCCGGGGCTGAAGTGACTTCATATTCAAGTTCCCGGCATCATTAAACCGTGCAAAGTGCTCAAGTAAGAGTACTGCTCCTTCGCGCACCGCCTCTTTGCTCCCACAGGTAGGCGGCTTCTGCGGGTGGCCGGCTCCATGCTGCCTCAGCCAGCGGCCTCCTTGCTCCCGCAGACAGCCTGCTCCATGCTGCCTCAACCGGCCGCCTTCAAAGCTCTCTCCGCGGCCACATTCAAGAGCTGGCAAATCCTAGGCTCCAGGGTGAAATTTCTAGTTGCTGTAGCAACCTGGCACCTGGGATTTGTCGAGCCCTGACATATATATATATATATATATATATATATAACGATATTAAAATGTTTTGCTTGGTACCCACATATCATAGGCTTTCAAATTGTTCCTATTGTTTTTTAAATTGTGTAGGTATTGTATTAATATTCATTTTCGAAGTAAAGATGAAGTACCGAACCTCGAGGAAACGGAAATAGTTTGGATAATTGTCCTTCCATAAGTATTTACAACGTTAGATTCCAGCTTCCTTGATGTTTCTGAAATCTCTTGCATACATCACTAGAGGAAGTCCATATCTGATGGAGAGAATTTAGCACGGACTGTATCACATATAGCTAAAGTGTTTAGGGCAAACGTACATTGGGTTCTACGAAGAGCCAGTTGGGATTTACTAAACCATATGTAAAAATGTGGAAGGTCAGAACCCATCAGAGGGGAGCTTGCCAAAGCACAATTTGGGCGAGTTGGGCTGCATAGTAGAATATAATTAGAATATAATTCAGTTTGGCAGTCCCAAACCCCACCAATCATCAAGATCTGTGCAACATATTCTGTGTCTTTTATTGTTATAAATAAAGTTATTTATATAAGTTTGTAAACCATCTAAATCACATTTAGTGATGTCAATCAGAAAAAAAGGAAAAGTATGCATGGGAGCAGGTTCATAATATTTGAATGTATCGTGCTAATCGATGAAATTGGCTTATCATTCCACCTTTCCAAACTGGTAAAAGGGATCTAGATTAATGCTGTGTAATTGGTTCCAGTATTGCAGGGCTAGAAGTGAATTGAACACCTAAATATTTCAGTGACTCAGTTTTACATATTGACATATAAGTGAGGAGTCATCAGCCGACAGACAGAGCTGGATTAAAGTTACCCAGGGCTCTTCTTATGGTAATTTATTTTATAACCAGCTAAATAGTTAAATTTCTGTTGAGTCTCAAAGAGGGTGGGGGCGAGAAAGTGCCTGGTTTGGTAAGGTGAGTAAATCTCATTCCCTACCTGAAAAGGCATGCTCTTTTATTCTGTGAATTATGCAATCTGTTGATTGCTGTTATTGGAAAGTCACCTGGGCCCTGAAACCCCCTGTTGAATAAGGCAAGAATTGTGTTGCCCCAGGTTGCATTAAGCCAAATGAATAAGACCACCTGTAGACCGGACCATTGAAGACCTTTTTCGATGCCTCGCTAACCATATAAACAGTTGTCTGTCAGTAATGAACCCTTACCTATCTTGGCACTGGTGTAATTAGGAATCACAGGTCCTGGCACAAGAATCAGGGAAGGACTCCTTACTCTCTCACTTATAGACAGATTTGACATACTGACACACTCTCACTAACAGGACATGCAGTCTTTGGACACACACTGTTTCACTGACATACACATGCTCTTAGTGATAAACATACACTGACATATACTCTCTGGCACACAAACACACAATCAATAGCACACACACACAATGCTTAACCAACACACACATTCTTACTGACAGAAACAAAATGACATTGACACACACACACTCACTGACAGATGCACTCATGTGCAGACACGTGCTCCCTGTTTTGACACTCACTGACAGACACATTGACACACTCTCACTGATTTGACACATACAAACAGACATACATTGGCACACTCTCACTAATTCTGACACACACTCACTGACAGGCACAATCTCAATGATTTGACACATAATGATAGATCCACACTGACACACATGCACTCACTGACAGACACACTGATTTGACTCATACTGATACACACTCACCAGCAGACACACACACTCTCACTAATTTGACACATGTTGACATATACAAACACTTGCTGACATAGATATTCGATTATTTTACACACTTGCACATATACACATTCTCTCACACACATTCACAAATTAAATCTATTTATAGAGGGGGAGAGGGGGTTTGAGGTCCATTCAGTTCCTCTACCTTATGGGAATGCTGGAGCGCATCTTTTCCCTGGAGTCCAGTGTGACTACTTTAATATTTATGCTGTTCCTCACTGCTCCCTCTGGGTAAGCAGGTGCCTACTCTGCTTTAGTGGGTTTTCGCCCATGTAGCCAGCTCATGGGTCCAATGTGACAGGCAGAATGCAGAGGGCCTGGTCGCACTTGGATGTATAGGCCTCGAAAGCAGTGGATTCAGTCTAGCTGACTAAACCTGGGCCAATATTTTAACATAAGTATAGATAAAAGATTAAGAGATATGAGGTGATAATTCTCTAATTAAGTAGAGTCCCGACCGTCCTTTGGCATACAACTACATCCTCCAGCATAAATAAATTCCTCAATTGGGGCACCTGTCAGGAAATGTTCTCTGACTGACTCTGGTGGGATCCTGACAGAACCTAAATCTTCCAAAATATTTTATAGTACGTTATGCAGACACTATCTGATGCCTTTTGAATTCGCAGATAGCAGTCGAGATCTCCACATGTGTAATGTCCTCATCTAATGATCTCTTGGTCAGTCAGTTTCAATAGCTGGAGAGAAGAGAAGGAGTCTAATGCTATTGAGTGTTGAAGTCTAGAATCAGGGTATGATTGTATAATGAACTAAGGGAAGTCATGAAAACATGGCGTATAAATGGAAGGGTAGGAACTAAGTCACTTGAGGCGTTTTAATGGCGGTGATAGGTTGCCTATATCATCTAGAAGAGTTTTTTTTTATTTCGGTGGGAAGGTGTCATAATGTGTCGAGGATTTGAGCTGATGGGAAAGATTTGTGTTCAGCCACTTTAAGAGCAGTCTGAAATTCTACAAGAGCTTTGAGCTTGGTCTTGTTTTTAAGAGAGACCAATTTTAACAATTGGCCTTGTATAACTGCTTTATGGGCAGAACAAACCATTGGGAGAGAGGTATCCGAGGGGAAATAGTTATAATTGTTGAATCAGGTTGTCAACCACCTTATGGTCTTTCAACAAGGAGGCATTTAGTCTCTGAGTCCAGCGGAAGAGGTGGCTAAGTCTTGGATGTGTAACCCAACAATAGGCAAAGTTATACTCCAGGGACAGAACCCCTCCAGCTCAGGCTAATGACCAGACAGAGGTCCAGGAAAATCAGTAGCAGCATGTCATTCAAGGCAATAGTAGTGTTACCGGCAATCTTGGCTATGGCCTCTTTGATGCCAAGAAATGAAAACACACGGTAATGTCTCTGAACTGTTCTCCTTCTTACAGTCAGATCCAGACAGCTCTACGGAAACGGTTTATGAGCTATTTCTGTTCAGAGATTTAAGGACAGTCCAGTCAGAGGATTCACACAGTCTATTCGGAGAGGCCCCAGATGTGAATATTATTATGTTGTAAGCAGTTTGAGAGATCTTTTAAGGCAGCTTCAGCTTTCCCCGATTTTGCCATATCTATTAAACAATCCTAGGGCCCTTCGTTGCTGGTACACATTTTGCATCCATGTTGTGAGAAAGCATTATGGTGTTGTCGCCATCTTGAGATGCAGCTTGCTGTTTTTGGCTGTGAAGAGGTCGATTGCAGAAGAATCACTGAGCTTTTCGTTTTTCTGTTGTCTTAGCATAGTGTTGGGGGATTTAGTGCACACTAATCGGGGACAGGTGAGAGTAACAGGCTCTTGGTTGGTGCTGTTTCCAGGTTCAGTAGAGGGAGTGACAGTTTCATGCAACCATGCAGTCCACCATCCACGCCACGCCCCCTGAATGCCTTATATTTTTCCATTATAGTTAAATATCCTACAGCATTAGTTGTATGCATAGCTAATAGATTGTATTTTGTGGCAGCACCTCCATTATTTTAGACAGGTTCAGCATGAATAGCTAGGTTCAATTTAAAAAAATATCCGTCCTCAACAATCCGCTCTTAGTGCAGGTTTTAATATTGTTTACAGTCGCTTACTTAAGAAGCAATGGAGAGCATGTGTGTCCTGTCTGCAGTGTCCCAAAGCCCTATTTCCACACCCCTACTTATAGTGAGGTAGTTTGTGAGATTATCACTGGTGATCTTCTAAGACACATTTGACACAGAGTTCTCCTCCCATGACATGGCTATGCAGCATCAGCGACTGTGACTGTGGCCGGAAGAGGACCAAAGATCAACACCATTGGAGTTGCAATCCTTGGTATTCTCATTAGACCATAAGTCAACACTCTTCAACTCTGCAGATGTGGTATTGCTACAACTCCTAAAATGCCTGGCAAGCATTTGGATGGATGGCTGGTACGACAATATTAGTTTCTTTAACAATAAAGTGCTACCATTTGGATACCTTTTTGTCATGTTTACAGACCTCCGAAAAGAATGAGACTATTATCCTCAGATTTTGCAGTGAGCTTGGTTGCTGTAGTTCTCAGGGGAAAGATATGGAAATATACATGGTACACAGTATAATGTATCTTGTTTACAAATAAGAGTTTTAGATATTGAACACTGCCAGTTGGGATTTGTTCCCTGGGTGATGGATATGCTATATGTCATTGTAATGAAGATAGAATGGTTAATAATTACAATGGCCATGTTGCTACATCCTCATAATTTGAGCATTTGCTTTATCCTCTACATCCATTTTTTTTATATTGTGTCAGAGATGGTGTATATTCTGTTTTCCACTAACCTCACATTGTATAATTGGCAACATTAAAGCAATCTTTCTGGGGGGCGATATTTAGCAGCTTATGAGGATGGATGCATGTTCCTGAGCTCCTCATAGTAGCAAGCAAATCAGCGAGCATCCATGCAGTAACCCTGTCATAGGCAACTCCTGATGAACTAGAAGACATGGGTGAAACACGTGTCAAGTGCTTTTACACGGACTGATTTACCTACTTTCCGTTTCTTCTTTTGATTTTGTATTATTTATTTACTTTGAGATGTAGACTGGCTGAAGAAATATTAAGGGATAAGGTAGCAATTCTTTGAACTCAGCGAGACTAAGTAACAGCCTTTCTAAGTCTCCCTGCCTTACTTAAATAGTTTATATTTATTTTTGATTCACGAACTTGTGTTTTTTTTTTAGATCACTATTGTTGCTATATATTTATTCTTATCTCTATCGCTATACTTCCATTATCTTATTATCTGGGAGTCATCATTAGTCCGTACTGACTACAGTGACCACCCCTACGGGTTAAAGATGAGCATTATGCCTTTCCCAGCTAGCTTTGAAAAGTAAATTAATTTAGACTGCAGATAACTATAACTGACTATAAACTGCCTCCTTTAATTACATTTTTTTTTTAAGATCTTATATCAATAAAAGTTCAGTTTTAAGCATCACCACATTATCTTTGTTTTCTTGTTTCCTTTAATGAATGCTAGAACCCCTCGGTTTGGTGGTAGACTAAAAGAAAACTATTGCGAATAGCGCTACGCCCTACCTACCGTATTTGCTTTTCATGATAGAGAAGCATTGAAAGCTGTGCTTCTCTATGGGAAGCAGTAAACACTAAACCGCGCATGTCTGCAGAATGTGCATTCATGAACAAGGAGATGAGCTCAGTGAACCATCTTGCAGATAAATCCCTCCACATTTCAAACCAAAAGGCAAGGTTTGAGGGAGAGCAAAGGGTAGGGGGTGGAAAAGAGAAGGGTGACACATATAGACAGTGAAGCAGTTGTCCTGCCAATCTGATTACTTTTTAGGGGCCCCCAAATCCTGCTCCCAAGTTGTGATATAAGGCAGTGAGAGCTAGGTGGGATGTTGACAGTCTTGTATAGGGATGAAAGTTGCAATTTTTGGAGTGTTATACAAAGATGTCTGTACAAAGTGTGTGGATGGTGCCAAACCTGCCTACTGAACTGCCGGTGAAGATGTCAAGTTATGTATGTAGAAATGGTCAAAGGAAGTTAATAGAGGAGAGTCTGGAATATTACAGCCACTTTATCTGGGTTGATGTGTTTCCTTCAAGCAGTGGGTGGCCACCAACTCCCACAGGAGAGATTATTTATTTTATCTTTTTGCTATAAAAAGTGATTACTTGATGGGTTGGCTATCCTCCCTTTTGGCTCAATTGTTGTGTGGCATAGTTGTGTTTTGGTATCTGGATCCTCTCTCATAATATTGTACCATTGTGTGCTTATTGTTTCTGGTATGCAATCCTAATGAATTACTTTTTATTATTTGTATTGATTTCTATGCTGTAAATTGCTATATTGATAGGTGTTATGCTTACTCCTTTACTGATTTGTTTCTAATAAAAATGTTTTGTGTCTATCTTTTACATAATATGCACCTGTGCAGTATATTTTGTACAGTGTGAATAACTCCGTGCTGTTCCTGCTTCCCTACATCACTTTTTCACATTTAACTACAGCCAGTAGGAAGAGACTCTGGTTTGGGAAGTCCGAGCAGCCATTTTACAAGTGCTAAAGATCCAGTTTCTTCTATCCATTCTCCCAAAGTGTAGTTCCTGTGTGAGAGGCTGTAAGTGAGCAATGGGAAGTGATCCATTCCACTTCCTGTCCAGCCACACACAGATTATGGAGGACCTGGGACAACACTATGTTTGACTTTAATTATAGGGGGCTCTCTGTACTACAGAGGACGCTGGCTAAGACTCCTGGTACGTATTTCCCCTCACCAGCCCACATTAATTCCAAAAAGGCACATTATAAGTGCTGTTAACAGGAGCCTCCTACTGGACAGGCACTTGCATGCATATTTCCGACTGGGAAATCTGACCCTGAGCATCAGGTAAGTTTAATTCACTTCTGCTGCACCTTTGGACCACTGCACACCAAGCGGAGATGCAAAAATATGCAAAGTCCCCAGAAGGTGACAGAATATTTTTAAAAGTTCACGAGCCTTCACTCAAAGACCGGTTTGTCCATAGCTAAACGCCCGAAAATATAGCATTGCAATTTCATGGTCATTTGATTTTCAAAGGCCTGGAAGAAATTATTTGGGAAGGCAAAACCTCTGGATCTATGCAATGGCAATTTGCCATTGACATCCTATGACATCCTCTAATTTTCGGTAAGAGAGCTCCTGCCAAGGTAATGTTTGTCCTTTCTGAGTGAATTAAGTTTAACTGTTAGTTGCCATAGTGATATCTTAATTATATATCTGTGACTTTCTCTGTTGATAGGGTAATCTTAGGTGTGATCCTCCAAGGAGGAAGATGGATTTTACAATGCATTTCCTTTCTTTTGACTTGTAATGTATTTTTATAGCTTTATTTTATTAAATTTCTTTTTTTGGTTACGTTAACATAGTGTTTTAGGTTGAAAAAAGTCCTTTCATAGATCCCTGTTCCTACTCTTGATCCAAAGTATGGCAACCCCCTCTGAGCACTCACCAAAGATGACCAGTAAAGTAGCCCAACTTTTCAATTTATATCAGACTTATTTTTATATTCGACATTGTCAAAAATACTTTTTTGCCACATTAATGGATTGGATTCCGGTTTGTTGTGTGCTTACGTCAATTATGATTATTTTGTAGACAGCAAGCTAAATATTTTATGTCTTCAGGGAGATGTGTTTTGGAATGTTAGTTTGACATTTATTTACAGCCATGATTCTGCTGTAAGCCATGCCTTTAGAGACACTGTCTTCATGCTCTGCATCCCAATATATTTATCAGCTGATAAGATCTGCTCCAGTGTCCAATATGTTGACTATGAAGGAAATGAAATCAATAGGTCCACAAGGAGTTATAGAGTAATTGTGACACAGAACAAATTTTTATCTATGGCTTCTATATTTGTTTTCATTTGTTTCTAAGAATTTTTTTTTTTTTACTAGGTTTCATACTACTTAATTTCTGCTTACAGTTGTAATCAAAATGATTGTCAAAATGCACAGACTTTCAGCAGTTTGCAATGAACAAATCAAACAAAAGCAATTGAAATAGCTTTGCATGCTACTTTACCGTCAAGATTGAACAGCTGAGGAAAGACTTCTCCCCACTCTGCCTTTCTCTTTCTCAACCACATATAGATCAAGTCCTTCAGACTTTCTCCCCGGCTACTGAACAAGAGGTGTCTGCCCTTCTCCTTTCTTCTCGCCCCCAAACACTTGCCCCCTTGATCCTGTCCCATCTCACCTCATCATATCTCTCTCCCCTTGTCTTGTGCCTCCCTTAACACACATCTTCAACTGCTCTCTCTCTTCTGGCATTGTCCCTGCTGACCTTAAACATGCCACTGAAGTACCTATCCTGAAAAAAACATCTCTCAACCCGTCCTCCCCCTCTAACTATCATCGCATATACCTGCTCCCTTTTTCCTCAAAGCTTCTGGAAAGACTTGTCTACCCGTATGTCTCACTTCCTAAATTCCAACTCTCTCCTTGACCCTCTTCAATCTGGTTTACGCCCCCCCCCCCCCACTCTACTGAGACTGCTCTTATCAAAGGTACTAACGACCTAATCGCAGCTAAATCCAAAGGCCACTACTCCATACTAATTCCTAATTCTTCTTGACCTCTCTGCTGCTTTTGACACCATTGATCATGATCTCCTTCTTCAAACTCTTCAATCACTCTTTCTCTGTGACTCTGTCCTCTTGTGGTTTTCCTCTTATCTCTTAAAAACATAGCCCGCATCCGCCCCTTTCTAACACAAGATGCTACTAAGGAGCTTGTCCATGCTCTAGTAATTTCCCGCATGGATTATTGTAACCCTCTGCTAATTGGTCTTCCCAAAAAACGTATTGCCCTGCTACAGTCTGTAATGAATGCTGCCTCCAGACTGTTTTTACTCTCTAGTCGGTCCTCTCACACCTCACACCTCTGTCAATCCTTACATTGGCTTCCTGTATCCTATAGGAGTCAATTCAAAGTGCTAACCCATACCTTTTAAAGCATTGACCAATTCTAGCCCCTCTTATCTCTTCACAGATCCTATGGAATAGCCTGCCTACCGCCATCAGACTCTCCTCTAGTCTTCAATCATTTAAGCCTTAAAACCCATCTCTCTAGGAAAGCTTATGGCCTCCCAGAGTAACTTCTACCTCACATACCCGTCTCTTGCTCTCTCCTAAAGGGCAGCACTTTACTCTCTCCTCCAGCTCTGCTTCACTCCCACCTTATTTGATTGATATTTCCTGTCCTGTTGTGTTTTACACCCCACCTCCTATAGACTGTAAGCTTGTTTGAGCAGGGTCCTCTTCAACCTATCATTCCTGTAAGTTTTTTCTTGTAATTGTCCTATTTATAGTTAAATCTCCCCTCTCATAATATTGTAAAGCGCTACGGAATCTGTTGGCGCTATATAAATGGCAATAATAATAATAACACAATGAATGCTTCAAGTGGTTTCCCCAAATTCAACTAAAAATCAACTTTTAATGACCCACCCTAATCAGGGTTACCATGTTTAGAGCTTCTGTGAAGCACTGTGACATGGACTCAGTGCCCTGACATGACTTGCACAACACAAGTGCTTGCCCTGATGTGTTAGCATTGAGTTTTCTACATTCTTTTCCCTGTTGTACCTTGAAACCGGATAGCAGGGAAACTTCATAATATGTATTCCCAGAGGGGCGACTGTTCCACTTTACAGGGTTACTCCAACCATCATAACCTCTACAGCCCACTGTTTTACAACATGGTTTGCAACCCTTACCTGCTCCTACCTAAGGACGAACCACAGTAGGCATGCTTTCGACATCTTGCTTCTGCAGAGCTGCAGAATCCGGATGTCAGTTGTGCCACTCATTCATTGGCTAAGAGTGTCAGCTGACCGCTGTAAGCCAACAAATGAGTGTCCGTGCATCGAAAAGTGCACAGAACTGACAGCCAGTCTGGAATTCTTATTCCAGGCTGGATGATGACACCCCATGACACTGCAGGAGGTGGAGTTACACCTCTAGTAGCAAAGGGGTTAAACTCAGTATGTGAAACACTGCACATACAGACACCATAACCAATTCAACTCACTAAACTACTCATGATGCTGAAGTAACTCTGAAATATATAACGTGAAAGTATTAAAAAATAAGAGAAGAAAGTAAAGTGTAACCCAAGCAGGACCAATGCAAATCAAGATGCAAAATATTTTAAACACTCAACCTTGTTTTACGTGAGCGAACACACAGCCTATGTATGTGAAGAAATATAGAAATTCTTTATATAAAAGTGCAAATATGTATGCATCAGCCTTACATTCAAAACATGAGTTAAAATAAGGAAGAACAAAAAAACTCAAACAACATAATAGGTTTGCAGGTATTTTAGTCTCTTCTCAAAAGGTAGATAAAATAGGAGCATAACATATCAAAATGTTGTTAGAAAATGAATCCAAGGAAAGAAAGAGACTGCATTTATGAATATATAAGCCTGCTGAAATACATAGACAGATCTACAGATGGAATGACTGACTTGTATATTAAAATGTATACATTATCAGCAACTAAAACATGCACAGCTAAAAGTTTGTCGGGGGACCCAGATGGCAGTCAGGAGCAAGTCCAGTAGGAAACAATGCAAAGATGTTGGGATGTGCAGGAAGAAAATAAAATTCTTCAATAAATGACCAGTAGTTGTGCAGTCGGGGATATTCCTAGAAAATATGCAGGAAGGTCTCTCAATTAGATTTTTACCTTTTAACAAATGCACAAAGATCCCGGGTAAAGGTGAGCCAACCTAGCAGGGACCATGTACTTTCTGAACAAAACTTGCGATTTTTTTTTCAAGTGAAAAGTGTTATGGTATGCTGAGTTCACCCACTTGCCATTCTTCAGGTGAAAAAATAATTTTGAAGCTTTATTTTCCATGCTAAAAATACAATTGATAGACACTAGAAATCAAGCAACCCTCCCAATCCATGTTGACGCTGGACTCACTTTCTTCCACTCAGTTATGAGGAAATGCCCCACATGTATGTATATTAGACATGTGCAATTTGTTTCGGTCCGAATATGTATTCGGACGAATCTCGGACAATTCGGACATTCGGGTACTTCCGAATGGCCGAATTGCCGAAGTGCCGAATTTCCAAGGTCCCGAAATTAGCGAAGTGTCAAAGTGCTGAAGTTCCGAAGCACAGTATTGCCTAAGTACTAATATACTTACCCAGTGAAAGAAGAAGAATGTTACATTGTAAATAATTTTAAATAAAAAGTAAACAAACATAGCCAGGATTCAGCTGTAAGCATTTGCAACACTTACAACAATCAAGTAACATACATTCATATAAAATGTAAGTTACTTAGCCTGTCAATGTAATGATAGGAATGAATAAGTAGATAGCTCCCTAATTCCCACGATATTAGGGAGCTATCTACTAAAAGGCTGAAAGACCTAAATTGGTCTTTCAGCCAAATGTACTAATACTAAGTAAAGATTATTTAGTATTAGTAAATGATGCCCCTACTCGCTATACCGCGAGTAGGGGCATGTCTATTAAACAGTGAGCAGCCTGTGGCTGTAAAAAAAAAAAAGTTCCCCCCTCCCGAGCCCCTGGCTTCCCCACCCCTGAGCGGTGGGTGGGGGCCCTAATGTAAAATAATGGGGGGGGGGAACCTATTGTCCTCCCCCCTGGCCCCCACCCCTGAGCGGTGGGTGGGGGCACTACAGTAAAATAAGGGGGGGACCTAATGTCCTCCCCCCTGGCCCCTACCCCTGAGCGGTTGGTGGGGGCCCTACCGTAAAATAAGGGGGGGGGGACCTAAGGTCCTCCCCCCTGGCCCCCACCCCTGAGCGGGGGGTGGGGGCCCTAAATACTAATAAAGGGGGGGACCTAATGTCCTCCCCCCGGCCCTCACCCCTGAGCGGTGGGTGGGGGCCCTACAGTAAAATAAGGGGGGGGGCCTAAGGTCCTCCCTCCTGGCCCCCACCCCTGAGCGGCGGGTGGGGGCCCTAAAAAAAATCCCCCCCAGGTGACTAGGAGTCCCCAAACCCCTAGTCACCCCCTCCCCCCCAATAAAAATTATCCCCCTACCTACCCCCCTCACCCTAAAAACTAATGAGGGGGGGACCTTTAACTAAGTACCTGTAAAAAAACAAACAAAAAAACAACTTACCATTCGATGTTTTCTTTCTTCTAAAATCTTCTTTTTTCAGCTCCAAAAAGGGTCAAATAAAAAACCATAATAACCAACGCAATTATAAAAAAAAATAATAAAAAAAAACGAGCGCAAAAAAAAAAAAACCTTCTTCACCCGGCGAGGGCTCTGCGCAGACTGAGCTCTGCAGGGCGGGGGAAGGCTTAGAAATGGAATATTCACAGATCTAGTGGAATATTCCATTTTTAGTTTGATTGATGGATGGAATGAGTTAAGAGTCATGGAACTGTATCAGATTTTCTTCTCGTTCAGTCCAAATTATAAAGATAGCATTGATATAGCAATAATATTTGTATGGTTGGGTTTGCTGTTTTTCTAGGAATCTCTGTTCAAGATCTGTCATAAACAGATTAGCATATTGGGGTGCCATCTTAGTGCCCATTGCAATGCCCATGGTTTGTAGGTAAACCTAATTGTTAAAACTGAAATAATTATGTGTGAGGATGAATAGTGCCAGTTCTGTGATAATTCGGGGGCTGTATGTTTGGTTGTCGGCATAAGGGAGGAAATGGAAGCAAGCATTGATACCATCTGTATGTGGAATGTTGCTGTACAGAGATTCAACATCCATGGTTACAATTCGTGATTTGGCTGAGTTTGTTAAGGAAGTCAGTTGTTGTTATGATTCAATTATCTTGAGACAGAGAATTCGTGGAACACAACTGCAGAGTTAATTGTTAGCAATATACCTTTAATAAAAACAAGGAGAACTTCCAATATAGTTTCTTAAAGAGGTTTTATTATCTGTTATTGTATCTGTTGAAAACAATTTGTCTCTTTCTTCCAGATTAGTAATAAGGAAGAAAGAAAGCTTAATGCAATTAACTTATTTGCATGAAAAGGAATTTTCAATAATAAAGTCCTCTTTTATATTAATCGGTTTCAAGTATCAATTAATAATCAGAGAAAATGAATGTCTATTAGGCATTGCTTTTTCCTATATGCAGGTTGCTGGAAATTGTTAAATTAAAGGACCACTATAGTGCCAGGAAAACATACTTGTTTTCATGGCACTCTAGTGCCCTGAGGGTGCCCCCACCCTCAGGGACCCCATCCCACCCGGCTCTGGGGAGAGGAAAGGGTTAAAACTTACCTTTATTCCAGCGCCGGGCGAGGAGCTCTCCTCCTCCTCTCCGCCTCCGATCCTCCCTTTCGGCTGAATGCATTTACAATGCTTTCCTATGGACGCTTGCGTACTCTCACTGTGATTTTCACTGTGAGAATCACGCAAGCGCCTCTAGCGGCTGTCAATGAGACAGCCACTAGAGGATTTAGAGGCTGGCTTAACCCTTATATAAACATAGCAGTTTCTCTGAAACTGCTATGTTTATATAAAAAAGGGTTAAACCTAGCTGGACCAGGCACCCAGACCACTTCATTAAGCTGAAGTGTTCTGGGTGCCTAGAGTGGTCCTTTAATCTGTATGTTGAAGCAATGTTTAAACTTATTTACAGGTTGCAACAATATATATATACATATATACTTAAAATGTACAACCTCCTTAATAGCAGGTTATAGTAATATTTATACTTGATTAGAAAAACATCCTTATTTGCATTGTAATAGTTAAAGTAAATATAATTGATACTTAAGGTTTCTCCAGAGCGTCCTGTACTTGTAGCAGAAATGGTAAAATCCGCAACTAGTTGAATAGTTCATCAGAAGTTACAGGAATCCTTGTAAATTACAGCTACTGTAGTGAAGAGATGAGAGTAGTGTTCAGCAGCAATACAAGAAGGCTCGGCGTGAGACAGAGGTCGGTACAAAATAACTCAGCAATTTGAGTTTGGCGCAGCTTGCCTATAAGGCAATTGAATAGAGCATCATCATGGGGGGAGGAGCTTACTTCAGAACGCGGACGTAACTTCGCGGAACGGAATCACGGCAATTACATGACAGTTGTGTCTTTTATAAAGCTGTTGGTGACTAGAGGTTTTAGGGTATTTTCTACCAGTCCTGAAATCTGTTCTGTGAGAGTTCCCATTCCTGTAATTATGCGTAATCCAGGATTACCTGCTTTGTGGATTTTGGGAAGCATATAGAAAGTGCCCATGCACTGGTATGAGTGATTGCAGTTTAAGATGCAAATTCTCAGGGAAGGATTTAATGAGCTCAATAAGTAGTGATGTATATTCCTTGATGGGGTCTTCATTTAGTTTTCTATAGTATTTGTCATCTGACAGTTGCCTGTCCCCCTCTTTTATGTAGTCCTGGGTGTTCATTATCACTACTGCTCCTCCCTTGTCTGCTGGTTTGATGGTGATAGCATGATTATTTTTCAAGTAATTTATAGCCGTTTGTTCCTGTACTGAGAGATTCTGAAACATTTTCTTTTGGTTTTGCTTGGTTGCCAAAGATACTGTTCTCAGACGGAAACTTTCAATGTAACTGTCCAGTTTGGCATTTCGTCCTGGTGCTGGAGTGAAATTATTGTTCTTTTTCCTGTGGTTGTAATCCATTGTGGTTTCAGTGCTCTCTTTGTCATGGAAGTATTCCTTAAGTCGCATCCTTCTGAAAAATTCTTCCACGTCACAGTAGAGCCCAATGTGATCAAGTTTTGTGCTAGGGCAAAATTTGAATCCTTTCAAGAGAACTGATGCTTCTGAGTCAGATAGTTCATAATTCCCAGATTTTACTAATAACATGACGTAAAGTCATGATTTTATTAATGACACGGAGGCGAGTATTATGCTATCTCTTTCTTACTTTATTCCTCAGCAGCAAAGAAAAAATATAACTGAAAGAGAAAATATGTAGAATATGAAATATATAACAGATACAACCATATCTGCCTAGTAACAGGGCAGCCAATCAGTCTCTAGGAACAGTCCATAAATCTCCATCCTTGTATTTCCACTTCCTCTTCTTTGCCTTCTGAACCGAAGACCCAAACCGAAACATCCATATTAGTAACGATTAACTTTCAAACTGGTGACTTCCACATAACGAAATCAAGCTGTAAAATAAAGAAATATGTGGTAAACTCCAAACTTAGGACCTGAGTGCAACATATCGTATACATAATACCTGTACATAACGAGTATCCTAGTTAGATTAATAAGGATATATGTCACACCCGACAAGAATATGCATTCAAAACAAGCAACCAGATGCACATACCATGAGTGAGAAGATCACCCCGATTGAATCATAAATATAAACTTACCCCAGATCCATGGCCGGGTGGGTGGGAATAATACTCGCCTCCGTGTCATTAATAAAATCATGACTTTACGTCATGTTATTAGTAAAATCTGGGAATTTTATTAATGACACGGAGGCTCCTATTATGCTAGTTTAAAGCTGAGCCACCACCAACGAAGAAACATGTTCAATCGGGCGGAAATAGAAATCACGGAACGTAGATTCCTTAGACCAGTCCGCCGCTCTCAAGATATCATCCAGACGACATCCCATCGTAGAAGCCTTCGATGCCATGGCACCTCTAACCGAATGCGCCGAAAAAATCGAAGTATCAATTCCTGCAGCGAAAAGTAGACCCTTAACCCATCGGGCTAACGTAGTCGAGGAGACGGGTAGAAACGGTGCCTTAAAGGAAATAAATAATGGAGGCAAGTCCGTTGACCTCAACTGTCGAGTATGAGTCAAATAGACCTGGAGACAAGCCACAGGACATAAAGCCGGTCTGACGGAGCATCTAGGGTAGTCCACCGACTTGGAAGCCGACTTAGTCCTCCTTGAGATATTAAACGACACACCTTCGGGGGTGAACGAAATCGCGTTCCAATCCAGAGCCCTGACGTCCGATACTCTTTTGCACGAAAGTAAGCACAGAAGCATGACCAGTTTCCATGACAACTGTTTGAGAGTCAGGTCCTCATTACAGGGCCAAGAGTCCAAGAAACCAAGGACAACGTTAACGTCCCAAAAAGATGAGTATCTAGAGCTTGGAGGCCTAGCGAAACGGATACCCTTCAACAGTCGGCACACAACAGGATGTTGTCCAATCGGAGATCCATCTAGCCCTCTGTGTCCGGCCGAAATAGCCGATCTATAAACATTAAGGGTACGATAGGCCAAACCCGAATCGAAACGTTCAGTCAGGAAACTGAGCAGAGCAGTTAGAGGAGCAGAAAGTGGATCCAGCAATCTTCCCAAGCACCAGCTAGACCACACGCGCCATGCGGACTTGTAGGCCTGTCTGGTACCTGGCGCCCAGGCATTCTCCAAGAGTCGAGCAGTCGCCTGCGAAACGTCCGCGACACACCAGGGTCCCCTGAGATCAGCCAAGCCGTGAGTTGGAGCAAGTTCTGATCCACCAATTCGTGCGAGTTCCCATCCGGGTCTAGAAGCACATCCGGCCTCATTTCGATCATTCGTGGGAAGTCTATGGCCATTTCCAGGAGACGGGGAAACCACGGTTGAGATTGCCACAGGGGAACCACCATTACCAGCGTGCAATCCTGTCTGGTCGCGTACGTCAGCGTCCGGGATATCAGATTGAACGGTGGGAACGCAAAGTGGCGCCCTTGCGGCCACGTCTGTAAGAACGCGTCCACCGCAGCGGCTGTCGGGTCCGGTCTCCAACTGAAGTACTGGGGCAGTTGGGAGTTCAGTCTGGATGCGAACAAGTCCAGGTGAAGAGGACCCCATAGCCGGTCCATCCTTTGGAAGGTTGAGGATAGTAAATGCCAGTCTCCTGAATCTTTCAGGTAACGCGAATTCCAATCCGCCCATTCGTTGTCCAGTCCCGGAATATGTTCGGTCGTAACCGATATAGCGTTGTGGAGGCAAAACTGCCAGAAGTCCCTTGCCAGGTTCGCCAGCTGTTTCGATTTCGTACCACCCAGGTGGTTTATGTACCTGACTGCGGACACATTGTCCATGCGCAGGAGTACGCAGCAATTCCCTTGAGTCGGAGATAGGCTCCGAATGGCGAACGAACCTGCCAGAAGTTCCAGGCAATTTATGTGTAAGGTCGACTCGACCTCGGACCATCTTCCACCGGTGGAGATACTGCCACAGCGAGCGCCCCAACCGTGTAGACTCGCGTCCGACTCTATAACCATGTCCGGCGCGGAGCCGAAGATGGCCCGGCCGTTCCACGCCTCCATGTGGTCCAACCACCAACGTAGCTCGTCTCTGGAGTCGTCGTCCAGGATCAATACGCTCTCGTACGAGCCCCCGGCCCGAAGATGGGAACCTTTCAAACGTTGTAGGGCCCGGTAGTGTAATGGGCCTGGGAAAATCGCTTGAATTGAGGAGGCCAGGAGGCCGATCACTCTCGCTAGTTGCCGGACGGAGAGAGAGGTGGCCCGTAGTGCACGCCGTATCTCCTTCTTCATCGACCGAAGTTTGGTCTCCGGTAGGCGACGAGAAACAAATTGCTCAGAAAACCTGGGTGGTCGTAAGGGATTTCTTGAATGGCTCGTTTGGCCGACAATTCCGCGACCTCCGCGGTAATTAGCTCGGACTGATCGTCCGGCAGTCTCAGTTCCTGTGGGATAAAAGTCTGGACAGGGGGAGACAACAGATCCAGACGGAAACCCCTGACCGTCTCCAGAACCCATACATCTGTGGTGAACATACCCCACATTTCTAGAAATAGCGCTAACCTGCCCCCCACACTCGCTCTGCAAGACATACGTTTTGGGGTACTCACCGTAAGGGCGTCTGTATGAGGGTTGTCCACGACCTCCTCGACTTTGCCAAGGTCTCCCACGTGAGGGGAAGAAGGGTGCTGGCTTATACTCCTGGTAGGTTCGGGGGGCGGAGAAGGAACCTCTGTGGGTCCGCGAGGGACCTCGAGCTCCACGGCCGGGCGGACGGCTCCTATACCTCCCGGCCCCATGGAAAACCTTAGGTCCAAAAACCCGCTTTAGGTTAGACTGCGCTTTATCAAGAGCGGTGAAGGTACACACAAAGGAGCCCAAATCCTTGACAAAACACTCCCCAAAGAGCATACCTTTGGCCGAGGCACCCGGCTCCTTCACAGCGAGGTTCACTAACTTTGGCTCAATCTTGAGCAAAATCGCCTTGCGGCGTTCAGCCGACATGGCCGTATTTGCGTTGCCAAGGAGGCAAATCAACCTCTGGACCCACCCAATCGCCTCATCGAGGTCGATGGGTTTTGTCCCAGCTTTAGCTGCCTCCAAAAGCTCATAGAGCTTGGCAGCGGGGCCCAGGGTGTCCAGGATCTTGTCCTGGAAGTTATGCAGTGAAAACTCCAGCCCCTTCCTGGGCTTCCAGCCTGTTTTAGCCAGGAATTGGGAGATCTGAGGGTCAACCTCTGGCGTCTTGCACGCCGCATCAGGCACGGAAGGCCTCGGGCACTCTGCCCTCAATTTACTGCGCCCCTCTTTGGAGAGAGGGGTACGCATACGAAGTGCCAGATAACTGGCAATGTGCGCGGGCGGGTCCCATTCCGCCGAGCGAGGATGGCGAAGATCATCGGGATCGAACAGGGGGTAACCCTGAGGATCACAGATGTCCTGCCCCTCACCCGGAGGAAGTGCCGAAGCGTCAAACTCCGCCTCATCGCCGGAGCCCCCCTTCTCATAGGAGGCGTAATCAGGGGGGTCCGAATCCGACTCTCCAGTCTGATCGGTATCCGATCCATCATCACGGGCACGCGCCCGTTTCCATTTTCTGGCCGATTTTGCCCGGCCAGCGGCTCTCTTGCGCGGAAAACGCGCCATCTTGGACGGCCATGGGCACGTCAGTCAGGGCAGGTAACACCTGCGTCACATCTGGAGAGACATGTTTAACCTTAGTTTGAGCCTTGCGACCCGCCTGAGTCTGAACTGCAGGCATAGGAGCAGGCAACACGACAGGGGTCAAAGGCAGTGTTAACGCCTGTTGGATAGTGTGGGAGAGGGACGAGGATACGGTCCCCATGGCCGAAGCCAGAGCCCTCTGCATGGTAGAATCAATAAGGGCCTGGAACTCCTGAGAGGGAGTAAGGCCCATCTCCCCGGTGATAGGGGTCTGAGAGGGGTCCATAATGGGGTAACTTGGGCTACCAGAACCCTCATCTCTAGCCTGCATAATGAGCAGAGTAAATTAGAAAAACCCAAGTACTGTACCTTTAAATATTTATAACAGGTACAGGGCAGTAACAGAAGTTAAATATCTAAACTGAACAGGAAGTAGGGAGAGCAAATAACCTAAACAGCAAAGGGGTTGAGTAACCCACTAAGAAAAATACCTGCACAGTAAAAACAGCAATAAGAGAGGTATAGGGAGCCGACCCGTTGAACCGACCCAGCCACGTGTGTGTCGATGCAGAAAATGGCCGCCGTGCAGAGCGCGCCGCGGCCGCTCCCAAGCTCCTCCCCCGCCAATGGCCGGGGAGAGCGTGAAATACACGCGGCCGGGAACTCCCTCGCACCAGCGGATGCAAGGAGATAACGGTTGGGCCGGCAGATAAACGCGGCCGCACACGCGGCCGCGAGGGGAAAGGGAAGGGAACCAGAGAGCCAAAGCTCCGGTGCAAATCTCCCCTGCTAGCCGCGAACCCTGTCTGGGTGAATAAAAGTCTGATGAGTTTATTATTTTTCTTCTTAAAAAGGTCCTTTTGTTGCTTTTTGTAAAAATAGTGTAGATCGTATTCTAGTTGTTCAGTAATATATATTATCCTCGGGTTTTGGAGTAGACATTGTTGTTGTTTTTTTTTTATGTTTTATACTATATTTCTTGTTGTAGAGCTGGTGGGTGAGATGGTTCTTTAGTTTCTCACTAGTGCGTTTACACAGGTTTTCAGCAAACTGCGATTTGTGCGTAGTAGCAAGTGGATTTTTAGGCCTTTGGGGATCAGCTGTCTTTTCTTGCAGATGGATAGAAAGTACATGTCGCTGTTGACCTGTACTTCTTTTGTGGTCATCTTGTAGATTTGCATTATTAGGCGGCTGTATGCGGTATTTTCCATAGTATTCAAAATTGAATATTCCACTAGATCTATGAAATTTCTGGACACAACTGTGACATGTAACAATTGCACAATACACATCTCGGTTTACAGAAAACCCACAGACAGGTGCAGTTACCTTAACAGATCCAGCTTCCACCCCTCCCATACTAAACAGGGCATCATTTACAGCCAAGCCACAAGGTACCATCACATATGCTCTGATCCTAATGACTGTAATTTCCATATAAAAGTACTCTCCCAATCTATGAGACAGAAAGGCTACAAACCAAAGACTATTGCCAAACATATCAACTCTGCTGTAAAAACTCCATGCACGCGCCTGCTACAGTACAGAGAGAAAAAAAATATTTACACGAGTGCCACTTGTGGTCACCTAAAACCCAGCTCTTAAGGGAAATATACGGAAAATCATTAAAGACCTACAACCAATGTTAACAGAAGATGAGACTCTGGAAAACATTTTCTCTGAAACACCCATTTTGGCCTTCAGACAACCACCAAACCTCCAACAAAAATTAATCAAGAGGAAGCTACCCACTGATGGGAAGAATAAAGAAAACGGGACCAGTCAATGGAAAAAAACCTCGCTGCAAACTGTGTCAGTACATATGCACAGACAACACAGCCACACACAACAATAAAACCTGCAGCATTAAAGGTTCATACTCCTGCACATCCAGCAATGTGGTAAACATGATTCAATGCACCAAATGCCACCTAGGATGCTACATTGGGGAAACCACCCAGCAATTAAATGGCAGAATGAATATGCACAGACACTCCATTAACCCTTTAAGTCCGGCGGGCGTATATTTACGTCCTTTTAAAAGCGGCTCTAAACGCCGCAGGGCGTAAATATACGCCCGCCGTTTTTTTTAAACTTACCCGGTCGCCGGTGGTCCCACGGCGACCGTGTACACATATGTACACATATGTACCGTATATACTCGAGTATAAGCCGAGTTTTTCAGCACATTTTTTGTGCTGAAAAACCCCAACTCGGCTTATACTCGAGTCAATAGTCTGTATTATGGCAATTTGCATCGCCATAATACAGACAGGGGCTGTGGGGGCTGCAGAGAGATGTTACTTACCTTTCCTGCAGCTCCTGTCAGCTCTCTCCTCCTCCGCCGGTCCGTTCAGCTCTTCTGTCAGCTCACAGTGTAAATCTCGCGAGAGCCGCGGCTCTCGCGAGATTTACACTGGGAGCTGACCGAGGTGCTGAACGGACCGGCGGAGGAGGAGAGAGCTGACAGGAGCTGCAGGAAGGTAAGTAACATCTCTCTGCAGCCCCCACAGCCCCCTCCTACACAGTGCCCATCCACTGGACCACCAGGGAAGGAGAGCCCCCCTCCCTGGCCAGCTAGCTGTCAGGGTACCTGCTGTCTCTACCTCTGTGGAGGTGAGACACTTGGACGTTCTTCCTCGCAAAAGGGTTGAATCACTCGTTCCTCGCGGTTCCCTCGGTCGTTTACACGCCGGCCGCGAGGGATCCACTTCCTTTTATGACGCGGCGTTCAGTAGCCGACGTCATGACGACAACCCAACCCGATCTGTCAATCAAGCCCCAAGCACGAATGAGGATTCGTCGGGGGCGTGATTACCTGTTTAGAATCAGGGTATAAAAGAGGGCTTTCTACGTTTGTTCATTGCCCTGTCGTGGTTCTAGCTTGTCTAGTCACTCAGTGCTCCTGTATTCTGTTAGTTTCTTTGGTTTTGACCCGGCTTGTCTGTTCTACCTCGTTTACCTCTATTACCCTTTGACTCGGCTTGTCTCTCGTTTACCTGCTCTCTCGTTCCCTCGACCTCGGCTTGTCTCTAGACCATTCTTTACTACTACTTACGTTAGTCCGGCCATTCTAAGGTCCGGTATACGTACCCTGTACCTGTTTGTACTCTGCGTGTTGGATCCCTGTCCCGATCCTGACACTAGCAAGCAGGGAGGGGGGACGAAAAAATGCATATATATATTAATAATAATAAAAAAAATAAAAATAATAAAATAAAAATAATAATTAAATAAATAATAATAATAAAATAAAAAAATAATAATAATAAAAAAAATGTAATGAAACAAAAAAAATATTAAAATAATAATAAAAAAATAAAAATGCCCACCCCCCACCAAGGCTCTGCATCACACTCTGCATTACACACACACATACACACACTGCATTCACACACACACACACACACTGCACTCATACACACACACACTGCACTCATACACACACACTGCATTCATGCACACACACTGCATTCATACACACACACAGCACTCATACACACAGCATTCTCATACACACACACTGCACTCATACACAGCATTCATACACACACACTGCACTCATACACACACACACTGCATTCATACACACACACACTGCACTCATACACACAGCATTCTCATACACACACACTGCACTCATACACACATCATTCATACACACACACTGCATTCATACACACACACTGCATTCATGCACACACTGCATTCATGCACACACACTGCATTCATACACACACACACTGCATTCATACACACACACTGTATTCATACACACACACTGTATTCTCATACACACAGCATTCTCATACACACACACTGCACTCATACACACAGCATTCATACACACACACAGCATTCATACACACACACACACTGCATTCATACACACACACTGCATTCATACACACACACACTGCACTCATACACACAGCATTCTCATACACACACACACTGCACTCATACACACAGCATTCATACACGCACACTGCATTCATACACACACACTGAACTCATACACACACACACTGCACTCATACACAGCATTCTCATACACACACACTGCACTCATACACACAGCATTCTCATACACACACACTGCATTCATATACACACACTGCATTCATATACACACTGCACTCATATACACACTGCACTCATACACACACTGCATTCTCATACACACACACTGCATTCTCATACACACACACTGCATTCTCATACACACACTGCATTCATTATATACACACACTGTAAATAAATATTCAATTAATATAATTTTTTAAGGATCTAATTTTATTTAGAAATTTACCAGTAGCTGCTGCATTTCCCACCATAGTCTTATACTCGAGTCAATAAGTTTTCCCAGTTTTTTGGGGTAAAATTAGGGGCCTCGGCTTATATTCGGGTCGGCTTATACTCGAGTATATACGGTATATATATACATATATTAATTCTACACATATATTTATGTAATAATTTTACATAATTAGGTATCCTAATTAATTACAATTAGCGGGACCTGCCTGACAACCCATGCCGAAAGTGTAAGGAATTTAATTTGCTAGAACTATATTTAACCCTATAACTTTCCAAGACACCATAAAACCTGTACATGGGGGGTACTGTTTTACTCGGGAGACTTCGCTGAAAACAAATATTAGTGTTTCAAAACAGTAAAATTTATTACAACGATGATATCGCCAGTAAAAGTTACGTTTTTTGCATTTTTCACGCAACAGCACTTACGTGGACGATATTACTGCTGCAATACTTTTTACTGTTTTGAAACACAAATATTTGTGTTCAGCGAAGTCTCCCGAGTACAACAGTACCCCTCATGTACAGGTTTTATGGTGTTTTCAAAAATTACAGCGTCAAATATAAGGCTTGTGTTTCATTTTTTTCACATTAAAATTCGCCAGATTGCTTACGTTGCCTTTATGACCCTATGGTAGCCCAAGAATGAAAATTACCCCTATGATGGCATACTATTTGCAATAGTAGACAACCCAAGGTATTGCAAATGGGGTATGTCCAGTCTTTTTTAGTAGCCACTTAGTCACAAACACTGGACAAAATTGGCGTTTTTTGCATTTTTCACACACAAACAAATACTAACGCTAACTTTGGCCAGTGTTTGTGACCAAATGGCTACTAAAAAAGACTGGACATACCCCATTTGCAATACCTTGGGTCGTCTACTATTGCAAATGGTATGCCATTATGGGTGTAAATTTATTTCCTGGGCTACTATACAGTCTCAAAGGCAACGTAACCAATCTGACGAATTTCAATTTCAAATGTAACACGCTATATTTGACCCTGTAACTTCCCAAAACACCATAAAACCTGTACATAGGGGGTACTGTTTTACACGTGAGACTTTGCTGAATACAAATATGTGTATTTTATTGCAGTAAAAGTAAACAGTATTATGACATTGACAGTTAAAATGTCATGTAGAACTAAAAAAATGAAAAAAAAATCTTATTTTCTCCCATTTGTTTCATATTAAATTATGTTTCATAGCAAAATATTTGATATTAAATGAAAGCCCTGTTTCCCCTGAATAAAATGATATATAATAAGTGTGGGTGCATTTAATATGAAAGAGGTGAATTACGGTTGGACAGACATATAGCGCAAATGCCAGGTTTTGTTTACATTTTGTTTCGTTCACAACTTGTACATTTGGCTGCGGTGTTAAGGGGTTAAACACCACAAAGAAAGATCGTACTGCACTCCTGTCGGACACCATTTTACTTAGCCTGGCCCCTCAATGAAGGACCTAAAAATCTAAGTACTGAAAGGGTGTTTTAAAAATACCCAAGAAAGAAAAACTTTGGAAGCCAGAATGATCAAATTGTTTAACAGCACGCATAGAGGACTAAATATTGATTTGGGTTTCCTGTCCCACTACCAACACTTTACATGAACACTCTCCCAGCATTATCTTACTGTTCTGTCATATGTATCAACATTTTAAAATGCATTCCAATATGTTTGTTCGATCAAATATACAAAGTGCTATGTGTAGATCTATGGTTTCCCATACTCGCATGCATGTATGCTTATATATCTGACTGTGCATTTATATTTGTGTATATGAATTCATGTGCGTATATGTATATGTGTTTATGTGTATGCGTATACATATATGTATTTGTGTGTGTATGTATAAAGTGTGTATATAAAAGCATACATGTATTTATATGTGAATAGGTGGATGTGTACATATATATAGGTCTATGTATGTGTAGACACATTGTGTGTGGATGTATGTGTAGGTGTGTATGAACATATATTTGGGCATTTGGTTGTATTTATATGTATATTTTTGTATGTACTTGTGTATAGTGTGTATGTACTTGTGTATACTTGTACATATACACTACTTGTCTATATGTACATGTGTGTGAGTGTGTGTCTTTGTATGCTGGATATAGGCCTTCATGCAAATCCTGTAACTCTTGGATGGGAATTCATGCATTCTTAATATAAGTAATTATTTAGTTTTTACTCCTCCCTTCTAGCACCATCTTCTGCACTGTTTGCTTGTGTGTTTTTTTTTCTCTCTCTCCCCCCTCACTCTGTGATTTTCACACAAGATATTTACGATGTTTTGGTTGATACAATAACCTTGAAAAAGACCCGCAGGGGTCGAAACGTCGGTTGATTTGTTTGTGTTATGCACATTATTTAAATAAATCGGAATATTTTTTCACCAAGCCCTGTGAGTGCATCCTGGATTCTTTTCTGTGTATATATATGTGTATATATATATATATATATATATAAAATCTGCACACCAGTCAAGCCATAAGACTTGCTTTTCCCACAGAAATCACTATCTGCAGTGATGTGACTATGGGCATATGCAAATTAGTTTAACAAAGAATCACATTTTTGCCTCATTCCATTTTAAACATGGATTCCTTTTAATCTGTGTTTGCTGTATAAAACAGCTTTGAACACAACTTTGGAAAAGATGCAAAACCAGTAAACCACTCATGGCAGCTGTTTCGTTGTTAATGCAACTCATCAGCATGAGGTTGGTTAATGGTTTGCTTATTGAGACTTGGTAGTGCTTGGGAAGCAAAATCCAAATACCGTATATACTCGAGTATAAGCCGAGTTTTTTAGCACATTTTTTGTGCTAAAAAAAACCAACTCGGCTTATACTCGAGTCAGAGTCTGTATTATGGCAATTTGCATTGCCATAATACAGACTGGGGGGAGAGGGGGGCTGGCAGAGCTGTACTTACCTTTCCTGCAGCTCCTGTCAGCTCTCTCCTCCTCCGCGCCGTCCGTTCAGCACCTCGGTCAGCTCCCAGTGTAAGTCTCGCGAGAGCCGCGGCTCTCGCGAGACTTATACTGGGAGCTGACAGAGCTGCACAGACCGCGCGGTAGAGGAGAGAGCTGACAGGAGCTGCAGGAAAGGTAAGTACAGCTCTGCCAGCCCCCCTCTTCCCCCCACTGAACTACCAATGACACTGGACCACCAGGGAAGGAGCCCCCCTCCCTGCTATGTATCAAGCAGGGAGGGGGGACGAAAAAAAAATAGAATAAAAAAAAAAAATTATTAATAATTAAATAATAAATAATAATGCAAAAAAAATAATAATATAAAAAAATAATAATAATAATTAATAATATATTAAATGCCCACCAACACATACACAAACACACACTGCATCACACACACTCACACTTCATTCATATACACACACTGCACTCATACACACACTGCACTCATACACACACTGCACTCACACACACTGCACTCACACACACTGCACTCACACACTGCATTCATACACACTGCATTCATACACACACTGCACTCATACACACTGCACTCATACACACACACACACACACACTGCACTCATACACACACACTGCATTCATTATATACACACACTGGAAATAAATATTCAATGAATATATACGCACACACACTGCACTCATACACGCACTGCACTGCACTCATACGCACACTCTGCATTCATTATATACACACACTGTAAATAAATATTCAATTAATATAATTTTTTTAGGATCTAATTTTATTTAGAAATTTACCAGTAGCTGCTGCATTTCCCACCCTAGTCTTATACTCGAGTCAATAAGTTTTCCCAGTTTTTTGGGGTAAAATTAGGGGCCTCGGCTTATATTCGGGTCGGCTTATACTCGAGTATATACGGTAGGTTATGGTGGGGAAAAAATGTGATTGAAAACCCCTTCCACCTGAAGTCTGTGGATAGTTAATCCAATGTTAAACAAAAATCTGCACACCAGTCAAACCATAAGACTTGCTTTTCCCACAGAAATCACAAATCTGCAGTGATATGAGAGAGATAGATATTTGTGGTTGGGGACAATAAGCCGAGTTGTGTTAGTGGTGCACAAGTCGGTTGTGGTGTGACATTCGGGTAGGCCTGTAAAAAGAGGGCCCACTAATTTAAATGGCTTGATAAAGGGAGTGGTGGGTGGGGTGAAGCAGACAGTCTCAGCCCGGAGGAAGGGGCGATCTGTGTATTTATAGCAATATCCACTCCCACAACTACAGGCTCCACCCACAGGCTCAGCCTTCCCAAATATATATATATATATATATATATCTCAAGATGCTGATTAAACAGCATGATTATTGCACAGGTGTGCCTTAGGCTGGCCACAATAAAAGGCCACTCTAAAATGTGCAGCTTTACTGTATTCCGGGGGGGGGGGGGGGTCTGTAAACCAGTCCATAGCTGGTGTGACCACCATTTGCCTCATGCAGTGCAACACATTTCCTGCGCATAGAGTTGATCAAGTTGTTGATTGTAGCCTTTGGAATGTTGGTCCACTCCTCTTCAATGGCTGAGCGAAGTTGCTGGATATTGGCCGGCCCTGGAACATGCTGTCGTATATGCCGATCCAGAGCAGCCCAAAAATGCTTAATGGGTGACATGTCCGGTGCGTATGCTGGCCATACAAGAACTGGGATTTTTTCAGCTTACAGGAATTGTGTACAGATCCTTGCAACATGGGGTGTGCATTATCAAGCTGCAACATGAGGTGTTGGTCATGGATGAATGTCACAACAATGGGCTTCAGGATCTCATCACGGTATCTCTGTCCATTCAAAATGCCATCAATAAAATGCACCTGTGTTTATTGTCCATAACATATGCCTGCCCATATCATAACTCCACCGCCACCATGGACCACTCGATCCACAATGTTGACATCAGCCTAACACATAATTCCCGTTGCCCCCAATAATAACATGACACCTGTGTATTGGATAAGGGCATGGCCACAGCTTTATTTAAATCAATCAATGCACCAGCATTCCTTCCACCTGTTGGGGTTGGGGTGATTTCCCAACAGACAGATAATCCATATATTTTCCAGAGTCTTAGACAGCCTGCCTTACGCCATCAGCCCTTGCAGTCTGCGACTCCCCATGCCGACTCGGCACTTCCGTCACTAGCGCTGGCCATGAAACCGCGACGCCAACCTTGCAACTCCACCGTATCGGCACAGCGCCCACCTGCAGACAGCACCTCTTCTATACCTGCTTGCAACCCCACATTAAAGATATCCAACCCAATCAGATTCAAATGAACCCCATCCGCCCTCATCAAGTTCAGATTGAACTGCCATCAACTGTGAAGAACTGCCACACATCCATTGAACGGAACGAGAAACAGTCACATTCAACTTGCGCCTGCTCTGCTCCAAGCCTTTGGCATGATGAACCTTACTCCAACATGGATGAGGAACGACTTCAGACCACACAATGGTACACTCCGAAAACGTTTCGATGGCATATGTGAATATGTTTGGTTGGAAAATATCCATGTGGAAAACTTTGGTCAATTCTTAGTGAGTGGCTAAGACTTTATTCTAGAAATCCAAAGTTGTCAGTTCTGACTATCTCTATTTTTTTTTTATGTGCCGGAAAAACAATCCTCCACACAAAATCCAATCTGTTTAATACCTTTGCCAATGCATTTGTTATTGTTCCAGACTTTTCAGGAGCCAGTTGACTACGCTATCACGTTTTTAAATATCTATTTGTTATGCTATGCATCATGGTTTAATGGACATAACATTTTATTTTTTTTGCATTCGTGATAGGTGGATCATTTTAAAACAATGTAGTTCCTTCACCATAAAACAGATTCATCATAAAAAAATAAATAAATAAAAATAGTAATTTGGGGGCGGAGCTTGACTGGCAAACGGAGCAGACGTGTGCCTCACGAGCTCCTGAGATAAGCGGGCGAAATAAGCAACCTAAATCAGTCAACCTGCAGGAACCACCGCAAAACACGACTAGCGTATTAAGGAGACCCCAGTGCATCGTTTGGTACCAAACATAGCACTCCCCAGGTCCAGATTACCGACTTGCCACTTCTAGCGGCCTGCAAGCTCGTCAGGCGTCGGAGAGACGGCCGCTCTCCAGACGCTGCATTACCTTACACTGAGCAGACTACTGCTTCCCCCCCCCCCCCCTTTGGACCGGTGGGGGTCATCCCGGTCCCAGGAGTTCTCCCACCACAAACCTTGCATCCGCTGTTGCCGAATGGAGAGGCCCCGCGTGGCAACCAAAATGGCGGAGATCACCACCAGAGACCCAGCCGAGACCCTGGACGACTCAATTTTGGCCAAACTAGACCTAATCTTCAATAGGTTCTGGGCTGCGATGGAGGAGAAGCAGCGTGTGCTGACAACTCGATCACTGGCCCCGGGAACACAAACACAAGCTACATACCTGCACAAGACCACACCGCATGAGAGGTGTGCACACACCCGGTCAGGCCGGAGAGCACCTACCACTGCCCAGCTGAGCTTCGGCATGCAAGGGGGCCCCTGCGACACCTCCAAGCAATGGAAAGGCTGGAAGGGAAGACCCCAACCCGCTCGGCACATCGGCACACAAAGGAGGGGAGGCCCACGAGGTTCACTATATCGGGGCGACTTACATGACAGCACACCAAAAATCAAGATGGCGTACCCACTCCTGCCGACTGAGCCGTGGGTAGACTCAACCCAACCAGCTCACTACAGCTCCCTTGACCATCCTAAACTTCGCAATCCTCTATGCTCAAAGCAGTGGGCACCCTGGTTTCCGACCACCCTGCATGGCGGCCATAACCGAATGAACGACAAGCAGCGTCGATCCGCCATAGTACAGAGCAGCATCCAGCTGCACGCTGCCTGCCAGGTCTGGAGAAACGACCGACGACTCTTGCTTGCAGACTCAATAAACAGCCCCCAGCTGGGGTCTTCTTGGGCCCTCAGGGTGGGGGTCATACTCCGGGCCTCCAGACTGGGCATAGGCTGAGTGATGGGAACTGCTCCTGCAATTGCCCTGCCCTTCTACACCCTGAAGCGGAGTCTGAGGGCATAGCGAACAGTAAAATTTGTTTTTTCGGGTATACTCCGCATTGTGTGCTCTAATACTTTATTGCTGGACGCATGTGCCCCCAAAGGGCTATTATTATTACTTTCACCTGCATTCTAACATTCTGATATTCACTGCCCCACACAGTATGAGCCTCTCTAGCAACCAATATACTTCTATAGAGGTCAGGTATTAGTATTACATGAGTATCTCCCTTAAAAAGCTTTCAGCCACTGTGTTACCCATGCACCCTCTCACTCGACCACACAAGCTTAATGCCTTTTCTTAACCTAAAATATTCTCCTGTTTTTTTTTTCACTAATCTTAATTTCCCTTAGACAGGTTGATTTTGGTTTACTGGAAGCATACTCAGGTTTATTCACTCTTACCGATAGTAAGACTAAACACAACTACTTACTTAAGGGCACAGGGCCATTAACGTAAAGCAACATTTAAAACAAGTGCCTTCCCTTCACAAAATTAAACCACTAATTTCAGCACTAGCACTGTCTTTATCTAGCTTGTATACTTGGATTATTGTATGAGTAGCCAGTAGACGTATATGCTTAGACTATGCATTTATATACAAAAATGTGCACCACTTAAATGCCATATTTGTGAATCGCTGTGTTATGTCCAAGCTTACTAATGTTATTGTGGCAGAGTAAGCTGCTTTGTTCACTCTTGCACTCAAAAATAAAGAATTAAAAAAAAAAAAAAAAAAAAAAATAGTAATTTACTGCATATATAAGAGAACTGCCATATGGCTTATTTTTTTAATAATTTCTTATTAAATATCATTCTTCCTTATCAACATGGCTTTCATTTAACTTAGTTTACGTGCTTGTGATGCAAAAAAAAAAAAGATTTGAGAGTCCTCAACTTACATAGACCTCAATATATGCCTGGGGTTTGATAAAAGTTTGAGATATACTGTATAAATATATCCATTTTCTAAGCAAGCAATTTTACCTGGAAGTGGCTTAATTGTTCACTTTTTATGCAATGATTTTGGAATAAACCCAAAGCTAATAGTAACTCCTAGGTTACAAAATACTTAATGTTTTCACTTTGGCAACACGATGGAAGATTTTGTTGTATCCCATAAATGCTGTTTCTTGCAGAGAGGAGAGATACGAGAGGCAAATCATTATTGTTCCATTTCTTTCTACTATTATTTTTTAGATAATCGTGCAACGATATCCAAGAGAAAGATAATCATGGAAATCCCCTTGAATGATTTCCAAAATTACAGCCCTCTGGACACATCAGATGAACTAACAATCAATATAATTGCATTTTGTGAAATTATAGGATTCATAACGGAATAATAAGCTTTAAGTACCAAGTATCAACGTTTCAGGTTAGTTATAGATGAAAATTAGAAAAGTGGCACTTCACACAAGTGCTGTAAAGCAGATAGAAGTTTGGGGCAGATGATAATCTATTGTTAGAATTCTGAATCCGATTATTCTCTTTTGACTCTCTAGAAAAAGATAATTAATATATTATTAGTATATTAGTCGGTGACTCCTTCATTCATGTTTTAATTATTCCATCATCTTTTAAATTAGGTTTCCTTAGTGGGATGCCAATTTAATCTTTTCACTTGCTCAGTAAAAATGCTTGATGTCAATTAATTGATAGGTTGACGGTTGTGATATCCACTGTAGTTGTTGTCACATTCATGATGGCATGCTACAGAATTTTAGAACCAACTCAAAGTACTCTGCCAACTCCTGCATTTATGGCCACTGAATTGCATGTCGGGGCTGGATCCAATCCCAAAGACTGTTGTCTCTGCCGACTTGTTTTTGCTGTGTTGGAATTACCTTTGTCATTCTAAGCAGTACGGTGATTCAAGTTTTCAGGGAATGAAATTGAACATTATCTGAATAGCATAGGCAATATATTTAAAATAAAATATTTTTCAATCACAAACCATCTCAACCTTTTATCATACAACTGGACTGATTCTCTATTGGAGGCAGTTCCAAAGCTAATTTAAAACAATTTTAAAAAAATGTTTAAATGTACATGCTTTGTTGGGAAAAACTTAACAAAGAATACAGTTTTATATAGTATAACGTTTTTATGATCAGGAAAGGCTCCTTGCAAGAGCCTTGTACATGTGCACATACGGCACTGCTGGAGAAATGGCCTAGTGGCCATACATATGTATAGCATTTATTTGTAAAATGCACATGGGCACCAGAGGCATCATGTGCTGGCAAAGTCACTGCAACATAGATATGCATAGGTGGTAAGTAACCTTTGTTGCTTTATCTTAGTGTTGTCTCTGGAACTGATGGTTCATTAACCCCTTAAGGACACATGACATGTGTGACATGTCATGATTCCCTTTTATTCCAGAAGTTTGGTCCTTAAGGGGTTAAAGAAGTTATAGTTTAACCTTTGCTTCTCTTACTAATGCAATTGTACACTATATAGTATATAAATAGCAAACATTAATAATGCAACATAGCGCGCATCCGCCCATATCTAACGCCGGACGCGGCTAAGATACTGGTTCATGCTGTTGTTCTCTCTCGCCTCGACTACTGCAATCCCCTTCTCACCGGTCTTACATGTTCCCAGCTTGCACCGCTGCAATCTATAATGAATGCGGCTGCGAGGCTTATTTTCATGTCCAGTCGCACCTCCCACGCCTCCACGCTCTGTCAGTCCCTGCATTGGCTTCCAGTTAGATATGGGGTCCAATTCAAAATTCTGGCGCTTGCTTACAAATCCCTTGCTTACAAATGCTGCTCCAACATACCTATCCTCCCTCATACACAAGTATGTCCCGTCGAGACCCCTGCGCTCAGCCCAAGACCTACGCCTTTCCTCTGCCCGGATCTCCACCTCTGATGCTTGCCTTCAAGACTTCTCTAGGGCTGCACCTATTCTGTGGAACTCCCTTCCCTCCTCAATCAGACTTTCACCCAGCCTCCACTCCTTCAAAAAATCTTTGAAAACTCACTTCTTCATTAAAGCGTATCAATTAAACTGTCAGCAGGCTTCTCATCCCCCACCCCATGACTCCTTTCCTGCAACTGTCAAAAATGACCTACCAAGCACTCAATAAACCCTTCTCTAACAAATTATTTAATTCCCCTACTTTAACTCTTTGTGTCATTATACCCCACTCCCTCTAGCATGTAAGCTCATTGAGCAGGGCCCTCAACCCCCTCTGTTCCTGTACGTCCAGTGGTCTGATCTCAATTATGTGTCTGTTAGTCCACCCATTGTACAGCGCTACGGAATTTGTTGGCGCTATATAAATAATAAAATAATAATAATAATAATGAACAGAAATGTTTCAGTTTGAATTATGTTGTTATAAAGAAATTCAAGGAAAATATGCAGCTGACGCTGTACTTATAGTGAATTTTCAGGTCATGGACCATTTTTTGAATTCCAGTTGCATTTTAATTAGCAAGGAGTACCAATCAGCTAATTAGAATGCAGGGTTTATTTTAGATGGGTATATCTAAAATAAAACATGGCCTTTCCATGAAGTCTTTGTTAAAAATTGAGGGCTTCTTTCAATATAATATATAACAGATAACACTGACATTTTTTGCAAATATATGTGAACTTGTCTGAGCATGATATTTCAAATAAAAGCCAATCTTACAAACCTATTGGATTTTCAACTTTCTTTTTTCAAATTGCTTTTTTCTTCTCACATTGGGACTTTTTTCATAAAATATAGATATATCATAATAGGCAAAGTAATGTAAAAAAAAAATCAACCCTTATGTATGGCTTATTTTGAAGTCCTAATGGCTGCTGATATCTCTTCTCAACTAGCTTTTTGCTTACCACAGATACGTTGGGCTACAGGTGGGTGATTTGAATTTCTGATCGCAGGTACAGTGCATTCAGGAAGTATTTAGACCTCATTTGACAATGTTCCAGTTGTCTGTTTTTTTTTCTTTTCACATCAATCTATACTCAGTTCAAATAGTGACAAAGCAAAACCAGATTTTTGATACCATTGCAGATAAATTAAATGGGAAAAACTGAAATATCATCTTGACGTAAGTATTTAGACTCTTAACTAGTACTGAAGTACCTTTGGTAGCCATTAAAGCCTTCATTCTTTTTGGATATGATCCTGGGTTTTCTAGTTTCTGCCATTCATGTCTGCAGATCCTCACAGGCTCCCATCAGGTTGGATTATGACTGTCGGTAGACAGTTATTTTTAGGTCCCTCCTGAAATGTTCTGTTGAGTTTAAATTCGGATTCTCAAGGATATTCACAGAGTCGTCCTTAAGCAAATCTTACATTTTCTTGATTGTGTGCTTTGGGTAATTGTCCCTTTGGAAGGTGAACCTTTGTCCCAATCTGAGGTCCTGAGTGCTTTGGGCCAGGTTTTCATTAAGAATCTTTCTCTCTTTATTTTGCTACGTTCAGCTTTCCCGCAAGTCCACCAGTCCCTGCTGAAAAACACCCCCACAGCATATTGCTACCACCACTATATATTGAATTGGTAGTATAACTTTTAATCTGTAGTTTAACCAGAAGTGCATGGAATAGTGCCATACTACTAGTGATGAACTTGTCATCTACATGTTTTATTGCGGACAGGTTCACTTTAACTCCTAAATGGACGGTATTTGATCAGTAAGATACTGCATCATTAAGCTAAAGGTGTTTTAGTTCTTACAGTGTCCCTTTTAATCCTGCCCTGTAGACATTTACAAACAATCATTCATACATATTTAAACACATGTACATAGAAACACCGTCACATACATAGATAGAAACACAATCACACAAAGTCACATACACACGAAGATACACAGTCATATATATTGTTATATTCTTTCAGTGCTATCAGTGTTTGTGTTCTGAGAAGTTTTTAATTTTACTGTCATGAGTGAATTTCACATTTACCATTCTTTTTTTTTTCCCATTCTAATTGTCAGGGTATTATGGAGATTGGTGGTCTACCACTGGAACTGTGGCGTCTAATTCTAGCATACCTGCCTTTGCGTGACCTGGGGCGCTGTGGCTTGGTCTGCAGGTCCTGGTATGATCTCATTCTCAGTCTGGATAACACTCGATGGCGGCAAATGTGCTTGTGTTGTGTAGAGTGCAGGCACCCGAACTGGCCAATCCAACCTGAAGTAGAGCCCAGGTCATGGAGAGAAGCTTTCAAGCAGCATTATGTTGCATCAAAAACATGGACTAAAAGTGCACAGGATCTGGAATCCTCCAACTGTTTATATTTATTCCGGAGGAAGAAAGACCGCAGAGTTCTCTACGTTGGTTATGGCTGTGAGTATGAAAACCTCAGGACTGCTGTAGCTTCAGCTAATATTTATGACCGTATTGTGCTCCAACCAGGAGTCTATGAAGAACAAAATGAAATAATTCTTAAAGTCCCGGTAGAGATCATGGGCCAGGGAAAACTTGGTGATGTTGCACTGCTTGTGTGCATTGACCAGCAGTGTCCTACCTCTCGACTTTGCAACTTAGTCTTTATGCCTGCTTGGTTCACTCCTGTTATGTTTAAGGTAAGTGTTATTTCAGCATGATTGCATGCAGAGCTAGCTCTACAAACTCGTAATCCACGATTGAATTTACAATAGACAAGTACAAAATATTTTGAGAATTACCCAATGAAGAGCTTTTTTTCATCAAAATAGTTCAAAGCACTGATAATAATCATATTTGTTAGCAAAACCTCAGCAATTTCTTACAGGACATCTAGATGTCCGAGTGGCTCTGGTCTATAATTGAAAACATATTCTTAAAGGGACACTATAGTCACCAGAACAACTACAGCTTATTGTACATGTTCTGGTGCGTATAATCAATCCCTTCAGACTTATTGCAGTAAACACTGTCTTTTCAGAGAAAAGGCAGTGTTTACATTACAGCCTAGGGATACCTCCATTGGCCACTCCTCATATGGCTACTAGAGGTGCTTCCTGGGGCAGTGCTGCACAGTGTGACTGACATTCAGTGTCTCCACCCTCTGCATGGAGACACTGAACTTTCCTCATAGAGATGCATTGATTTCATTGATTGGTCAGGGTGGCTTTTGGCTTGTGCTGGCTTTGCCCCTGATCTGCCTCCTTGACATTCTCAGCCAATCCATTGCTTTCCTGTGGGAAAGCATTGTGATTGGCTCAGATCATCACTTCTGATGATGTCAGCCAAGGAGGCAGACCAGGGACAGAGCCAGCAGCAGCAGACTGCAATAAAGGTAACATTTTACTATTTTTAGTTAATATCAGAAACTGTCACTCTTCACTCACTTGTTATGGACTAGCAAAAGTAAAAAGAGATGGTGATTACCAAGGCAGCATGACACACCATCAGCCTCTGATCATTTCATAGGGATGTACAGGATGTGTACCTCACAGTTGCAGTTGCCTCATCTTCTTCTGTTGCTGCCATACAGTGAAACCGTGTTTATGGATGTCATGTGTAGGAGCGATGGAGGCCTGCCCTGTTTCTGGGATGGTCTTCTAATAATTCAGTTACAGATTTCAATGTGAGCCTTGAGGGCCAGGGATACTCTATCACACTCCACATTGCTCTCCGTTATTGAATTATCAGAAGACCATGCAGGAAGTATCTTAAGCCGCTATAGCTCCTACACATTGCGGCATATAGTAGCTGGGACGTGGCAAAGGATCCGCATCCAGTTGATATTTTACTTGGTGGCTGCTGGGATATATACTTCTATTATTTACTAGCCTGCTTGTGGAGATGCCCCAGTCTTTCTAGCCAGTCCCTAGTCGACTAGTATTGCAGTCCTCATGGAATTATTCATATTTACCCATTAGCCACTCCAGGCCTGCTGTTTATAGCCTTTGCTTTTGAAGCAAATTCTTTGTCTTGCATGGTCACTTTGGCTATGAAACACAGTAACCTACTTAGATTTAATTGTCAAGCAAACACACATACACATATGAATAATTCTCAGATCTACTATCTTGTCAATTAAGATACATGCTGAAAATTATAAAAACAGTCTACTTCTTTTCGTTTTTGTGCTTTGCGTGATAATGTAATAAGTAAATGTAAATTTGCTATTTATCTTATGCTTTATCTTAGAATTTTTTTGCAGCCGGTGACCTCCGTTAAATTAAATAATACTTGGTTAATGTGCCGTTTTTGTATGAAATGTGTTTTTTTTTTTTCTTTCTTCTTCTTCTATTCACTTATCATTATTGTGTGTTAGATAAAGACATTTTCTAAAAATGAAATATATTTTCAGACAGTAGCGGTTTTCTAGGCATTCTCACACTATGCATTTTTTTTTCTTGTTATTGATGCACAATAGAAGCCTTCTCCATTATATATTACAAAATAGAATACAATCTTTTTCATAAAGTACTTTCATTACTGTGATGATGTACTGTGAGGTTCATGCATCTTATATTTCTAATTATACATAATAATGCCTGTGTAACGTCTTTGTTGTGGAGGTCTGGATTTTGTGAAACCAACCCAATGGGGGAACCTGGTCCAGTAGAGAAAACACATACATGTATTGCTTGCATGTGCTCAGTGCTTCTTCATTCTTTTTCGTTACTACGACGAGCAACATCATGGAAGATTGACTCCAACTGTTTTTTGTTGTTGTTTTTTTTAATATATATATATATATATATATCTTATATATTTATTTAATATTTGCACTTTTGTATGCATTCTTTTAATAAGAAAATAATGCATACAACTCCAATCTTCAGTGTCCCTTTAAAAGATATTTTACACACAAAAAATTAGTACATTTTCTAGAGTTATGTTCTAAAAGTGAAATGATCAGTATGAATGTTTAATTGGTTTCCATGATGATTGCTACATTAAAAAAAAAATTATATTATTAATGTATTTAATTTTAATGTTTAATATGGACGAACATGTCAGATGTAACAGGGTTATTCAATAAAGTGAACATTATCAGGAATTTGAAATGACTTTTGAAGGAAATCACAACTGACTTGTAGCTATTGTGGCCTACATTTTGAAATTCATGTTGAATTCCCTTCAGTTCTCACTTTTGTAAATAACCTTATAAGAGGTTTGTGGAGTATTGTGGACCACAGATAGGGATATCCGTAAAAATAAGACCTGATAAATTGTGTAATGACACGGGCATGCAATGAATTAATTTCTGTCATTTCTTTCACCTTTCTGAATATCAGACATCAATTGGACATGTTCAGTTTGACAACTGCAACTTTGAGAATGGACAGCTACAAATCCATGCACCAGGGACATGCCAGATAAGGTTTTGCACTTTTAATCAGTCTAGCATACATTTTCACAACGTGGCCCTGAGTTTACTTGAAAACTGTGAGTTTGTAAGCAGTGAAAATGCCTCTGTGACCGTGGAAGGATCTCCTACCTCTGACAAAAACTGGGCCTGTAAACATCTTGCAGCTTTTGCAAAGTCAAGGAGTATTTTGTTAAGCGCCTCTGAGACTTCCCATTGTGTATCCGGGAGCAATGATCTTTCGGCTTACGGTTCACCTGAAGCAAATGTGAGGACATGTGAAATTGTGGTTAGTGGAGACCAGGGTCACCTGCTCCCACTTTCAAAATCTCAGCTACAGGAGGATAAAGTCGGTGATAAGGAAAATGAATTGAATGGAAACTTTTACACGTGCAAGAAAGGGGAAGCAATGACTCTAGATACGGAATACAGTGACAGTGAAATAAGTGATGAGGATGATGATCAGTCAGTGTACAAATTGTCTTATCATTCCCATGGCCTAAGCCACATACTTGCCAAATCCATACAGTGCAGACCACAGACAAATGGGCTTCTGAATCTGCAGCGTGACATGGCACTGAAAAGTTTGCAACACGAGTTGCAGAGGGACAAGGAGTTGCAAACCATTGCTAGCACTGTGCAAGGATGTCTTATACGGAAGTGCCTTTTCAGAGACGGCAAGGGAGGATTGTTCATCTGCTCTCAGGGGCAAGCTAGAGTAGAGGGATGTATCTTCCGGGATCTGACATACGCTGTACGGTGTATACAGAACAGCAAGGTATGTTCCACATTAGTGAACTTTGAAACCAATTTACTTCAATAAATAATATACAATCATTATATAAATATATTGTATATATTAAAGGGACACTATAGTCACCAGAACAACTACAGTTTATTGTATTTGTTCTGATGAGTAGAATCATTCCTTTCAGGCTTTTTGCAGTAAACACAGTTTTTTCAGTGAAAATGCAGTGTTAACATTACAGCCTCGGGGTATCCCAGTGGCCACTCCTCAGATGGCTACTAGAGGTGCTTCCTGGCTCAATGCTGCACAGTACTGACAGGGTTCTGCTGTTTTGGAACCAAGGGCATGGGTACCTCCATGCCTGCCTTTTACATTGCTGTCCAAAACGGAGAAGAAGTGGGAGGAATATTCATCTACAGCAGGGATATGCAAACTTCAGCCCTATAGATGTTGTGAACTACATCTCCCCTGATCCTTTTCCAGCATTGTGACTGCAAGAGCATTATGGGAGATAGAGTCCACAAACCTACAATCAACTTGGAAAACACCATCCATACAAATAAAGTTCAAAGGGTGGCTTTGGTACTGTATGTACAAATAAATATTTGACATTTGAAGGGCCTATCCATGTGCCGTGTCCATTGCATACAATCCCTCTGTGCCTATAACCAGGCAGTCACTTCCTCCCAGCATCGCGCTGTTACCAGGCCCACTCTGATGATGATATTCATTTACATCGGGTGGCCCTAACCGCATGGGCCCCTTCACGTGCAGCCTAGGCAATTATACCGCGCGGCCGGGGGGTGCAACACTTGGCGGTGTGCACCCGGTCACAGGGGTCCGCAGGGCGGCCGGGCCCCCTGGAGTGACGGGCCCGGTTGCATCTGCGACCGCGGTATGTACACCACTGCACCCCCCTCATGAATGCAACTACATTCACTCACACACACACACATACTCATTGACATACACAGTGTCACTTACACACTCTCACTGAAGAACACAGTGACTTGTGCACTCTCACTAACACACACAGTGTCACTAACACAGTGTCACTAACACACAGTCACTTACACACTCTCACTAACACACAGTGTCACTAACACACAGTCACTTACACACTCTCAATAACACACACAGTGTCACTAACACAGTCACTTACACACTCACTAACACACACACTGTCACTCAAACACAAACTCACACCACTTGACATATAGCCACACACACCTATTTACAATCATCTACAAAATAATCAGTTCCCCTTACCTGCAGATGGGTCACACCTAAGTGATGGGAATGGAGGGAAAGAGAGGAGCAGCACCTTCCAGGCTGCAGGGCGCCTTTTGTTCCTGGTGGGGGGAGCAGGAGAGCTGTGCACTGTGAAAACAGGCTGCTTCCTGTTCCCCTCCCAGTGCTTCCGGTGTTCACAGACAGGGGGCAGCCGGGATACCAAGTCATGTCCCGGCTTTCCCTGCCTGCAGGAAGCAGGGTGCTGGGGTTACAGTAAACCCCGCTCCCTGAGCAGGTAACGGGCTGCAGAGGGAGCCCAGCAGCTGGATGGGTGTGCCTGGGGGTGGCTAAGGAGCCGCTCGCCCAGTACACCAGCCCAGAAAACAGAAGGGCAGGCCACTGGGAAACATCCCGGGGGCACCCCCAACAGGCCAGCGTCCTGGCGAATGCCTTATTCGCCTAATGGTAGCGCCGGCCTTGGTTGGAGCCTGTGCAAATGTTTAGGAGCTACACAAAAGTTCCTTTTTTTTTTTTTTTTTTAATGGGATCCTATATTGCCAGGAAAACAGTCATTTTCTTGGCACTATAGGGTTAACCCCCCATCTCCCCCCTCTCACTACCCCTCTCATCCCCCCTCTTTCCCGCTGGGCTAAAGGGGTTAAAACTCTATTCAGCCACTTACCTGAATCCAGCTCCGCGTCTCTCGGCGCTGGGTCAGGCTCCGCCCATGCTGATGTCGGTGGCGGAGACCTAATACACAATCCCGGCAATGGCCGCGCACACATCAGACCCCACCATAGGAAAGCATTATTCAATGCTCTCCTATGGGGAAAATCTGACGCTGGAGGTCCGTGAAGACGTCCAGCGTCAGATAACAGACCAAAAGTCTGTTTGTATTCCAGAAGCCCTCTAGTGGCTGTCTTGTAGACAGCCACAGAGGGCAGACTTAGAGCTGCAATGTTTTACATTGCAGCACTAAGTGCAAAAGGGTCACAGCACTCAGACTACTTCAATTAGCTGAAGTGGTCTGGGTACCTACAGTGTCCCTTCAATACTAATTGTTTGAGTCTTGTATTGTGCCTTACTCACATCTGTGATAGAATGCATTCCAAGTGTATTTAGGAGGAACTGTAGCTATTTTAGACCCAAATCTCTCTTTTCCCCTTTTCTCTAAACTAAGATAAGTGTCTTCACAAATCGGTCTGCATAAATAAGATACATTGTCTTGTTCTCAATTACATTTTAGTTACATACATTATTAGTAAGTCAGCCAAGCCCCTGGCAATTGCCCCTTCTCATACCCCTAAATTAAAGTGTCCCTCTTTGTCAGTTTGTAATATTAGGAGCTATGTAATGTATTGGGCAGATGTTAAAAGTAGATGGCAGAGGCTGGGAATTATATTATTTAACTAGGATGTAGCCCACACAGTCCTCCATATGGTAATTAAAATAATCCAGCTGAATTTATTTGGTCTCTATGAGAAGTATTTGATTGGACCTTATCATGGCTCCCGTGACATCAGTTTGAGGTGCGCCGAGCAGCGTAGGTAACCCGGTGCTGGATTAAGGTAAATGAAATTTTTATTTAAACCGCTTTTTGAGTGTTTTTCTAGGGGGGACATATAGAATAATCCTAACAGGGCATTATTCTATTAACAATAAAAAATGGTGGGAGAAACCCTTTAATATAATAGTAAATGTTTTATACAGATACTGCAAAAACTAGAATACAATAATAGTAAAAAAATACTGTTACGTAATATGTTTTAATATTGTTATGCAAGGCAGTAGACCCCCCTTGTCAGCCCTGGGTGCATTCACAACTGTATATAAGGGACTAGAAAATCATAGCTTTCACATCCCGGTCTACAGACTACTACAGACTCCAGGAAGGCATTCTCCCGTCAGAGGGCACAAGCATGTTTCCTCTGATCCAGCCCAACACTTTTCTATTCACAATGTAAAGTCATACGGCTATTAACATATTGGCATACAATTATGTGCAGATTTCCATAATTAAGCAATCGTTTAAAAATGCATTGACCTGAAACTATTCTTAGAAATCATCTACAGTCAAGCACATTTTACCTGTGAAATATATAGAAAGGAGTTATAACTAAATTGCAAATTTTTTTAAGTTTCACAATCGGCACTGCAAATTCCACTGCAGTGCCAAAGTGACAGGCCATGCTTCTTAAGAAATCCTACCTGTTGTTTTTTAAATCTATATATTCATTTAGGTCATAATGCTGAAGAATGATATTTACCACTGCAAAGCTTCAGGAGTGTTTTTACGTCTAGCATCTGGAGGCCTTATTGCTGACAATAATATCCATTCGAATACTGAAGCTGGAGTGGATATCCGAAAAGGAGCCAATCCTGTAATATTGGTATGTGATAACAGTTGTTAACTATGTCATCAATCCAGTCTTTTCTTCTTACCAATTTTAATATTTTCAAATAAGAAGAACCTTTTGTGTCAGTCCACGTGACAAAAGTGTAAGCCTGGTCCCTTTCATCTTTCCAAAATGAATACCATAAATCATACATTTTAGTCCACAAAAGCTTTAAACAGTAAGTCACCATTTGAATGGATACATAAAAATAAATTACTTCAAACGGCACTTGAACACGCACAGTGCTAAAGTGCTTTTTTTTGTGAGTTTATAAACACAAAATTAAATTATGTTAAAAAAAAATGGTTAGAAATAGTTATAAGGGTGATTCTAATGAAATAAGACAAAATGTAGCCGCTTACACACTCGTGTAGGTGTATCCTGTGACCCACACAACACTTTGGAAGTGCACGAAATAAAATATTAGTGAGTGAGGACACGAATATAAAATAAAAGTTGAGCACTATACAACAGTTTAATAGACTTAGCCCTTGTCAGGATGGGGAGACCCTAACACACAGTACAGCTAGTAAGTTGGATGTAGCAGAAAGAGAGAGATTACGTATACCCAAGATAGGCCAAAAAAAAAAAGTGACTAACAGTAAGCCAAGGTCAAGCATTCCAAAAGTACTCACAAAAGATATAACAAGCTGGAGGATATACCAGACCGGCATCAAAATCCAAAGTAAGCCGGGTCAGTAACCGGAACATACAATAAATAATAAATGTATATTATAATAAACTCAGAACGCACTCTCAGGTAACATAAATCACAAGATATTTTCATGACATGACATGTGAATAAAGCAATTAGTGATGTCCCGAATGGTTCGCTGACGAATAGTTCCTGGCGAACATAGCGTGTTCGCGTTCGCCACGGATGGCGAACATATGCGATGTTCAGTCCGCCCCCAATTTTTTATTTTTTTTTGTGGCCAAATTTACTAATACTAAGTAAAAATTACTTAGCATTAGTAAATTGTGCCCCTACTTGCAATACCGCGAGTAGGGGCATGTCTATTAAACAGTGAGCAGCCTGTGGCTGCTCACTGTTTAAAAAAAAAAAAAAAAAAAAGAGTTCCCCCTCCCTGAGCGTGTGGGGGCCCTAAACACCAATAGGGGGGGGGACCTATCGTCCCCCCCCCTGGCCCCCACCCCTGAGCGGTGGGTGGGGGCCCTAAAATGAACAATAAGGGGGGACCTACTGTCCCCCCCGGGCCGCACCCCTGAGCGGTGGGTGGGGGCCCTAAAATGAACAATAAGGGGGGGACCTACTGTCCCCCCCAGCCCCCACCCCTGAGCGGTGGGTGGGGGCCCTAAAATGAACAATAAGGGGGGACCTACTGTCCCCCCGGCCCCCACCCCTGAGCGGTGGGTGGGGGCCCTAAAATGAACAATAAGCACTCAGCCCCCGCCACAAAAGGAGACATAAAGAGGCTTCTGCTAGACCTCAGAAAGGTATGGAGGGAGGACTTACAGAAGGTCCAGACAGAGGTGGGGGAGGTCCAAAATAAAGTCCGGGCTATAGAGGCAAAAGAGGCAGCCAGAAATAGCCAGATACAGGAGACCAAGGCACAGATGGAGGGCTTAGCATCACAGGTGCAGCAGTTACACCACACGGTGACAACACTAGAAATGCGCCACAGGCGCAGAAATATACGCCTAAGGGGGATACCAGAAGAAATGGGCACAGAGAACCTACTACAATATACACAGACCCTCATCGACTCACTGGGAATCAAGGGGGGGATCAACCCCACCACTGATCTCCTCACCATCTTGTATTGCAGCTGCAAGCCTTATGTCTTGGGATCGGTGTGCCTCCGGACGCTGAGCTTTCTTATTTTTTCGCCCCATTGTGTCTGCTGTTGGGGGGTGAAGTGTAGTTGCAGGTAAACCTGTATTTTTCGACCAAAGGCTTCTTTTTTCCTTCTCTGGCACGGAGCCTCGCAAAGAGACGTCCGTTCAGTCTCTCAGTTGGCCACGCCCCCCTTTTTTTTTTTTTGCGTCGGTTATTATGGTTTTTTATTTGCCCTTTTTTGGGGCTGAAAAAAGAAGATTGTAGAAGAAAGAAAACATCGAATGGGAAGTTGTTTTTAAATTTTTTTTTTTTTTTTACAGGTTTTTAGTTAAAGGTCCCCCCCTCATTATTGACTAGGGTCCCCCCCCTTTGTATTTAGGGCCCCCACCCACCGCTCAGGGGTGGGGGCCGGGGGGGACAATAGGTCCCCCCCTTATTGTTAATTTTAGGGCCCCCACCCACCGCTCAGGGGTGGAGGCGGGGGGGACAATAGGTCCCCCCTTATTGTTCATTTTAGGGCCCCCACCCACCGCTCAGGGGTGGGGGCGGGGGGGACAATAGGTCCCCCCCTTATTGTTCATTTTAGGGCCCCCACCCACCATTTAGGGGTGGGGGCCGGGGGGGACAATAGGTCTCCCCCTGATTGTTCATTTTAGGGCCCCCACCCACCGCTCAGGGGTGGGGGGCGGGGGGGGGACAGTAGGTCCCCCCCATATTGTTAATTTTAGGGCCCCCACCCACCGCTCAGGGGTAGGGGCCGGGGGGGGACAGTAGGTCCCCCCCTTATCGTTATTTTTAGGGCCCCCACCCACCGCTCAGGGTTGGGTGCCGGGGTGGGACAGTAGGTCCCCCCTTATCATTATATTTAGGGCCCCCACCCACCGCTCAGGGGTGGGGACCGGGGGGGGGGGAGAATAGGTCCACCCCTTATCGTTAATTTTAGGGCCGGAGAGGGGGAGGACAGTAGGTCCCCCCCTCATTATCTTTATGGCCCCCACCCGCCGCCCAGGGGTGGGGGCCGGGGAGTGGAGGACAGTAGGTCCCCCCCCTCATTATCTTTATGGCCCCCACCCGCCGCCCAGGGGGGGGAGGACAGTAGGTCCCCCCCTCATTATCATTATGGCCCCCACCCGCCGCCCAGGGGTGGGGGCCGGAGAGGGGGAGGACAGAAGGTCCCCCCCTCATTATATTTATGGCCCCCACCCGCCGCCCGGGGGGGGGCCGGGGGGGGGGGAGAAGAGTAGGTCTCCTTCCTCCCCCCCCCTTCAACCACTATTGTGGCCAGATAGAATCCCTGTGGTTTTTAAAATTCGCCTGCCTATTGAAGTCTATGGCGGTTCGCCCGGTTCGCGAACATTTGCGGAAGTTCGCGTTCGCGGTTTGCGACCCGAAAATTTTATGTTCGCGACATCACTAAAAGCAATACAATAACTCCAGTTGTTTGGAGGAGTAAGCATACTAAATTATTGTATAGCACGCAACTTTGTTAATTTTGAGTATTCTAACTCACAAATATTTTATTTTGTGCACATTTTTAATATATATATTATAAATTATTATATATATACTTATACATTTTTTAAAGTATCTATTGACGACAACAAACAAGATGACTATAGAGAGGATGGGTAATTTTATTAAGATTTGGTGATTTTTATATATATATATATATATATATATATATATAAAGCGAAGTGAAAACGGAAAGCACTCCAAGGACTTCTTAAAATATAACTTTTATTCGGTCAAAATAAAACGGTCAACGTTTCAGCCCGATATACTCAGGCTTTCCTCAGGACACAGGGTGACCTGAGGAAAGCCTGAGTATATCGGGCTGAAACGTTGACCGTTTTATTTTGACCGAATAAAAGTTATATTTTAAGAAGTCCTTGGAGTGCTTTCCGTTTTCACTTCGCTTTATATTTCCATGTTTGGATTTAGCACCGGGCATTATATCGTTTTGGTTTGGGTGGAGTGCAGGAATTTTTGGTATTTATATATATATATATATATATAAAAATCACCAAATCTTAATAAAATTACCAAATCTTAATAAAATTAAGATTTGGTGATTTATATATATATATATATATATATATATATATATATATATATATATAAAAATCACCAAATCTTAATAAAATTACCCATCCTCTAAAATTACCCATCCTCTCTATAGTCATCTTGTTTGTTGTCGTCAATAGATACTTTAAAAAATTTATAAGTCATGTGAATGGATGCTCTGAGGGTAATTTTTTGAGACGATCGCAGCCAAAGTTTACATTCATAATGCAAACTTGTTATAGTACTATTATGGCAGTGAACTGGAAACATTTTGCTTTTTCCTGATATACATACAGTTTGTTTAACCGTAAATGCTAAGTGGTGGACATAAGTAGGGTTCCGACATTAAATGCAGGTATTGACCATGGACACTTGTATTTTGTAGCCATAAACATGAACCGGCTTTTATCGTTAGCAGTGCTTAAAGGGTTACTCCAACCAAAAACCAATGTTTTCTCCCTCAGCCTGATCCACTTTGACTGACGTCCCTCTCCTTCGAAGAAGGGTAAGGAATGTCAGGGAGGACTGACTGAAAAAAAAAAACTGGGTGACATGGAATGGGGTGGGGCATTGTCACCATTGGCTTTTTAGTGTTAGCATGCAGTGTGTGTCCTGGCATCAGATGACAGTCCTGACAGATCAACAGACACACAGATACAAAAAGACACACTGACACACTCGCAGATACAAAACAGACATACAGATACACACACAGATACAGCCATATAGATACACAGAAATATAGATACACACAGACATATAGATACACACAGACATATAGATAGATACAGACATATAGATACACAGACATACAGATACACAGATACAGACATACAGATGCACAAACACACACACACACACAGATAGTTATACAGATACACACACACAGATATACAGATACGCAGACACAGACACACATACAGGTACAAAGACATACACATAGAAACAGACATACAGATACACTGACACACACAAACACAAACATACAGATACACACACAGACATACAGATACAGACAGACATACAGGTACAAAGACACACACACACAGATATACAGATCCACAAACACATACAGATATACTGATACACACACATACACAAACACACAGATACAGACATACAAACACTACACACATACTGAAACCCAAGAAAAACATACACATACCTTTTGGGTGGCTTTTGCTGGCTGTGGCTTTTGGTAGTTGAGAGCTATCTCATCTCCAGGTCCACCACGCCCCCTTCGCAGCCCCGTCCCACGCAGCTTTTTGTTTGCACAGCTGGGAGGAAGTGTGCGTCTCGTTCTCACTTCCTCCCAGCTCTCCAGTCAGGTTAGAACGGGCCCGGTCACGCTATTAAAGCGCTGCAGCACACGACCAGGCCCCTCATGGCACATGTCAATCGGATGGCACCGAGTGCATGAGCCGCCCGATGGATCCGCTCACCTTGCGGTCCCCTTCCCGCCTGGTGCAGTTGCATCGCCGCCATTGCCAACATTTTTTCCGCGTACCCCCTGGGGCACTGAATTGTACTTCTGGTGGTACGCGTACTACGGGTTGGGAACCCCTGTGCTAGAGGATAAATACAGTTAAACATGACTGTGTGAAACATGCCTACTGCAAAGTTTTCAGTTTTGTTGGAGTTAGCCATAACTTATATTCCTGGGTAAATGAGACTTACACAATGGCATTGATAAGGCATGGTTTTTTTTAGGTACTTATCACTGCAGGCGTCCATGTAAGTTTGAGAGAATGCTTGATTTTGTTTCAGTCTCCATCATTAATGGTTATATTTTCTTTTCTTTTGTGCTCACAATGTCACCCGCAGTGTAATAGGATACACAGTGGCCTCCGTTCAGGCATTGTTGTCCTAGGCAACGGCAAAGGCAGCATCCGTAGCAATCAGATCTATGGAAATAAGGAAGCTGGCATTTATATTCTGTACAATGGGAACCCTGTTGTGAGGTAAGTAGTTACAAGGCTTCATTATGCCATTTCCCTCTTCAGATTTGCTTTAATATGAATAGTGCGTTATTTATCTCCAAAGTGAGCACAACTGTTTGATGATCAGTGTAGATTTACAACTGCTTTTTGCTTTATTTTCACCCCCTATGATATAACTGTGGCCTCCATTTAATATCTTTGGTTAAACTTTTCAAATTATTTATGTGCAGAAGTTATAGTTAAAGTCTTTAGGAATTTTATTGCTAAATAATGTGAGAAGTTTATCCAAATTTTTTTCAATTATACGAAAAGGTTATCCAAAAATATTAAATTGGATGAAAATCTTATCCAAAATATTAAATCGAGGCCTATATGTTTCTTGTTTTTTCTTTGGTTTTTGTTCTACCCAGTATTTGACTGTTTTGTATTAAAACCTTAAATGTATGTCAAAACAACAGAAGAAGGAAACAGATGTTTAAAATCATTGTGAAGAATGCTACATTTGCTCATTTCTGGGGAGTGCTCATTTTCCTCTTACCAATCTCTTACTTTAGGTTTCCTTTTGAAAATGTGGTGGAATTGCCCATGGTGTTTTGTGAATAAGTAAATAAATTAGTAAAGCCTTATTTGCACATATCCACACCCTCAGTCAGTGCAGCTAAGAGATGGGGCAAATGAACAGGAGTGATACCACCATATACACAAATCTGTTGAAAAAAATTGAGAGAATGCAAAATTGCTTTATAATCTCCCCAGGTCGTAAATAGGTGACAGTGCACTGGTTCACATCTAAATCAGGGGACTCAAAGTACAGGCCTAAGGACCACTTCCAGCTCCCTAAGTACATTAACAGAGCCGCACTTGACAGCGACGGGGCTGAAGTAGAGAAGTATGTCCGAAACCTGGGCTCTGTATTGCTGATTGCTGGTTGTTTGATTAACATCAGGCCACAATTGGAACCTTATTTACTGTTGTTTAGGGGACTGGAGAGCAGTGTTTGCCTGTGCCTGTTACTAAAGTGATGTATTTGAACTTTAGTGATGTTGCATGCTGTAGTGGTTATACTGCCAAGAGTAACATAGTCCCCGTCCCCCCCTCCCCCTCACCACAATGTAAGTAGTCAAATGCTAGTTTTGTAATACTTTTCAACTTCTTGCCTGGGGTCTTCTGGATACCATTCCCCACCTCCTCTCAGTTGGTACTGAGAGCCAGAAGGCATCTCCTGCTAGGAGTGGATGTTGTGCCCATTCACAAGAAAGGTAGTAGTAGTTGGGCAATTATAGGCCAGTAAGCCTTACTTCAGTATTGGGGAAAGTAATGGAAACCATGTTAAAGGATAGGATTGTTGAACATCTAAAAACACATGGATTTCAAGATCAGAGACAACATGGGTTTACTTCAGGGAGATCATGCCAAACTAATCTGATTGATTATTTTTTTTTGATTGGGTAACTAAAATAATAGATCAGGGTGGTGCAGTAGACATTGTTTACCTAGATTTCAGTAAGGCTTTTGACACTGTCACACATAGAAGGTTTATCAATAAACTGCAATCTTTAAATGTACACTTTAGTCACCAAAACAACTTAAGCTTAATGAAGCAGTTTTGGTGTATAAATCATGTCCTTGCAGTCTCACTGCTCAATTCTCTGCCATTTAGGAGTTAAATCACTTTGTTTATATAGCCCTATTCACACCTCCATGCATGTGACTTGCATAGCCTTCCTAAACACTTCCTGTAAAGAGACATCTAAAGTTTATCCTTCCTTTATTGCAAGTTCTGTTTAATTTAGATTTTCTTATCCCCTGCTATGTTAATAGCTTGCTAGACCCTCCTGTATGTGATTAAAGTTCAATTTACAGAGAAAGAGATACAATTGTTTACGGTAAATTACATCTGATTGAAAGTGAAACCAGTTTTTTTTTATGCAGGCTATGTCAATCAGAGTCAGGGGAGACAAGGGCTGCATAAACAGAAACAAACATTTAACTCCTAAATGGCAGTGAATTGAGTAGTAAAAACGGAGATGCATGATCTATACACTAAAACTGCTTCATTGAGCTAAAGTTGTTTAGGGGACTATAGTGTTCCTTTAAGTTTGAATTCCAATATTGTTAAATGGGTTAGGCAGTGGCTGAGTGACAGGCAACAGAGGGTTGTAGTCAATGGAGTATATTCGAAGCAGCGCGGTACCACATGGTTCTGTACTTGGACCCATTCTCTTTAACCCCTTAGTGACCAGACCGTTTTTCAATTTTCTTACCGTTAAGGACCAGGGCTGTTTTTACATTTCTGCGGTGTTTGTGTTTAGCTGTAATTTTCCTCTTACTGATTTATTGTACCCACACATATTATATACTGTTTTTCTCACCATTAAATGGTCTTTCTAAAGATACCATTATTTTCATCATATCATATAATTTAGTATTAAAAATGTATAAAATATGATTTTTTTTTTTTTAAACACACTTTTTTAAACTTTGACCCCCAAAATCTATTGCGCATCTCCAAACGCCAGAAAACACTTGTG